>NC_056624.2:22968477-23612977 GCF_002870075.4 Lactuca sativa | reverse complement strand
TTAGAGCAGTGGCGTCGTCCCTGCTAGCCCTTCCCTCGGGAATCGACCTTGGGCTTTTTACCTACACTACCTAACTAAACCCCCTCTGATTTCCTCTTCCTCTCCGTCTCTAAATCCAACTCTCTCTCTCTCACTCACTCTCTTTCTCTCTCACTCTCTTTCTCTCTCACTCTCTCTCTCTCTCTATCGCCCTAGCAATCATGTCCTCTAGCGTCTTGAAGTTAGAGTGGCTCACAAACTGGCGGATATCACTCCACAACATCTCATGATATTGGGCCTTTTTCATCTCCTCGTCCGCCACGTACTGCGGAACGAGAAGGGCCCTCTCCCTGAACATAGCAGTGATCTCAGCCACCGTCTCCGTAGTCTGTTGGAGATCCTAGAACTCCCTCGCAAGCTGTTGCACCTCTATCATAGGTGCAAACTCGACCGTGAACCTGGCTGAGAAATCACTCCAATTCATAGCCTCCAGAACTATATCATCACCAATGGCTCGTCCGACCTCCTCCCACCAATCTCGTGCCCTGTCCTTCAGAAGATAGGACACAAGTCGGACCTTATCCCCCTTTGGACATTTGCTTGTACGGAATGCATTTGCGACATCAGTCAAATATCTAGTACTCGCAATAGGATCCCGACCCCCATTGTAATTAGGAGCTCTACATGACCTAAACTCCCTGAAAGTCAAGGTGGGTGGCCCCATCAAGGCCGACACCTCAGTACGGAAGGCACTCAACCTCTCATCCACCAGATCTAGAATACCCTCCTTGATCGTGCTAAAGATCACTGGACTTTGCTTAATGATGTTACACGTGATCTCTACGGAGATGAACTCCCTCGTCTAATCATCTAACAGCCTAGCTCCAGAGCCCGAGCCTAATCCCTTACCAGCTCTTGAACTGCCGATTGGTCTAGTGCATAGTACAACCATTCTGAAGGTACATCATAAAAATCATTAGAAAATCATCATACTCGAGGGATCTAACATACAAAAAGTCCCTCGGATTCATCTCAGCCCTCCTTGACTCGAGTATGGATCCTTTTCTTTTAGAAGTACGGGCCCATACTACCTTCCACATCTATCCGTACTTTCCTCAAGAATTGCCTTGACTTCACTAATTCCCTTTTACTACTACTGCTTCATGTGCTAATCTCTTCCTGTCTTGCCCTAGGGTAATCTCCGACCTACTCTCTACCAACAGCTGCATAAGAAGTCCCTATTACCCTTCCCTAACTAGCTGGTGAATACCATTACGTATTACTCAGACTAGATAATTCTTTGAATGAGAGGTCTCACACTACAACGGTTAGGACTCAAACAAGAGTTGCGCAATAACATTAAAACCTAGCATTCTCTAATTATTTATTCCCTAAAATATGTAACTTAACGTATTCGTTTACTAGTTAATTAAAGATAACTAGAACTCCTATAAGCATAAAGCAAGCAGCATTCGAGCATTGAGTAACCATAATCAAACATAGTCTACTCTGACTATCATGTTACTGACTAATCAGTACTAGCATACAGCTCAAAAAGCTCATAGTACTGGCATACAAGGCATCCTTCCTAGATCCTTAGCCCTAATCTAGCATGCAATTCCCATACGCATAAAGCATGAGTACATGGAATCCTTCTTAGATCCTTGACCATGATCTAGCATGCTGATCACATAATCATATGATATCAAATAACTTGTATGGGTAATTTGGGAATACTCTCTTGAGCTCGGCTGATTGCATGCACCACACCCTTTTTCTCTTTTTTAAAACTCTTTTCTCTTTTTAAGTATCATTTTAAAAAAAATTATAAAAAAGATATTCTTTTGAAAATTTCATACCAACTCCTTAGTTTGAGTTCAAACACACCCGAGAGTGTGGTCGAATCCCTCAACCAAGGCTCTGATACCAACTTGAAACATCCCAAAAATAAGGTCAAAAAAATTCATTTTAAATCATTTAAGAAAACCATAATTCACCAATCATCATAAAGAAAATCATAAATCATGTATCTCCAAAACATCATGTCTAATAGTGTATCAAAATCATAAGAGTAAACAACCAGAGTCTAAACATCCCAGGCTAAAGCAATGGTATGTGGCATGCAGTCATCCCGAGCTCTTCCCCTTGCTAGTGGAAGTACCTGAAACCAAAAATGAAAACTAGATAAACGAAACTTAGTGAGTCTCCCCAACTACCACATACCATACATATAACATGCAACTAGGAGATATGGGCCCCGCCCACTCTCTGGGAGATTCGGGCCCCGCCCACAATCCACTGTCTAGGAGATTTAAGCACAACTCACACACCATTGTCTAGGAGATTCGGGCCCCGCCCACACTCCGTTGGCTACAAGATTCGGGCCCCACCCACAATCAGCTACTAACATGCATACAAGTATCACACAGACAACAAGTATCTCTATCTCTAGCAAGCAGGCATATACTATAACAATACTACGAGATTTAGGCCCCACACATACTCGACTACAATGAGATTCGGGCCCCGCCCCTACTCAACTAATAGCATATGCCCCACGACTCTGCTAGCTGCTCCCACGACTCCCCAACTATCACTATATAATAATACTTAGTCAAAAATCTTATAATATTGCTTAAGGTAAAATTACCATTTTACCCCTGGTCAAAGTCAACGCTTTGGTCAAAGTCAACATTCTGGTTGACTCAACTCGCCGAGTCAGCCTATCGACTTGCCGATTCCTAAAGCTGAATAATCCTAATTTCGCCATCCAACTTGTCGAGCCAACCCCCTGACTCACTGAGGCCCCGGGCTACAAGTACACAACCATCATCCCTCCGACCTATATGAACCTGGTTAACATTGTAACGTCCCGAAAATCAAGCCATAAAATTTTTTGTTTTTAGGTTAATAAAGCGTTAATATATATCTTTCCCATAAGACCAAGGTAAAAAAGTTTTAGCTAAACATCGTTAAATCAGAGTAATTCACAAATTGCGAAAACATGTGGTGTGTGCTCTGCAATCATCCCAATCCTTTCTATTTGAAAACTGGAGTACCTGAGACATAAACTGAAACCCGTAAGCACAAAGCTTAGTGAGTTTCCCAAAATACCATACAACATACAACTACAAGTTATCATGCAACATACAAATAGATGCCATGGGTTCGCCCTATAGTCGTTATCTAATATGTCATGGACTCCCCCCATGGTCTGATATGAAAATGTCACGGTCTCCCCACGAGGTCTTCCATGCAAGTATCACAGAGACAAAAAGGATACCACATAACACCTAAGGGGCTGACATTAATGCCTTCGACCCATGGATATAGTGAGAAGACTCACCTCGATTCGCTGCAAATCTGATAACACTCCGCTGGCGAATTAGAAATCCCACACTAATAAAAAAAATAATTATGCCATACTCCATTAACCGTGGTCTCAACTCATAAGTCCTAAATTCTAGGGTAAAAGAACATCTTACCCTTTCCTTAATAGGCCCAACCTAAACTTGGTTCAAGGCCCAATGATGGCCCATCAACACAACTCAAGGCCCAATCTATACCTAAGGCCCACTGAAAGTCTTCAGGCCCAACCAACTAATTCATTTCCCAACGAAACAATCCAGCCCAACCGAAGCCCGTTTCAAGAGTCCAAGTCCAAAAGCCCAATTCTCATCTGATCAGACGTATGCACGACGTACATGGTTTGTACGCACAACGTACGCCGCTTGTCCAATAACGAGTATCATAGGCAAAATGCACGACCTTTCCTAGTGGTACACATGACATTCCCGGCGGCCACCCAAAAGTCATTCCAATGACTTAATCTTATAAGCCAAACGTCCAAAAGCTCAAAATAGCTGAATATAAGTGACTTAATCCATAAATTCGAAGGCTTTAAGCCTTTGCATGGCTTAATGAAGCCCAATCACCAGGGATGAACTCCAAAATGTCAAAATCACTCCAAAAATGTCTTAAAACATCTTAATACCTTAAGACCTCAATCCAAACTTCCAGATCTAATTTCAAGGGACTTCTTAAGTCATAAAGTTTCCAACTTTATGACTTAGCATAACTCAATGAAAGCCAAATAAACACCCTAAGTCCCAAATTTCATCAAATGACTACCAAATCATGCATGGAAGATTTATACCCATCAAGATCCAAACTATATGATTGCATAACCTCAACATGGACCAAATATGAAGCTCAAAGGTTCTATAGTAACTTCTACTCATAAGAACCACCTCAAAGGGACCAAAACAATAAAAAAAATGCCACCTAGATAGATCTACATGAAAGAGTTGTCAAGGTTGAAACATTATACCTCCAGAAGATAGATCTAGGTGCATAAAGCGTTGATCCAAAAGCTCCAAGTCAAGAAATGACTCATCAAGAAGTTCCTACTTCCTCCTCAAGCACTAAAAATATTCATAACTCACCTTGAAGCTCAAGAATAACTCAAATGGAGGATAGGGTTTCGCTCATAGGGTTAGAGAGGATGGAGGCTGAAGGAAATGAGGGTTGAAGATGAATTAATGTCTTTAGATATGGTCCAAGACCCTAAATTAGGGTTTTAATTTGTCATGATGAACGGAACGCATTCCCTTGGGGAACGTAGGGCGTTCCCAAATGCTCCCACGTCCAACTTCCCATGTACGCTATGCGTACCACCCTTACGCCATGCATACCCGGTTTGGTCCAAACCCTTCTAACTTCAAATGATCATAACCTTTACATCCCTTATCCTTTTTCGACGCTATTTATATCCCTCGAAAGGTAATGAGAAGCCCTACACTTATATAAACTTGATTTAGTCTGAAAACCAACCAAAATTAAATCCAAAATTCATAAAAAGGCCCGAACCAATGCCTTTACCGATACCATTAGGCTCCAAAACACAAATCGAATACCCAAATCATCCAAACTACATCATCCACCAACAAAATAAGATCAAACTCAATTCTTCATGGGTTATAGGCCTGCTAATACACATTTCTTGATCAAAACCCCGCAATGGGAGATGATTCGAAACAGGTCGTTACAAACATCCCACTTAACACTTACCAAAACCACATGAGATATACCATTCTATAACATGCAACACTTCTATAGCCTAGGATGCCACCGATACATCATCAAAGGAAAACATAGATGCACGCAGGAATAGACAACTAACACAATAAAACTTCCAAATTCAAGGAAAATTCCAAAATTATCTTGAAATGTTGTCAGAATCCTGATGGGATCAACCTGTGTACCAACCCTATGCCTTAATCGAAATATACATAGATCCATTATCACACCTGAAAAACCGAACAATGACACTTTGACTTCCGAACTTCTAATAAAAATGGACGGTAGCCAAACTTGACTTGTTAGAGACAATGATTCCCCACCCAAACAATCGAGAGTACATATATCCAAAACCCATTACACATATCTCACAATAGGGGTAGAAGATGAATAGAATAACCAATGATCAAAAATTGGTCGAAAAACTAGACCTAATGATTCCACTTACTACCGAATAAGCCCATACGAAAATGCACATACCGATTTTTGAATTTGATCAACAGATCAACCACTATTAATAGCATGTCGCAATGCCTAACTAATAAAGAATATAATTAAAAATACTGCTCAAATGCACTGTGGGTAGTACAAGAAAGTAGGGTCGATTCCATCGGGACACATCCCACACTAATTTAACTGAAACTAAAATGGGGGGGGGGGGATTTTTTGACAAATAAAACTAACTTGGACATAAATTCATAAAAGAAAAAAATGCAATTTAAATACTAGAATAAAATTCAGAAAGTAAAAGCAATTTCAGTTTCGTTGTGACTCTTTTAATCATGCAAATAACCTTCTATGCGATAACTAAATTGTGTACTATTTAAACTGGTACTGATCAGCTCTAACAATTTTCTTTTACTAAAATGTTTAACTAAAACAAGCTCTTTGAATTAAACCTTACTTTTTATTGAATTAACCAAATTAGCTCTTAATTAACTAAAATCTCAAAATATCCTCTATCTGACAGCTAAATTCGTCGAGTCCACATTGGAACTCGTCGAGTTCCTCATGGAACTCGTCGAGTTCATCAAACAGTTAACACAAAAAACACAATTTTCAGCAATCAAACAGTTAAACCATCACATACAATTGAAACCAATCATGGCTCTGATACCACTGTTGGGTTTTATGCATAAGAACAATCCCATGTGCTCATACAAACCCTAATGCTTGGATCTAGGTTTCTCTATTGTACATGCTTTAAATCCAAGACTTACAACCCTAGATCTATCATATAAAATTCGAAATCAACATCATAAGAACAGATCTAAGTGTTTACCTATTGCAAATAGCTTGAAATCCTTGTAGTCTTCTTGATCTTGAGCCTAGAGTCACAATTGTAACTCCTCTAATGGTTCACAAAACCCACAAGCAATAAGGCAATATAAGAGAGGGTGAGAGATGCTAAATCGGCCCTAGGTTTCTCTTGGAATCAAATGTAGCCGATTTTCATAGCCTAGGGGTCATATTTATACTGTAGGTTGCTAGGGTTTCAGTCTAAACCCTAATGGACAGCTTATCCACCAAGCAGCCCAAGTAACCTTCTGGAATAAGGCCTTGGACGAAAATATGATGGATCCCCATCATAATTTTGTTCCCCCTTTAGTCCATTAGGTTTCCCAGCCTAAAACTCAACTATCATACATTTGACAGTTTATGCCCCTTTATTTAATTAATCTCTTTTAGTCACCAAAATTAATTTCTAATTAATTTATGACCAATACTAATTAAATAAATATGATTTCTCCTTTAATATATTATTCTTATATTATATTAATAAACCATAATATTCTCTCTCTCTCTCTCTCTCTCTCTCTCTCTCTCCTTAAATTACCTTGCCAAGTTGCTTTGGTGAAGGCAATCCAAAAGGACCATGCACAACCGGGTCAAGTACATACTAAATATAGTTAGGGGCTTAGACACTAATCCAACAACATGTAGAACAGGTTGGATCATCTTAGAGTGATAGACTTGGCCCTATCATGCAGCTTTCATTTGAGTCCAATCATTCTAGGATTCAGTCTTTTACTCAAAGGATTATCCGATCTTTGTTGCATGTGGCTATATTCATGAGGTAGCTAGTTTACATTAATGGGAATCCTTCAACAGCTGAGGACTGGGTGGGTTCAGGAACCTAGGAAAGCCTAGGATATGATGCAGTGGGTTAGTAGTACAGTTTAGTGAGTTTTGCGTGCATCAGTTTGAGGAAGCGACTTAGAGGATTCGAGAGGACTGCTGAGGAAAGTGTGGATAGGTGTGGATGGTAGTATTAGGACCGTACTACTGAAAGCATAGGATCCATATTCGAATCACTGAGAGTATTGGAGAATCTAAGAAGCTTAGGGGGGAAGAGGATCCTTGAGTATGTTTTGATTGTTTGTAGTGGTTTTTTAGTTTGGAGATGAGCACTCAGGGAGGTGGTTTTGGTTCAGGTTCTGGCTCAGGTAGGGGTATTGAGCCGATTAGTGAGCAGTTGCGGGAGTTCATTTTATTAGAGATATCTCACTGTGTTTTGGAGATTATGGATGAGCGCTTGGGTGCTTTCCGTGCAGAGGTTATGGCTATCATTGGAGCCCGCACTCATTCTTTCCGGGAATTTCGTGCTTATGGATCTCTTGCGTTCCGTGAGGAGAAGGACCTCATTGTCAGTAGGAGGTGGTTAGCAGATATGGCTAACGCATTCAGGATGATTTTTCACCTCGAGGAGGCGAATGTTAGATATGCTTCCTGCCTGTTAAAGGACCGGGCACGTGATTGGTGGGATGAGATCGGTAGTGAGTTGGGTGATGATGCAGTCAATGGTATATCATGGGATGAATTCTCGACCAGGTTCTGAGCGAAGTTTGCTCTGGTGATTAAGGTGTAACAGTTGGTGCGAGAGTCTCTCGATCTCCACCAAACTACCGAGACTATGGTAGAGATCACTACTAAGTTCTGGTAGAGGGCTTTATTGGTATCGCAGTATGCATCAGACGAGGAGATGAAGAAAGTAAGGTATCATGATATACTGCGGGATGAAATTAGGAAATTCGTGAGTCTTTCAGGGTGTGAGACCCTGAATGATATGATCTATAGAGCCCGAGAGCAGGAGATTGATTTGGAGCACATAGAGAAGAGGAGGTCAGATCAGGTGCACCTTTTGGAGGGTCCCTTGAAGAGACCTAAGACTTTCGATTAGCTGTTTGGAGGTTAACAGGGCTGAAGCCAGTATAGCACGTGCGGGTAACTGGACGATGGAGTTTGTCATTCCAGGAGTCTGGGTTGCTACAAGTGTGGCCGGGTTGGCCACGTAAGCAAGGACTGTCCTCAGTGAGCAAGTCCTTTATGCTTTCACTGCAATTGCATGGGCCACAAGAAGGCCAACTGTCCGACGTTGACTGGAGGAGCAGTGAGCACACCTACTCCAACTACTTTGAGGATCACTGATGGACGAGAAGGTAGGGCAGGATCCCCAACGGAGAGGAGATGAGTTTTGTAGTGCCAGACAAGGGAGGCCAGGACTCCAGCAGGCGATATTGCAGGTATGAATCTTTTTTCTTCTTTCGGGTCCTTTATATCATTATTTATGGCTGTGGGAATTTTGCGTCGGTTGGGGTTAAGCATATGTTCAGTTGATTTCTTTGCTCATGTTTGGGTTATATCTTCTAATATTGTCATATGCCATTTGCGTATCATGAATCTTTAATGGTTTAGCGAGCGCTGTTTTTTTTATAGCAGGTTTGGAGTGTTTGGTGATATCTTGGTTGACTATCGAGATCGATTCATGGGAATTGTGTGAAAGGTTTGTGGTCAGGATTCAGTGGGTTAGCTATTTAGTGTTGCCAGGATTTAGTGGTTATGCATTTGACCTTGGAATGATTTTTGGATTGGCTTTTGGAGTGCCAAGGGAAGTGGTCTCTTACTAAGGTTCTAGTTGGAATATCCGTCCTACGGACTTCAAGATCTGATGGTGATATCATTTAAGCATCTGGGGGTTACCGGTGTTACAGGGATTCGGGAGGTGTTCACTTGGTCTTCAGGTTTGAACGGTCTTCTAGATGGCTAGTGATGGAACACTAGCATTGGAAAGTGCTAGTTGTTAGCAGATTGATCATTAGAATGGTAAGAAGGATTAGGAATCCTTCCAATATTATGTGCTATAAGAGCTTAGTCGAATCAAAGTGGGGGAGAATCGCGCAGGTATTCAGGATCAAAAGCGGTTTTGAAGCTTGGGTGAGTTTCACATCCTCGTCGAAGGGAAGGACGATCCAAGTGGCTGTTTGGATTGAGGATTATGGGAGTTAGAAGTTTTGGAAACTTACCAGCATTAGGATCGCGTTCTCTTGGTACTTGATATTAGACCTTGGGGAACCAAGTTGGGGTTCCAAGCATAGCTCGATTTCCACTTTGGCGTTCGGTCGAGAGTGCGCTCGACTCTGGGTATGCTCTACTGTTAAATTAGTGGAGGGAACTGGGCTGCGAGTTAGTGGTAAGTGGAAGTGTTTTAAGATTTCGGGGTAGCCGTAGCATTCACTAGTTAGCAGTTAGTGAATGTGTTGTAAGACTGGGGGTGACCAATAGCATTCACTACCTAACGGTTAGTGGAAGTGTTGTAAGACTGCAGGGTAGCCATAACAATCACTAGTTAGTAGTTAGTGGAAATGTTGTAAGACTGTGGGGTAATCCATAGCATTCACTAGTTAGCGGTTAGTGGAACTATTGTAAGACTGCGGGGTAGCCCGTAGCATTCACTAGTTGGCAGTTAGCGAGAAATGTTGTAAGGCTATGGGGTGGCCCATAGCATTCACCAGTTTGCAGAGAGTATAGGCGTGTTGTAAGACTGCGGGGTGGCCCGTAGCAGTCACTAGCGATCAGTTAGCATGAGAAGTGTTGTAAGACTGTGGGGTGGCCGTAGTACTCACATGTCCCTGTACAGCGGTAGGAGTGTGACAAATTGCGATTTTCTCGCGATTTTCTTCAAATGGATTAGGTCAAGATGGGCCAGTCCGCCAGGCAGAGGAGGGGCCACAACATGTTTGTAATTAGGATGTGGTAGGTCATAGGAGACCAGGTATGAGGAAGACTATAGTCGGTCCTGTAGCATTCAGTTTAGCATCAGGATAGTGCCGATATGGTTTAGGTAGTCATTGCCTATGAAGCTTTCTATCAGAAGTCGCGAGGGGTAACTATGAGGGAGACTTTTGACTCAATGGCCAGGCTGGAGCCCGATAAATCAGTTAACTGGCAGATGAACTAGAAGCATGGTGTGTCACGGTGGATTTTGGAAAGCAGCCAGGAGGCAGTTTCAGTGTTCTAAGAAGAATCAGCGTTTTGGGCAACATTAGTGGTTTCGGTCTCGTGTGTGTGGAGTAACTGTTTGATTGGAAAATGCTAAGTCACACGCAAGGGGATTTAATAATCTCAGATTAATTGATTTGACCCTGTTGCATAGATCTTGTTTGAGTCTAACCGATGCAGGGACGAATCTTCTACTCGAAGGATTATCTAGGCCTTCTGTCGAGTTTAATATGGTCGGTGACCTTGTCCCCTTCAAGGTGACAATGTGATCGGGGATTGGAATAATTTTGTGTGGTGCGAGACTTTCTAAGGTTGGATTGGTGGAAGCTCAATGCGAGAGGTCTGACAGGGAGTCAGGCCATTGAGACTTTAGGTTTCGGACTCCATATAAGTGGGGTTGGTTTTTAATCGAGAGCTTGAGGATTCGTTCTTCACCTGGTTCCAGGAACTATTCTAAGGTGGGTTTAGGTAGACCTAGATAGATCATTGTTGGAAGTATCATGATTGGGTTGCAATTCGTTGAAAGTTTGGCAGAGAGTTGTTTGGCAGGCGAGCTATTGAGAAGTCAGGTCATTGTAGATTTTAGGTCTCAGAAGGTAGAGGTGGGTTGCAAGGGTTGAAGTGAAACATCCCAAAAATACGGTCCAAAAATTTCGTTTATAATTTTTAATAAAACCATAGTTATCAAACCATTCCATCAAAACATGAGTCAAAGTATCTCAAAACGTTATTATCAGAGTTTCCATATCAAAACATTAGAGTAAACATCCTAGACTAAACATCATGTTGTGTGCAATGCAGTCATCCCTGAGCTCTTCTCTTTGCAACTGGAAATACCTGAAACCAAAACTTAAAACCGTAAGCATGAAGCTTAGTGAGTCTCCCCAAACTACCACATACCATACATATAATCACATATACTGGTCCCCCGCCCCTTCATCAGGCCTCGCCCGAAATCGAAAATATCCAGCATCGGACAGAGTCCAGCATCGGGCTCCACCCGGCATCAGGCCCCGCCTGGCATCGATCCTCACTCGGTATACACATACAAACAATATCATATACTCATGATAGCATATAAAGAATCATACACAATACTATGTTCCAGTCTTACAGTCTCACCTATCATGGGTCCCGCCCCTACTCTACTAATAACGAAATATGGAACCCCTTCCACACTCAGCTAGTGATGAGATACGTGACCCCGCCCATACTCACCCCTACCAGGCACATACAAGTATCACAAAGACAACAAGTATAACTAAGCATGCATTCCTTCATCGAGTACCACCCGACATCAAACCGTAGTCCGGAAACAAACATATAAACATTCCTCGGACCCCGCCCGACATCGGACCGTAATCTGGAAAGCATAGAGACACTCCTCGGGCATCGCCCGACATCGGACCGTAATCCGGAAACATACAAATACAGACACATGAAAGAATTACAAATACATCAAGCATACATATAAACATTCCTCAGGCCCCGCCCAACATCAGACCAAAATTCGAAAACATATAAAGCTACATCGGGCACTGCCCGACATCGAAATTTGTCTGGAATATACTAACAAACATATATGGGCCGGCATTGGTGTCTTCAACATGTTCATACAGGAGGAAAGCTCACCTCAAATGTTGAAGCTCACTATAAGAAATCCTTGGCTGCAGCCCTACCGCCTTTATGAGCTATCAATACCAAAATGTCACACAATTAGCAATTAGGTTCCAAAACTTGTTCCATAACCCTTACTTTGGGTGAAATGAACATTTCACCCTTGGCCCAACAAGATTCACAACCAAGGCCTAAAACTATAAAAAACCCATCTGTGGCCCATTTTTCCAAATTGGACCCAAACCATTACATGGGCCTTTCCCTAAAGCCCATTTACTTTTTTGAACCAATGATTTTCCAATGGCCCAATGGTCCAAGACCAATGGGACCAATCAAGAACTAACTACATTGGAATAACTAAGGCCCAATCCATCATCCAATGCCCATCAGGGCAAGCCCAGTAAGGCAAGCCCAAGCAGAAGTCCATTACTCTAAAATACTTAGTCCATTGTGAGCCCAAACCAAAGGATAAGTCCAATACCATGCTAGCCCAAAATCAAAGAGCCCATAACTTGCACAGGTGATGCTCACGTCGTGAGCACCTTATGCTCACGTCGTGAGGTTGTGACTTTGGCCCAGAAACTTCCCCGAACATGTTCTCACGTTGTAAGGCTTTATTCCTCACTTTGTGAGTCCGGATCTAACCAAAAATGAGCATTAAGATCCTAATCCATCAAGCCTTAATATAGGACAGTCTAGAGGGTCTTCCTTGACCCCAAGGATCATAAAAGTTGAAGCTTTCCAGTCACATATGTCCACTACATGACTTAAACACCAACTTAGATCAAAATGAAGGAAAAAGGGCCAAGACTCAAACCTGGAGTCCAAAACTTGCACCAAAATCCAGATCCAAGGGTTATAACACAGTAAATGACTCGATGGTCCATAAAGTTGCTAATTTTATGGACCTCACGCATGATAATTCAAGATCCCATACAAAGAGGGTAACCATAACCTAGATCTAGCAAGATTCGAAAAGAAAGGTGTGATCTCTAAGACTTACAGAGGCTTATAACCTTAGAAGTGCCAAAAGGAGGAGCTTATCTCGCCAAAAAGGAACCACCACAAGAGCTTCTTCTTATTCTTCAAGGAAATCAAAACACCAATAACACACCAATACCACCAACAATGGCTCAAGGGCTTAAGAGGGTCAAATCTAGGGTTCTTCAGTGACTTGGGAGTGAAAGATGCTGAGGAGAAGCAACCCTAATCATCTCATACCTTTAAATACCACGAAAATTAGGGTTTTGGTGCATCACGTGCTACTCACGTCGTGAGCACTTCATGCTCACATCGTGAGCCTTAAATGAGCTTGGTCAACAAGTCAACAATCACTCACTCGAACTACTCAAACTTTAAACGGCCATAACTTCTTCGTTTCAACTCCATTTTTGACGATATTTATATCCACAGAAAGGTGGAGAGAAGCCCTACATAGCTATCAACTTATCCTCACCTCAAAACCTTCCGAACAAAAATCCAAATTCATAAAGAGCTCGAACTGCCACTTTATCGATATACCTCTTGGCTCCAAGGCACAACCCAAACTCTCGGATCACCTCAATTACGTTATCCATACCTAAATGGGTCTAGATCTCTCTTTTCCAAAGGTCCTAAGCCTTATGATAACATATCTTCAGGCCATAATCCCGAATTATGAAAGCGATTTGGAACAGGGTATTACATGAAGTTTTGGGTGTTATTTTCGTGATAGAAGTTTTGATCTGGGTTTCAGTTGCCTTAGGAAGGTAATTTGTGCGTAGAAATTCTGATCATGATCATCAGGTTGATTGTTCTGGTAAGAGTGTTAATAAAGAGCGATTTTGAGAACGAAATCTAGTTTAAGTGAGGGAGAGTTGTAACACCCGGAATCTAGAAGGCCAATTAAGGAAAGATAATCTTCATTTGAGAGGCCAAATCAACGAGTTTGAGAAGAAGAACTCGACGTGTTGGAATATTTTGGCACACAAGAATTTAAAAACCAACTCGACGAGTTGGGGAGAACCAACTCGATGAGTTGGACAGGGTTTGGGAAAACCTAAATCTGAGAATCTACACCGAATTTAAACAACTTTAACCCCGTATGTTGGCCTCATTTTGGGCCTTGTCGGTGTAGCACCTGGTTCCTGGTACGTATTCATTTTATCTAATATTTCTTAAATAATATATTTTTCCTTGGACTCGGCAAGTTGAAGGACCAACTCGTCGAGTAGAAGCTGGATGAGACACGGGGTCTAAGCTTTGGACTCGGTGAGTAGGCCCTGTTTGTGTAAAAGCCTTAACCCGGGTGTTTTCACCCTATTTAAACACTCTAACTCGGCCTCCCTTATCCATAACACTTCCAGAAGAGCTGTAGAGAGAAACCCTAGCCCCCTTTTGTCCTTGTGAGCGATTTTGGCCTTATGAAGGAAGTTTGAAGCTTAAGAGAAGAAAAAAGAGGTGGAAGAGTGCAAGGAGGAGAAGTAGATCCGACATCTACCCTGCAAGAGGCTTCCATTCAGGTAGAAAAGTCCCTACCTTGATCACCAGTTCACTAGATCACACTTTTGTCCCTAATTGGTGGTTTTCATGCCCTAAAACATCAAACTCCCTGTTTTTGTGCTCTATGATCCGAAAGGACTTCAGATCTAGACCTTATGGACGTATTAGAAGTATAAAGTCTCTGTTGTTGAAGTGATTGAGGTCCCTATTGAGTGTATGACCTCATAAAGAGCTTGGATTTGCCTTTTGGAGCTTATAGGGCCATGCATGCACGTAAAGTTTGCAACTTTACGTGATAAGCATGCCCTAGGAACATAGATCTATGGTTTGGAAGCGTTGCATGTCTCAGATTTGGTCTGTATGGGAAGTGGGTTGAAGGGACTCGGCGAGTCCCAAAGTGGAACTCGGCGAGTTCTATGAAGATGTTCTTAGACTCGGCGAGTTGGATGAACAACTCGGCGAGTCCTATGAAGATTGCCTGGAACTCGACGAGTTGTTCTTCAAACTCGGCGAGTCATATGAACTGTTACTGAGTAAGAGGGGTTTAGGTGTTGAAGGTCTAACCCTTTGTATCTGCACGCGGAATTAGCAATTTAACGTGTAGCAATAGTCCCAGAAACCCAAATCCTCATAAAGGATGCTCTAGTGAGGATTTGGAAGCGAGTAGGAGATCTGCTCATGGGGACTCGGCGAGTTGTTCTTGGACTTGGCGAGTCGGTTCTTTCGTCCCAAGTAGTGAGTTAAGGGTGACTCAGTGAGTGAGAAGAGGGACTTGTCAAGCAGGAACGGGTTAGTAGGAGAAGGACTTGGCGAGTCTGTGCCATGACTCGGCGAGTCCAGTCAACTGGAAGTTGACTTTGACCAAGGAGTTGACCTTGGACCAGGGGTGGGTCAGTCATCTGACCTAAGGGTGTTTATGAGTGGCTAATCTATGATTATGATTTTTAGCCGAAGGATTACCGGTTCAGTAGTCAGGCGCTTAGCAAGTAGACTTTCAGCAGCTACTTTTCGAGGTGAGTTACCTTCCAGTAACAGTGAGTCTACGACCACAATGCCGGCCCACTAGTAGGAGTTGTATGATTAGATGATTATCTCTGAGATATTCATCTACGGTTGCTACTACCTGTGATATGTTTTTGTGCTAGTATGATATGATGCTATGTGCTAGTGACAGTAGGGGAGATAGTCCCCAGATTACCGGTCGATAAGGCCGAAGGGGCAGTCATCCAAGCCATGCTAGATAGATTATGAGATACGTGTTACGTGGTAGTAGTAGGGGTGAACTAGTCCCCAGCATCCGGTCGAGAGGACCGAAGGGAGACCAGCACCCAGATATGCTAGTCAGCATCCGGTCGAGATGACCGAAGGGGAGACCGGCACCCAGTTATGCTAGTCAACATCCGGTCGAGAGGACCGAAGGGGAGATCAGCACCCAGATATGCTAGTCAGTATCTGGTCGAGAGGACCGAAGGGGTAGGTCGGACACCCAGATATGCCTGACAATATATGTATGTTATGTGGTTAGATGGTATGTTGTATTGTAAGGGAACTCACTAAACTTCGTGCTTACGGTTTACAATTTTGTTTTCAGGTACCTCTTCATCGAAGGGGAATGAGTTGGCACGATAGCGGCACATTATACACGCACATTGATTTCCGCACCATGAGTCATTCTAGGATTTTGTACTCTGATATTTGATTGTTTTGCATGTTTCGGTTTTCAGACACGGTGTATGTTATGAATTGGTTTGATCAGACAATGTTTTACTTACAAATGTTTTCTAAAGTATTGATTTAAAAACAAAATTTTTGGACGTGAAATTTGGGTCGTTACAGTCGGTTTTAGGCTTGGACCTTAGTTGTGAATCTGTTGGGTCAGGGGTAAAATGATCATTTTACCCCAAGTCTAGAGTATGGATCATGGTTTGGGACCCAATTGCTAATTGGGTAATATTTTGGTATTGTTAGCTTGAGGAGTTGTCAGGGCAGCAAGTAAGGATTTCGTGCAGTGTGCTTCATCAATCAAGGTAAGTGTCCTCACTGTTTGTATGGGTCGTAGGCACCAATGCCGGCCCATTTGGTTTATGTATTGTATGTAGACCTGGGGGTTAGCCCTAGGCTTTATGTATGAAAGACCGACAGGTGGTTCCTGGCACACTGTATGCTAATTAGCTAAGTAGAGTTTTATGTATGCTAGTTGTCTTTGTGATGCTTGCATGGAAGACCAAGAGTTGGCTCTTGACACTTGTCTGTAAGACCCAAGGGTTGCCCCCGGTTTGACAAGAAATACCACAAGGCGGCCTATCGCATAATGGCAAGACTATGTGCGGCACAGAGCACTTTTATTGATTATGATATATGAATGATATATGTGGCTCACGATTATGTATGACATGTATAGATCAATTGATATGTATGGTATGTGGTATTTAAGGAACTCACTAAGCTTCGTGCTTATGGTTTTCAGTTTTACTTTCAGGTACATCAAAATTTACTGTTGAGGTGCCACACAACATATTATGTTTTAAAATGTTGCACTCTATAATCATATAAATCATAAATTCTTGTGTATTTATAAAAATTTTCTCCTAATAAGCAATAGCTCCACAATTTACATGGCACAATTTCAACAAACGCTTTCAATAGTCTTAAAGCATGATTTGGGTGACTATTTATCATAAAACAATTTTCAATTAATCAACAATAGCATTTATATCCATATAGAAAGCAATAGAACATAACCACCAAAGTTATCATTAATATATGTGATATTCGTGATAAGCAAATAAGCAATTGCAATAGCGATTGATAGAAGAAATATGAACCCAAGGATATAACAATGTGAGTAGCATCACTTATTTTGCCTATTCCTATTATTTGAAGTTATATGATCATGCAAACAATTATAAGCTAAATTACTCTGGTATTATCAATATGCAAGCATCACAGTTTGAGAGAGCAGAAACAAGAAATTTGAGATTTACACCCATGAAAAAATCACTCACGTGCCTCCTAACTTGATACTTAGATCCTATTATTCATAAAAATATAAGATTTATCATCAATAACTACTACTATGAAATCAACCAAGCAAAACTAAAGTTTCTATATACGAATTCACAACGAACGATTCAGTTATTGCATAAATCCCAATATCATCAAAGCGTTCAGTGTAGGGCTCATACACCACAAGTTCACTCTGTTCATGAGCAATTTCCACTTCCATTATAGGTTGACCACTCTTCCTAAATCCAAGTGTTGTTATTGACTTTGACCAATAAGGTGGAGCCTCAACAGTAAATCTCTTTGTAAATGATTTTTCAACACCATTCTCCATCATCCATACACCACAAGCACATTTCACAAAGCTATCATATTCGAGTATGACAAGAGACTCCCTTACCTTAGAAATACACAACTGAGAGGGAGAGTGGCGCCTTAAACAATCTGGGAGTTCTACCACTCCAAAATTCTCATTAGTTATGTCAAATGACATTATAAAATTATGATTTGGTAACTCGTTATCTATAGTCATAGGGTCAAAAGCACACCAATAAATAAACCTATCAACAACCACTTGAGCCCAGAAGACACGAAACTGTTTACTCGGAACATTGCTAGATAGACTTCTCCATTTGCCTGAGTTCACAGTGTAAACTTTAGCTTCAAAATGGTAGCTTGTTTTGTGAAATTGCGTGATCTCAACGATCTTAGGGTCAATAGTAAAAGGGCAAACCCCAAAACCAAGATCAGTTTCATGGTCCTTATTAAACTTGTTAGGCATAGGAATAGTAATTGTCTTTCTAATCGAAGGATTCCACAGAACAACAGTCTCCGTTTCCAATTTCGTCCAGAGATCCTCTCGCTTCCCACAATGACCCCGGAAGCATAACAATCCTTGAGAGCTACCGACTATGGTTGAGCCTATGAGGAGTTTACGGACATGGGAAGGGTATGAACGAACCTCTGTTGAGGGAAAGTGTCATCATCCACAAAAGAAACATAATTTTCCGATTTTTCTACCGGATCTTCGTACCTTAAAAGCAGATTCTGCGGCTGAGTAACGCAGTGAGCTGCAATAAACTTAGAGCTGTCTATGAAACTCTTCCATTCTTTGCAGACAGATCTAAACCGAACTAGTGATTTGACAGGAAGCTTTTTCATGATCTCCTCTTGGATATGGAAAGGAATTTGGTCCGACATTTGATGCTGCTGGTATGGATTTCTAGGGTTTTGGTGAAGGGAGGGCGAAAGGGAAGATTGAAACTGATTGTGTTATTAGACGATCTTATGAAAACGGATATACGGACCATAAAAGATGTATAAGGAGCCGATCCCTGTTTTCTTTGGGCTTCAAAGGTCGTGACTAGCTGGGTCACGACGGAAAGAAATTAAGGCCTCTTGCATGCATCTTTCACAATTTGATGGTTATGATCCCTAAGGTTTTGGTTTAACACATATTAGTCCTTATTAACTAGGTTTCAACGTTATAAATATTTCCTATTGTCCAGTTTTAGTCCCTGTCCGTCATTATAATTTATAACTTTATCCCTTTAGTGTTATTCACATATATTTGTTATTTATTTTAATCATTGTATTCTCATCAAAATGTAAGAAAATTATTAAAACGACTAATTAAATAATTAAATGAAAACGAAGCGTTACAACTCTTCTACATTTAGGGCATGTTTGGCAAAAGTAGTTGATAGCTGGAAACGGGTAGCGGTTAGCTGGTAGCGGGAAGCTGTAGCTTTTATTTGTTATATGAATGTTTGGCAAAAGTAGCTGGAATCTTTTGAATTATATAAAATTACATAAAAAGACAATCGATTAAAAATAAATAAATAAATAAATATATATATATATATATATATATATATATATATATATATATTTAAGGGTAATTATGGAAATTGATTTCAAAAGCTCATGAGCGTTTTGTTAAACGCTACATGAAGTAGCTTTTAGAATCGGAGCGTTTTGTTAAAACTAAAAGCTAAACGTTCGTACTGCTAAACGCAATGTTTTAAAAACCGGCTTTTTAATTGACACTACAAGAAAACAAAACATTAGCGGCGACGCCTTTAGCGGCGACAGCCAACAATAGCGGCGACACGTAAAAGACGCGTTATGTGTCGCCGCTATTGCTAGTTGTCGCCGCTAAAGGCGTCGCCGCTAATGCTTTCATTTAGCGATCCGCGTCATTCTCACCCCAGCCGTCCGATTTGTTTTCAATCTAACGGTTGTTAAGGAAAGCGGAAAGGTGCGCTGAGTTTTCCCTCCGTTTGTCGCCGCGAATGCCCTAATGTCGCTGCTAATACCCGTCGCCGCTAATGCTAAACGTAGATACCCCTTCACAGCTTACCTTTCTGTCGTTCACAGCTTACCTTTTTCTCTCGTTTTTTCTTCAATATCACGCAATTTTTCCAACTTGGTGGACTAGGCATTGCTTCTTGGACAGGTGCTAGCTTCTCCTTCTCTCAAGGCAGCCACAATACCGCCACAACCCCAACCAAGGTCGACATTTAGCCAAAATTCCGAAATTGCCCCAACCAAGGTCGAATTTCTCATCTTTTTTATGATTTTTCTGTTTTAGATGATAAATAGTGAGTATTTTTCAAGTTTGTTGAGTGATTATGTTTGTATTTTGATATATGAATTGGTTATGCATTTTGTTGGATTGTATGTATTTTGTTGGATTGTGTGTTTTTTTCACATATGTGGGAATTTTATTATGCATTTTGTGTATATTTTGAAATTTATGTTTAGATTACATTGAAGTTATACCACATTGCCTTAACATGAAACTTAGATGTATATATTTGTATGAAATTAGATAAAATTGGAATATACAAATTGGATTAAATTGGAATATGCAAATTGTATGAAATTGGATATATACATTTGGCCTAATTGTATGAAATTGGATGAAATTGAAATATGCAAATTGGATGTATACATTTGGCTTAATTAGGTTATTAATAGCAACTTACTTCTAGTAATGTATTGTATATGGTTTCAAAGTGTTTAATTTTGTTAGTGACTTAATGTTTGGCCAACTTAATAACAACATACTTTTAGTGACTTAATGTTGGTCATTACAACTTTAGCTTTAATTAGGTTATTAATAGCAACGTACTTCTAGTAATTTTAATTTAATTATAGAATAAATTTAAATTAATTTAAAAAAAAACATTAAAAAAATAATAAATTAGTTGTAAAATCAAGTTAATGTTAAAATTAAAATAAAATAAAGTTAGTTTAATAAATTAAAATTAAAATAAAGTTATTTTAATAAATTAAACTAATAACAAAAAAGAAAATATTAAATTAATTATAAAATCTAATTAATTTACCTTTAGAATCAAATTAAGTTACCTTTATAAAATCAAATTATATTAATTATAAAACTAACTTAATAGCAACATATATTTAGTGACTTAAAATAAAGTTAATGTTAAAATTAAAATAAAATAAAGTTAGTTTAACAAATTAAAATGAAAATAAAGTTAGTTTAATAAATTAAACTAATAACAAAAAAGAAAATATTCAATTAATTATAAAATCTAATTAATTTACGTTTAGAATCAAATTAAGTTACATTTATAAAATCAAATTATATTAATTATAAACCTAACTTAATAGAAAATATTAAATTAATTATAAAATCTAATTAATTTACCTTTAGAATCAAATTAAGTTACCTTTATAAAATCAAATTATATTAATTATAAAACTAACTTAATAGCAACATACTTTTAGTGACTTAAAATAAAGTTAATGTTAAAATTAAAATAAAATAAAGTTAGTTTAATAAATTAAAATGAAAATAAAGTTAGTTTAATAAATTAAACTAATAACAAAAAAGAAAATATTAAATTAATTATAAAATCTAATTAATTTACGTTTAGAATAAAATTAAGTTACATTTATAAAATCAAATTATATTAATTATAAAACTAACTTAATAGAAAATATTAAATTAATTATAAAATCTAATTAATTTACCTTTAGAATCAAATTAAGTTACCTTTATAAAATCAAATTATATTAATTATAAAATAAAGTTAGTTTAATAAATTAAAATGAAAATAAAGTTAGTTTAATAAATTAAACTAATTACAAAAAAAGTTAAATTAATTATCCCATGTTGGAATACTTTTTGAATCGTCAACTTTATGAATACTCTACTTAATTTTTGTTTCCCATAAAGTAAACCTTAAACACTAAATTATGTTTCAGTTGCATCATGTCTATTGATAAAAGCTGGACTACTAATCCACATCGTCAATCTCCCGAGTTCCAGCTAGGACTCGACACTTTTGTTGAGAGATCCATGTTACACCTAGATTGTAAAGGTGAAACCAGATGTCCGTGTGAGAAATGTGATAATCGTTACTTCATGAATCCGAAAGCAATGAGACGTCATGTTCGTATATATGGTTTCAGTCAATCATACAAAACATGGATATATCACGGTGAACCTTTAATCCCTCCAGTTGTAGATGCCGTATCGCCAAGCAACGAGATGGCTACTGTTATTGACGATGTTATGTGGGAGTCGAGAGAAAATGATATAAACCTCGATGAAGGAACCTCGAATACAAGGGGTAGTGGTGTCGATGATGATTTTGAAGAGTTGTTAGAGGCAGTCGAAACCAAGTTATATCCTGGTTGTACGTTTTCATTCCTTGATTTTTTAGCAAAGCTGATGCATATGAAGGTCAACAACAAATGGACTGATAGTTCATTTGATCAACTCCTTGAGTTGTTGCATTCGGCATTTCCACCGGGCAACAAGGTTCCCCGTTCATATTATTTAGCAAAAAAGAAACTAAAGAAGTTAGGTTTGGGGTACGAGTCAATTCATGTGTGCATAAACGATTGTTTTCTCTTCTGGAAGGAACACAAGTCATTGCAAGTTTGTTCCGTTTGTAAAGAGAGTCGATGGATTGATAAAAACACCAAGGGTAAGAAAGTGGCTCATAAGGTGTTATGGTACTTTCCAGTGGCCCCTAGACTACGCCGTTTGTATTGTTCACGGTACACTTCCAAAAATATGATATGGCATAGTACTGGGAGATCAGAAGATGGTGTGATGCGTCATCCCGTTGATGGAGAGTCTTGGCAAAATTTTGTCCCTGACTTCTCGAGTGAACCTCGCAACGTACGACTAGGGCTGGCAGCTGATGGCTTTGATCCATTTGGTAACATGTGTAATCCGCATAGTACGTGGCCGGTTGTACTCACCACTTACAATCTGCCACCATGGCTTTGTATGAAAGAGTCATCATTCATGTTGGCCTTGTTGATTCCCGGCCCTAAAGCGCCTGAAAAGGACATAAATGTTTTCCTTAGGCCGTTAGTGGAAGAGCTAAGTTTTTATGGCAATCAAGCATACGCATTAAAGATGCAGCGACAAACACATTCTTCACGATGAAAGCTATGTTGTTATGGACAATAAACGACTTTCCAGCTCGTAGTAGTTTATCGGGTTGGAGCGGACAAGGGTATAGAGCATGCCCGACTTGCAATGAAGACACTCCTTCGTACCGTTTGATACCGATTATTGGGTTGAAATCTCATGACTATCACATTCTTATGCAACGTTTGATACCGATTGGAGTTAGAGTGTTATTGGACAAAGAAACTTCTACACCAATTGTAGATCTTTGTATGTTTTTCAAGCAAATTTGCTCCAGAACACTAAAGGTGGAGGATATGAGGAAAGCAAAAGAAGACATTATTAGAATCTTGTGCAAGTTAGAGTTGATTTATCCGCCAGCGTTTTTCGACATTATGATTCATTTAGTTTTGCATTTACCTGATGAAGCGATTGCCGGAGGCCCGGTATGTATGAGATGGATGTATCCATTTGAAAGGTATATGAAAAAACTAAAAAACTATGTCAAAAATAAGGCGAGGCCGGAAGGTTGTATAGCTGAAGGTTATATTGCTGAAGAAGCTTTGACATTTTGTTCGATGTACCTTCGAGATGTCAATCGCCTTGAAAGAAACGAAGACGTTGTCATTGAAAAAACAAAGTTTTGGATGTTTGAGTCCAAGTGTCGACCGACGAGCGCAACGCAAATCAAACATCTTGATATAACAGAGAAACGTAATATTGAATGGTTTATATTGAATAGTTGTCAAGAAGTCAGACAATACATCGAGTAAGTGTTCTTACTTTTAATTATCTTTCATTATTTATTGTTACCTTTTTCCATTCATCAATTTAATATATATATATATATATATATATATATATATATATATATATATATATTTCATCAATATAGAAAATTCAAATCTGAACATCCTGAAAGTGACGAAAAGACCGAATTTCCCAACTGGTTTCTTGAAAAGGTAATCATAATTAACAAACAAATATCTTTCATAAATTTAATGAATCAAGAATACATAACACATAAACATATGTTTAATAGGTTTATCAGATGGAAAAAGAAAACTCTCCTGAATTCTACAAAGAGTTGTCAGCCCTTTCAATGGGTTCACAAATGGATGTTTATACTTACACTACGTGCATAGTCAATGGTGTTAGGTTTATGGTACTTAGTCGTGATGCACAACGCAAAACGCAAAACTCTGGGGTTCTAGCGGTTGGTGAGAATGGAGAGAAATATTATGGCTAGTTAGAAGAGATTATGGAGGTGCAATATCCATATGATTATTCGACTGTAATATTTCGGTGCAAGTGGTTTGATACGTGAGATATTCCTGATGATAATTTCATAAGTATCGACACAGAAAAATAAGCGTACCAAGATGATCAACTCATATATGATTTGCAAGCCAAACAAGTGTTCTACATCCGCCAGCCTGTTAATCATCGAAGAAACCAAAACAACAACCCTCGTTGTGTCGTCGAGCATGTTAATCATCGAAATATTTGGGATCTACCATCCGACAATCCTCGTGTCCAAAATGCTTACAGTGACTCTGTCCAAGATGTCGACAATGTGGAGGCCGAAAATGTTGACATAGTTCAAAACAACTCTTCATCTGGAGCTAGACTTTTTATTGACTTCTCACAATACTTTCAAAACAATGTTGACGTAGCTCAAAACAATGCTGATTATGATGATGAAGACAAGACTGAAGTACCTCCGCCAACGGGTAGAATCGATAATGTTTCCGATGAAGAGACTGATTATGATGATGGCGATTCTGATTATGATACGGATAAAGAAGACATTGAAGTATATGATCAAGATTCTGATTAAAAAATCAAATTTTTTTTTGGTAATAGAAACTTTATTTGAAATGTACCTTTAATTCATATTGTTTGTCTAACTTTTATTTATGTTGTTTGTCTATATTGTATATCTTACAATTTCGCAGGGTAACTAACTTTTATTCATATTGCAGATGAGGTTTACTTGGGCAATACTCTTTTCCATGATGGCCGATGTTATGGGGCTTGGACACGGAGGTGATGGAGCCGGGGATCCACCACCTCTAGGAGGCTTTGGTCGTGGTCAGCACGAACAAGATGGTGAGTTTTATTATGATATATTTATTAACTATTTTTATTATTTTATAATAAGTTATCGTGACTAATAGGTTTAATTGTATTTTTTCAGCCGAGCTTCCTAAAAAGAGGAGGGGCATGTCAAAAAATATTGAGTTGGGAAAGTTGATAAGGGCAAATAAGGGAAAGCCCATAGATTTGGATTTCGATAGGGAGATCACATATTCCCCTGTCAGGAAGCGTGGTAATTGGTTCACCCATGAAATTGGGAGGTATTTGTGGAACAATGTCCCTTTCAACGTATATGGTTGGGACAATGTTTCCCCCGCTTTAAGGAACGCAACAGTTGTTCATCTAAAGGTAACTTGGATACAATTTTAATTTTAGTTGTGATTGTTATTTAATTAACTAAAATTTTTGTGTTTTGCAGAATAAATTTGATTTGGATAAGGTTAACATGGATCCGGAGCATGCTCAATTGTTGCGGAGCATTGATTCGAGTCTTGCAAAAGTTTACAGAGACCGAAAAAGTAAAGCTCATGCTTATTTTAAGGAAATCGGGGGGCCTGCAGATATCCAAGCCGCATTAAACAACCCCCCTAACGGAATGTCACATGAAAATTGGGCGAAGACAGTCGAACATTTTCAAACGCCAGAATTTTTAAGGCGTTCGGCATCAAACAAGGAATGTCGTGCAAAACAAGTAGTTGTAAACAGAGGGGGGTCGAGCTCATACAGCAATGCATGTTTCAAAGAAGTAAGTTATGATATATTTAAATATTTATTTAAAGTATAACTAATCTAAATTTTAATGTTAAATAGGATATCAGTCGAATCGAAGCTTTTCGTAAAGCTAATTCCAATCGCCAAGGGGTATTTTATAGTCCTGCAGTCGAGCAACAATATGTAAGTGGTTAATTTGTATTTTTCATATAAGTGTTTATATCGTCAAAGGTATTTAGTAATCTAATTTTTATGATTTTTATTGTTTTTAAAAAATACAGAATGCTTTATTCGAAGAGATAAACCAACGAACCCAAGCTACTTCTGAGGCAAGCGGTCTAGCACCAACTGATATAAAAGATTGTTTTGAAAGAATATTGGGTGTTCGGCGCGGACATATCAGAGGCATTGGGCGTAAACCCCCTACCATTGTGTCTATGTACGATCAGCAACAACCAATGACACAAGAACAACCACAATCACAGGTAATTGTTAGTAAATGTTATAATGGAATGGTATAATTAATTATAATGTTATTCTGATATGTTGTTAATATATTTTGTTTTTTTTATAGTTGCAAATGCTCCAAACAATACTATAGGACCCGACCTGTTCTGCAGCATTGGAAGAGTGGTTTCGCTCATTGCCGCCACCAAATAATGGAGATGATGATGAGGACGAGTAGTTATTTTACGATTTTATGAAACGTTTTGTAATTTGAAACAATACTAAATATGGTATATATATATGGATTAATATTTTGGATAGATTGTATAATATGTATTAATATTTCTATATAAAATTACCAGATTTTTCAAATGCTATATGGATTAATATTTGGATTGATTATAAATTTAATGTGAAATAAATAAACAAAAAAAAAAATCAAAAGAGCATTAGCGGCGACAGCTTTTGTGGCGACACCATCGTATTAGCGGCGACAATGTATTAGCGGCGACGAGTAGCATTAGCGACGACGGGAGCATTAGCGGCGACACTTAGTATTTGCGGCGACATTGAGCGTATTAGCGACGAAACAATACCGGCGACGTATTTGCAGTGACATGTCGCCGCTAAAGGTATTAGCGGCGACACGCCTAACCTTTAGCGGCGACACGTGTCGCCGCTGTTGCCCAATCTTCTTGTAGTGTGAACCGGTCGGGTGACGTTTTCCGGTTCAACCGGTTTAACCGGTTCAACTGGATGGTCAAACTGGTTCTATATTTTTATATATTTTTAATTATCCTGTGTACATTGATTACAAAACTTGTCATTTTTTTAGTATTACAAACGTAAATAGAATACAACATATAAAAACAATTATTATAAATGTCAAAATCAAACAAAGAAGTCAAAATAAACACAAAAATCCAAAAATGTCTGGTTCAACCCGGTCCATTCCGGTTCAATTCAGCTGGTTGAACCGATTTTTTACCAAAACCGGCCGGTTCAATCCGGTAAGAAAATCATTATAAAACCGGTCCAAATTGAACCGCTCTCACTTCCGGTTCCCGGTTCAACCGGCCGATTCGCACTGATTTTTAAAACATTGGCCAAACGAAACGTTTTGTTTAAACTATAACATTTTATCAAAAGCTAAATTCTAGAGCGTTTTGTGTCGTTTAATAGTTAAAGGATAATTGATGTACTAAACGCCAAGTGATTATTCTTTATTTTTAGATATAACTTACAATTATAATATTATATCTTTCTTACCATCTAAATTTAAAAATATTAAAAGTGTTTAAATATTGAATCATTAATGTTTCATTAATTACATCTCATATATTTGTTTTAGAACTTTGATTAGACGCTATGTATTGAGATTTTTTTTCATGAAGTTGAGTTGTGTATCTATATAGATCTTCAAGGTTTAAATTAACAAAGGGAAACAAAAGTTCTTATATATAAAATAAATAAGAAAATCATAACGACTCAAAAATCTCATACCTTGTGTTACGGTATGTATTTGTTATAGATATAGTTAAGAGTGAACTCATGTAGTGAAACGGTGATATTTCGGTAATGCAATATGTATATCTTTATACTTATTGCATTATATAAGAAAATGTATAAATTTTAGCCAATTCTTATATGGAGCATATTTTAGTTCACCTGAGACGATACTATGGATATAAAGTTTATAAAAATGGAGTTTGTATGACAAATTATAGTCGTTCAAAACAAATACGTTTATATATGAACATATGTTCATTTACTACAACTATGCAATTATGTTCAAATACGAACATATATGAAAATATATATTCAACTTCTGCCAGTTTCGTTTATGTATCATATTAATGGCTTACTGCCTTTAATCTTAATTTTAGAAAAAAAAAAAAAAAAAAAAAAAAAAAAAAAAAAAAAAAAGATATTAGCTTCATGCAAAGGAAGTTTCTTGTTTGTTGGATCTTACAAATTTTGATAGCAGAATATGTGTTAGTAGGGATAGCATATTGTTCAGGTTGGTTTGTTACTTCTTTTTAATATATGAATTTGACCATTACCTATATTAATGTAGGTTAGATAACATCATGTAAATCTTTTGAAGAAATTTATTTTTATGATTAGGATATGAATGTCGCTTGTAAAGTTATGATGTTTGGCTTGTTGTAACAATTAATCTTTATAGTTTTTATTGTCTTATAATTTATTTTGTCTAACGGGTTGTAGTTGCAAGAACTCCTGATCTCCCATTTGAATTTTGTTTTACCTCTTTTTGGAATCCTTATATTCTTTTATGCAAACTAGAAAAGTGACCCCCGCTTTGCAGGGTCGGAAGCCTTCAATGTCGTTGTTCCGTAATCCTTCAATTTTGGTTTTTTGTTATAGTTAAATGGTTCTGCGTTTAATATTCATTTGCTTGATTACCATGTTTCTGTCAACCGCAGAGTAAAACCATACCATATCAAAGATATAGCATACACAAATAGTAATGAAAAACATAAAAAAAAAAAAAAAAAAAAAAAAAAAAAAAAAAAAACTATACTCCTAAACTCTCCTTAACCCTACACAAAAAATATGTCATTAACCAAAAGAAAGTAAGTACAATTACCGCATTAAACATCCTTGTGAAGTTTTCTTTATATATAGTGCAAATTGGCCAATCAATTATCTTTATTACTTTTATTTTAGCAAAAATGTCATTAAAAATTACACGGTAAAAAATGTACTGTTTTGCAATTTTATATTCCATTCTGTAATGAAATAAACAATTTCATCCCCAATTCCATTATAACAAATCAGACAATTAAAAAAAATGAATTACAAACAAAGAAAGCTACCTTTCGGGGACATGTTAACCAGTGGAAACGACCCATAAAATTAGCAAGCTGCACATAACAAAAGGGGAGACAAAATGTTGTCATATTACATTATTTCAAATTCAATAATAATAATAAATGTATTCCACAATTTAATGGAGAATTTTCTCACCACAAAGGGAAAAGGACATGTTTTGCTAATTAGGACATAGCTAGTAATTGATCTAACATTCTCAACAACCTTTACATACCATTTAAAAACGTTAACTGAGACAGGAAAAAAAAGGAAAGACAAATAGGTATATGGTTTGCATCTGAATGCATTAAGTCGGGCTTTAAAAAACATTAACTTCAAACCAATTGCTAGCTAGCCAAAAGTGAAAAACAACAGTAAGCAGAAAAATAACAGTTTGATGAAAATGCCCCTGATCCATTAAATGATAATTGAGAGAAATGAACAACCCAATGATAAACTCGAAAAAAAATTTGAGGAGTCACCTTATTATGCAGATCAATTTCGCAGTCAACAAAATGGTAAAAAAGAAAGAAAATTGCCCTTGAAGCCTTAACCAAACCTATCTAAAACTGTTTAAAAACCTTTTACTTTTCCTGTTGTTTCCCTTTTTCTTTTTTTATTCCAAATTCGGCCTTTCATCATCACAAAACTATGTAATAACTTGCAATCTTTAAGCTTGAACTGTAAAATCCCAAAATTTGAGGCCAAAAAATTTCGTTTTTTTTTAATTAAGTGATTTATAAATTTGTTTATCAAAACATTGCCAAGATCATGTCGATACTGTAACATCCGAATATCCAGGTTTGGAAATTTGAGTATTTTGTTTTGGGATGTAAAGAGACTCGGCGAGTTGACGCCCCAACTCGTCGAGTAGGATCGCGTATTGGTGACTTGTTTAATGAAGGGACTCGACGAGTCGGGTATCTGGACTCGCCAAGTCAGCGCTGTTAAGAAAAACCCTAATTGTCCAGGTTTGGGACCTATTTAAAGGTCCTTATGGCCTCCATTTGCGGCCATTACACCCTGAGAAACCCTAAAGAGAAGAGAGGAAACTTGTGGTGCATGAGGGAGGCTAATTCATCATGTTTTGGTGTGCTTTAGCAGAGGGAAGGATGGATTTCGAGCTAGGCTGTCTTATGGGACTTAAATCTTCCATCTTTTCATTCAGAGCTACTGTGGGAGGTAACGATTCGTACCCATCTTCGTTTGTTTGCTAGATTTCATGAATATAGGGTTTCTTCTCTTCTTTGGTAAGAGATCTAGAGTATGTGATGCCCCCTTGTGTCTATATCTTCGGATCTGGACCTTGGAAGGTCTAGAGAGTCCCTATACCCCAGCTGTATGCAAATCCTTTAAGATTCATGAGCTTTGGTTGCCATTTATGAGTGAATTCTCCATTTTGAGACTTATGAGTGTTGCATGTGTATCAAGGTTGTGCCTTTACGTGTTTGTTGAGTTTGGGAAGGACAGATCTATGGATTAGAGGAACAGATCTGGCCTCAGAAGGTCATTTGAGTATGATCATGGATGCAACTCGCCGAGTTCATAATTGTACTCGACAAGTCGAGTCGGGGTTGCCCCCGCAATTCGTGCCAGATGTAACTCGTCGAGAAAGGGTTTGACTCGACGTGTCAAGAGAGGTGAGAAGGAGGATTTCGTGGAAGTGTGGACTCGTCGAGTCGTCCATGTGCACTCAACGAGTCGGGTCAAAGTTTGACCGTTGATTTTCGTTGACTTTAGGGTTTTAGTCAAGGCTGACTTAATAGAGTTTAGGGAGGGGTAGAATGGTCTTCTACCCAATCTTTAGAGATGAGACTATAAGAGAGTATTGACCGGGAATGTTATTTGAATAATAGGAGGAGGCTAGGTCGGGGCGATGAGCACGAGAGTTCATCCAAATACGTTTGAGGTGAGTCTTCTCACTATACTTTACCTTGAGTGGTAATTAGAGTTATGTGACAGAGTTATTGTATGCTATTTATGTGATGTGTTGCACTACATTATTTCTATGTGATTTATGTCGTGTGTATATCAGAGTATATCAGAGTTAGAATCAGAAGGTTCACAGAGTTAGGGCCAGAAGGTCCACAGAGTTAGGGCCCAAGGGCCCACAGAGTTATATCCTCGAGTGGCTAGTATGTGCTATCTATGGTATTTTGAGGAACTCACTAAGCTTCGTGCTTACAGTGTTTTGTGTTATGTGTTTCAGGTACTAGTGAGGATCGCGGGAAGGCGCCGACATGATCAGTACACACACGTGGAGTTTTATTTATATGATATGATCTTGGGATTTTTAACTTATGTTTGAATATATGAAACAATGTGTTTTATAATATTGTGAATTAAATGGTTTTTAAAATGTGAAAATTTGTTTGAAATTTTTCGGTGTTACAAATACATAAAACCATAATATGATGTTTCAAACCAAATCATTTTGAAGTAAAAAAATATCATAGTACAATCCCAGAAAACTCTAAGCGGAAATTATGTGTGTGTGATGCGCTGCTACACCGCCAGCTCCTTCCCCTTAGACGAAGAAGTACCTGAAACCGGAAACTAAAACTGTAAGCACGAAACATAGCGAGTTCCCCCATCATACCACATACCATACAATCACATAGCATACATACTGCCGGGCAATTCTGGGGCGCCCGTCCTACCCATGTTAAGCCATTCTAGGGTGCTGACCTACCCATGTCAAGCCATTTTGGGGTGCTGACCTACCCATGTCAAGCCATTCTGGGGTGCCGACCTACCCTCCGGTTTATCTCAACCGTACACGTAGACTATTTCACCCTTACTACTAACACATAATATCATATCATAATCACGTTGTCAAATATATCTGGGGTGTCCGACCTACCCATTGGTCCTAGCGACCGAATCGGGGACTAGTCCACCTTCTACTGATACTATCTCACATAACATAGCAACTAGCAAACTACCATACTCACATATCTAGGAATCTAGCATACTCACATATCCCACAATAACAGACCAGATAATTATCACAAAGATAATCGTCCCAACTAACAATTACTAGTGGGCCGGCCTTGGTGCCTTAGACCCACTTCTACTGAAAGGTTGTGACATCCCCAAAATCACGGCCAGAAAAGACCAATTTCATTTATGCTTTTAAAATAATTTCAGAGTAAATCCTTTTGATTTAAAAGAGTTGCGGAATTTGTTCCCAAAACGAAATATGATAAAAATAATATTTACCAAAGCATTTCTTAAAGAAATGTATTTTTCATTATATTACAATACTTGGGATGTCATTTTCCGATAAACAGACTAAAAGCATAAACATTTCAATACACACCTTACAACGGTTATTTACAACAACAGGTCTATAATAAAAAATATCCTGACAAATCATCCAACTTATGCTCTAGCGCCACTACCTGTAATACAAAGAAACTGAGTGGGTCAGGCTTGGAAGCCTGGTGAGCATATAGGGTTTTCAACCCACAATAGATGATTAAATTAATTTTCATCAACCAACAATAACCCAATTACCCATTCCCGTTATTCTCACTTTACGTCCCTAAAATAACTAACACAAGGGACCTAGTCTAAGAATATTTCATCGGGGCGACAACACATGCTTCGGGGGTTTCCCAACAATATATGTCAAATAAGGCAACCATGAGGGGGATGGAGTACAGCGAATGAACACCCAAGTTCATTAACACCTATAGGTGGCGAACCTGCTAGCGTTCCACAGGACTGTCTAGAAAAGTCCGTGGTCGTCATCTAAACTCCGCTAGATGACTAAATCAAAAACAACATCAAGGCCTCTCATCTGTTTATCACACAACTATCTACCCATGTTCTACCCGACAAATTAGTAGATAAAAATATATATTTTTATACATAGTTTAAAACCTATATAGCATTCTCATTCAATACATATTCCAAACAAAAGATGAGACACATACACATAATACGTATTTCATAGAGAATAAATCATATCTATGAGATAGAAGAAAGTGAATATACATTCACACATATAACAACAAAATATACACATAACACGTATTTCGTATAAAATACTTCATAATTATGTGTTAGAAGAAAGTAACCACACACTCACTTGATCAGAAGATGATCGGACAACACTACGGCTTGTAGAAGTAGTATTCTTCGGTAGATCTGGAAGATCTTCACAAAAACCGGACTCCTTACGGGCAGAGCTTCGGCTCGGGAATCTCACTTCTCGGGATCTTCGGGGCTTCGGGACTTGCTTCGGGTCTCGGGAATAATACTGGGGCTTCGGGATAATTCTTGCACGAAAAACGAGGTAAAAACGTGAGAGAATGAAAGAAAATAGCAATTGAAACTCAGCAGCCTCGACTTCCTTTTATAGGGGCTGAACCACCGAATTATGCTGGGCGTAATTAAGGTTACAGTGGGCGTAAATTGGATAAGCTCACTGACTCCCCCCCTTTGGATAATATCGGGTATTTTATAATTAAATTAAATACCAAAATTATTAAATAAACTTCAAAAATTCATATCTTCCTCATACAAACTCCGTTTTTGACGTTCTTTATATCCCCGTGTAGGTGAGACTACGCTCTAAAACTTTCGTTTAGACTCCGTCTGCTAATTTTGAATTTATTTTTATTATTTATTTTTAGTATACCGGGACAGGAAAACTCCGTTATAAAATCATAACTTCTTCATCCGACGTCCGTTTTCGCCTATATTTTTATCGTTTCACTACTATCAACGAGATCTTCGATTCTTGTTTAGATTGTTTTGGCTAAAAACTGCTCGATCTCAAATCAAGTATTCGGGCTGCATACTGCTAAATCGAAACTTAGAAAAATCATAACTTCCTCATAAGAAGTCAGATTTTGGCGTTCTTTTTATGCACGCTCTCGGTTTAACAAACTCTATGACTTTCTTTTAGATCACTAAGGCTAATTATTGCTCTAACGTAAATTTCACTTTTTATGTCATTCAACGTTGCCGGTTCTGTCGCGAAACTTCGACAGGTCATAACTTCTTCGTTATAACTCGGATTTCGGCATTCTTTATATCTTCGGAACCCTTGTTTCGACCACTACATTTTTATGCAAAGATATTGGGCTTATCTCACAATTTAAATTTAACGCTTATTTTATTCTTAATTCATTAAATTATAATAATTAAGAAAATAAACACATAATTCACATAATACTCAAATATTTTATCATTAATACTCCAAAAAGAGTTACAAGGGTTAACCTAGACTATTACATCAATGATAATGCCTAGCCTGGAAACGCCGGCGTTACAATTCTCTCCCCCTTAGGATGATTCCGTCCCCTGAATCACACATCAACAAACAAATGTGGATAGCGACTCAACATGTCACTCTCCATTTCCCAAGTGAGATTTGGCCCATTCGAATGTTTCCAACGGACAAGCGCTAATTCGACCATCTTGCGTCGAAGCTTCTTAGTCTTTCGGTCAACAATTGCCTCTAGTTCTTCAATTAACCTCTTGTTTTCATCAATTCTCAATTCAAAAATTGGAATTATATCAGGAACTTCTCCCGTGAAGTTCCTCAAATAACACACATGAAAAGTGTTGTGAATTCCATTCAGTTTGTCGGGTAATTCGAGCTTGTAAGCTTGGTTCCCAATTCTCTGAAGAACTTTAAACGGTCCAATAAACCTTGGACTCAACTTTCCCCTTTTACCAAATCTTATAAGTCCCTTCCACAGCGAGACTTTAAGCAAAACCAAATCTCCAACTTCAAAAGTCATCGACCTGCTAACATTCTTTCTCTAATTATTTTCAACTTTTCAGCGGTTTGATGGACCATCTCGGGCCCCATAAACTGCTTTTCCCCAGCCTCAAGCCAACAAGACGGCGTACAACACTTCTGTCCGTACAACAGATCAAATAACCCAACAAACAAAGCAAATAACCCAACGAACAGAGCAAATAACCAGGAAAAGTTTTAGACGACGCAAAATGGAGGAAGTTAAGTCCGACAGAAATTTGAGGAACGTAAAAGATGAAGACGGACCAGATGGCTTGAGTGGTGGTGGACACAAAATAGATGTCTGATCGGAAAGAATAGTGGAATGGGAAGAGAGAATAGAAAGAGCTGATCGGAGAAGCAGTGGAAAATACCAGAAAGTCGGTAAGATAAACATCAACAAATCCAATGATGAACGACACGTGTCGAAAAGAATGAAATGACATAAAATGCCCTTAATCTAAAACTGAAACAAAACCCATAAACAAGGGACCATTTGTGACAAACTGTAGCCGATTTCACTATTGCTAAGATTCATTTCTTTAATATATATATATATATATATATATATATATATATATATATATATATATATATATATATATATATATGTGTGGTTTTGTAGATATCATAGAATGGTGGCAATTAAATCTAGTCTTTCATCTTTACAATCAGTTGATGCCATATATAAAAATTGATCGTATTTATACTCATTATATTAATGAACATTGTTCATTTGTTTAATGTTTCTGAACATTTTCTATCTTTTCCATCCTCTCAGTTTCATTGTGTAAGACATTTTTTAACATTGTTCATTTATTGAACATATGTTCATTCATGAACATATGAACTTTATGTAATGTTTTAGTATTTTGACCGACATGTAACATTGGATTTTACATGTAATGAACTTTTGTTCATTTATGAACATATATGTTCATATGTGAACATATGTTCATAAATGAACATTAAAGTTTTTGACAATCATACTCTTCTCCACTGAATTTGATCTAATGGTGATGCAAGTGATTATGTGGTTGATCATGTTTTATGGTTATACGATAAACACAACCCTATATATATATATATATATATATATATATATATATATATATATATATATATATAGAGAGAGAGAGAGAGAGAGAGAGAGAAAGAAAGAGAGAGAAAGAGAGAGAGCTAGGTTCAAATGTTTCTAGCAAATAGTGTGTGCCTAAATGCACCAATGAGAATTCAGGAAACAATAAACCATTAATTAAATTAAATAAGGGTATAATGGTAAACTTAGTATATCTAATTATGGTAAAAAAAATCATTTAATTAATCCCTCCTTAATTAGTTAAACCCTAGAAAACCAATATCCTTTTATCAGGCAGTCGTCGCTCACAAAATTATCTCGCCTCCTCACCGCCGTATCTTCAATTTCGCCATTGTGCAACATCGTCGGTAGCAAGCAGCGATACCAATTCATCGATCATCCATATTCACCTGTTCATTCATCTACTACGTCTCTATTTTCCCGTTCGAAAGGTTTTTGATTTTTTCTCCTATAAATATTTTATTTTCATTTCTTTTACTTCTTGTTTGCTAGCGATTATTCCAATGGATGCTACTATTTATGATTTTTTTTTAATTTATCCAGGGCATTTGTTTGTTCGATCTTTGTGTTTCACTGCTGGGAAAAACCACCACCGAGGGGTGGTGGTATTGCTGCTGTTGTCCATCGAACACCACCAAGAACCACTTTTTCCTCACCATTCTTACCAATCAACAACAACTCAAGCCACCTGTCATCTACAGCAATCACCACCACTCCCTTTTCACTGTTATTGGCGATTCTGGAGAGACCTCGAGGCAGCAGTCGCCTAGCATCGATTACATGTAATCTTTATCTAACCTATCAATTTTGCAAGATTATTGGTATTTCTAGTTTTTTTTTCTTTCATTCTTTGTGTAGCAATCCTTGTCCACCAACTGTTCGCTGAAATGGCTGAAAGAAATTTTTTGTCCATTTTCATTTACTCTTCATCACTGTTTTACTTTAATTCAATTTTAGTATGTGTACATATATATATGAAAAATGATTTTTATACGTTTTGAAGGTATACATCAAATATCTTAGTGCAGTTGTTGACCCCCTTCCAGTAAAAATAATTATGTGAAGAACCTAATGGATAAGGTGCAGGGTAAGAGTTGGCGAGGACACTGTCTGGTATTTAACAATGTCTTAATTAGTCGATACACAAATTGCTTCAATTGATTTCCAGTACTGTTATTGTGAATATAACTTTTGGTTCATGCGGACAACTTTATGGAATTAGATGGTCTCATCTTTTCATCTTAGGTCTATTGTTTTTGTTTCTTTTTATGACTTATTCATTTTTTTAACCCCCCATTACAATTGAAGTTTTTTAGTTTTTTTATGCAGCCTTATTATTCATTGTTCAGGTTTGCATGAAAAAAAAAACAACATTCTTTTATGTATTCTGTCGGAATGTATTTTGCCAGAAGTTGTCCAAGAGGAAAGTTGATGAGAACTTGCATTTACAACATACCTTCCTTTTTGGAAAACGAACAAAGGTGAAAATCAACAAATTAAGCAATCTTTTTATCTTTTTTCATATATGAAAACTGGTGGTTGTCGAGGCCAACACAAATAATAACCCTAAATATTACACACTAAAATAGTGTATAGTGGTAAAGGGATCGAATCCACGGAGATTGGTTCAATTTATAACTCTATGAAAAATCTCTTTGTAAAAGTACTTGTAAAATGACAATAAAAATAAAATGGGGGGTTTTGGTGTTTTGAAATACTTGAAACAAACTAGAATCAACTATGATTTAAATAGACAAATGCAACAAAAATAAGAGTTTGATGTAAAATCAATAAGGGAGAGATGGTTGACTTAAAGTTTTCTCACTTTGACTTTTGATGAACATATCATTAGAATCCAATGGTGCAATACTTTGATTTAAATCCTTAATTTGGCTATAGTAATCCAAGGAGCTTGAGATTACCTAGACTTTTCTTAATTGTTGAAATGTCTAGAGAAGCTCATAACAATTTCCTTAGTCAAAGTCACTAATTCCAAATAGCATGTAATTAGTGAAAGTCAACTAGCATTAAGAACCAAAAAGTCACCAAATCCAAGAGGGGTCAAATGCTTTCACCACCATGTTGGAGGAAATGTTTTTATGATTGTGTGAAGCAAAAACAACACAAAAATCATTTGTTGCTTGCTAATTTGAAGATCCTTTACTTAATCAAGAAATTAGCCAACTAATCACCACAAACATATTTAAACTCATGAACTAAAACATACAAGTAGTGATAAGATGTTAAAACACAAAACATTCCCATAAAGATTTAAGAACATGTTCATGGATTCTTCAACATTCAACAAAAGTTCAAAGGATTAACCAAAAGTCAACCAAGATTAGTTTAGCCAAGCATGGCTAAACACAAAGAAACAAAGTTAGAGAAAATTGTACCAAACATTAAGCAAGAATCAAGAGGTAAAAATATGATGTTCTTCAAGTGTTCTTGGCCTTCAAAAGTCTTCAAAACTCCAGAGAGAATCTTCAAAAATCGGATGTCCAAGAGTATGCAAAAGATGGGCACCAACCTTCCTCAAATAGCTCAAAAGAAGGATTTCCGAAATTGCCCCTGCAGGGCCTTGCGCGACCCGCGTGCTGCTGCGCGGGTGGGTTGCGCGGGTGGTACCTGACATGGGCTCCTTTGAGATTTTGGGCCTCTAAAGCATATCCCACTAGCCCAGATTGAATCCAATCACCTCCTAGCCCATTTTCTTCAAGTTTTTCTTCATTTAAAGCCCAATTTGACCTCTCTAAATCCTCCAAAGCTCGTGAACTCGCCCGATTAATAATTTTCATACGCTTGAATGTTCCCCCGCATCTTTCAAATTTAAAGCTCAATTCTTCCAAGCCTTCAAGCAATTGACAAGTCCACCCCATGAATCACCTTTATAGCCATCAAGCATGAAATCTCCAATTCCCTTCAAGCCCAATCGCCTCGCAAGAGTGCCGCCCCGCTAGTTTCCAAGAAAATCTGCAATAATGCTCAAGAAACTAGAAAGTACCCCGAAATGGTCATAAAAATAACAAAAGGGAAAATATGCATGAAAGTTAACTAAAATGCGAATGAAATGTACTAAAATAAACTATAAAAATAAGTAAATAAAATGAAGCTATCAAATCACCCCAAGCTTAAACCTTACTTGTCCTCAAGTAAGACAAGACTAAATGAACTTGGGATGAACTACCCTAGAAATAAAAAGAATGGATAGAACCATGGAACCTGTTCGACGTTAGTCAACATGGTCAGAATTGGTTTCGCTGCTATCTCACAACTTTTTCATCCGATGACAATGGAACCATAAACCACAGCCAGGACAACTCCTTTAGGTGAGTAAGGAGGGATGAGCAGTCGCAGCCTCAATGCAACATGTATACAATGAAGAACATCTGTAGTAGGGAGAAAGCAACTGGATGGGCTCGGGTGGAGGTCTTCTTTAAGTGTACACTCTGATCTCACATTTGCCGGTTTCTCTCATGTGTAACTAGGTTTAATCGCTCGGGCACCGTTGTAGGAATCAGTTCACTTAGTGTTGGCCCAAACCTCCCGTAGTATCCGACTCGACAGTCTCCCTAACATCACCAATTTGCGAAAAACAACTTGATCTATATACACTAAAACATACCTAAATAAATGAATATCAAACGTCGGGTGACCAAAATGTTGGAAGATTTAGTTCAATAATTGAACCGGTCACCCTTTTCAGATTTCTGCAGCTGGGAATTTGCCTGCCCCTTTTTTTGTTTTTGTTTTTTTTTTTTTTTGTTTTTTTTTTTTTTTTTTTGTTAATAAAACCCTTTGACTCAAAATTTGGTTCCCAAAGGTGTGTAGGTGGAACCGAAAGGGTAATGATATAATCTGAATGGCCTAAGTGTGAAAATGACCATGTGTGGAGCATAAAGATGTAATGTAAGCTCCTTTTCAAACTTGTGGTTTTTCAAAGATAATGAAAATGTCCAAATGTGGACTAAAAGACTCTCTAAATTCTAAGAAAATCGCAAAAAGATATGGTGATGTAAAGAGACCGGATATGGATTCTACTCGGGGACAAGCACCAATGCTTCATCCTAACAGTTCAAACATGATCAAGTGTGATCCTCTCCGCGGTAGTGACCGCAAGGCTAAGAACACCCATTGCTATAGTATATCCTACAGTTGTTAGTATTGTATGCATAATTCTTCATGAAAACTACCTGTCCATGATCACTTACCCCTTTAAGCTACCAGCATCTGATCCCAAGTATGAAATCCCAAACTGCAGCTAGTGGTCCCGGTTCGATGGGTGAGATAGCAACAAGATCCTGTACCAATAATGATACAATAACTATGAACCTGTTCCATGGCATCCAAGGAGGTGAGAATAAACAGACAACAAAAATGCATGAATGTTAATGCCCTAAGCTAAATGTTATGCAAAAATATAAAAGGTGAAAAAGAAGAAAATAAAATCTTTTTGGAATTAAAAAAAAAATGAATGAAAATTAGCTTAAAACTAAAATGTTATGCAACCTAATTAAAAATCCATGAAAAAATAAAAGGAAAATGAAATGCCCCACCCCAAGCTTAAGAACAAGCATTGTCCTCAATGCTTAAGGTAAGGGAAAAAAATGACCTAAATCGGAGGATTGGATTACGGGAGATGTCTGTGGCGGTGGTTTCGTGAAATTACGACCAATAGAACTCCGACAATCTTGAATTTTCCGGCGAGGTGGGTGCTGGAAGGTTATATGTGAGGAATGGAGTGGGAGGTCAAGATGATTAAATGAAGAAGAAGGGCAGCTGAACATTTTACTCTATGGGTCAACAAGGGTCAATTTCGGTCAATGTTGGTCAAGAAAAGTCAAAAGGTCAACTCATTAAAACCTTTGGTCAACACCTGGGCAAATAATAGCCAAAAATAGCCCAAATTGCCCAGCACAGTGCGTGGGTCGCGTAGTGTAGCACGCGGGTCGCGCAGACCTTGCAGTTAAGTCTTGGGCCAATGTCGCTTCATCACACCTGGCCGCGCAACCCACCCGCGCAACAGCACGCGGGTCGCGCAACCCCCTGATCCTGATCTTCATTTTTGCTTCATTTTTCTTCGTTTTTCACCCGTTCTTGCTTTGGAAGGCCCCAAACACCTAGAAACTCTTGATTTCTTCAAAAACAACTCTTTTGAATCCCAAAAATATCTTCCAAACTCATTTATTCAAATTAAAAACACGAAAACACAATGCTTTCCAAAAAATGCCCTTCTTTAACGTCTTTGGCAAGACGCCTCCAAACTTCACTTTAACACTTTGGGGCGTCCAAATGGACAACATCTTGGACATTTGAATCAAAAAATTCATTGAATGGCTTTAATCGATGTCCATTAACCTTGTAAATCTTCCCCGTATCGACATTTTTTAATTTCCACACCTCCATTGGGACTCTTTTCTTGTATTTGACTTTCTTTTTACGGGAGAACCATACCGGACTCAGACCTTTGATAATAGCAATCATCCAACCATATTCTTTCTTGTACTTGTTTAGTAAGGTGACCCACTCTTCCCTCTTTGACATGGTGGTTGAGTAGGTGACCGGTTGGGCGTCTTCTTTCTCGGGATAAGTATCCTTTGAAGGGTCCGGCAGATTTATCGTTTCCGGATCTTGTGGTTGTTCTACCACTAGAGTTAGTTTCTCATTGGTAGTGGGTGGCTCAATCTCTCTTTCGTTAACCCTTATTACTTCGTTTATAGTTTCATTGACAACATTCTCAATTTCTTCTTCCTCTTTGACAACTTCTTCCACTTCTACTTCTTCTTCCTCTTCTTCATATAACACTCTTGAGCCATCAAAAGTTTTCTCATCTTTCAAAGGAATGCAACATGCGTTATGACATGGGCTCTCTTCAGATGGTAATTTGTGTTGAGCTTCCACGATACTCAATGATTGAGCAATTTGTGTTATTTGTTGCTCTAAGCTTTTGAGGCTAGCTTGAGTTGTTTCTTGGAAAATTTGGGTAGAAGTGGCAATGCTTTTCACAATGTCCTCTAAGGACATGCTTGGCATTTCAGTTTGTTGAGGAGGGTAAGGATAGGGTTCTAGGAACAGTGGAGTTGGTTGGTATTGGTTATTTCCCCATGTTTGGTATGGGTTTTGGTAATGGTTATTTCCCCAAACTTGGTTGTTGTCCCACCATTGATCATGTTGAGGCTGATCATAACTCCATTGGTTTGACCGGTAGTAGCTTCCTTTCTCTTGCACTTCTTCCCATTCTCCTTGTAAATATGGACACATGTCGGAATGATGTCCATTTTGGGCGCAAAAATCACAAAGAAGAGGTGTGGGCTGCACACTTTGGTTACTTTCAATCATCATAACTAACTGAGCTAGCTCAGAAAGTTGGTCTTCGGTGCAAGGAATGTTCATTTCCAAATCATACTTTTTTTTTTTTAATTCGGGGTTTTAAATTAGAGTACCTGCAAAATGAGATGTAGGCATAGAGAAACAAACTGATTAAATCAAAACCAATCCCCGGTAACGGCGCCAAAAATTTGGTGGTTGTCGAGGCCAACACAAATAATAACCCTAAATATTACACACTAAAATAGTGTATAGTGGTAAAGGGATCGAATCCACGGAGATTGGTTCAATTTATAACTCTATGAAAAATCTCTTTGTAAAAGTACTTGTAAAATGACAATAAAAATAAAATGGGGGGTTTTGGTGTTTTGAAATACTTGAAACAAACTAGAATCAACTATGATTTAAATAGACAAATGCAACAAAAATAAGAGTTTGATGTAAAATCAATAAGGGAGAGATGGTTGACTTAAAGTTTTCTCACTTTGACTTTTGATGAACATATCATTAGAATCCAATGGTGCAATACTTTGATTTAAATCCTTAATTTGGCTATAGTAATCCAAGGAGCTTGAGATTACCTAGACTTTTCTTAATTGTTGAAATGTCTAGAGAAGCTCATAACAATTTCCTTAGTCAAAGTCACTAATTCCAAATAGCATGTAATTAGTGAAAGTCAACTAGCATTAAGAACCAAAAAGTCACCAAATCCAAGAGGGGTCAAATGCTTTCACCACCATGTTGGAGGAAATGTTTTTATGATTGTGTGAAGCAAAAACAACACAAAAATCATTTGTTGCTTGCTAATTTGAAGATCCTTTACTTAATCAAGAAATTAGCCAACTAATCACCACAAACATATTTAAACTCATGAACTAAAACATACAAGTAGTGATAAGATGTTAAAACACAAAACATTCCCATAAAGATTTAAGAACATGTTCATGGATTCTTCAACATTCAACAAAAGTTCAAAGGATTAACCAAAAGTCAACCAAGATTAGTTTAGCCAAGCATGGCTAAACACAAAGAAACAAAGTTAGAGAAAATTGTACCAAACATTAAGCAAGAATCAAGAGGTAAAAATATGATGTTCTTCAAGTGTTCTTGGCCTTCAAAAGTCTTCAAAACTCCAGAGAGAATCTTCAAAAATCGGATGTCCAAGAGTATGCAAAAGATGGGCACCAACCTTCCTCAAATAGCTCAAAAGAAGGATTTCCGAAATTGCCCCTGCAGGGCCTTGCGCGACCCGCGTGCTGCTGCGCGGGTGGGTTGCGCGGGTGGTACCTGACATGGGCTCCTTTGAGATTTTGGGCCTCTAAAGCATATCCCACTAGCCCAGATCGAATCCAATCACCTCCTAGCCCATTTTCTTCAAGTTTTTCTTCATTTAAAGCCCAATTTGACCTCTCTAAATCCTCCAAAGCTCGTGAACTCGCCCGGTTAATAATTTTCATACGCTTGAATGTTCCCCCGCATCTTTCAAATTTAAAGCTCAATTCTTCCAAGCCTTCAAGCAATTGACAAGTCCACCCCATGAATCACCTTCATAGCCATCAAGCATGAAATCTCCAATTCCCTTCAAGCCCAATCGCCTCGCAAGAGTGCCGCCCCGCTAGTTTCCAAGAAAATCTGCAATAATGCTCAAGAAACTAGAAAGTACCCCGAAATGGTCATAAAAATAACAAAAGGGAAAATATGCATGAAAGTTAACTAAAATGCGAATGAAATGTACTAAAATAAACTATAAAAATAAGTAAATAAAATGAAGCTATCAAAAACTAAGTTTTTGTGGCTTCTGAATATTATACAACAAATATATTATTCTGTAGAATATTCAACAAAGAATGTTAAGAATATTATGCAACAAGTATATTATTTTGTTAGAATATTCAACAAAGAATGTTATTTTTTTTAGTCACCTTTTGTGTTAACATGATCTTTTCATGTATTTATATTTCAAATGTTTTTTTTTCGTTGGATATATTCTTGATAATACAAATTCTTTAATAATATTCAAAACCATTCTACAAGAATAGTTTATTCTATAAGAATATTATTGTTGTATTTTGATAGAATTATAGCTAATTATTTATATGTTTAATGTGCAGTACAAGTGTATCACTACAAAAATTTTGGCAATGAATTTGTGATAGAAATGGCTTGAAGAATGGCTTGAAGACCTGATGAGAAATGCTTGAAGAGTTAATTAAAGAATAATCACACTCATTGTTTAAGAATGTTGTTTTTTTCTAAGAATTACACTTGTTATTCTTTCAGAATGTTGTTATTATTTAATGAATCACAATCATATAATGTAATTATTTGGTATATTATTAGTTCAATAATCGATTTTGTGTATTCTTTCAGAATATATTTATTAGTTTATGGTTGGCATTCTGTCATTCTAACAGAATAAAATCGAAAAATATATTTACTAGTTTATGGTTTGCATTTTATCATTCTGACAAAATAAAATCGAATTTTTAAATTTGAATTAAGTTAAAATATTCAGATTTTTAAAAATAAAGGAATTAATTATCCCTAAAAATCCGAAAATTTCCTTTTTAAAAATAGGTTAGTTGACTAAAATGCCCTTATGCTGAAATTTGTGTAATTATATAGTACATGCTATCCTATTCTAATATCATAGACCCTCAGATAATGACCTTTAATTCTATTGCATCCGGTGGTCCAGATCTGTGCATTCTGGTACACAATAGTTAGTAAAAACAAAATAACTTAACCCTATATATATATATATATATATATATATATATATATATATATATATATATATATACATGGCTGAGTTATTGTGTGAACAAAAAAAACATGACAACTTGCGAACTCATAATTCACTCATTATTTTTCAAAACCAAAAACACAAATCTTCTCCAAATGGTATATATAAGCCATATCTTGGCTAAAAAAAGATTTGACATTTTTTTTATTCATTTTGAAAATTTGCATATACGCACAATCAGTAGTTATATGGACTGCTAATGAGCACAATCAACGGTCATATGGACTGTTGATTTTGCTCATCAGTTGTTTGTATATAAATCCACATTTACAAAAAAACAAAAAAATAAAAACTAAAACTTCAAATCCTTTTTTTTAGCCGAAATATGGTTTAGACACGCCATTTATACATGATTCGTGTTTTAATTTTGAAAAATGATGAGTTTGTTATGAGTTTGCAAGTTCTCACAAATCTTTTGGTTCTCGAAAGAACATAGTTCTCTCTCTCTCTCTGTCTGTCTGTCTCTCTCTCTCTCTCTCTCTCTCTCTATATATATATATATATATATATATATATATATATATATATATATATATATATATATATATAAGGTTAGGATTAAATATGAGTCACAATTATTGTGTGAATGTATGACTAAATTTTGGCCATTAGATTAAAATAATTGATGGTTATGATCAACAATGGCATTATGGTAATTAAATGGAAAATTATTAATTATTTTCTTTATTGAAACCACCAAAAGGGTAAATTAGACATTTTATTTTTAAACAAATTAAGGAATGGCAGATTTTAAGATATGGTTTGACTGCTTTTTTTTATCACATATTAATTTCAATTTTTATCTGATTTTTATAGTGTTTTATCCTAAACTTTAACTTGCTGTTTTTGGGGAATAAGTATTAAATAATTTGTTTAAATTAACAAAGAATCACATATTCTTATAGAATTACAAGAATAATACGTATCAATTGCAGAGAAAGTTTTTGAAGAAATAGATTATTTTTGTTCAATAAATAAACAACATTCTTGAAATAAGTACCATTCTATAAGAATGGACGAATAAGACAAGAATTAAAAGTGCATAAATGAAATTCTTGAAGAATAATACATAAATTATAAATTCATAACTTACATTTTTAAAGAATTATTTAACATTCTTGAAAGAATAAAAGACATTCTTTAAGAATAATACATGAAAAGAAATTACAAATACCTGTATTATTCTTGTTCAGTACATATTTGGTTTGCAACTCTATTCCTCTACATTCCATTCTTCAAAAATGTTGTTGTATTCTTAAAGAATATGCGAATGCGGAGATGTCATCAGTCAATATTGCTTGTACTTCTTTGCTTGGGTGAGCATCAATTTGTGTAATCAACTTCTTGAACCTTATGCGACGAAGGCAATTTAAGAGAGAAGGCGAAGCTGATCGTCACACACATCGGGTGTTTCCTTCTGGTTGGTTTAATCAACTACATTATCAATTCTTTTACCAACTCTAGATTTTCATCACCCATAATGACATTTCAAGGCACGAAAAGAGATGATCTTCTAGCATGCATGACAATACAAAAGCAAAATACTCAGGAAAACAAGCAGAATGGATCCATATTCAATGAGATGTAGGAATTTTACCGTAAATTAGAAGACTAAAAAATAATCCTTATGAATTAGAACTGTTTTTTTTTTTTTTGCATCCTTCGTTCCTTATTGTTTCTCCCAATTTTAATTTAAGTTGAAAACGGAGGAATGGGGTCCAAGGCTCTATCGAGGGAAGTCTCAATCTCGCAGAAGCACTCGGCGGAGAAAGTTTCATTCGGCCATTCCTAGGGTTCATATGTAGCCAGTTTTCCTTAAAATTCTGCAACACAAGAAATGGGGTACCAGTAGCAGAAAGATAAAGATAAATTTAGACTAAATTAACATTTTTCTTGTTAACTATACTTACCTACTGTGATGCAAATGCAGACAGTGGGGAAATCAAGATGTAGAGGGACGAAGGTGGGGAATTAGGATGTAAAGCAACATGTCATTGGTGAGTTTAGTGGTGTGTTGGTGAAGGTCCATTTCATTGATGATCGGTGACGACAACCATAGATTTCGGACGCCATTGTTGAATTTTGGGGGAACGATGATGAGCAAGGCGAGAGAGAAAATGATATGTGAGGACGATCGAGAAGAAAGAAGAGATAAATCAGGGTTTTACCGTTTTATTCAATAGATATAGGATTATAATTTTAGATATTTAATTTATTAATTTTTTTAAATTATTATATTACCCTTATCTATTAATTGGTCTAGATTTAGTTATACATTCACACAATAGATAAATGTTATATATAAACCTCTCTCTCTCTCTCTCTCTCTCTCTCTCTCTCTCTCTCTATATATATATATATATATATATATATATATATATATATATATATATATATATATATATATATATATATATATATATATATATATATAGTTAGTTAGTTTGGACCTGTGATGAGTCAAAAAATGGTGAGGACTACGATAACAATTTTCACCACTCACGTCATGTTTCTAGACTCGCTACTTGGTACCTGTTCAGCCAACTACCAAGTAGCGAGTATTCGGGATCGGATTCGATAATTCATGTAGAATATTTTTAGGGAAATTATATATGTCAAAATCATAACTTAAAACGATAAGTTTATTGAAATAAATAACAAAATTAGATACATATGAATACACAAAAACTAAAAACCACACAATGTTTCACTTTATGAATAATTACTGAAAATTGAACATATGTATGTAGTAATAATCAATATGTGTTCGTTAAATAATAAATCATTATGTATATGATATATATTAATCGCATACTTGGCCGAGTTTTATAACACTGCTCGCTTCCATAAGGGGCCGAGTATAATTGGTTAACTCGGCGAGTTTTACAACACTATATATATATATATATATATATATATATATATATATATATATATATATATGTGTGTGTGTGTGTGTGTGTGTGTGTGCGTGTGTGTGTGTGTGTGCGCGCGTGTGTGTGTGTGTGTGTGTGTGTATATATATGCATGTGTGTGTGTGCGTGTGTGTAAGTGTGTGTGGACCTTGAGGACTCAAAAAATGGTGAGTATTACGATGATATTTTTCACCACCCACGTCGTCTATGACACAAACATCAAACACATTGTTTGGACTTGATGCGTTTGTATGTAACGATTATTCAAGGTTGGTCAAAACATATATGGGGGTCGGGGTGAAAAATAATTTATTTTTCATTACAAACGTGTTCAATTAGCAATAATAAATAAGTCAAATTATTTATCTTTTAACTAATTTGAATTTGAACCAAGTTTAGACCCTAAAAATCATTTAGGTAAAAAAAAATGTATATACACACTACATACCTATATATTAATTTGGGCCCCCTGAAGACGTGAACCCTGGGCGGTCGCCCGGGTTGCCACCATCTAGGCCAGCATACACATGTTTTTTTTAAATAACTATTTTAATACTCCAATATAAGATTAATATATTCTTTGTATATTACATCAAATACTATATGTTACCATTTTTTTCCTCTAATTTTTGTTAAGCATAAAATATATAATATTTTAAGATCAACTAAATCTTTAGAAATCTATTAAGTTTAAAATACAAAATGTTTAAGAAAAAGGTAACCATCAGCTTCCTCCTTTCAGCACCATGTTTAAGAATTTTTTTATGAATTAAATACCCAAAATAAATCTTTCCACACATGCTTAATTATGCACTTTATTTATTTATTTATTTATTATTATTATTTTTTTTTTTGGGTACCGGAAAAGATAAATCATCTCACTTGGGAAGCAACCATTCATCAGGCACTAGGTAAAAGCTTGTGGTCTAAACAAAAAAACAGAGCTGGAGATGTTGCTATACAGACATTTAACTTAAAGATTCAAATCACAAGAACACAGGTTTCTATTTTCGTAATGTTTATAAAAAGAATGGACTAATCAAACGAGTTGCCCTACACCACCCTGGTATCACATTTACCTTTCAAACCCATAATGAGCAAGTAATTCAGATCACAGAACATATTTTAAGGAGTATAACGAATCATCAAATATATAAACATCAATTGCTTGATGAAAGCCACCATGCAAGAGAATAAATTAATATTTGAACAATGAAATCTTAGATAAATAGACACGTGACGAAAAGAAACATATTCTATATGAGTTAATCCCAACACAATATTTTTTTCTTCCTACACAACAAATTACACTTTAAAATGTTATACTCTACGATCTTATAATACATAAATTGTTGTGTATTTACAAAGTTTGTGTCCTAATAAACAATAGCTCCACAATTTACACATCACACTTTAAACAAATACTTTCAATCGTCTTAAAGCATGATTAGGGTGACCATTAACAGAGCATAACCATGAAATTTAGACTATTAATCACTGAGCATCATTAACATTATAATATATGTGATATATGTTATAAGCAATTGCGATTAATAGAAGAAATATGAAGCCAAGGAGGTAGCAATGTGAGTAGCATCACTTATTTTTCCCATTCCTATTATTTGTAGTTATATGATCATGCAAACAATTATAAGCTAAAATGAATAACACCGAAGTTTAATCGGATTTTTGGTAAGAAGAATAAACTATAAGTAGCTGAAGATGGCAGCAAATTCTGCTTCTAACTACTTTCATGGTATTTGCTTCAAGTTATACCCAATAATATTTTCATTAAAAATCTCAAACATACCGATTAAGTTTCCAATATACCACCCTTCTAATTTGTGTATATTTTCACAAGTCATTTCTATTTTTCCATGCTTGAGTCCAACATTTACTAACATCACAATCTAGGTTAAGTCACTCTTTATCCTGTTAACACAGGTAAACCCACATAACAACAAGTCTGAAACATTAAAATCAACATCCAACCAACAAACTAATTAGATCCGTGAGTAGCTTGCTATTTGATTCATACATTAACATCTTCATAGCAAACATGTTTTTGTTTAGTTCCTCTTCATACGATCAACAATTCTATCCTTGAATACTACCGACAGATAGTCAATTGATTTAGATGGTCATCACCATTCAACGAGAGAAACCTACATAACAATCAATGGGGTGTTGGAGGATTCACATCATCATGAAGAAGAAGAATACATCTGAAAATCATGAATTAGAAGGCCATTAATAGGCATTATGGAGAAGTGAAAATAGAATTTACCTTTAATGTTTACTTCACGTTAATGAGAGTCTTGGTCGTTTTTAAATTCCTGCATAAAATACATAATTATAAAGTTGAAAATATAGGTTGGGGATTTTGAGAATAACAAAAGAACTGCATGGAACTTTTCAAATGTAGTTCAAGAATGATTAAAGCAAGAAAGATCTAGTTTACCTCTTGTTTGATCTTTATAAAGGAGTTGATGTCTTCCCCTGCATAAAACGAGCCACATCTTGTTACTATTTCTTTTAGCTTCGGAGTAGCCGAATATCCCTTGGTGAAAGCCGTTATTGCTGGGCAGTAGTAGATTTCCAAAGTATCCAATAAAGGGAATGAAAAATCCTCCTTCCCCAAGCTAAACCCCTTAAGACATGGAAGGTCATCTAATATCAAGGACTTTAGACGAGGTAACACAAGAATCTCATTCCTCTTGCCAATAGATTCTTCTTCCACAACACCACTTGCATCCTTGACAATGACCTCCATATGGTCGCAGTACCTTACAGTTAGCTCTTGGAGTTGCAATAGACTACCAACCATGGAACTAGTAAATACATGACCTAACCTTTTGCAACAACCAATATAGAGACTTGTTAGGTTTGGAAACTCATAAACTGTCCACTGAGTGCTCTTCCCTATATACCTGAGATTATCTAACAAATCTAACGTCATTTCTCTTAGGTTTGGAATATTGACAAGAGTAGTAGTTTGTGACGGTTCATCAAAACCATGTCCACTACTACTTTTTCTATTTCTCCCTGTTACTTCCAATGCAGTTTCAAATAACTCTTCTACCATCTCACAATCACCCACACTAATACTTTCCAGCTTTTGCAGTTGCAGCAATTCACCGGATGGAATAATATTTTTAACATCATGATTCCGTTCGACATCTAATTCGATCAAGTTGTGAAAATACCAAGGTATTGCTTCTGAAGTTGCAGGGAACGAAGTTGCACCATGTAAACTCGGGAAAGCGGTCTGCTGCGAGTCCAATAAAGAAAATGGCTAAGTAATATATATGTCAAACAAAAACATTTGAAATTTCATATATATTTTGTAAGTTTAACGAAACTGAAAAGATTATAATTATTAGTGACCATGATATTTAACTCCAACTAAAAGTTATCAAACGGATAACTATTTTTGATCTCATAAAGTATGTTAGATAAGTAAGGCTATTTTGGATGTTTTTCTCTAGTTCAAAGTGGAAATTTTTTATTCCAAGTGACAACATGCATGATATCTTTCATAATTATATGATGCCAAAGAAGTATTTTATACCTGATGATGCTGAACATGAAAGAAGTTAAGGCCTGATTCATCAAGAGTATGTTTGCCTAATCCTGTGCGTATATACTTGAGTTGGAGAGCTGTGGACCCACCAGGTGCAAAAACTCTCATTTGGGGGCATTTCTTGATGGTAACATTATCCAATGAAGGAAATCCGAACTCATTCATCCCCAAGAAGAAACCCTCCAGCTCTGGTAGATAACTTAGTTCAATGGACTTTAGACGAGGAAAGACCACAACCTTCTTAGAAGAAGATGATGATGATGATGCATCTTCTTCTTCCTTCTTCACAATCACTTTCATTGAATCGCAACTAGATATTGTTAACTCTTCAAGATGTGTCAGGCTTCCAATTGCAGAGAATGTGAATATATGTTCTAAACCCCCACAAGCTACGATTTCCAATATCTTTAGATTGGGAAGCATAATAACATTGTTATTTACTCTTGGAATTCCTTCATCACAACCCCTCTTGTTTTTGTTGCTGATCATCCCTGATTGAGTTTCAAATACCTCCTTTATCCCACTGCAACACAATATTCTCAGCACTCGAAGCTTTTGCATTTGTCCTGCTGCATAACATGGAATCACACTTGACAATGCAGGGCAGTGTTCTATTTCTATCTCTCTAGAGTATTGGCATAAGCTCCAAGAAACACCACCTGCTTCAGACAACTGCAACATCACATGGAAAATTGATGAAATATTAAAGCATAGACACAGCTTTTGTATAAGACATTTAATCCAAAACCTTGTTTTTTTAATACTAAATGACACGAGTGCTCTCCACATCAAAAATGTGGTTTTGGGTTTTGTTTTATAATTAATGCCGGGATTTACTGATGAGACAATAAAAGACATACCACTTACAAAAATTAGCTTTAGATATTATTATAAATTATTGAATTTTAAGCTACAATACCTGTCAAGTGTCACCTGATGGCCCTATTATCTAAACTAAGTTACATTCAACTAATTATTAACTGCCTTTTCGTTTCTTACTTCTAAGATTATAGCACATATCTTGGTTTTTATTTCGGCGAAATGAATGCAAGAATCTATGATGCTTGGTCACAGAAACAACTATAAAATTATAATCTATGATTATAAAATTACAACTATAAAAGGAAAAAATTATCCAAAATAAACACAAATTATGAAAATGGAAATATAATCAATGATGCTTGGTCACAGAATCAACAGAGGATTCACATAGAAAGGCAAGCTTAATTAGATGTGTGTGCATTTCTAATGAAAAATAAAAATAAAAAAGAAATTATGATAAATAACAAATACAAGGTAATACTTGTTCAGATGAATGGAAATATTTAGGCCTCCAAATCCAATTCTTGAGTTTGCATGGTAGGTAATAGGTGTGCAATAAAGGTTTAAATCTTTAATATGTGATTTGGTGACTTTCATAGAATATTGCAAGGAAAAATGGATATTATCAAAGAAATTAAATAAGTAATTGAATGCGCACAAAACATACCTTAAATCGATCAGGAAAAACGGTAGTTGTAGTGGTATTGTTGAAAGATATTTCAGTGTTCTCATCCTTGGCACCTCCTCCACCAATACACTTCAGATTGTTCATGTATTTTAGAGTGAGAGAATCAAGCTGAGGGAACAAAGTAGTCATTTCTTCATCCTCATCATCTCTGTTTGAAACAACTTCTTCGATACCATGACACCATTCTATGTGGACATTCTTTAGGTTGGAAAAAAGTTCTGCCATGAGAGGCGAAAACAAGTACTTAATGCTTTTGCATTGGTACACATGTATGGTTGTGAGGTTGTGGAATGTTGATTCAGATTGTTGTTTTGGAAGATTGAAGAACCTATACCGGTTGCACTTCCATACATGGCTCATGTTGTCCATATTATATAGATATAATTCCTGGAGGTTGAGAAGTATAGGCTGTTGTTGGTTATGGTGAGTTGTTACCAATTCTCTACTTGTTGGATTCTCCATCTCAAACACCACCTTCACTCCTTCATACTTCTTCAAGTAAAGTTTATGGAGGTTATGAAAAGAGGGTATGAGACAGGATGGGAATGCAACATTAGAAATATTGCCAGTGATTTCTCGCAATGTCTCTTCCTCTGACAGAATATCAGTCTGTGCATATATATCCCAACAAGATATGTAATTAGTAACTTCACTAATGAAGTGTGTAGTAAATGATTTATAACTTCAAGTCCATTCACAATTATCTCTTAGAATTTTGGATTTGAAAAATATTTTGATTTTAGGCAATTTTTCAAGAAACATTTGCATATGATGAAAATTCTCAACAAATTAAAAAGTGTTGGAGATAAATAATTGAAAGCTGTTATATGCTCCTATGAAACATGAAAACATATTTTAATTAAGATGTGAACTATTTTCAAACAAGAGACAGAGTTGGCTTGAAATTGAGTTTACTAAATTTATCGGCCCATCCAAGTCATTGAATTCATTCCATACAACCTATGTCCCTATGCTTTTCATCAATTTGAAGTTGAAATCATTCCACTTGCTATCAATATCAAGAAAAATGATGAAAGGATTTTATACAGGCATTTAGCTTCAGCTCTCATCTATTTGCATTATGTTGGTTGAGTTTTAAGCTGTATCGATTCCAGAACATAAAAGTTGTTGGTGATATTCAAAAGGCAGGAGCTTAATCCTTAATTAAGTAAGAAAGTGCAATTGAAATCCCTACCTTTTTCTCTTGGCTACTCTCTTTCGATTCATTGAATCTCCCTGTTTCTCCTCCGCAATCTTCAATCCGAATCTCCAAAAGTGCCCCCACATCAAAATTGGTGGTGATAGGTGTGAATAGATTTCTAAACCTCTCACATTTCCTAATCCTCATGCTTTCAACAACTTGAAAGCCACTGACAAGGGAATGAGATTTATCTGCGCCTTTTATCCTCCAAACCTCTGTTAGCTTCCCTAAATTCTCCACTTTGATGCTTCTTAAGATGCTGTTGTTGTCTTCTTCTCTAATTGCACCAACACAATCCAAGTCGATGTTGAATAATGATGCAATCGAACCACATTCCGTGACTTCAAGCTCTTCAAGATGACGCAACAGAGACATGGGATTGTGCGGGAATAGATTCAAAAGTTTATCACAATTTCTCACTTTAATCTCTCTCAGCTTAACTTTCTCGCCTCTACTAAGTTCACAAGGCCATATTTCGTTTAAATTCTCCATGTCATCAATTCGAAGTGTCTCCAACTTAGGAATCACAACCTGCAAAATAATCATCCATTAATAGCCACATCCAAACAATAATACATCATATAATCAAATTACACATATAGTCTAGAACTTTTAGTTGAAAAGATTGTCTGATAGTATAAACATAAAACATATATATATATATATATATATATATATATATATATATATATATATATATATATATATATACCTCTTCCTTCAACAAACTAGATGTTTCCAACTTGTTTTGTGGATAAATGCTTGTGAAACCTGGAATGCCCTTAAGTTGCAACTCTACAAGTTGTGGTAGCTTAATTATGTTGACATTATTACACAAACTTAATAGTTTCGGTAGTTCACGCAAAGATAAAAATTTTAGCTTGGGGAACATAATTGTCTCTTTTCCACTACCCCTAGTACCATTATGTATGAGTTCTTCCATATTATCACATTTGTAAACTTCTAGATGCTCAAGCTTTGACAAAGTGTTTGCAACACGGAGTTTGAATAGGTATGTCAACACTGCACACCCAGAAACGACAAGGACTCTTAAATTGCAAAATGTAGAGGATTGAGGATTCGTCAACTTCACCTCAACATCTTCAAGACCATTCATATCATCTACGCTTAAACAAAGCACCTCTGTTTTCACAAACAACTCATTAAGTTTACAGTCTGATATTTCACCTTTATTGGTCACCAACTGCAATGTGTTTTCATATGAGTGGGCACTCTTACTGATATCTCCATCTAAAGAGCGTCCCACTGAGATCTTGAATCGTTCAAGATTCTCAAAAGACATATTCTTCACTTGAGCCTTGTTATTAAAGAACTCAAATTCTAACGCAGAAAGCCTGTTTGATCGCTCTGCCATCTCATTGCAGTTATAATCTCTAAACGCAGATGCATTTCCAATATAAAGTTCTTCAAGTTCGACCAAATTTTTCAAGACACCCTGTTCTATACAAAGACCATAACGACCTCTCAGATCAAGTTGCCTAAGCTTCTTCAAATTTCCGATTGCTGAAGGTATCCGTTCAATGCCAGAATTAGCGAAGCTCAACACTTCCAGATTCGTCAAATTTCCGATACAAGAGCAATCAAGCATCCGTAATGAACACCGATGAAGATGAAGCACTCGAAGGTTGGTGGAGCATTGAGGTGACGAGGGAAGCAATGGATACTTCATTTTATGGTATGATATTACCTGGAGCTTTTCCATTCCTTCATAAAAGTCTTGAGAAAACCTTAGCATCTTATCTCCATGCATAAGTTTCAAAAGCTTTAGGTTTGGAAACTTGAGGTCTCCTGGAAACTCAGACACACTCTCGCATGTTAAAGAAACTGTTTTGCAAGAGTCGTTCATATCATTTTTAGTCCACCCATGCATATTACCATGGTTGACAATTGAAGCATGCTCGACTTCAGAATACATACCCAAAACAAAAGCACGCACCAGATCATGCATCTTGACACACCCAACATCATCACTTTCAATTAACAAATTTGTCTGCACAAGTCGCTCAATGCAGGTGTTGAGCCTGGTTCTTGCTTCTCTAATTGTATAAACTCTGTCAAATAGCTTTAAGCCCCATCCATACCTCATCAACTCCTCGGTAGGAATATTGAAGTCTTCAGGAAACAAACCACACATCAAAAACACGGATTTAGTCTCCCTGTCTTGGAGATTGTGATAGCTTGTTTCAAAGACTTTAGGCGCAACACTACGAATGTCATAGTGCTCTATACGTGAAAGTGCATCCTTCCATGCATCCTTTCTTTTATTTCTTAGAGTACACGCCATGGTTTTGATGGCAATAGGTAGACCGCAACACTTTCTTACGATAACTTCTCCTATCTTACAGAGCTCGGGCTCAAAAGTTTCTACAAATTGCTGGAACAGACTTTGTGCTTCTACTTCAGTTAGAAGTCCCACATTAATAACTGAATTAGCTTTAACCCCCATCATTGTGCAAACGTGTTCGTCTCGTGAAGTCAACAAGACCTTGAAGTCGACACCTTGATTTGGAAAAGGACTTAAACCAATATCTTCCAGATCAACGGACTGCCAGACGTCATCAAATATTACAAGGAACTTATTCTTACCGTCTCCAGAGTTGGCCTTGAACCATTCACGAAGCTTATCAGCTCTTGCTGGTTTAGTGCTTTCTTTTAACTCTATACGAAGGTAATCGGCTACAGCTTGTTGAATAGCAATTGGGTCTGTCTTTTCCCCTATAACTGCCTCGACCATGTAACTGAACATTCTATTTTCTCTGGCAACCTTCTTCAGTCTTTGCATCATTGTGGTCTTCCCCACTCCGCCCATCCCACATAATGCTATCATGTGGGATGTGTTGTTTGGTTCAAGTGCTTTCAGTGCTTGAGTAAAAGTTTTTTCTCTCGACTCAAAGTCATCGTGATCAGTTGATGGTGTGGAGGTGGATGCCTTCATGGTATCAATTTTTCCCAAAGGAATGGGATGATCAGTCCAGGTGATCAAAGAGTGTTTTCTTGTGGCACTTTCAATCTCCTCAATTAGTTTGAAGGTTTCCCTTCCGACTGTGTGTCTACTCTTGAGACTGCAACAAGCACCAACATCACTAGGAACAGTTTTTACTTTTGCATCGATCTTTTCTACTTCTTCCAACCAACTCCTAACTTGAAATGAAATCTCAAGACGAGTTCTTATGTTCCTATCCAAATGGTCTTCTTCGGCATGTCTTAGTGAATCCAACTCCCCCATTTTTCTTCTCATATCCCTCACATGTTGGGTGCTGGAAATGAGGTAGCCTAGATGCTTCTTAACAGGTTCCATAAGTGTCTCGGCAACTGGTTTAAGAATGGCACTAACAACATCCATTGCAGGAAATTCTTCTTTGTGGAAGTATCTACATAGTAACCAACAATTTGTCAGATGAAAGTGGATGAAAATTTGTAATGGATTGGGCATTTAAATGCATCTGAGATTCATTGCATTGAGTAAGGTTTGATTAGCTTTGTATGATGTAACTGTAATATAAGTCCATCCCATAATCTAAAATGAACTTAAAGATAAAGTTTAAAAAAAAAAAGTAATAGGAATAAGGAAAATGGTTTATCATTGATTAATTATAAAAAAAATACCAAAATATGATTATTTTAAAATACATCGAAGACTTTAATTGTAAACTTGCAAGTTCAACTTGTGCTTTTTTGCACAAGAAATTCAAACAAAAGAGGGATAAAAAAAAAAACGGATCTGAATAGAGGCACAAAGATAACAGGAGAGAGGTTATTGTTTAAGTAATCAAAAGGACCTACTTCACGTCTTCTGTAACTAATTCACAAAGGTACTAACAGGAAGAAATAGAGGCTGCTTTTAATTTACACCTTGTGCACTACGTTGAATCAAACAGAAGAACATGACAGAAGTGAACCAACAGGGGAAGTAAACAAAGCACGTAATACACCTCTACTTAAACTAATTCTAAAAGAGTCTTACTCTAAAAAAAAAAAAAAAAAAAAAAAAAAAAAAACGCATAAAAATTAAACTTTCCTAAAATGCACCTGGGCTAAATCTCTCCAGTTTTTTTCTGGATTATCCCAACATTAATAACATATATAAAGGTGGATAGATCTTGAGCAGCTGAGGGAAATGGAAAAACATCTTTTGTGGGATACTGTTGTAGCAAATCCCTTAAAAACTAACCCAGATCCCTTCACAAATATAGATTTTACTACAGTGAGTACCTATTATTCTTCAAAAGATATGTAAAATACGGATCATCTGATAATGAGCAAGTTGCAAAGCTACTGATTCAGTAACAGAGCCAAGAAAGAAACTTAATAATTTCCTAGATTCAAGAGCTACAGCCCCCGATCAAACTCACCTTTGTTGCAGAATCGGAGTGGAATCTGAATCTAGGAAAGAAAAAAGTGACGTTGGAAGTCGGAACTTGAACTTGGTGTACTCGGAAGTAACGACCGAACGGGAATGAAGTTGACTAGGTCTTCAAATTAGAGTGATACCAATTGCCAGATGTACGTGCGTCGTGCGTGTTAGAAAGAAAATTAAAAAAAATCCAGTCCATCTCATATTTTGGGCTAAAATAGCCAATGGGTTGGCCCAGTTATATTGCTTAAAAAATTGAACCAAAATCTGCAACCAAAATATCACCATATATATCCCTATTCAAATGTGAGATGATATTTCGGTCTATATGCAAATATCATATTCATATTTCCTCGACCCAAATTAATTGTCGATTTTTGATTTTTTGAAGTTTTTTTTTTTCAATTTTGATATTAAGTATATATTATTTGATGAAATTTATAACAATGAGAAGACATTTAAAATACAATTCATTCATATATTTTTCATCAAATATTATCTATTAAAACCAAAAATATTTAAGGTTAAAGTTGAAAAATAAATATTTCAAAAGTCAAATATTGAAAATTAATTTGGGATAGAGGTAGTATAATATTTCGGTCTATATATGCTTAATTTTTTAGACTGCTATTTTGGATTGGTATTCCTAACCTATATTATTTCTAGGTCTGATATTTTTCTATTTGATATCACTGGTGTTATTGACTGCACCATAAAAAAAATTAATGAAAAATGTGAGGTCCACTGGTTAATGAATTGCCCAATAAGTATGACTTATTAGCGAGAACGACTGTTAAAGTTCTTCCCCTATTCTATTAAGTTAGGGAAAGCCGGAGTTCATTGTCGGCGTGAGACAAAAATGAAACCTAGAGAGTCGATGTCTTGTTTTTTTTTGAGAAAAACAGTAATAAGACACTGGAAAAATGGACGGTTTATGGAGAATGTGAGTGGTGGTAATAGCGACGGGGATGGGAGATAAGAAAGGGCCAAATTGTGTTGATGGTAGTAAGAGAGGTCAAAGACGGGTGCAAATTTAGGGATTTGGCAGCAACATGAATATGATGTTGGCCGGATACGGGTGCGATGGCACCAAGATTAAAGAGCATGGGAGCATTAGTGGACTTATGTGGAGCTCGAGGGGGGGTCCCAGGCCACTACTCTGATTTTGATCGTCAATGTAAAAAAAAAATTATTAAGTGCAACGTCTTGAAATATGAGTGTAATTATTATCTTAGATTTGTTCGGAATTTTTTTTTTTGGATGTCACCACTACTCAAATTTTCTAAGTTCGCCACTACATGGGAGACAAGCGTTGTACGGATACATAGACAGCGTCACCAAGCATTCTACAAGTATAGACATCATCACTTGCAAGGGTACACCAACAATATATATATATATATATATATATATATATATATATATATATATATATATATATATATAGGGAAAGTGAATATGTGGCTGTTATGTATCTAAGCTTAGGTATAGAACCGTTTAAACAACATAGTTTTAAACAAAACAAATACAATTTCATTATTTCTTAATTTTATTTTAATATAATACTATTGAATTGAGTTAATTTATGGAATGAAAAATGTCAATTATATATCTTTTTATTGCAAAAAAATCATTGAAGTTTATAGGGAAACTAAAAAATCAATATTTTTTAACGAATATAACTCAAACATTTTGTCATTAAATTGAGAGAGAGTGAGTGAGTGAGAGAGAGAGAGAGAGAGAGTTAGGTTCAAATGTTTTCAACAAGTATTGTGTGCCTCTAACAACCGATCAGAATTAAGCAAAAATAAATTCAATAATAAATCAAAAAAGGGTATAATAGTAATCTAGGCTACATTTAATTTTGGTAAATATTTAAAACATTTAATGTCCAGGGAAATTAGTTTGTTAACCCTAGAAAAATACTCACCATTCTTCCTTAAATTGCTTCGTCAATCTTCACCAACGACTCCTTCATGATACCAGGAGAAGAAACCCACCATGTCGATCATCATCAACCTGACACACAATACAGACATGAACACTAATGGTGCCCAATTCCATTTCACATTGAGCCCTAAACTCTCCACGGTTCGAGCCCTAAAATCTCCACTATCAATCATCAAGTTTCCAGACCCATGACCGCGGATAAATTTCTTCTCCAATCAGCCTTTAAGTTTCTTTTTCTTCTAATGAACTCATTTTTTTATTTACTCGATTTTATGTATTTGGTTTTGGATAAATGATTTTGTGAACGCCATTTCTGAAAAATTGATGATTGCAATCTGTTTGGATGTATTTCTTTGCATTTTATTTGAACCAAGCTGGTAAGTGCTTTCCAATTAAGATCTCCCATTTCTGAAAAATCACTAGTGGAATCGGATATACGTTCTCTTAATTCAAGTTTGGTATAACTGCATTTGATTTCTGATTATCTCAACATCCGAAATTGATTTCTATCAATTTCCCATGATATCATGAACCTTTCTCCTGTTTTTGGTTAAATTTCTAGTGTTATGAAGGTGTTTGGTGTTTAATACAACTTGTTGAAGGTGTTTGACATTGTATTTCAAGGTAAAGCTAAGAAAATTGGATAATGCACATAAGGTGTTTGATAAAATGCATAAGAGATGTTTCAAGCTAAATTCTCAGTAATTGACTAATTCCATATTTAAAACATAGTTTCTAGTAATCTTAGACATGGATTTTGTTATATTCTATGTATTCTGCCATATTCTATGTATTCTTTGTATTTTGTCAAAATGTATTCTATGTTCTATGTATTATGCCATATTCTGCGAGAATGTATCTGTCATATAACATGTATTCTATCAGAATTACTAGTAACATAAATTTTATGTAATATGTATTCTGTCATATAACATGTATTTTGCCCTCAAAATGTTCGATGAAATGCCTATATATAAGACTCCATCTTTTTTCATTGTAGTTTTAGGATTACATGATTGTATTTCATATTTTATATGTATATTGGTTTTTAACATTTTTTTTGATGATTTCTTTGTCTATTTATAAGGATCATGGTATTTGTTGATAAACACCTAGCACCCACATTATTATTCTAACTTCATTAATTGTTTTAGATGAATTTTGGCTTGTTTTGTGATAATGTCTAACAAGTGTTTGTTGATATGCAAGAAAGAGAATCTAACAAATTTAACCTTGTGGTATACATTCTGTCAGAATTACTAGCAACACATGTTTTATGTAATTGTTTAAAAAGGTAGTTAATTAGTCTGTGCATTATTTTGGTTCAATTTGTGATTTTGAATTCCAATTTCTGTTGTCCCTCGTTATTGTATATTAATATTAGTAGTAAATATGATACTTTTGAATGTATTCTTTGTATTCTGTCAGAATGTATTCTATGTATTCTGTCTTATTATATGTGTTCTATCAGAATATATAAAGTGATAGCTAAATGCAAGTAACATGTTTTTTACCATTATTAGTTTTTTTTGTGTTTGTGATAGGAATAGTTGGAAGAATACGTTGAATACCTAATAGGAATAACTTGAAGAATGAAAAAAATTTGATCATACTCACAACTTAAGAATGTTGTTATTATATAAGAATTTTATTATTTATGTTGATCTTCTTTTATAATATGTATAATTATATTAAAATGTATGGGGCTTTTAGTCTATAAGAATATGTATGCATTGGTATTCAACTTTGGATGTGTAAGAATATATTAAAACGTTATTTTTCAACCTCAAATTCAAGATTTTTGTTATTCTTCAATAATATTCTAATAAAATAAAATTCTGAAAGAACATCATTCAAAAAAATATTCTGACAGAATAAAATCGGTTATACTTACAAATTACGTTAGAATTAAAATTGAATTAATTAAAAAATTCAGATTTTAAATTAGGAGAATTAATTATCCCTAAAAATCTGAAAATTTCCATTTATAAATGTAGTTAATTGTCCAAAATATCCTTTTGCTAAAAATTGTGTGATTTTAGGATACATGTTATCCCATTGTAGTATCATACACTCTTAAATCATGTCCATTGATTAATTTCATCCGTTGGTCCAGATCTGTGCATTTTGGCACACAAATGTCAGTAACAACAAAATAACCTAAGTCTATATATATATATATATATATATATATATATATATATATATATATATATATATATATATATATATATATATATATATATATAATAGAGACATTGTTATACCCAAATAAAATTTATTAAGCAACAAACAAAAATGTTTATTAATAACCATCACAACATGTTTACACCAGATTTCATTCTTATATATACATACTATGATACTGCTTTTCAACCACCACAACCCTTTAGAGAACCGTAGTACCCCTTCAAGAAGACACCAACTTTAAAAGCACAGGTTCTTTTTTAGTAACTGTCAGGTAACTATAAATGATAATAAATATTGACCAATTTGACCATGTCTATAATGCATTTAGCTTTTTATCAACATCTACTAAGTTAAGTGAATATCTTCCTCAATTTTCTAACACTAAAAGCCATCAACTTTAGTCTCGATAATGCAATCAGACCGATCGAGCAAAACTAGTGTTTCCATGTAGGAATTCATACAAAATGTTCCAGTTGCTTCATAAATTCCAATATCGTTGAAGCATTCTGAGTTGGGCTCATAGGCCACAAGTTCACTCTGTCCAGAAGTATGATCATGAAGATTTTCCACTTCCATTATAGGTTGACCACTCTTCCTAAATCCCAGTGTTAATAATGTCCTTGACCAATATGGTCCCTCAACAGTGAACACCTTTGTAAATGATTTCTTAACACCATTCTCCATCATTTATACACCACAAGCACCTTTCACAAAGCTATCGTATTCAAGCATGACAACTCATTTTTCTTGTGGTACACCCACTATCTTTATATTTAAATCAAATATTTATAGGGTATTTATTGGCTAATTCTATAGGTACCCCAATTGCCTGTTGTATCTCATGTGTAAATATCTCGTGTGTGTGTGTGTATATAGGGTTAGGTTATAATGTGGATGTATAATTATTGCGCGGACGTGTGGACAGTGCTATTCTATGAGAATTACTTAGAGAATAAGTTGTTTAGTAATGCGAATACGTTCAATCTTCAGTCTTACAAAGATATCGTCATTTTCATGCAATCTTACTAATTCTTCTTCATTTTTGTTCTCATACATCGTTTTCACTTATTTTCATTATGACAGAATACAACTCAATAAACATTCCGATAGAATGAGAATAGTAATAAAAAGTCTATAATAAACTTATAAAATATTTAATTAGTGATAATGTGTGATAATGACAATAGTTATGTAAGATTGAACGTATTCATGTTATCAAACAATATATTTTCTTTGTCAATCCCTGGGAATGCACCTAAAAGGATTTTACGAATGCTAAACCCCGAAACTTCAATGGAACTGGTGGGGTTATGGTCTTAAGGCAGTGGATTGAAAAGACAGAAGCAGTCTTTGAGACCTGCGCCTGCCCGGAGGGCAACAAGGTCAAGTTTGCTACTTGTACCTTTTCTGACAGAGCGTTAACTTGGTGGAATGGCCATGTTAAGTCTCTGACTATTGTGGTGGCAAGTTCTATCAGCTGGGAAAACTTGAAGGCCATGCTGATGAGAGAGTACTGTCCTCGAGGGGAAATTCAAAAACTCGAGCAGGAACTCTGGGGTCTGGAAATGGTTGGTTCCGACATATCAACCTATACTAATAGATTCTGTGATCTAGCAATTCTATGCCCTGACATGGTTGCTCTGGAGAGCAAAAGAATAGAGAGAGATATATTTGGGGACTGTCGCCCCAGATCCAGTCAAGTGTGTTAGCATCCAGGCCTGTTACTTTCGACATCGCCAAAGAGCTGGCACAATCTCTTATAGATCACAGAAAACACCAGAACCCAACAATCCCTACACCCGGGCCACAAAAGGACAACAACAACAAGAAGAAGAAGAAGAAGAAAAAGGTGTGGAACAAGAGGAAAAGCGGGGCTTCGCAAGAATCCTCAAAGAGGCAACAACTTGTGGCAATCAATACTGCCACGGTAACCCCTGTTGTCCCTGCAAATCCTATACCAGCAAAAACATATCTCAGTAATCTTCCTAGGTGCAACAAATGCAACTTCCATCACCATGGACCTTGCAAAGAAATGCAGTGCTCTAACTGCAACAGGAAGTGGCATACCGCCCGTTTCTGCAAGATCCCAGCAAAGCCGACCGCCCAAGTTCCTAACGCAGGTGTGGGCCAAGCTTGCTACGGTTGTGGCGAGGTAGGCCACTACAAAAGGAACTTCCCTAAGGCGGGGATGGATGGCGGAGTAGGAAGAGTTCTGGCCATAGGCCACGAGGAACGTTGTAGCTGATCCTACGATAGTTACTGGTACGTTTCTCCTCGATAACTCATATGCTTGCATACTTTTTGACAGTGGAGAAGAGAAAAGTTTTGTAAGCCATAAATTTGCACACCTACTTAAACAAAAACCTCGTGCCTTAGATAAATCATTCATTGTAGAGATGGCAAATGGGAAAACGGAAAGTACTAACTGCATATACGTAGGTTGTACTCTAACTTTAGATGGCCATACTTTCAAGATAGACCTCATGCCGATCCCAATTAAATGTTTCGACGTTATCATCAGCATGGATTGGTTGAGTCTTCTTCTCGCCGACATCATGTGCTTTGAGAAAGCAGCTTGTCTTAACCTTCCTAACAACGAAACCTTAGTTATCTACGGCGACAAACTGAGTACGAGCCTTCGCATCATTTCGTGCATCCAAGCTCAGAAGTGCTTACGAAAGGAATATCATGCATTCCTCGCACACATCATCGATACGAGTGAAGAAGTAAAAGACATTCAGAACATCCCAGAGGTACGCGACTTTCCCAACATCTTTCCAGAGGAACTCCCAGGATTACCACCACAACGCCAAGTCGAGTTCAGAATCGACTTAGTTCCAGGGGCTACTCCCATAGCCAAATCTCCTTATCGTCTGACACCGGAAGAGATGCAGGAACTTTCCAGTTAGCTTAACGAACTTCTCAAGAAGGGATTCATTAGGCCAAGCTTCTCACCATGAGGAGCACCGGTCTTGTTCGTCAAGAAGAAAGATGGATCGTTTCGCATGTGCATCGACTACAGGGAACTCAACAAACTTACCATAAAGAATCGTTATCCCTTACCCCGCATTGACGATTTATTTGATCAACTTCAAGGAGCTAACTACTTCTCGAAGATAGATCTACGATCCGGATATCACCAACTACGATTGCTAGATGAGGATGTTCCCAAGACAGCCTTCCGAACTCGTTATGGACACTACGAGTTTGTAGTGATGCCATTAGGATTAACTAATGCGCCCGCAATATTCATGGATCTAATGAATAGGGTGTGTCGTCCTTACTTGGATCAGTTCGTCATCGTCTTCATTGATGACATACTCATCTGCTCTCGAAGTAAGGAGGAACATAGTCAACATCTCCGCAGAGTCTTGGAAACATTACGATCAGAGAAGCTCTATGCGAAGTTCTCTAAGTGTGAATTTTGGATTCGAAGAGTCGAATTATTGGGCCACGTTGTTAGCAAAGAGGGAATACACGTGGACCCTTCCAAAATCAAGGCCATTGAGAACTGGTCAGCACCGAAGACACCTATAGAAATTCGTCAATTTCTAGGTCTCGTTGGCTACTATCGCAGGTTCATTCAGAACTTCTCCCGCATAGCGAAACCTCTTACGACACTGACCCAGAAAGGCGTGGCCTTTGATTGGGAAGAGAGACAAGAGAGAGCATTCCAAACGCTTAAGCGAGCCTTGTGCACCGCACCAATACTATCCCTCCCCGAAGGGATAAAAGACTTCGTTTTCTATTGCAATGCATCAAACCAAGGACTCGGATGTGTTTTGATGCAGCGATGTAAGGTCATCGCCTATGCCTCCAGACAGCTAAAGACACATCAGGTTAACTACACCACACACGACCTAGAACTAGGAGCAGTTGTGTTTGCTCTGAAAATATGGAGACACTACCTGTATGGTACAAAAAGCACGATCTTTACAGACCACAAAAGTCTACAACATATATTCGACCAGAAGGAGCTCAACATGAGACAACGACGGTGGGTCGAGCTACTCAGTGATTACGAATGCGAAATTCGTTATCATCCGGGTAAAGCCAGCGTAGTAGCTGACGCCCTAAGTCGGAAGGAATACTCTGGTCGTAGAGTCAAATATTTGACTCTAAGTATCCATTCACACTTGTCCACGCAAATTAAGGAGGCTCAGCTCGACGCTTTGAAACCTGAAAATGTGGCAGGTGAATCCCTGAGGGGGATGGATAAGAATTTAGAAGTCAAGGGTGGCGGAGCCTTATACTTCATGGATCGGATCTGGACACCAAAACACGGTGGCTTCAGAGACTTGGTCATGACCGAGGCACACAACACTCGTTATTCCGTCCACCCAGGTTCAGATAAGATGTATCTGGATCTTAGAAAGCTATACTGGTGGCCTAACATGAAAGTAGATATTGCTACCTTCGTAAGTAAATGCTTTACTTGTGCCAAGGTTAAGGTCGAATACCAGAAACCCTCCGGTCTGCTACAACAACCAGAGATACCGGAATGGAAGTGGGAGCGGATCACTATGGACTTCATAACCAAGTTGCCCAAGACAATGGGTGGACTTGATACCATATGGGTCATCCTCGACAGATTGACCAAGTCCGCACACTTCCTACCCATCAAAGAAACCGACAAAATGGAGAAACTTACGAGAACCTACATTAGGGAGATTATACGACTACACGGTGTTCCCATATCCATTATCTCGGATAGAGATAGTAGATTCACTTCTAGGTTCTGGCAGTCGCTACAAAGTTCCCTAGGAACTAGGCTGGACATGAGTACAACCTACCATCCACAGACCGACGAACAAAGTGAGAGAACTATCCAAACCTTAGAAGATATGTTGCGAGCCTGTGTGATTGACTTTGGGAAAGCTTGGGATACTCATTTACCCCTTGTCGAATTTTCCAACAACGACAGTTATCACACGAGCATAAAGGCAGCTCCTTTCAAAGCCCTCTATGGCCAAAAGTGCAGATCCCCTCTGTGCTGGGCTGAGGTGGGTGATACCCAGTTAGCTAAGGGACGAGTTCCCAAAAGCACTCTCACGGGTCCGGAGATCATTCGGGAAACGACAGAGAAGATCGTTCAAATTCGTGAACGATTGAAAGCCTCTAGAGACTGATAGAAAAGCTATGCTGACAAGCGAAGGAAACCATTGGAATTCCAGGTGGGCGACCGCTACTGAAGGTCTCACCTTGGAAGGGCTTGATACGCTTCGGAAAGCGTGGGAAGATCAATCCAAGATATATAGGGCCTTTCGAGATTCTTGCCCGAATCGGCCCCGTAGCTTACAAACTCAATCTACTGCGCGAACTCAATAAATGTACATTCTACCTTCCACGTCTCGAACTTGAAAAAGTGTCTGTCCGACGAGACTCTTGTTATCCCACTCGACGAGATCGAGATCAACGAGAGCCTCAACTTCGTGGAAGAACTAGTAGAGATCATGGACTGAGAGGGTAGAGTCGTATCCCGATAGTGAAGGTTTGCTGGAACGCCAAGCGGGGACCTGAATTCACATGGGAACGAGAGGATCAGATGAAACAGAAATATCCTCATCTTTTTGCTTAGTTATTTGTAACTACTTATTTGCTTAAATTCTAATTTCGGGACGAAATTCCTTCTAACGGGGGGATGATGTGACAACCCGAAATTTCCATTATGTACAACATATCAAGTCAATAGAAGTCAGAACAGTTACTGTTAATTTTCAGACTTTTTGGAATAAGTTTGAGTATTCTAGGATTAACACTTTAGGAGATACCAGGAGAGAGGATGCCCTAGGGTTTATTGTACAACAATAACATTCCATAACTCCAAGAAATTGGATTTTACGGCCTAAACAAAGGTGTTTACGGCTGTAAACCCTAAAAGGGAGTATATATATGACACTTAGTCATTATTTACACTTTTTTTCACAAACTCAAGATCCAAAATCCAATTCTCTCTCAAGTATCTTCGGGTTTTCCTTCTAGATCTTCAACTTGTAAGTGTTTCTAACCCTTTTAAGTTGATATCTACCTTAATCTAGTGATCTAACAAACTTCCATCCGTGAAATTATTCCAAAAGGTTAAATCTTAAAGTTTCACCAAGAACACACACTAGTGTTCTTGACCGTTTGGTACCTTTTCAAGATTCTAAGTAGTAAGTACTCCTAACCTAGTGTATTGTAAAGCTTGTTACACTTCATTACATCAAGAAAAACACCAAGAAACACTAAGATCAACGTGTTTACGGTCCAAGATGTTCTTGGACCGTAAACCCTACAAATGGTGCCAAAATGTCCCTAGCCCTTTCCTAAGCCTTGGTAACTTGCATAGATCCATTACTTGACGTGTTAAAGACTTGAAAACATCAAATGACCAAAACCCATAAGGGTTTACGAGCGTAAACCTAAAGGGAATTGGTCCAGGGACCGTAAACTCCACTTAGGAGTGAAATGGTGCCCTAAACACTTCCATAGGCTTAAGCATGAAGAGGGGATACTTCTAATGGCTTGTAGAGATTCAAAACAACATATGGTCAAAAGAAGATGAGTTTACGGCCATAAACTCATGTGTTTACAACCGTAAACCCATGGGGGTTATGGTCACAAAACCGTAAACTCCAAGGGAGTTTACCCTTGAACCCCAAACACAATAGCAAGGTCCTACAACACTTAGATGCAATCCTTATGACTTGTAGCACTTATATAAGGTGTTTTACATGTCTTAGGATGTCTTAACTTTGTTAATTAGTAGTTGAAAGACTAATTGGATACATATATGTGTGGCTATATGTTAACTAGGATCATTGAGTGTGTACAAGTCCTCACTTGACACCTAGCATCCTACCTTATCCGTTCATCCAAACCACCAACTACAGGTGAGTTCATACCCTTTAATCAATGTTTTAAATGATTTTAAATGCTTTAATGTGGGGAATACAAGTAGAAAACAGCATGTTATAGATTCAATCACATGTGATTTATAACTGTGTTTTCAAACAACTGATTTCACATACTTCAAAATGTGATGCATGAAATGGTTTTCAGTCTTAAAATACTTTGTTATCAAATGAATTACTTTTGGAATGTTTTATAAAATGACATCAAGTCATTGTTGTTTATTGTTCAAAACTCTTAAATGTTTTACAAAACCTCTTTCATCTTCTTGATCAAAACAATATATATATATATATATATATATATATATATATATATATATATATATATATATATATATGTATTGATATGAGAGCATTCAATCTTCGTTCAGTTCCCACACTCCTGGGTAGCAAGGATGTATGAACTTTCTTGGACATCTATTACATTCCAATAAACTATTATAGGGATAGTTTAGGGGATATAAAACATTATTCCTATTACAAGGAATTACACCAAAGTCAGTTCATGCATGAGTCTATACTAAATGCTATATGAAGATATACACTTACATGGATCCTCTTACATGGATACACTTACATGGATACTTTTACCTAGATACTATATGATGAGATACTATTACATATTATACATGTAGATTAGATCTGTCTATCCTAGTACAAAAGGATACTATACGGGACTAACCATTCCGAAACCCAGCTGTTAGCAACAGAGGTAAATGTACATCTACGGATGCCTATAGTTAATAATTTACAGAGGTACCTTTACAGGACTAACCATTCCTACACCCTGATGTTAGCTACAGAGGACAATGGACATCTACGAATGCCTACGGTTAATACTATTCGACATTTACTATGTCGTGTTTATCCTAGTACCAAAGGATAATACTTAAATGTTTATATTTTCCCTATTACTTTTATTTTGTGATACGTTCACATAAACGATGAGGTAGACTATATATTGTTACTAGTAGTCATACAGGGGAAAAACCATCTTTATTACTTTCAAAACATTCAGGTCTTGGTAGAAGACCACTTTTATACTAGTAGGAAATATGCGATTTTCTAGGGTTTTCACACTTATATCAAATGTTTCATTCAAAGATTTACATGGCATTCATAACAGCTTTCCAAAATAGAGTAATGACACTTAAATACTTATGAATTCACCAGCTTTATGCTGATCTACAGTTTCAAAATAACTTGTATTCTTAGGTCACCAGTAGACAGGTACGATGACCAAATTTTGAGAAGACGGAGCACATATAAGACTCGTCTTTTATTTTTATTTCATATTTTGGTGTCTTATTACTATAAAAGAACACACATGTATTAAAACTTTACTTTTAATGCAATGGATGATGTTGTTGCTTGTTTACTGCTATACACTGTTATGATACTTCACATGACGTCCTCTACCCCTGAACGTTTCCGCCGTTCTTGGTTTTGGGGTGTGACATTACCCATCCTAGTTACTATATTTGCCCAAACACACTTAGCTGAGGGGTTCTGATGGAATCTGATGTGTTAGTGCTGGTATGATCGCACCCTATAGGTCTACGAAGGAGGCACCTTTCAACCAAAATGTTTAAAGGTGAAACGATAATGAGTTGTTAGAAGGGCTATGCGTCGTGATTTATCTAACTGAGTTTATCTTAGTTATAAGTGTATTGTATTTCAATCTTTATAGTGTTCTGAAAGCAATTCCTACTGAGAGTTCATAATAAACCCCTGTATTTTAGTAGTTCTGTATCCAAGTGAAACCTTGTAATGTGATCCAAGCTAAGTCCTTCTTACGACCACTTGATGTATGCTTAGTTGTATGAGTAAGACTTAATAAACCTTCAAATCTAATGGGTCTGCTGTAAGTCCCTTTTGTTAATGTGATTCTAGTAATTTTTGGTTTCAGAGAAATTTTTGACTTCAATGCAGGTCTACACCACATCATTGTAAGGAAAAGTTTTGATAGCAAATAAATCCCCCGATTAGTGTGACCATTTAAATTGCAGGGTTGAGCTTACACTAAGAATAGAGTAGCACCAACGCATACTCAGGAACCTAATCTACAAGGTCTTGTGAGAAGTATGAACTCTACTCACGACGATTCATCCCTTGTGATGCCAGAGACAAGGTCGATGCACCTTGCAACTCTGCCAATCGATGCTTGGCTACAACCATTCTCTCTTCGAGTGTCGTATGTCTACCCTGTTACTCTTTTGCTCTTGCCCGAGCGGAGATAAGGTCCTTATGAAGTTGGTCTCTGAAATAGTAGTTTCTTTCTAAATCTTGAGTTTGTGAGATGGTAGCGTCTGTAGTAGCATGCAGTTCCCGTACTTGATTCACAGTCTCCCTGTTTTGATCCCCGATGTTTGCGGTCTGCCGGGTCTTTGCCGGGAGGGCTCTGTCAGTCGGTCCCCCATGGTTGAGGTCGTAGCAACCTTGTTGGTCTCTAAATGGTGATCGCCATCGTTGCTGTTGACTACGACCCTCGATCACGGTTGCCCAATGGGGCACAGGTTCGATGTAGTCGAAACGCTTCGCGGGAACCCTAGCTATGTATGGAGGGTTGATCATCTCCGGTTCCTTTTCTGATTTTTCCTCGTCTTCATTGGGGTCTTCTTCGGGTTCTTCTCCTAACCATCCACCATTTCCTTGGTTGGGAAAGTAAGGGTCACCTGGTAAGTAGAATCTTTGCATGATATACGTGCGAGAATAGGAGGGGTAGGAAGCATATATTAGTCGGATTCCTAGAAATACTTATAGGCGTTTAATCCTCATTAGTTACTTCTATCATGACATAGTGCATACTAATTATATATAACAAGACATGATAGACCTTTGAATAAGTGATCCTACCCTAGGTCCACATCCAAACAAGGAAAATGAGGTAAGGCAATGACCACAGATTCTAAGTCTATGATCTCTAAGTTATATATAATTTTAGAGTATCCACTTAGTGACTACATACCTATTATTAAGGATCTATTTAGTTTTCACATAAGTTATGATGTTATAAAATACTCCTATAGTATTTTAAATGTTATGTTTGGTTCTTAGTAACTTTCTTGTATGGGGAGCTTTTAGGCTTGTTGCTCACTACGACCATACTTCGGCGTACATTAGTCACACCTCAGATAAATATAGTTGATCAGGCTATATCTATCCCAAGTATTATTACACATCCCAAGGTCTACTCGTAGTGTCGAACTCCTCATTTTACTTTTGTATTTTCCTAGATAATGATACTATACTAGTATGTATGTATGTACTCGTACTTTTAATCAATAAACTATTCATTTCTAAAAGTATAGTTATTCGAAAATGTTTAAATCAGAGACTTTAGTCCCAATGCATTTATAGTTTGTATATCTTATGTGGTTCGATATACTTAGTTCACTATAAACAATGCTCTGATACCAATCTGTCACACCCTAACCAAGGATGGCGGAAACGTCCGGGGGTGGTGGACTTCATGTATAGTATCATAACAACAAGTATAATAGTTATCAAAGCAATACAACCAATCATAAATATAATCGAAAAATAATTACATGGCTTCAAGTATTACATATTTCAATGATTGATTACAACATGATATAAAAATAGTTGTTCAACGCCATAGCGTCCCATCCTCAAAAGCTTGTGGTTACTTGATTTTGTTGATTCCCTGAGAATACAAGTAGTTTTGAAAAAGTGTCAACAATTAAGTTGGTGAGTTCATAAGCTTTTTAGATGAATAGTTTAGAAACCGATCTTTGTAATGAGTTGTGTGTTACCAAGAAAAACACAATATTTTCCTTACAAGAGCGATGTGTAGTCTTAAATGTCAAAATCCAAAATGTACAAGTATTTTCCATGCTTAAAATAAATCATGCAAGTTCAAATCGACATAAACTCGTTTAGTTGAAAGAAAAACCTGGTACTTTGTAATGTACCCCTTTTTGTATAAATCCGATACTTTATATTCGTACCCCATTTATATGAATAACCTGTCACTTTATAGTTGTGCCCCACTTAATGAATAACCCAACACTTTATAGTTGTACCCCACTTAATGTATAACCCGACACTTTATAGTTGTACCCCACTTAATGTATAACCCGACACTTTATAGTTGTACTCCACTTAATATATAACCCGACACTTTATAGTTGTACCCCACTTAATGAATAACCCTTTTTGTGTGAAAACCCGGTACTTTGTATTGTACCCCTTTAGCATAAAAACCTTTTTGTAATGAGTTCGAAAAGTAAATGGATCATAAACTGTACCTATTATAGTTTATAAAATGTTTGTAAGGCAGTGAACATAACTATACCTATGACAGTTTATCAAATGTTTGTAAGGTTAGAAATCCTTTTGTTTTCTATGTAATACCTATTTCCAAGGTAAAATGACTTGTAATATAACAACACATATTCACATATTGATGCACACCGTGCTCAGCAAGTTACAAGGTGCAAATGAATTTATAACAATTTGCTAGTTTTATCCTTTCTGTTTCTGTTCTTTGAATAATTATAGAAAATTCATACAGAGTCGAAAACTGATTCCGTAAATTCTGAGAGTTTATAAATTGTGTATAGTTTGTTCATAATTTTTGTCATGATTTTTAGAAGTCTAGATCTTGTGTGAAAACGTTCATATTCACAGACTGGTCCAAAATCGTAGCTACAGTGATAGGCAGTTTTGTAAAAATCCACATAAATTGTAGAAAAATCATATGGAGATGTGCAAGTAGTCATTTTAAAGGTATGAAACTGATATATTTGCATCTAATACAGTTTTGAAAAATAAAATTTTAAGTTGACCAAAACTGTCCGTGAATGGAGTTAAACATTTCTGATGAAAGCTGTTGGATGAGTTTAGTTGTATTCTTGGTGTTTTAACTTGTATCCCCCCCCCCCCCCCCCCCCCTTAAAACTTAGGAAAAACATTAAAAGATAAGGGTATGAACTCACCTTAAGTGTTCTTAGTTGATGGATGATGGGGAAAAGAAGTGTTCAACTCAAGAACACTTGGGAGTTGCTCGAAGATTTGAAGATCTAACAACAAATATGATGATATTTGTGTAAGGAACCCTTAAATTGGGTGAATAAGTGTAAAATAACCAAGTGTAGGATGAAGTTTACTAACCAAAGATGTGTGAGAAGCTCAAAACCTCCAGGGAATTTCGAGTTCTTGGAGGGAGGAAGTGAGAGAGAATGAGTTTTTGCTTTTTGGTGAAAAGTGAATGTGGTCTTGGATGTGAAGGATAATGATCCTTTGTGTGTGTAAGTAAGAAAACTTGTTGAGGAAGTGTGAAAAGTACAATGAATAGGTGAGGGCTGATGGTGAATAGTGACATAAAGTGTGAATAGTTACATGGAGTGGGTATGGGAAGGTTGTTTGTGTCATACACTAAGGCAAAGTCAACACTCCACCTAAAATATCCTACCCACTAATTTTTGATAATGATTATAAACGTGATTAAATCATGAAATATGGGGTCTTATATGTTGAAATATGATTTTGGGTGAAAATCCCGTGTTAAAATAATTAAAAGCAGACTTAAAACGCAAAACTAGTCGAAAACCGGGAAGAAAAGGCTTTACAGCGAAGCTTCTCGGATAGGGGCCAAAGGTGTGAGGGTCGGAGGAGCGAAGGAGAAGGGGAGGTTTCGGTCCAAAGGAGGAGGTTTCAGGTTCGGTCCATACTGTTTCGGGTTTGGCTCGCAAGGAGCTTCGGGTTCGGTTCGCAAAGCAGCTTCGGCTTCGGTTCAGTAGGGTTCAGTCCCTTAAGGGACCTTCGGTTCTTAAGAGGGTTCGCCCCTTATGAGAAGTTTTCGGCTCCTTAAGGCTGTTTTGCCCATTTTTACCCCATTTTAAGTGATTTTTGACCCGATTAAGGGTCGGGATGACCCGAATGATTTCAAAAAGTTATAGGAACTTTTGAGAGAGATTTGGGAGAGAGTTTTAATATAGAGAGATAGAGTGAAAGAGATTGGGAGAGACTTCTTTTGTGACATTTTTAAGTGTTTGGCTTCGTAACGCAAGGTTCGTATACCCCGTTAAGCCTCGTTATGATTGTTATATGTCCCCGTAGGGTATGAAATAGTGTTTTACAGAATAGTTTCTTCACTTACCCCGACTTGGGTTTAGAATTTATGAACAAACAAACTTTCCAAGTGATAACTTCTTATTAAAATAGTGAGTTGAACAACTTTAAACATAAGGAAAACCCTAATATACAAGGGCTAGATGAGTTGACCGGTTTGACCCGTTGACTTTATTTGACTTTGACTTGACTAGAAATTGACGATTGTCACAGTTCCAAAGATAAAAATCTTCGAAAACAAAAGGGAGCAACTATAATTGATGGTCCAAAAGAGAAAATAGAATCTCTTGAAAAGATTAATGAAGCTTTAGAAGAGACCAATGACATAACAAAAGAAACCGGGGTACCTGAAAATTATGAAAATGAAGAAATCTCAATAAATTGTGTAATGACAAGAATAAGATGGAACCAAAATAAGATAGACGTCGATGATAATTTTTCATATCATGTTGCGCACGAGATTATGGAAGAAAATGAGGATCTTGAACATAAATCTATAGAGGAATGTAGAAATGGAAAAGATTGTCCAAAATGGAAAGACGCAATCAACAAAGAGCTTAATTCTCTTACTCAACGAAAAGTTTTTGGACTTGTAGTCCATACACCAAATGGAGTAAGACCATTGGGACACAAATGGGTATTTGTGCACAAAAAAAATGAGAAAAATGAAGTTGTGAGATATCAAGCAAGACTTGTTGCACAAGGTTTTAACTAAAGGCCCATAATTGATTATGAAGAAACATACTCTCCTGTGGTTGATACAATTACATTCTGTTATCTAATAAGTCTGGCAACACATGAAAAACTGGAGATGTGTCTGATGGATGTTGTTACCGCCTATTTATATGGTTCACTTGAGAATGATATTTATATGAAAATCCCAGAAGGGTTTAAGTTGCTAGAAGCACAAACTCCTAATTCTCCTGAAGTATATTCGGTAAAATTAAATAAATCTTTGTATGGATTGAAACAATTTGGTCGTATGTGGTTCAATACTTTAAGTACATTTTTGTTGAAAGAAGACTATAAAAATGATCCATTAAATCCATGTGTATTTATAAAAATATATGGATCAAAATTTGTGATAATTGTTGTTTACGTAGATGATTTGAACATAATTGGAACTCCAGGAGAATTGGAAAATGCCACTTCTTGTTTGAAAGAAAATTTTGAAATGAAAGATCTTGGTAAAACGAAATTTTGTTTGGGTCTTCAAATTGAGCACACCAAAAATGGAGTTTTTGTACATCAATCCATTTATCTAGAAAAAGGTGCTTAAAATGATTTATAAGGATAAATCACATCCATTGAGTAACCCGATGGTAGTAAGGCATTTAGATGTCGAAAAGGACCAATTTCAGCCTTGTGAAAAACATGAAAAGCTTAATGGTCCCGAAGTACCATATCTTAGTGTTATTGGTGCACTAATGTATCTTGCTAATAATACGAGGCCTGATATATCTTTTGTTGTAAACTTATTAGTAAGATATAGTTCTTGCCCAACAAGAAGACACTAGAATGGAGTCAAACACATTCTTCAATATCTTCGAGGTACAATGGATATGGGATTATATTATTCAAATTCATCAAATGAGACGTTAATTGGTTATGTAGATGCTGGATATTTGTCTGATCCACACAAAGCTCGATCCCAAACTGGTTATTTATTCACTTGTGGAGGTAGTGCAATTTCTTGGCGTTCTGTTAAACAAACTTTAGTTGCTTCTTCTTTTAACCGTGTAGAGATTATAGGAATTCATGAGGCAAGTCGTGAATATATTTTGTTAAGAAATTTAACTTATCACATTCGTGAGAATTGCGGTCTAACTTCTAACAGGGACGATCCAACCATACTATATGAAGATAATGTGGCTTGTATATCCCAATTCAAAGAAGGGTTTACAAAAGGAGACAAAACCAAACATATATCATCAAAGTTTTTTTTCCTCATGATCTTGGAGTGTGGCATCAACATCCAAAAAAAAATTCAACAAGTAACGACTTGGCTCCTTATACATCTTTTATGGTCCGTATATCCGTTTTCATAAGATCGTCTAATAACACAATTAGTTTCAATCTTCCCTCTCGCCCTCCCTTCACCAAAACCCTAGAAATCCATACCAGCGGAATCAAATGTCAGACCAAATTCCTTTCCATATCCAAGAGGAGATCGTGAAAAGGCTTCCTGTCAAATCACTAGTTCAGTTTAGATCTGTCTGCAACGAATGGAAGAGTTTCATCGACAGCTCTAAGTTTATTGCTGCTCACAGCGTTATTCAACCACAACATTTGCTTTTAAGGTACGAAGATCCGGTAAAAAAAACGGAAAATTATGTTTGTTTTGTGGATGATGACACTTTCCCTCAACAGAGGTTCGTTCATACCCTTCCCCTGTCCGTTAAACTCCTTATAGGCTCAACCATAGTCGGTAGTTCTTATGGACTATTATGCTTTCGTGGTCATTGTGGGAAACGCAAGGATCTCTGGACTAAATTGGAAACAGAGACTGTTGTTCTGTGGAATCCTTCGATTAGAAAGACAATTACTATTCCTATGCCTAACATGTTTAATAAGGACCATGAAACTGATCTTGGTTTTGGGGTTTGCCCTGTTACTATTGACCCTAAGATCGTTGAGATCACGCAATTTCACAAAATAAGCTACAATTGTGAAGCTAAAGTTTACACTGTGAACTCAGGTAAATGGAGAAGTCTATCTAGCAATGTTCCGAGTAAACAGTTTCGTGTCTTCTGAGCTCAAGTGGTTGTTGATAGGTTTATTTATTGGTGTGCTTTTGACCCTATGACTATAGATAACGAGTTGCCAAATCATAATTTTATAATGTCATTTGACATAACTAATGAGAATTTTGGAGTGGTAGAACTCCCAGATTGTTTAAGGCGCCACTCTCCCTCTCAGTTGTGTATTTCTAAGGTAAGGGAGTCTCTTGTCATGCTCGAATATGATAGCTTTGTGAAACGTGCTTGTGGTGTATGGATGAGGGATAATGGTGTTGACAAATCATTTACTAAGAGATTTACTGTTGAGGCTCCACCATATTCGTCAATGTCAATAACAACACTTGGATTTAGGAAGAGTGGTCAACCTTTATAGGAAGTGGAAAATGGTGATGAATATATTGGATGAAGTGCACTTGTGGTGTATGAGCGTAACTTAGAATACTTCGATGATATTGGGATTTATGCAACAATTGAATCTTTCATTGTGAATTCGTATATGGAAACTCTAGTTTTGCTTGGTTGATTTGATAGTAGTAGTTACTGATGATAAATCTCACATTTTTGTAAATTATAGGATTAAAATATCAAGTTAGGAGGCAACGTGAGTGATTTTTTCAAGGGTGTAAATCTGAAATTTCTTTGTTTCTGCTTTCTCAAACTGTGATGCTTGCATATTGATAATATCAGAGTAATTTAGTTTATAATTGTTTGCGTGATCGTATAACTCTACAAAGAATAGGAATGGGAAAAATAAGTGATGCTACTCACATTGTTATCTCCTTGAATTCATATTTCTTCTATTAATCACAATTGCTTTGGCTGTGATGCTACACGTTATGAGATTTTTGAGTCGTTATGATTTTCTTATTTCTTTTATATATAAGAACTTTTGTTTCCCTTTGTTAATTTAAACCGTGCAGATCTATGTTTATACACAACTCAACTTCATGAAAAAAAAATCTCAATAAATTGTGTCTAATAAAAGTTCTAAACCAAATAAATGAGATGGATTTAATGAGACATTAATTAATCTTTATCCTAATTTCTACCCTAATAAATCAAAATCATTTTTGCCACTTGTCATCTTGTTATTTAATTGGACACTTGTAATTTTATAAAAATTTTAGAATAATTAATATTCAACATGTCATTTTGTTATGTTTTTCATTTTAAATAAAATGCCACCTCATTATATTAATTATTGTGAAGGCTACATGTTCCTTCTAATTTTAAGTTCCTAAATTTAAGACATTGTACACAACAATTTTATACGTTTGATTAGGCTCAAATAAAGCCTAGATACAGTCAAAATTCATAGCTATTCCATTTATTCAAAATCTTCCCATTATATGAATTTAAATATGGAATGCCATAATGATGCAATTTCTTTCAATGATATGAATCAACACTCATAAAATGACACCCTTGATATTAGCAAGTATGTTTTCTTCATCTAGGTTTTGATTGCTCACTTTTCTTCCAAACCTTCTCCGCTTTCCACATTATAGGTCTAGAATCACCGTCTGCATAATCAATTGTGCTATTCATTTGTTTGGCAGCCGGAATCTGGTTCGGTTTAAAGAGGATTTAGATGTGGTTATCGCGAAAGCCTTCTTTCAGGTTTAAACTCCATTGGTTACTCTTTGTATTTATTTCTTTGTTTCCAATTCTTAGTTCGTTTGAATGGAGCTTGTGGACATCGGAAGTTCATGAAGGAGTTTTAGACCTTTTTACCCTTGTTTGGTAGTTTCTGATGTGACATTGTTTTGTTGGTCAGTCTTCTTGTGTTCCTCCCCCTTGGGTGATGCTTTCTTTTGGTTATTTGCTGATAGGTGGATGTTTTGTCATTGCTTTTGGTTTTACTTGAAGTTTTATTTTGGTTTGGATACTTCAATTTTTGTGTGGAAGGAGTGTCTTTGTTGTATATTTTTTTGCTCGGCTGTTGTCATTACCCTCTCAATTTCTTAAAAAGTAGGCGGATTTTACTGTGGGAGGCATGTTACTACTGTAGCTAACTAGCTATTTATTGTAAAAATGTTTCTTTTATGTTTTTTTGACCAATTTACCCGTGGGTGCATTGGGGTTTTTGTGTGTTATGTCCATGGACTTTTTATTCCGCCTCTAGAATCTTTAGGGAGATTGGTTTTTGTTGTCCCTGGTTGTTTTCGTTATCTTGACTTTCTTGTCCCTGGTTGGTTTGCTTTTCTCACGGTTGGTTGTTGGCTTAGTGGTGTTGCTATTGTTTCAGTCTTGGGTGTTGGAGTCATTTTTTTTAGAAATTTGAAATCTTTATACTGGTATTATAACCCTAAAGGTTTTATTTGTAGTTTTTGTTTAGTTTGACATTGAATAACCAAAAGAGCATGGATGAAGGGTGATGTTGCCGATTAAAGAATGCTAGGAGGTTCTGCTTGTTATTACAGAAGTATACAATCAACAAAGTAATTTAAATAAAACGAACTAAATTTAGATATATTTAATATACAATAATCAAATTTACAGAACACATACTTGTTTGATGATTACACAAAAATATAATCACGAAATTGTAGAGATTGAGGCATGCTTTTGCAGTGTCCTAAGACAGAAATTTCCCTGAAATGAGTCTGTCTTGAGGATACAACAATCCAATTCAAGAACAGATCTTAAATATGTCGAAATTCACCATGATCCCTTTGGAAAGATAAACGATTTTTGAGAAAAAGTGTGAGTGTTTCATTAGTCTTCAAATTCTGTCTGAATTCCTTCATTTATAGGCTTCTAATGGTGGTTGTAAACCACCAACCAAAATTAACTGTCAAAAACTGTCTGCAGTTAATCCTTTATTTAACAGAATTTGTTTTGTACTGAATTAATAAAAAGATTAATTAATGACTAATTAATTTCGGATTATATATTAAAAAATATTATTTAGTCAAGAAGAGCCCAAAGGCCCTATCTTTGACCATTAATATTTAATAATTCATATATTTGACCATTAATATTTAATAATTCAAGTCTATTACTATCCCAATTTGACTAGTCCAACACCACAACCCAAACCCAATTTGTTTAACCCATTACTTGGTCCATTTAAATAAATGAGTGGGACAAGCCTTATAAGGTGGGAAAAAGTTTTCTCTTCCACCAATATGGTATAAGTCCCATATTGTAATTTTATAGAGCAAAGTTCCAACACTGTTGAGATAGAAAACTTATAAGTTGATCAAATTTTTATGATTTTAATTGTATTGATAACCAAAATTTATTGTTTGGTAAGTACGGGTAATGGATGATTTCATGGTTTAGCTCACTTCGTTTACTGGATTTAAGTTGTTGGTATATATGATGCCCGAGAGCAAATATGAATAAAGAAGAATGATCTACTTTTCATGGGGATGCAACTAATGTATGTCTTTAACTGTGACAATCTTTCTATAATGTTTAATATGTTTTTGACATTTTTTAAACCATTTTGGCATTGATTTTTTAAATCATTTTTTCTCAATCATTAATTTGCATTTTCAATGAAGGGGTGGGCCCTTACAGAACAACAATTTTTATGGATTTGTGGCAAAGTAGTCTATCTAATCATCACATCTTATGTCCTTTTAAGCATTTGATGAATATGTAGTATTAGGAAATTCTACTTTCAACTCTATACTAATGCCTTAAATTAATTTTTATTAGCTTAGAAGGAATTTCATAATTTGGTTGAAATATGTGCATGAAATTAGATATAGGCTGTAATGCTCCTTTGAAGTTCTCTTTCTCATTCTATTATACAATCTGACTTTTTTTCCTTTTTCCATTTTTTTGCTATCATGATTTAGTTTATTTTATTGTAGGCTGCCATGTAAAAATCCACAACATATATTGTTGATATGAGAGTCTAGGTGGTCCACTTATTCTATCTCAGGTAGTAAAAAGTAATTTGTTTACATTTTCATTATATGATTTTCTTAACGTAATTATTATAAATAAAAAAATCTTCACTATATTTATATTAATAAAGGACAAATAGAGTATGAATATTGCACCATTAAAATCCTGACTTTGTATATTAACATAAAATTGGTGTTGGATATATTGGTCCATTGGAACTCTATAGACCATTATTTTAAAGATACGATGGTTCATTAACTCCTTAAAAGACCTGTAAATATAATGTAATAATTCAAACTGGTTTTGCGTTCATAAAAAAGATTTGACAGATCATTTGGATTTTGAGATTGGTTGATAAAATTTCAAGTGAAATTGACAATAATAATTTTTAAATTCAAATATAATTGCAATAACTACCATCATAGATTACTAGATATCCAAAAACAGATAGCATCAAACTCAAAAAAGTGAAATACCAGAATTGAAAACGGGTAACTTAGAGTTAAAAACAAACTTTATTTTTATTCCAGTTTCTATTTTAAGCAAATGTCGAATCCAATGGTGTTCTATCTTTCGTGTATCTGTGTATTTTGTGTGTGTTTTCTTAACTATCTTTAGAAAAAATTGTTTATTTCTATCATTTGTTTGATTTTTATCCAACTATATTATACATTATCAAATAATTTCATCACTTGTGCCTTTATTTTACGTAGTGACTTTTAGCTAATGGTAATAATTTCAAAGATAGACGTGTTACATAATCACAAAAATAAGGAAATAAAATGAGTGAGACTGCGATCCACAAATTGACGCATGGGGGTAATGTCCACCTACACCTCCATGAGAATGGTGCAATTTTTATCAATTATCCTTTTTTAAAAATGTGTGTATTTGTGTCATTTGTATAATTTTATCTATTATTATAGTAATATTGACCGATCAATTTTGATAAAAATATCACATGCTGTTTTTTATATCTGATAACCAGTGTTCACTCATATACAACTCATATACAGTTGATTGTCGCATTGTCTGAAGTTAAAAGCAAATGTATATTCAGTTACCTATTTATTCATCATTTTGTATGTATTTATTTTGAAAGTTTACTTAAAAATTATTTATGTTAGACCTTTATATTCAACATAATTTTTCTTAAATTACTTACTTATTTATCTTTTTTTTTATATTTATGTAAAAATATTACTTTTACAAAATACATAATGTTTACATCTTAATATTAATTTTTTTAATCAACTCATATAGTACACGAGTTTTACACCTAGTGATTTAATATTTAGACACTTTTAATATTTTTAAATTTAGATGGTAAAAAAGATACAATATTATAATTGTAATTTATATCTAAAAATAAAGAATAATCACTTGACATTTAATACATTAATTATTCTTAACTATTAAACGACACAAATAAATAAATATGGAAGAGTTGTAATCAGAAGATTCATGGTATATCAACAATTTAAAACATATATCAAACATAAAGTACCCCTTCTAGAGCTCCTTCATCCCCCAAAACACCTCTACAAAACCAAACCCGTCCCCAACAATCCTATTTCATCAGCATCATCACCAAACCCCATTTCAATTCTTCAAGAAGAATCACATCTTTTTTTCTCAATTATTCAGAAATATGCCTCATTTTTCACAATCATACCCTCTTTTCTCCAATCTCTTCAGTTCTTACGATCAAATCCCCACAGAGACCCTGATCTTTTCTCAATCCTTCTTTCTGTTTTACGAACTGGTAATTTCTCAATCCAAGATATCATCTCTGGAGCAGAGTTTTACGGGATTGATCGTCAGAACTGGCCATTGAATCATAAAAAATCGATTTTAACATAGCTTAAAAATCGATTTCAATACAACTTAGAAAATCGATTTTGCAGAGATGAGAATCGCAAACCTGTAAATAAGGTCAAACCAGAATAAACAATTGTTGAAAGAGGATCGATGTGGAAGGCCAGAAGGAACGGGGTGTGAGGTTGAAGGAAGAAAGCGTTCGCAAGTGAGAAGTGCAATAGAGGGAAAGAAGGGTTCTGTCTCGGTCAGCCATTATTTTTTCACGGACTCGGTAAGCCATCGATCAGCCATCCACTGATCGAGTAAGAGCAAATATTTTTTTATCAAATGGGCCGACTCGGACCGGGTCAGATAAAAGCTCTGACTGGCCCAGTAAGAGGGAAATCAAACAACCCCTTAGTTATTTAATTAGTGGTTTTAATTATTTTCTTAAGTTTTGATTGGAATACAGAATACAATTATTAAAATAAATAACAAAATATATGTGAATAACATTAAAGGGATAAAGCTATAATGAGGGACTAAAACTCGACAGTAGGAAACATTTATAACGATTAAAACCTAGTTGCTAAGGACTATTATGTGTTAAACCAGAACCTTAGGGATCAAAACCATCAAATTGTGAAACATGCATGCAAGAGGCTTTTCTTTCCGTCGTGACCCAGCTAGTCACGACCTTTGAAACCCAAGTAATGATGGTCTTTTATGGTCCGTATCTCCGTTTTCATAATTAACACAATTAATTTCAATCTTCCCTTTCGCCCTCCTTTCACCAAAACTCTAGAAATCCATACCAGTAGAATCAAATGGACCAAATTCCTTTCCATATCTAAGAGGAGATCATGAAAATGTTGGGACTCAACCCAAACTATGGCTGCAATGAGGCAATGTAACAGTAGAGAATTATAGAAAGTGAAATATGACACAGGAGTTTCAAAAGCTTTTAGCTTTATTCAGCTCTTCAATTACAGAGAAGAAGATAACAAAAACGTTCACCAACAACAAGCAATTTAAACAGAAAACTATGCTACAAAGTAGCAACTGACTCTACTTGACTTAAGACTCGGTCCTACTAAACCACAAGGTTTGATTTATTCAAAAACTAATACTAAACGTGCATAAAATAAACTTTAGAATTACTTCATCATTTTCTCCCTTAATTCAGAAGTTCTAACATTTCAAATGTAGCACCTGGTTCTTGGTACGTATTCTGCTATTAAATTTTCATTTATGTTGCATTTTTAGCCTTGGACTCGGCGAGTTGAAGGACCAACTCGCCGAGTAGAAGCGGGATAAGACACGGAGTTTAAGTTGCGGACTCGGTGAGTCGAGTCCCGGACTCGGCGAGTAGACCCTGTTTGGGCAAAAACCCTAATCTGAGGGTTTGCATCCTATTTAAACACATTAACTTGGCCTCCTTAGTCCCATTTGCTCCTAGAAGACTCCCATAGCAAACCTTAGCCGTTTTTGAAGCAATTCAAGGCCTTTGGAGTGATTTTGGTGCTTTTGTGATCCAAGGAAGGAAGGAAAAGCTTGAAGGATCAAGAGGAGGCTAGAAGGATTCGTCGAGTCATCGCCTAACTCGACGAGTAGAGACGAGTTTGAGGTCTAATGGAAGGATAGGGACTCGGTGAGTTGGCGAGCCAACTCGGCGAGTCAGGTCAAGTAGAAGTTGACTTTAACTTTGACTTGGTCAGGGGTAAAATGGTCATTTTACCCTAAGAGTAGATGTCAGTTTCTGACTAAGTGTTTTGTGGGAATTATAGTCGGAGGATTTCCAGAGCAGCAGCAGCGGCAGCAGTCAGAGGATTCCCGCACAGTTCAGCAGCTTCGACGAGGTGAGTTACCTTCCAATAGTGGTGGGTCTAAGGCCACAATGCCAGCCCACCAGTAGGAGACGTATGATAGATGATTGTCTTTATGATATCATCTAGGTTTCCTGCTACCTGATATGTTATATGCTAGCATGATATGTTGTATGTGATAGTAGTAGAGTTCGGTTGTTAGGACTGAAGGGTAGTCAGACACCCCAGATATGTCTGACAGTATGTGATGATATGTTTGCATGCTGGCTGTTATGTTATATGCAATAGAGGTAGTAGGAGGGGACCAGTCCCCGAGTTCGGTTGTTAGGACCGAAGGGTAGTTCAGGCACCCCAGATGTGTCTGATAATATGTTTGTGTTATGTTATATGTGATAGTAGTAGTAGGGGGTGAAATAGTCCCCGAGGTTCGGTTGTTAGGACCGAAAGGTAGTCAGCACCCCAGAATGGCTCGACATGGGTAGGTTAGCACCCCAGAATGGCTTGACACGGGAAGGACGGCACCCCAGAATGGCCGCATGGGTAGGTCGGCATCCCAGAATGGCCGTACCGGGTAGGTCGGGCACCTTAGAAATGCCTGGCAGTATGTATGTGATATGATTGTATGGTATGTGGTACGATGGGGGAACTCACTAAGCTTCGTGCTTATAGTTTTCATTTTTGGTTTCAGGTACCTCTTCAGCGAAGGGGAAGGAGCTGGCGCGGTAATGGCACATCATACACACACACTTTGGTTTTCCGCATTATGAGATGTTCTGGGATTGTACTCTGACATTATTATTATTTTCATGTTTTGGGTTTTCAGACACGAGATATGTTTTATGAAATGATATGATCGGATGATGTTTTACTACAAATGTTTTACAAACCACTTATTTTAAATGAAATTTTTGGGTGTGAAAATTGGGTCGTTACATCAAACCTTCTCAATTCCAAGGAGTGACCACATCTCTTTAAACTTCAATCTTCCCAGTGGCTTTGTAAAAATGTATGCTTTTTGTTCTCTGCTCCATACATGTGTCACAGTGATTTCACCATTTTCCACACATTCACGAATGAAGTGAAAACATATATCTATGTTCTTAGTTCTGCCATGGAACACAGGGTTTTTCATTAGATCAAGTGATGACCTGTTATCAACTAACAATGCTACAGGTGGTATTTTTTGCCCAATTATTTCGCCAATGAGTATTGTCAACCAAATTCCTTGACAAGCAGCTTTAGTGGCTGCCATAAACTCTGCTTCACAAGAGAGAGTGCCACACACCTTTGTTTTTGGGATCCCCATGTAATGAGGTTTTCGTTGACATAGTACGCCATACCACCTGTACTTCTTCTATCATTGACATCACTTCCCAGGTTACTATTAGTGTAACCTTTGAGAGTGATGTCTTTCTTCCCTCTATAGTACTTCAAACCAAAGTTAAGTGTTCCTTTAGCATACCTGAGTATAGATTTCACGGCTTGAAGGTGTTTCACTGTTGGTTTCTCCATGAACCGGCTGACTACTCCAACTGCAAAGGTGATGTCTGGCCGAGTATGGGTCAAGTACCTTAACCTACCAACTATACTTAGATACTCTATGGGGTTTACCAGTTCACTTTCTTTATTCTTGTGAAGTTGAATCTTGTGTTCCATTGGACTCTTTGTGGGGTTGCAGTCCTGCATTCGAGTCTTAATAAGAAGAGTCTTGGCATAAGCTTCTTGCTTTAACCTGATTCCATCTGCTTGCTGGTTCACTTCAATCCCCAAATAATATGTCAAGGGACCAAGATTACTCATTTCGAACTTAGTGTTCATATCCTCCTTGAATGTCTAAATACTTGCAGGACAGCTTCCTGGTGTTACCAGGAGATCATCTACATACACTCCAACGATCAGAGTGTTCCCGTCATTCTTCTTCGTGTAGATTGAGTATTCATAGGCACACCTTTTGAAACCTAGTTTCTTTAAGTGTTGATCCAGGCAAGCTTTCCAGGCTCTGAGTTCATGTTTCAAGCCGTATAGGGCCTTTGACAGCTTGTAGACTTTGTGAGTCTCACCTTTCTTCTGGTATCCTTCTGGCTGGGCAATGTAGACTTCTTCCTCTAAGTTGCCATTTAGGAACGCCGATTTCACATCCATATGATGCACCTTCTATCCATTTGATCTGGCTAGGGCTAGGATAAGTCGAATTGTCTCAATTCTGGCCACCATTACAAATACCTCGTCATAGTCAATACCGTGTTTCTGAATATACCCCTTTGCCACAATCCTAGCCTTATGTTTCACAATCTTCCCGTTTGGATCTCGCTTGAGATTGTATACCCATTTTAATCCGATAGCCCTTCTATTCTTTGGAAGATTGACTAACTTCCAGGTGTTGTTCTTTTCGATCGAGGCCAGTTATGCGTCCATTGCTTCTACCCACTCCATTTTTCTTACTTGCTTTTATGTACAATGTTGGTTCGTCATTGTTGTGTATCATCATAAGCTCTTCTGGTGGTATGTGGACTTCCTTCGTATTCTCGTACAGATCCCTAAGCAATCTATAGCGTTTTGGGGCACCACCACCTGTGGAACTAGAGGCAGTGCTTGGAATCGAAGACGAAACTGGGGAATCGACAGTACTGGGAGTACTCGGTGTACTCGGTGTGTTTAATGGTGAATCTTGTGGGCTCGCTTGCGGGTGACCCGAATTAGTGGGCTGCTCATTCTCAGCCCAATCACTATTTTCAATCGATGGCCCATTTTCTTGGTCTGGTGTGTCCGGTACCCACTCATCATCATCTTCGTGTATCCCTCCGTCAAGGTCAAAACCTTCAACGGTAAAACTCATGGCCGGCGTTGCTTTTATCTTCGCACTTGTCTCACATTTTGTCACACCCCCGAACCAAGGATGGCAGAAACGTTCAGGGGTGGAAGACTTCATGTATAGTATCATAACAACAAGTATAATAGTGATGGCGGAAACCTTTTTATCATATTTTATCATAAATATATATGAAACATAAACTATACTTACCATAGTTTATCATAAATGTTTGTAATGTATACGAAACATAAACTATACCTATTATAGCTTATCAAAAACGTTTTTTAATAGTAGAAATCCTTTTTACATATGATGTAAACCTCTGTAATGAGGTAAAATACATGTAATACAACCAACATGTATTTATATATGATAATACACACCTTGCTCAGCAAGTTACAGGGTGTAAATGAGTTAATAACAATTTGCTAGTTTTATCCTTATTGTTCCTGTTCTTGGAATAATTATAGAAAATTCATACGGAGTCGAAAACTGACTCCGTAAATTCTGAGAGTTTAGAAATTGTGTCTAGTTTGTGGATAGTTTTTCTCATGTTTTTTAGAAGTCTAGAATTGGTGTGAAAACGTTCATATTCACATACTGGTCCGAAGTCGTAGCTACAATGATAGGCAGTTTTGTAAAAATCACCATAAATTGTATAAAAATCGTGTGAATATGTGCAAGTAGTCATTTTAAAGGTATTAACCTTAAATATTTGCATCTAATACAGTTTTGAAAACTAAAAAGTTTAAGATGTTCAAAACAGTCTGTGAATGAACATTAACTTTTCTGTTGAAAGCTGATGTTTGAGTTTAGTTGTGTTGTTGGTATTTTAACTTGTATTCCACCCCCCCCCCCCTAAAAGTTAAGAAAAACATGAAAAGATAGGGGTCTGAACTCACTTTGAGTGATTTCAGAAGATGGATGATGAATATAAGAAGTTTCCAAGTCAAGAACACTTGGGAGATGCTTGAAGATTTGTAGATCTAGCAACAAGTATGATGATATTTGTGTAAGGAACCCTTGATTTGAGTGAAGGGATGTAAAATAATCAAGTGGAGGATGCAATTTACTTACCAAAAGTGGATGAGAAGCTCAAAACCCCTGGAGAATCTCGAATTTCTTGGAGAGAAAATGGAGAGAGAAAAGTGTTATCTTTTGGTGTAAGAAATGGCTTCTTGAAGGAGTGATAAGAAATTCTCAGCCCATGTGCAAGATAACTTGTTGGGGAAGGGTGAGAGGGGGTAAGGAATAGACTAGGGGTGATGAGATTGGTGACTTAAAGCATGAATATTGACATGGAGTGGGTATGGGAGGTTGCTTGTGTCATAGATTTATGGAAAAGTCAACACTCCACCTCAAAATCTTATCCAAAAGATATTACTCTTAGGCTATGATTTTCCTCCAAATATGATTAAAATATGAATATTTAGGGTCTCTTATGTTAAAATACGAGTTTGGATGAAAATCTTGTGTTAAAATCATGAAAAACGGGCTTAAAACGAAGATTGGGTCAAAAACCGGGAAGAAGTTGCAAAATTCCGAAGTCAGAAGGCGAGGTTCGGTCTTAGGAGCTGAACAGCCGAAGGTAAGTTCGGTCTGAGAAGGGTTCAGTTGATGCATTAGAACTGAGAGTGAGAGGTTCGGTCCGAGCCTCGCAGGCGAAGCCATCAGAAGGGACCGAAGGCGAAGGGTAGTTCGGTTCTTGAGGAGGTCTCGGTTCTTAAGCCGGTTTCGGTCTCATACAGGTTCGGTCCTCCTAGTTCGGCTCCTTAAGAGGGTTTTTCGCGTAAACTTCTGTTTTCGAGCGGTTTTCGACTAAATTAAGGGTCGGGGATGCCTCGAGTGATTATAAAAAGTGGAGAGAGATTTTGAGAGAGATTTGGGAGAGATTTCACATACTTTGAGAGATTTCTCATACTTAGAGAGATTTGGGAGAGATTTCACATACTTGGAGAGATTTCTCATACTTAGAGAGATTTGGGAGAGATTTCACATATTTGGAGAGATATCTCATACTTAGAGAGATTTAGGAGAGATTTCACATACTTTGAGAGATTTGGGAGAGATTTTAGATAGAGAGATGTTTATAAAGAGAGATTGAGAGAGACTTCGTTTGCGACCTTTGTGAGTGTTTAACTTCGTAAGGCAAGGTTTATAAACCCTGTTAACCCATGTTTAAGAGTCTTACACACCCCCGAAGGGTATGCCTTAGTGTTTTATCGTTTTGTTACCCCACTTACCCCGTTTAGGGTTTAAGAATTCCGATCATACGAACTTTCCAAGTGATAATTTCTTATTAAAATAGCGAGTTGTACCGTAGCTAACATATTGTAAACCCTAATATACAAGGGTTAACGGAGTTGATCGGTTTGACTTGTTGACTTTATTTGACTTTGACTTGACCGGAAATTGACGGTTGTCACACATTTCCACATTCTCTGTTCTTCGAAGACCACATCACAACTTACATACAGTTTTCCAGTATCAAGATCTAATAATCTATAAGCTTTCGATCCTTTTCAATTCCCAAATGAACTAGACGAACACTTCTATCTTCCAACTTCCTCAGATGGCTCTTCGCAATCTTCATGTGTGCAACACACCCAAATACCCTGAGGTGTTCAATGTGTGGCTTTCTCCCAGTCCACATCTCGTATGGAGTTTCATTCTTTAGAGCTTTAGTGTGTGCTCTGTTCAAAACATAAATAGAGTGTGTCACAGCTTCACCCCATAATATGTCTGCATCTCCATGGTCTTTAGATTACATCTCACCATTTCAAGAACTGTACGGTTACGTCTCTCTACCATCCCATTTTTTTGTGGGGAGTACGGTGATGTGTAGTGTCTCTCCAATCCCGTTTTGTTGCAGTACATGGTGAACTCATTTGAAATAAATTCTCCTCCACGGTCTGTTCTAAAGACTTTCACCTTCTCCCTAGTTTCAGTTTCTACCTTCTCCCTAAAGTTCTTGAAGATTTGCAATGCTTCATCCTTTGATTTCATTAAGTACACCCACATTACCCTGCTATAGTCATCGACTATTAACATGAAATACTTGTTTCCTGAGGGTTTAGCGGGTGTGAATGGCCCACACAAGTCACCATGAATGAGTTCAAGCCTCTTCTTTGCTCTATAGTTGGTGTCTGAAGGAAATGGACGTCTCTATTGTTTTCCAATCAAACATCCTTCACAAGGTTGTGGGGGAATTCTCATCTCTGGCATTCCCTTAATCATCTTCTTATCCACCATGTTTTCCATCGACTTGAAATTGATATGGCCCAACCTCTTGTGCCAAAGCCACGTTGCATCATCAACTTGTGTGGTCAAGCACATCATACCAGTTTCTTCTAATTCTATCTTGTAGAGACGATTCGATGATCTTCTAACCTTCATTAGTAACTTACCAACCGGGTCATGGACCCATAAGAATGGGTCCTTGATTTTGATTTCATCACCGCCTTCAGCTAATTGGCCCAAGCTAACTATATTACTGCATAAATCAAGTATGTAGTATACCTCATTTAACTTTCATTTCCCACCATCTTTGCATTGAAACACGATTGAGCCTTTTTCTTCAATTCTAACTCTTGCTTCGTTGCCAAACTTCACGTAACCTTGGACTGTTTCATTTAGAGTTCGAAACTTGTGCTTGTCTCCGATCATGTGATTACTTGCTCCTGTATCTAGGTACCACACACTTGACCTTCTCATGTCATCTCCTTGTTTTCTTAATTCTAGAGTTATCTTTTCTTCATTCAAAAACACCTCACCAACCTCTCCATTGTTGTCACAACATGATAAAAGAAGTGCAGGCTCGTTGCCATCAAGTTCTCGAATCAGATTGTTTTCTTGGCTTCTCTCTCGCCTTGGATTTGGACATTCTGCCGCATAATGTCCATACTCCTGGCAGTTGTTGTTGGGTTTTGAGCATTCTAACACTCCTAAGTGTACATGCAACCCTAAATACCTTGGATCTATGTTTTCTCTATTATACATGCAAATAAGAACTTCCAAGGTATTATCCTAATCTAGCATACAAAAACAATGAATGTAACAAGATAGAGTACATACCTCTTTGATGTAGAAAGTCTTCATGAAGCTTGAGTGCCTAGCCCCAATAGTTTGGAAGCCTCAAATGGAATCACAATCACCAAAACACTTAGAATAACTTGAGAGAATTCTACAACTCATGAAATCGGCTAGCCCTTTCACTTCACACTCTAGTGACCGATTTGGTCAAGAATAAGATGCTTATATAGTTAGGGTTACACCATGTAAGCCCTAATTGACATGGCCTTTCATTTCCAAGATCCATGGGTACAAATACACCATGGAGCATCCATGGACCATCCTATGGGTTTTAGCCCAACTTGATTATCCATGGAGCATTAGCCCACTATACAAGTATGGATGATTTACACAATCAATCCATATATTTAATTAGTCTTCTTTTGATCACTTAATTAATCCTAGATTAATTCTTGATCAATACTAATTAAATAATCTTATTATTCTTATTATTAATATACTAGAACTTATAATATATTAATAACCATAAGTGTCTTATTTCTCTCATTATAGTCTATCCAAGTGCATGATGGTATGCAACCCAAATGGACCATGCCGGGTCGGGTCAAGTCTTACCAATTATAGTTATGGACTTAGACATTAATCCAACAGTTGTAACATTGAATCTTGCTTTTATCCTGATTATTTGATGGGCCTCTGCCTCCATCTTTCTGATAGTGTGATCCTCCTCTTCCATGAGACCCACGACCACTACTACTTCTGCCTCTTCCTCTGCCGTGTGCCCAGGAGCCTCCAAACCCTCCTCGATTTGATTTAGATTTAGAGTCTCCTTCTATTTTCTTTTTGCTTCTCTCTGACCACTATTGATGAGTCAAGAGTAGTTTTCTTTCATCGCTTTCACCATGCCCTTTCATCCTTTCCTCATGAGCCTTCAACCTCCTGATTACTTCTTCGGTTGTCATTGTCTCTAGGTCCCCAAATTGCTCAAGTGTTCTTGGTCGGTACTGCACTAAGCAGTTTTTTCACAACGTAGGACTCAGTCACTGTGTCCCCTAATGTTCGCATGGTGCTCACGATGTTTCTTACTTTCGCACCAAACTCATTAACTCCTTCTGATTCTTTCATGTTTAAGGATTCAAACTCAGCCTTCAATGTTTGAATCCTTGTTGCTTTAACTCTGTCTGCCCCCATGAACATTGTCTTTAATGCCTCCCAAGCTTCTTTTGTTGTTTTCTTCTCAGCCAAGGACAATAGGACCTGGTTCTTGGTATGTATTCTGCTATTAAATTTTCATTTATGTTGCATTTTTATCCTTGGACTCGGCGAGTTGAAGGACCAACTCGCCGAGTAGAAGCGGGATGAGGCACGGAGTTTAAGTTGTGGACTCGGCGAGTCGAGTCCCGGACTCGGGGAGTAGACCCTATTGGGCAAAAACCCTAATCCGAGGGTTTGCACCCTATGTAAACACCTTAACTCGGCCTCCTTAGTCCCATTTGCTCCCAGAAGACCCCCATAGCAAACCCTAGCCGTTTTTGAAGCAATCCAAGGCCTTTGGAGTGATTGGTGCTTTTGTGATCCAAGGAAGGAAGGAAAAGCTTGAAGGATGTTAGGTCCGGATCTGGATCTTTTACTAGTAATCAAGCAATCACCAATCGAGAATGACGATGAGATGAATAAGAATTGAGCTTGCACACGTTTATATCAAATAATCGCCTGGTACAACTCAAACACTAGCCGTAAACTGACCGGCATCAATCTTACAAATGACCAACTCCTAGCCCTTATATACTCGTCTAGACAGCAAACGGAGTTTGCGGCCGTAAACATGTTTACGACCATAAACATGTTTACGGTCGTGAACTTGACAAAACAGTAAACGACTCTAAATAGCTCAAAAGTACTATTACAGACTCATAACCAAACAAATCACATAGAAAGCCTAGCCCAAGCCATTTATCAAACCCTTCAATCTCCCCCTTGGTTTGGTGCTAGCATGAATTCAGTCCTTTTCGACGACCAACACATCAGATTTTCCCATTGCTCCATTCCATATCCTCTTGTCAATAATTGTAGCCACCATCCGTGTGTATTCTTTGGCGGCAGGCTCAAACAACTCATCAGCAACCATAATCTGATGATTTGCAAGTTGATGTATGTCCTGCTCGCCAAACTGAAGTAAATCCCTTTTGTCGTACAAGCGAATACAGTCTTCTTTAAGCTTGATGACAACAACATCAGATGATTCATCGTACACTTAGAGACCCATCTGGACAATTCTAAGGAATAGGTATATGATTAACTTGAGCAATAGCAGGCCACATTACTGCTCGAATAGGCTCACTGGTCTTTGGATCAATAACACTTTTATGGACTGCAAAAAAAGACTCGGCAGTTTTCATAGATGGGAAACCCTTAGCCACTTGATCTTCCAAAAAAAAACTTGAATTGACTAGCTTTTGGATTTCTTGATGGATTTGAGAAGGGAGCCTTGGATAGCTCAATAAGGTCAACCTTAGTGAAAGAGTGAAAATCACGAGCATCCTTGTAAAATTCTTTGTTCCCGCTCTTCCTTCTCACCAAGAACATATTCTGGATGTCATGAAATCCCCATGAAACAATTCCTGATCTATCTCCACAGGTATCCCTGAAAGTTTGAGTGCTAAGATCGGTAAGAGTAATTTGTGGCTGATCCCAGGGTGCCCCATGATCTACGCTTCTTTTGAAAAGCCATTTGCCTTTGTCATCCTGGGTAACAACCTTCTTTTTCTTCTTTTTGGAACTCTTTGAAGCACCTGCCCTTGGAGCTTGTTCAGGTCCATTTTCAAAGCGATCCACAATGATGGTAGATCTGATCGGTTGAGATGTAGTAGAAGCATCAACACTAGGAGCGTCTGGAATGGGAGGATCGACGTGTGGTTCTTCAACAGTTGACTTAAATTCATCACCGAATTTGTCTTCAAGTTTATTTTGTAACTCCAGGAAGTTGGCAGCCAGATGACCATACTGTGTCTGAAGGTCAGCAGTTTGCTTTGTCTTCAGAGCATTGTCTTCATTAAGCTCGGCCACATGAATACTGATTCTTCAAGGCGCCACTCTCCCTGTCAGTTGTGTATTTCTAAGCTAATGGAGTCTCTTGTCGTGCTTCAACAGAGCTTAGATAATTTTTTTTTTGGGGTGTGTGGATGATGGAGAATGGTGTTCAAAAATCATTTACAATGATATTTACTGTTATGCATCCACCATATTGGACAAAGTCAATAAAAACACTTGGATTTAGGAAGAGTGGGCAAGCGTTATTGGAAGTGGAAAATGCTGTTGTATATATTGGACAAAGTGCACTTGAGGTCTATGAGCCCTGCACTCAACACTATAAGGATCTTGAGATTGATGCAACAACTGAATCATTCGTTGTGCATTCGTATATGGAAACTCTAGTTTTGCTTGGTTGATTTGATAGTAGTAGTTACTGATGATAAATCTCACATTTTTGTGAATTATAGGATTAAAATATCAAGTTAGGAGGCATGTGAGTGATTTTTTTTCATGGGTGTAAATGTGAAATTTCTTGATTCTGCTCTCTCAAACTGTGATGCTTGCATACTGATAATATCAGAGTAATTTAGCTTATAATTGTTTGCATGATCATATAACTCTATAAATAATAGGAATGGGAAAAATAAGTGATGCTACTCACATTGTTAGCTCCTTGGGTTCATATTTCTTTTAGCAATCGCAATTACTTAACTTTGCTGGTTAATGATGTTCGGTGATTAATTTATAGTCTAACTTTGGTGGTTATGTTCTATTGCTTTCTATATGGATACAATGCTACTGCTAAGTACGAACTAAATGTTTTGAGTGTTGCTTTAAATATGATAACAATCAGTAGGTCTAATTGAAAATTTTTATATGATATAAATAGTCACCCAAATCTTGCTTTTAAAACGATCACTACAAGAAAAGTCCATTTTAGTGACTAGTTTTTAGTGACAACCTAAAATATGGTCACTAATAACATCATTTAGTCACCATATATTTAGTCGTCACTAAATTTTGGTAATACTACAAATTTAATGACCACTATCATGATGGTCGTCACTCACCCGTCACTAAAATGTAGAATAAAGTTTAAATAACTACGTCCGTACGTCATCGCAAGTATTAGTGACCAAAAATAGTGGTCACTATATTGGAGACTTAGTGAAGAAAAATAATGGTCACTGGATTAGAGGGTTAATGATGAAAAATAGTAGCACTAGAGACTTAGTGACCAAAAATAGTGGCCATTGAATTGGCAACTCAGTGAGCAAAAATAGCGGTCACTGAATTAAAAGCTTATTCACCAAACATAGTGGTCACTAGCTATTTAGTATTTATGAGCCGAAAAAAAAGTAGCTAGTAATTGAATATACAATTGAAAATTGCAAAAAGGTTAGAACCTTATAATAATGATCACCGAACAGATTTCATTATAAATTTAAAAACAAAATGAGAATTATAAACTCATATTATGTAAATGGCCACGATGGTGGTTTATTCGATTGAAGTGCATTGTGGTAATTTCACATTAAATATACAATGTTAAATAGCATGATGTCATTACAATCATATATGTTAATTTCATTGTAGTGATTTTTAACCATTTGATGTTAGGGTAATTTCGTAATTTGGTATAAAGGGGTTTGGAGTAATAACAATCCTAGTAAGGGTCTTAGTGGAAATGCTTAAAAGATGAAGGGATGACAAAGTATGATAAGTTGAGGGTTAAATTCTAATAAAATAAACGTAAAATGTGGTTATCATCTCCATTACGTATTTACGCTATGCAGACCTCCCCTCGCTTTCCTCTATTCACAATCTGCATCGAACACCGCCACCATCGTTACCTCGCCTTCTGTCTTCCATCGGCACTACTACCGCATCGAATCGCCACTTTCTCCTTTGTTCACTTAATTACCGTACTCTAAAGTTTGAAGCCATAGTTTTCCCAATTGAAGCTTCGATTAGGTAATCACTTCCCCAAAATTTGATTAAGGTGTGATTAGGGCTCAAAAAACCTCAATTGGAGCTTAATTCCTCGCATTTGATGTTGTGTTCATCATTACTAAATGTCGAAAGGTAACGATATCCTTTCCTCAATCTCTCTTCTCCTCTTCCTCATTGATTACTTAGGGACGACATCCTCCTCTACCTACTTTTCCGGTTCTCGACTCTATTCTGATTCCTATTCACAATCACACACTTATACAAGCATGTATGAACACACACAATCGAAAACACATAGAAATACGTAGTCACTTATGAAAGGAGTCGATATCTTTAACTTTATTGTATGTTTCCGATTGAGGGCTGTCGTGGTGGCATTTGTTCCCGTTGTTTAGATTGAGGTTTTGTGATCGATTTGTTGAGTGCCTTTGAGTAATGTTGGAAATTTTTTGGGATTAAATAGTGATATAATCTTATTTGTTTAGTTTGATTATGATTTAACATTTTACATTCTTTTAGTTTTTATCAACAGACTTTCAGATCCATTGCAATATCAGTCTATAGTTGATGCAGAGTGGAATATCATTTATGATAAGTTGGATAAATGTGTGAAGAGTGGTGCCAAGGTTCTACTTTCTCGTCTTCCTATTAGTGATCTGGCTACACAGGTTAGCTGGCGTTGACTCTTTTGACTTTTCCACAAATGAAATTCAGTTTTTAAAAGTTTTTTTTTTTGTTATCAATATTTTGCAGACAGAGACATCTTCTGTGCTGAAGAGTTGCTGAAGATTATCTGCACCGAGTTGCAGCTGCAACTAGAGCTACTGTACAGGCGTCTGTCAAAAATATTATAGATGAGGTCAGCTTCTTGACTCTTCTACTTTATGTTTCATTTATATATGTGGATTATAGCATCCCAGTTTTCAATAAGTTTCAGCGCACCAATGAAATGATGGATATCGGTGGTGAAAAAATTTCTTGTAACAATGCATTCCATTACCTTGCTTATTCCATTCCAATCCATGATCATTCCATTCCAACCACTTAATCTCATATGTATTAATGTATAGTAGTGTAATATTGAGAAAGCAACATATTGAATTTTTAATCCCTCTGCTACATTTGGGCCCACAGGTATCAATGCTACATCAAGCAGGGGACATACTACTGTGGACCCCCTCCCCCCTCCTTTACCCAATAAAAATGGAAGTAAGTTTCTCATACTTCCTTGTAACGCCCGTGTTTCTGGGCTTGACATTTTTAGCAATATAATAGTCTAGGTTAACCTTTGTAACCCAATTTGAAATAATAAAAATGTATTATTTGTGAATTATGTGAATTATGTGTGTATTTTCTTAATTATTATAATTTAATAAATTAAGAATAAAATGAGCGTCAAAATTTAAGTGTAAAATAAACTCGATATCTTTGGATAATGTTGTAGTAGTTGAAACGAGGTTTCCGAATATATATAGAACGCCCAAATCTGACATCATATGAGGAAGTTATGATTTTCTGAAGTTTCGACTTGGCAGTATGCAACCCGAATACTCGATTTGAGATCGAGCGGTTTTTAGCCAAAACAATCTAAACGAGAATCGAAGATCTCGTTGTTAGTAGCGAAACGATGAAAAGTTAGGCGAGAATGGACGTCGGACGAAGAAGTTATGAATTAATAACGAAGTTTTTCTGTCTCGGCCTTCTAAAAATAAATAATAAAAATAAAAGTCAAAATTAGCCGACGGAGTCTAAATGAAAGTTGTAGAGTATGGTCTGACCTACGCGTGGATATAAAGAACGTCGAAAACAGAGCTCGTATGCGAAAGTTACGCAATTTAGAAGTTTGACGAGTCAAATTACGCCGAGCGTAATTTGAGTACGCCCAGCGTACTCAAGAGGATGCAACTTGTCTGACCAATACTCGAGTGCCACCAAACGACGCATGCAGTGACGTCAAAGTACGCCCAGCGTAACTAATTTACGCCCAGCGTACTGAGTACGCCCAGCGTAAATTGAGATTACGCCCAGCGTAATCCCAGACCCAGCAGCCTATAAATAGAAACCAAGATCAGCCATTTTCTCTTGTTCAAACTCTTTCTTCTCTCTAGTTTTGCCTCGATTTGCATGCCGTTTGTACCCCAAAGCCTCGGTAATATTCTCGAGCCCCGAGGATCCCGAAGAGCGTTATTCCCGAGCCGAAGCCCTGCCCGAGAGGAGCCCGGTTTTGTGAAGATCTTCCAGATCTACGGAGAAACACCTCTTCTGCAAGATGTAGTGCTGCCCGATCATCTTCTGATCAAGTGAGTGTGTAGTCATTTTCTTCCAACGCAATATTATAAAGTATTTTATATAAAATACGTGTTATGTGCATATATTTTGTTGTTATACGTGTGAGTGTATATTCACTCTCTTCTATCTCATAGATCTGACTTATTCTCTATGAAAATACGTGTTATATGTGTGTGCTTCATCTGTTATGTGGAATATGTACTGATTAAAGCATGCTATACAGGTTTTTAAACTATGTATAAAAATGTATATTTTTATCTACTAATATGTTGGTTAGAACATGGGTAGATAGTTGGTGTGTAATAAACAGATGAGATGCCTCGGTGTTGTTGGTGTTATTCTAGTCATTCAGCAGAGTATGGATGATGACCACGGACTATTCTAGACTGTCCTGTGGAACACTAGCAGGCTCATAACCTGTAGGTGTTGTGAACGATGTGTTCACTGGTGTACTCTATCCCCCACATGGTTGCCTTTAGGACACTTATTGTTGAGGAAGCCCCTCTGTAGTAATGTCCGTCCCGATGAAAATCCTGAATTAGGTTCCTTATAATAGATGTTATTTTTAGGGACGTAAAGTGAGGATAACGGGAATGGGTAATCGGGTTTATTGTTGATTGTTGAAATTAAATATTTATTGTTGGTTGAAAACCCTATATGCTCACCAGGCTCCCAAGCATGACCCACTCAGTTTATTTGTATTACAGGAAGTGGCGCAAGAGCTTAAGATGGACGAATCATCAAGTTGTTTTATTTACAAGTCTGTATATGTATATATTTATTGAATGACTTGTAATGCTATCGTTTATGCTTTATGATCTGTATCGGAACATGACATCCTGAATTTTGATTATGAAATGAAATCATACTTCTTTATGAAATGTTTTGATAAATATCTATTTTATCATGTTTTGTTTTTGGGAACAAATTCCGCATCTCTTTTAAAATTAAAAGGATTTACTCTGAAAATGTTTGAAAAGCATAAATGAAAACGGTCTTTTCTGGCCGAGATTTTGGGGATGTCCTTTTTCAATAGGTTGATTTGATTTTGGTAAATTTATTAAGTATGTTTTTTTATTACTTTGTACATGAATATGTTTTTAACTTTATATTACCAAAAACCAAAACCAATCAAAGTTTGCTTTTTGAATTGATGAATAGGCTTATAGACCTAGATGTGAGTCATTTTTTTATATATTTTAGTAGTCGATTTAAAAACACTGCTTATGGATTATAAAAGTAAAGCGATTGAATTTGCTTAGATGTGAGTCATTTAAAAAACATTTGATGCTACAGTCGAGGTATTTTTCATTTTTAGTATTATTATGATATTATCACAATCTATATAACTCTTAGGATTTTTTCAATTTGCATTTATATCTTGAATTTTATCTATTTGGTAGGCCCTTCAAGCTCTTTTCATACAATATAGGGTATTCCAGTCAATTTAACTGGAAAGATACATATTTTAGTCACTGTTTAGTGACCATATTTATATTTGGTCACTAAATCGGTTTTGTGACGGACCTATAGTGACGAAAAGTGATGACCAGAATTTTGGTCACTAAATCATTTAGTGACGATTCATTCTATTGTTAGTGACCATTTTGTTTTGGTCACTAATTGGCATTTTTTTGTAGTGGATTGAAAGCATTTGCTGAAAGTGTGATGCGTAAATTGTGGAGCTATTGTTTATTAGGACAAAAATTTTGTAAATACACAACAATTTATGGTTTATAGGATTATAGTACAACATTTTAAAGCATAATTTGTTGTTTACGAAGAAAAAATGTTGTTTTCAGATTAACTCATATAGAAGAATCTGGTTATTATGTATTTATGGTGGGCTTTCATCAAACATTTGATGCTTATATATTTGATGATTCATTATACTCCTTAAAATATGTTGTATGATCTGAATTACTTGCTCATTATGGGTTTGAAAGGTAAATGTGACACCGGGTGTAGGGCAACTCGTTTGATTAGTCCATTCTTTTTCTAAACATTACAAAAATAAAAACTTGTGTTTTTGTGATTTGAATCTTTAAATGTCTATATAGCAACATCCATTCTTTTTCTAAACATTACGAAAATAAAAACTTGTGTTTTTGTGATTTGAATCTTTAAATGTCTATATAGCAACATCTCCAGCTCTGTTTTTTTATAAGACAAGCTTTTACCTAGTGCCTGATGAATGGTTGCTTCCCAAGTGAGATGATTTATCCCCAACACCCCCCCCCCCCCCCCCAACCCAAAAAAAAAGGAACCATGACAGAAAAATGTGTGGAAAGATTTATTTTGGGTATTTAATTCATAAAAAATTCCTAAACATGGTGATGCAAGGCGGAAGTTGATGGTTACCTTTTTCTTAACCATTTTGTATTTTAAACTTAATAGATTTCTACAGAATTAGTCGATCTAAAAATCTTATATATTTTATGCTTAACAAAAATTAGAGAAATCATATCCTATATAGTTTAAAAAAATCCAACCTGTTTGGCATTTGAGTTCGTTGGGATGAAGTGCTGGAATATTCGAAAATTATGAAGTGTAAACCTCAAAAACTCCCTTTCTCTTATTTGGGTCTTCCGGTTGGTCAAAAAATGAACATGGTGTCAGCTTGAAAGCCAATTATGGATAAAATCAAAAGAAAAACGACACCTTTGAAAGTCTCTACTCTTTCTATTGGTGGTTGATCTGTTCTCATCAAATCTATTTTAGGTATGTAGGGAACTATTTTAGGTCCATTTTCCTCATGTCTGTGTTGCTAAAAATCTAGAAGGCTTTCGTTTAAAGCTTTTTGGGGTGGAGATTCGGACTATAGAAAAATGTCATGGGTTAAATGGAATGTAGTGTTATTAGACTTTGATCAATGTAGGTTAAATATTAGGAGTTTGATTGCTCTTAATTTTGCTTTTTTACTAAAATGGAGACCGCGTTTATCAACAAAAAAGGACATGTTGTGGGTGAAAGTTATTAAAGCTGTATATGGTCCTAACGGAGGTATCGATTCTTGTAGAGGTTTAATCCGTGGGTCTGGACCTTGGGTGAGGATTATAGCTTCTTGTAAGCGTTTGGAGGATAAAAATATTATTTCGTGCTGACATTCAGTGTTACGAAAGGGTCGTTCGCCTTAATCCGCCGAATGGCAAAACCCTTGTCATCTACGGTGACTAGCCCAGTACAAATTTACAAATCATCTCTTGCGTCAAAGCTGAAAAGTATCTCCATAAGGAATACCATGCCTTCTTAGCCCACGTGGTGGATAAGAAACAAGAGGTGAAGGACATCAAAGACATTCTGGAGGTCTCTAATTTCCCCGACATATTCCCAGAAGATCTTCTAGGTGTACCTGCACGACAAGTCAAATTCCGAGTCGACCTAATCCCTGGAGCTACCTCCGTAGCCAAGTTACCATACTACCTAGCACCAGCAGAAATGCAGGAATTATCTACCAGCTGAACGGAATGCTAAGCAAAGGGTTCAACAGACCAAACTTCTCACCTTGGGGAGCACCAGTTTTGTTCGTAAAGAAGGATGGATCGTTTCGCATGTGCATCGCCTACCAGGAGCTAAACAAACTCACCATCAAGAACCGATATCCCCTACCCCGAATCGATGACCTCTTCGACCAACTTTAGGGAACAAGTTACTTTTCAAAAATGGATTTGAGGCCGAGTTACCATCAACTACGAGTCCAGGAAGAAGATATCCCTAAGACAACCTTTATAACTCGCTATGGTCACTGTGAGTTTGTAGTGATGCCCTTCGGGCTAACAAATGCGCCAGCGGTGTTCATGGACCTAATGAACCGCGTATACCAACCTTATTTAGACAAGTTCGTGATCGTATTCATCGATGACATCCTGGTCTATTCGCAAAGCAAGGAAGAGCACAACCAACACCTTGACTCAGAAAGGTGTGACTTTTAATTGGGAGAACAAACAAGAAGATGCCTTCCAAACGCTAAAGCAAGCCTTATGCAGCGCCCTGATCTTGTCTCTCCCATAAAGGACTGAAGACTTCGTGGTCTATTGCGATTCTTCAAATCAAGGTCTTGGGTGCGTGCTCATGAAAAGAGGAAATGTCATCGCCTATGCCTCGAGACAACTTAAGATGCACGAGGTCAACTACACCACTCATGACCTCGAACTAGGAGCAATGGTGTTTGCCCTGAAGATCTGGAGACACTACCTCTACGACACGAAATGCACTATCTTCACCGACCTTAAAAAGCCTCTAGCACATCCTCAATCAAAAAGAGCTCAACATGAGACAGAAACGTTGGGTAGAGCTATTAAATGACTACGAATGTGATATTCGTTATCATCCGGGCAAAGCCAATATAGTAGTAGATGCCTTAAGTAGAATGGAATACTTGGGCCGTGAATAAAGTCATTAATGATGACAATCTATTCATACTTGTCCACACAGATCAAAGATGCTCAGTTAGAGGCCTTGAAGCCAGAGAATGTGGCAGGTGAAGCCTTAAGAGGAATGGATAAAAACCTAGAGGTCAAGAGTGACGGAGTTCAATACCTCATGAATCAGATCTGGACACCGAAGTTTGGTGGATTCAGACATGTCATTATGAACGAAGCTCAGAAGACCAGATACTCTGTTCATCACGGTTCAGACAAGCTGTATTTAGACATCAAGAAACTATACTGGTAGCAGAACATGAAAGACGAGATTGCTACTTACGTGGGCAAGTGCTTGACTTGCGCCAAGGTCAAGGTAGAATACCAGAAGCCCTTGGGTTTGTTGCAACAACCAGAGATACCCGAGTGGAAATGTGAGTGGATAACCATAGACTTCATAACCAAGTTACCCAAAACAACTGGTGGACTTGATACCATTTGGGTGATCGTTGACAGGTTGAAAAAATCCGCTCACTTCCTGCCAATAAAGGAAACCGACAAGATGGAGAAACTGAACATAACTTACATTAAAGAGATTATATGACTACATGGGGTGCCGATATCCATTATCTCCAACGGAGATCTCAGATTCACTTCACGATTCTGGCAGTACCTATAGAAATCTCTGGGAACTAGGCTAAACATGAGTACAACCTACCACCCACAAACCAACAGGCAGAGTGAGAGAACTATACAAACACTAGAAGATATGCTAAGAGCTTTTGTGATCGATTTTGGTAAAAAATGGGATACCCATTTAACACTTATTAAATTCACATACAATAACAGTCATCACACTAGCGTCAAGGTTGCTCCATTTGAAGCCCTCTATGACCCTAAGTGTAGATCACCTCTATGCTGGTCTGAAGTAGGTGACACGCAACTAGCTAAGGGACAAGTTCCTAATAGCACTCTTACTGGCCCTGAAATCATTAGAGAGACAACAGAGAAGATCATCCAAATTCGAGAACAACTTATGCGGATAAAAGACAGAAGCCCTTGGAGTTCCAGGTTGGGGACCAGGTTCTACTAAAAGTCTCTACTTGGAAACGAATGATATGTTTTGGAAAGCATGGGAAACTAAATCCAAGGTATATCGGGCCATTCGAAATCCTTGCCAGGATTGGTCCGGTGGCATACGAACTTCGACTACCGCAGGAACTCAATAACATACATCTTACCTTTCATGTGTATAGCTTAAAGAAATGTTTATTTGATGAGACTCTCGTCATCCCACTTAACGAAATCGAAATCAACGATAGTCTCCACTTCGTAGAAGAACCGGTAGAAATCATGGATCGGGAGATCAAAAGAACGAAACAAAGTCGCATACCCATTGTGAAGGTCCAATGGAATGCAAAACGAGGATCCGAGTTCACCTGGGAACACGAAGATCAGATGAAACAAAAATACCCACATCTTTTCCCCAACCCTTGAAGTCTCACTCAAAATGCTAATTTCGGGACGAAATTCCTTCTAGCGGGGGAATGATGTGACAACCGCCAAATTTTGGTCAAGCAAAGTCAAACAAAGTCAATGAGTCAAACCGATCAACTCATCTAATGCTTGTATATTAGGGCTTACACTATGTTTACCAATGTATAACTCTCTATCTTAATACAAAGTATCACTCGAAAGTTTCAAATGTTCAAAAAATATAAACCCTAAATAGGGCAAGTGACGTAACGACTCGATAAAACACTATTACATCCCCTTTGGGGGTGTATAACACTCATAACAAGGCGTAGTGGAGTTTACAATCCTAGCACTATGGGGCAAAACACTAGCAAAGGCCACAAGAAAAGTCTCTCTCAATCTCTATCGCCCCATTTCTCTCTCCTAAATCTCTCCCAAACTCTCTCAAATCTCTTGGTAATAAAAATCACATTTTCCAACGTTTATATGAACATCCATACCATTCTGAGACTTTCCTTGGTCAAAAACAGCTTAAAATGGAAGAAGGAAGCCAAAAAGAGGCCTAAAGGTTCGCAGGTTATTATTCACCTACAAACCCTCACAGGTCATCGCATCCTCCTAGCCACACTCGCTTTTGGTTCAAGGTTCATTTCTAGCTGGGAAATTTCGCATATGACCCCTTCACAGCGAAATTGGACACTTTCGCACTTGTCCAAGTAGTTTCGCATCCAAAAACCGAGAAATTTCGCTTCTAGTCGACAACTTTCGTTTCAATCAGTGAGGTTCGCATCTTGCTCGACCACGTTCGTTCCTACCCGACCAGGTTCGCATTTGCACGAACATGTTCGAATACTACTCGACATGGTTCACTTCTAACCGAGAAGATTCGCACCCTAGCCTCTCGAACCGGGTTCGCATCACCATCCGACCTTCGCATCTTCTGTCTTTCGCATCCTCAGCCAGGTTCACATTTGGTCCAACGTTTGCCTCAGCAGCCTGCGAACCCTCTCGGATCATCAGCAGCCTTCGCAGTTTCGCTTCTTAAGTCAAGTTTTTTACCAGTTTCGCATTTTGAGTCTGTTTTTGGGGTTTATGACATGGGATTTTCACTTAGCTTATAATTTTGACATCTTAAACCCTCTAAACTCATATTTTTTCCACATCTTGGAGATTTATTAAATATAAATCTTATTATTGTTTAGGATAATATCAAAAAGACATAAAAGCTCTCTTTGATTTTTCCCATAAAGTTATGACACAAGCCATCTTTATGACAATTTTATGCCAACTTTATGTCACTATTCACTCTCTAGCTAGTTAATTCATTGTCATTTTCATTATCTTTCCCAACAAGCCATCCAATCTATCTTTATCAAATATTTATAAACAAATCCAAGAGATTCTTTCCTTCTCCTCCAAGATTACCAACTCTTCTTTCTAAAAGCAATTTTTTTCTCTCTCTCTCTCTTTCTCTCTCCCCTCTCTCTTTCTCTTTCTCTCTCTTTCCCTAGAACACGATTTCTCCAAGAAGTTCTTGAGTTTCCTCCTTTTTTTGTAAGTATCTTTCTCCAACTTCTACACAATCTTCACATCATTATACAAATCGTCAGTCATTTACAAAATATCTACATATTTGTTCATAGGGTCTTCAAATCTTCAAGCATCTTTCAAGTGTTCTTGACTTGAAACTCCTCATTCTCAACCTTCCACCACATGAAATCCCATAAGGTCAGTTCATACCCCTACATTTTCATGTTTTCTTCACGTTGGGGGGGGGGGGGGGGAGAATACAAGTTATAACACCAAAAACATAATCTAAACTTAAACATCAGCTTTCAACAAAAAAGTTGAGTTCTATTCACGGACTGTTTTGACCATCTTAAACATAATATTTTTCAAAACTGCACAAGATGCAATTAGTTCAGGTTTATATCTTTCTAAGGACTACTCGCATGCATTCATACGATTTTTCTACAATTTATGACGATTTTTACAAAACTGCCTATCATTTAGGAAATGATTTCAGACCAGTCTGTGAAGATGAACACTTTCACACTAGTTATAGACCACTAAAAATCATAATAAAAATTATGAACAAAGTAGATTTATTTTCTGAACTCTCAGATTTTACGGATTTAGATTTAAACTTACGATGATTTTTCTATATTTTTTCTAAGAACAGGAACAAAAAAGTTAAAACTAGAAAAATGGTTAACAATTTCATTAACACTTTGTAACATGCTGAGCAAAGTGTGTTATAATATAAATTACATGTTGATTATATTTCATGTTATTTTACTTTCATGAGAAGGTAAACATCATACACCTAAGGGTTTTCATCATTACAAACATTTATGATAAACTATAATATGTATAGTTTATGTTTCAATTGCACTACGAACTCACTACAAAAGGGTTTCATTCACACTACGCGTAAACTCGTTAAATCAATTTGTGAGCTAAGTCTTCAAGTATACATTATTGTACCCACCAAGTCTTGTATTATAACCAGAGTCTCTTGTAGGGGAGTGTGATACTTGTGTACAAATCAATATTGGGATTTACAATCCCGCACCTAAGTTGCATGCAACAGCTAGACCGGCATGTCTGGGGTGACACTTGTTATAACATTCCGACGCCCGAAGAACGTCGTAACAGGCCATCTATGCCATTAGCATGGTTATAAAAACTCACATACGGAAATAACGATACATAAAGTTTACTGGATTCTTTCATTCAAAGGGTTTTATGTAAATTTAAAACTGCATATACTATCATAAGTATGGAAAATACTTGTACATTTCGGTCTTTGGGTTTTAAGACTACAACTCATTTCACAAGGAAAATATTGGATTTTTCTGGAAGAAACACTACTTTTACAAAGAAAGGATTTCAACTTCTACATACAAAATCTTATGAACTTACCAACTTAATTGTTGACACTCTTTCAAAACTACTTGTATTCTCAGGTGATCACTAAGACAGGTAACCAACAGCTTTTGAGGATGGGATGTTAAGGCATCAAACAAATCATTTTTTGGTCATCATAATGTAATTGATTTTGAAACCTATTACTCGTGATGGGTTTTGAGGACTACATCATTCCTATAGTGTACATGCAAACCCTAATAGCTTTGGATCTAGTTTGTCTAACGAACATGCAATAAACTTCCAAGACTTACAAACCCTAAATCTAGCATACTAGTAATCAAATTAACATATGAATTAGGGTTTAGATCTTACCTTGATTGTTATGCAGCAATAACAATCAATTCCTTGGCTTCAGAAAGCTTAGTGCCTCAAGTGTTGCACCTCTAATGGAGTCACAAACACCACTAAACAACTTGGATGAAGAGATAAGAGAGAGGAACACCAAAAATCATCCATGAAACCCTAAGGATTCAGTCACCACGTTTTTTGGGGCTTAGGGGCTCCTTAAATAGGTAGGAAATTAGGGTTATCTAACAAAGAAACCCTAATTTGACTGGTTAAGCCCTAAGCAGCCCATGGACCCCTTCTAGAACATGCCTTGGACGATTTTTAATGGGCTTCCCCATAAAATTCGTCCAACCTATTATTCCAAGGTGATCTATAGCCCAATTGCAATTATCTTATAATTACAATTCCAGTCCCCTAAGTTTAATTAATCTCTTTTAGCCAAAAAATTAATTCCTAATTAATTCTTGACTAATATTAATTAAACAATATGATTTATCCTTTAGTATATTATTCTCATAATATATTAATAAATCATAATTAAACCTTTCTCTCCTTAATTTATCCTACAAGTTGCTATGGTGAAGGCAACCCAAAAGGACCATGCTTATAATCAGGTCAAGTACATACCAAAATAGTTATGGACTTAGACACTAATCCAACAGTCTCCCACTTGGATAAGTCTAATAACTATTTTGCATAACTTCAGAACCTGATCAGCAATCGTAGCTTTCAAAAGCCGTTGTTAACTCTGATCTTATTAGATAGCGTTCGCTTTAGATAAGGGATTATATATTCTTCCGTTCTCAAGATATCCTATAGACTGAGACATGGATTTTAATCATTCTCTCTTGTCTATATTTCGTTTCCCGATTTCCGATCTATGACGACTGATAACAGACTACAATTGAACACATCAACTTCGTCCCAACTTGGCCAAGCGCTTAGGTGTCATCACTAAATCATCGAGGGGCCCATTGATATCGCTTTTATCCCACTTTGGGTAAAAGGAATGGATAAACTTCGACTCAAATGCTTGCTTGTACCTACTAATCGAATCACACACAACAATAAGTTTTATATCACCAAGTTACTAGTGCGTTTACTTATTATCAATGTGCAACCGACTAGCAAATAACAACTCACACGTCTCGGTTTCAAGAATATACAATATTATCATCTCACAATCACCCGTGATAAAATCCATGAAGTCATTCAAGTGAGCGTGACTTTAATCCAATACTTTAATCTTATCAAAGCACTCATGAACTCTGCAGCAAACTTGTGATGTGTCTAAACACGTTAGACAATCTACAGACAGATTCATGACAGTCTTGCTTCATACCTACTTCCAAAGTATGACCGACTGTGGAGGTTTGAATAACCCAATTATTCTGGAATTCAAACATGCAAACTGAAACACAATAATAATACTTAATCTTATATGGTCCCAAACTTGTGAGAGTAAATAAAACACTTCTATTTAACCACCATATTGACTACTCATTATCAATTGTTTTAATGTTTCGTCCAATCAACTTATTACTTGAATTACAACAAAAATTGTACCATGCTCCAAGCATGCACACTTTGTTTCCTATGGTCCACGCTTTGTGTAATAGATTAATTGAAACTTTTCCAATAATGCTCATTTCACAATTCCCAATCCTAACCATTAGTGTAAGAACACAAAATTCTTGCCACTGCAAGATTCTAACATTTTATGCAACGATCCTTTCGTAAAGTCATAGCACAAAAGTCACCAAGACTTGGCCAATGAAATTACAAGGTCTCTATCATAAATTGTTACAAAACAATTCTATAGATGTGATGTTTCTCACTCAAAGTACTTTCTTTTAACATCCCTTTTGCATAAAAGTTTCTAAGACTTAAATTCTTAATTTCGAACTCCCAATATGGAAACATTTCCATATTTGCCATGTGACAACTCATTCTTAATAGATCTTATCTATTCATAATAATGTCAATATGGTCCATCCAATACTATAGTTTCAACTACTCACAAGCGACCAATCCTCAGCGAACTTTGGATCGTCCTTTGATAGTTGTTTAATTATTTTAGTCAAAACTAATTCTAGTCCTTTTTCCCTCTTAATGCCCTAGGCATTTGGAAAAATTTTAGAATGGTCAAATATTATAGCATACGCCATCGATCCTATACAAGAAGCGTATGGGACACGGTGCATAATAAAGACGTGATACTTTACCAGTCTTTTGCCATAATATTTTATGTGCCATGTTCTCACAATTCGAACTATGGAAGGGATGTCGTAGCCATAAACGAATTTGAGAATGCAATATGTATCATTGACTAAATTTATTAACATTTTTCGATCTAAGATTTAGATTTTGAAACGAAGTATAATATTCCCTCCCTTAATTATAGTAAAACAACTTTTCAACCCCTGCAGCTTTTGCAAAATGAATCTTTGTTTTTCTATAATTAATATTGCTATCTTGCAATACTCACTATAGTAATCATGCAAGCATAACACTTATGCTCCCACTAACATGATGATTATTAGCATAACATTTATGCTCCCACTAGCTTTGACTCGTATTCAGAAAACAACTGAACTTCCAGAAAACAATACTTATTGAATTCTGCAATATTCATATTTCTAATACCAGATGCTTCGATAAAATTATATCCAAGCTTATTGAACTCATACACTTTTCCTTAGAAAGCTCAAACTCAGAACTTATAGTAATAAGTCTTAATTGTTCAAATCAATTGCCAAATCTCACAATTCGAACTATGGAAGGGATGCCGTGGCCATAATCGAATTTGAGAATACAATTTTCACAACTGCTATCTTCTTAAAATCTCTCTTAGTGAAAGTATTTCCTCACAATCATATTCATTAAGGAGGAAACCTTATGACACTTAGATTTTATGGTGTATGTGTTCCTATCCATGTGAATTTGTCAAAACCAAAGTTTGCGATAAATTCAAAATCATATGGACCGAACGTGCTCAATTTCGTTTTTCTTGCCCCATGGTAGCACGAGTGCCCACCATGTCTTCCAAGCAGTTCACCCTTACATATCAATGTACTTTCCATTGATCATGGTGCTTTGCATTCAAATGAGAACTCATAGAACTCACATACATAATTAGCTCAATTGGAATGGCATAGAAAAGGAGTGTGTCAACACGATAGGTTACAAACCTCAATTCGAGCGCTAGTGATGATCAACTAGGTTTATTCTTGATTTGTTCTTGAAAATTTTTGTCACACCCCAAAAACCAAAGGCGGAAACGTTTCCGGGGTTGACTCCAAGTTGAGTATCAAATCCAATGCACATAGTAAGTAAAGTAAACAACCATTACATTACATATCAAAGTTTACATTTGTTCAAAAGTAAAGTTGTACATTCGTAATACATAGTATATATGAACAAAATAGAGACGAGTCTTTTGTATGCTCCGTCTTCTCCAAAAGGATCGCTAGGTACCTGTCTAATGTTGACCTGAGAATACAAGCAGTTTGAAAATCAGCATAAAGCTGGTGAGTTCATAAGATGTTTGTTTTGTGAAAATGTACGAGTTTCCTTTGGTTTACCGAGAAGTTTGTTATCCAAGAAAATCCCATATTTTCTTAAAAGTAATGTTTGATTAATTGTTAGGTTACACGGTTTTGGTTATGTTTAACTATGATCCTAGGAAAATCCTATATTTTCCTAATTATATATTACTAATTGTGAAAGATATATAGTTATCTAGTTTATTACTCCTTTTTAGTTATGTAACGTTTCCCCAGGAAAGTCCCATACTTTCTTAAAAGTATTTTTAGTTATTGAATTTCGATATACTGATTGATTTCCATTCGTACCTATTGTATTAACTAGGTATTCTGATATCCTAATGGTATTATCTTGAGATATACTTAGATACATATCTACATATTCATGTTCTTATTCTTAATATATTCTTATACTTATTCGTGTTCGTATTCGTATTCGTAGTCGTATTCGTTTCCCTAATCCTACTCCTATTACTATTCGTATTCGTATTCGTATTCGTATTCGTTATTCGTTCTATTCCTATTTATAGTTTCGTTATCCGTTCTATTCCTAGTTATAGTTTTGTTATTCGTTTTGTTTGATGATTAGTATGAATTATTCGTAGATTATGAAACATAATTTAGATTATAACATTTTATCAAGAAATCTATGATTAGTTTGAAAGCTAACTTCGTAATTCGAACTATTTAGTAAACACAGTTATTGATATTAGAACATATAGAATGAAATCAATTGAACAGAAAATGATAAGTTGGAGTACAAGATTTCCTTGTACTTTTGCTTGTATTCCCCCCTGAAAACAGTGAAAACAGTTGAAAAAGGGTAGGGGTATGAACTCACCGGACGAGAAATGTGACGATTTGGATGCTAAGTGTTGGTCCGGGGCTTTCAAACGCATGAGGTTCCTAAGTATAATGTAAAGATACACATTTGTATCTAATTAGGACTTAGATTGATTATTTGATAGGGACAATTACTTCTAGTTGCGAAAACACCTCGATACAAGTGTTTGGAGGGACCCGGGTGGCGTTTAAGGATGTGTAATAGCACTAGGAACTTGGGACTTGAGTTTACTCCCCATGAATAAACTTATACAAGAGTTTTTGGTCTAAAACACCCATTCCCCATGAGTTTACGGCCGTAAACTCATGGTGGGGTGGTTTATGGTGTTTAATGGGTCACAAATGGGTATGGACACTTGGAAATGCTTGGAATAATTTTACCTAAGGCTTGGATTGAATTAAAATCACCAAATATAACACTTAAGGGAGTTTACGGCCTAAGCATGGGGTCTATGGCCGTAAACTCTCTTATCTCCTTGAATAAGTGTTTTTAAGGTCTTAAAATTAATCACATGTGATTCTAAAAATTCCAACAAGCCTAGAAATGAATTTTGGGCACCATTTTACACACTTTTAGGAGTTTACGGCCATGGGGCATGTTCTATGGCTGTAAACTCTCAAATGTGGGGTTTTGATGTGTTTAAGGTCCTTAAACTATTTTTGGTTGGTCCTATGATTTATTCCAAGGCTTTTGGTGGTGTTGGATTGCTTTCTAACACCTTGAAATTGAATTTACACCCATTTTTTAAGGAGTTTATGGCCCAAGCACATGCCTTGGCCGTAAACTCACATAAGTCCCCCAAAATTATGTTTAAAGTGTTCCAAGGCTAAAGCAATTATTCTAGAAGTCATATCCATGTCTTGTTGGGGTTTAGGAAGGGTTTAAGGGCTTAAAAACCCTTTAATTATGAGTTTACGGCCTAAACACCATCCTTGGCCGTAAACTCATATACAAGTCCCCAAATTATAGATTAAGGCATTCTAGGTCCATTCCATAAAGTTATTAAGCCATATCTAAGTCCTAAAATTGTTTAGGAGGCGTTTAAAGGCATAAAAACCCACTTATTATGAGTTTACGGCCTAAGCTCCTTCCAGGGCCGTAAACTCATATACAAGGTCTTAAATCATGATTTAGTCTCGAATTTGAAGGTCAAAGAGGCTATACAATGAGTTTAGGAAGGTACCTTAAAGATTTGGAGCCTAAAGTTGATGATTTGGACCCTTAAACTTGGATTTTAGGAGAGAGATTAGAGAGAGAGTAGAGAGAGGAAGAAAAAGCTTCAAATGAATGTTTAAACACATTTAAATAGGTCCTAAGTTCGGAACACGGTGGAATTCTACCCGATACCGACGTTAAACGGGGCTTTTGGTCGTACCCGATTAAGTTGTCGTTACCCGATATGGTTGATTTTAGAAATATTCCGTTCACTAATACGAGGTGTTAGAATGAGTTCTAAGGGTATTAGGACACTCATTAAGTCTTAAAATAAAATCCACATTAATGACTTAATTAATTGACAGAAATCGGAAACGGTGATTGGACGATCGAAACGAGTCGTGAAAAGGGGTACCAGCAATGAAACGAAATTTCGGGTTGTTACATTATCCCCCCGTTAGAGGGAATTTCGTCCCGAAATTCAAAGATTTGAACACAAATTGCTAAGTGAAAAGAGATTTGAGGATGAATCTACTGCTTCAGGTCTTCACGCTTCCATGTGGAATCGAGTCTCTACTTGATGTTCCAGTGAACCCTCACTATCGGGAAGCGTCTAGGTTTCGTTGGGTAGATACTTCTTAAAGACCGAGATGTGAAGTACCAGAGGAATGTTACTAAGTTCCGAGGGTAATCGAAGTTTGTAGGCTACGGAGTCAATCCTAGTGAGGATTTCGAAAAGTTCTATGTTCCTTGGGATACGTGTTTCAGAATGTAACACGCCATCTCTCTCTCTGTTGGCTACCATGATGATGGATATTTCGATTACTAATTGAGGACTATGTTTATGAAGAGATTCGAATGGATAGTTAACAATTTATCTTTTAGAATTAGAATTGAAAAAGGGTTGCAAGCAGAAGGGTTGTCGAAAAGGAATATACCTGAGGCAACTGTGGGATCGGCGGTTGTCTCCCCTTGTCCTATAGCTAGGACTCTTCTAGTGTTGCCAGTCGTTGCTGCATTGGGGCAGTTCCTCTTATAATGCCCGACTTTACCACAACTATAACAGGCCTGATTGATGCTCGCTCCGGGAGCTTGATTTGTTGGTGTTCTGCAACTCCGCACAAGGTGACCCTCTTGGCCACAATTTTTGCAAAATTTTACACGACAGGGACCGGGGATGTAATGGTGGTAACTGCACTGGTTACACCACGGAAGAACACCGGCATATCCGGTGATAGGTGCTCGGGCTGGGAAACCTACGACAGAAACAGTAGTAAGGGTAGTGGCAGTGTGGGCCGCCACCATCTGATGTTTCTTCGAGAACTCCTGTGAAGGCTGACATTTCTCCCCCGCCTCCCAGTACTTTCTTTTCTCACCACTTCTTTCTGTCGGCTCAAGAGTGGTAGCTGCTTCCTCTACGTCCTCACTATGGTCGATCAAGATTTGCGCTAGGCATTTGGCGCTGTCGTATGTATCCGGCTTCGCAGCTAAGACGTTCCCTTTGGTTGGCTGGGTTAATCCCCAGATAAACCTCTTTATCTTCTTACTTTCCAGGGTAACCATCCCTGGACAAAGAAGCGCTAAGTCATCAAATCTGGATGTGTAGGCAGCGATATCAGAACCTTTCATCTTCAGGTTCCAGAGTTCATGTTCCAGCTTCTGAATTTCACCCCGAGGGCAATACTCAGCGTGCAGAAGTTCCTTCATAACTTCCCAACCCATAGCATTGGCTACAGGTAGAGTTAGAGATTTGACTCGGCCGTTCCACCAAGTCAAAGCTTTATTGGTGAGAGTGCAGGCGGCAAACTTCACCTTGTCGGATTCTGAACAAGCACAGATCTCGAAGATAGATTCGATCTTCTCTAACCACCGTGTTAGAGCAATGACACCTCCAGTACCATCGAAGAATGTGGGTTTCGCGTTCATAAAGTCTTTATAGGAACACTCCTTTCGGTGTCCCTGGCTACCTCCCTTGTTTTGAGGCTGGGGTCCACCTCCTGAACTACCGAGGTTTGTTTGTGACATGGCTGCTGAAAATGCTGCAGTTAAAACTGACTGAAGGGTATCCAGGTCGATTTGAAGAGAAGGTGGAGGATTTTTGTTGGTTTTTGAGCTGGGTCTCTTTCTTGGAGGCATCTTGATCTAATAAGATCAGGAAAGAGAGGATGGTAAGTCCTCCGAATCGAATCAAGAGATATGATACAAAGGATATCTCTTTATGACATACATAGAATTCTATTAAGCGATAAAGCAGGAAGGAGTTATCAAAACAGATAAATTATCACTTAAAAAGGATGATTGAGGAGCAACGCTGGGATGAGGAATTCTATAACGGATTTGGCTCGAGAAATACTCCCATAGTATTTCATGATTCGCTACAGCGATGGCTCATTGTTTGGGTATTGGGTAAGTTTTAGGCATGCCGTACATCACAGTCACTCCCAAGCACATGTTGGCCGTGTCTCTAATGAATATAGTTGGCCAGCCTATATTGATCCTAGACACGACTACATAACTGCCCAGGTTTAATCGCAACGTACAACACCCATTTACTTATGTTTTGTTCTACTTGTAGTTACGGATTTCGACGGTCGGGTATACTTGTATACTATTGAAAATACTTATATTTGAGGTATACTTTTAGTTCAGAGCACTTAGGCCCTTTAGTGTTTATAGTTTTATACCATGTAAGGTTTGGTATACTCCATTCACTATAAACAAGGGCTCTGATACCAATCTGTCACACCCCGAAAACCAAAGGCGGAAACGTTTCCGGGGTTGACTCCAAGTTGAGTATCAAATCCAATGCACATAGTAAGTAAAGTAAACAACCATTACATTACATATCAAAGTTTACATTTGTTCAAAAGTAAAGTTGTACATTCGTAATACATAGTATATATGAACAAAATAGAGACGAGTCTTTTGTACGCTCCGTCTTCTCCAAAAGGATCGCTAGGTACCTGTCTAATGTTGACCTGAGAATACAAGCAGTTTGAAAATCAGCATAAAGCTGGTGAGTTCATAAGATGTTTGTTTTGTGAAAATGTACGAGTTTCCTTTGGTTTACCGAGAAGTTTGTTATCCAAGAAAATACCATATTTTCTTAAAAGTAATGTTTGATTAATTGTTAGGTTACACGGTTCTGGTTATGTTTAACTATGATCCTAGGAAAATCCTATATTTTCCTAATTATATATTACTGATTGTGAAAGATATATAGTTATCTAGTTTATTACTCCTTTTTAGTTATGTAACGTTTCCCCAGGAAAGTCCCATACTTTCCTAAAAGTATTTTTAGTTATTGAATTTCGATATACTGATTGATTTCCATTCGTACCTATTGTATTAACTAGGTATTCTGATATCCTAATGGTATTATCTTGAGATATACTTAGATACATATCTACATATTCATGTTCTTATTCTTAATATATTCTTATACTTATTCGTGTTCGTATTCGTATTTGTAGTCGTATTCGTTTCCCTAATCCTACTCCTATTACTATTCGTATTCGTATTCGTATTCGTATTCGTTATTCGTTCTATTCCTAGTTATAGTTTCGTTATTCGTTCTGTTCCTAGTTATAGTTTCGTTATTCGTTCTGTTCCTAGTTATGGTTTTGTTATTCGTTCTGTTTGATGATTAGTATGAATTATTCGTAGATTATGAAACATAATTTAGATTATAACATTTTATCAAGAAATCTATGATTAGTTTGAAAGCTAACTTCGTAATTCGAACTATTTAGTAAACACAGTTATTGATATTAGAACATATAGAATGAAATCAATTGAACAGAAAATGATAAGTTGGAGTACAAGATTTCCTTGTACTTTTGCTTGTATTCCCCCCCTGAAAACAGTGAAAACAGTTGAAAAAGGGTAGGGGTATGAACTCACCGGACGAGAAATGTGACGATTTGGATGCTAAGTGTTGGTCCGGGGCTTGCAAACGCATGAGGTTCCTAAGTATAATGTAAAGATACACATTTGTATCTAATTAGGACTTAGATTGATTATTTGATAGGGACAATTACTTCTAGTTGCGAAAACACCCCGATACAAGTGTTTGGAGGGACCCGGGTGGCGTTTAAGGATGTGTAATAGCACTAGGAACTTGGGACTTGAGTTTACTCCCCATGAATAAACTTATACAAGAGTTTTTGGTCTAAAACACCCATTCCCCATGAGTTTACGGCCGTAAACTCATGGTGGGGTGGTTTATGGTGTTTAATGGGTCACAAATAGGTATGGACACTTGGAAATGCTTGGAATAATTTTACCTAAGGCTTGGATTGAATTAAAATCACCAAATATAACACTTAAGGGAGTTTATGGCCTAAGCATGGGGTCTATGGCCGTAAACTCTCTTATCTCCTTGAATAAGTGTTTTTAAGGTCTTAAAATTAATCACATGTGATTCTAAAAATTCCAACAAGCCTAGAAATGAATTTTGGGCACCATTTGACACACTTTTAGGAGTTTACGGCCATGGGGCATGTTCTATGGCCGTAAACTCTCAAATGTGGGGTTTTGATGTGTTTAAGGTCCTTAAACTATTTTTGGTTGGTCCTATGATTTATTCCAAGGCTTTTGGTGGTGTTGGATGGCTTTCTAACACCTTGAAATTGAATTTACACCCATTTTTTAAGGAGTTTATGGCCCAAGCACATGCCTTGGCCGTAAACTCACATAAGTCCCCCAAAATTATGTTTAAAGTGTTCCAAGGCTAAAGCAATTATTCTAGAAGTCATATCCATGTCTTGTTGGGGTTTAGGAAGGGTTTAAGGGCTTAAAAACCCTTTAATTATGAGTTTACGGCCTAAACACCATCCTTGGCCGTAAACTCATATACAAGTCCCCAAATTATAGATTAAGGCATTCTAGGTCCATTCCATAAAGTTATTAAGCCATATCTAAGTCCTAAAATTGTTTAGGAGGGGTTTAAAGGCATAAAAACCCACTTATTATGAGTTTACGGCCTAAGCTCCTTCCAGGGACGTAAACTCATATACAAGGTCTTAAATCATGATTTAGTCTCGAATTTGAAGGTCAAAGAGGCTATACAATGAGTTTAGGAAGGTACCTTAAAGATTTGGAGCCTAAAGTTGATGATTTGGACCCTTAAACTTGGATTTTAGGAGAGAGATTAGAGAGAGAGTAGAGAGAGGAAGAAAAAGCTTCAAATGAATGTTTAAACACATTTAAATAGGTCCTAAGTTTGGGACACGGTGGAATTCTACCCGATACCGACGTTAAACGGGGCTTTTGGTCGTACCCGATTAAGTTGCCGTTACCCGATATGGTTGATTTTAGAAATATTCCGTTCACTAATACGAGGTGTTAGAATGAGTTCTAAGGGTATTAGGACACTCATTAAGTCATAAAATAAAATCCACATTAATGACTTAATTAATTGACGGAAATCGGAAACGAAATCGGAAACGGCGATTGGACGATCGAAACGAGTCGTGAAAAGGGGTACAAGCAATGAAACGAAATTTCGGGTTGTTACAATTTTCAAGACGATTAAGACTCCCACTGACTCCTTGACATATATGATTCTCTTTTCAGGAAACTCTCCCAGACAAAACAAAAAATTCAAGAGTTAGTGTAGTTCTTATCAAGACAAAACACTTCACATAATTGGTCCTAGTTGGTCTCTGTCTTATCCAAGACATCACAACTCACCAATTTCAAATGTGCAAGAATAAGAAAACTTTTCCAATTTCCACATTTGTTGAGTGTTATAAACCTACTAAAGATATGTCACTTAATTCAAAATCTTGGAGCATAACTCCAAGACTTGATATTGGAACGAAGTATGATTGACTTCTTGATTTTAACCATTTCCACAATTCTTGATTCCTCTTCTTAGACATACAAATGTACTAAGACTCACTTAGAGGATCAATTGAGATATGGATCTTAATCATTAAGACTTATCATAAAACTCAATAAAAGGTACTCTCCCTTCCTCTTAGGAAGGATAAACTTTTATCTTTCTACCTACTTGATTCCTTTTATTCGTTCTGCCATTCATTGAAACTCTTTCAATTAACTTAAAATTACACTTAATCTTATAAGTATAATCATATTTACTAAACTTTAGTAAATCATGATGAATATCTTTATTACTCTTGTGGTGGTCTTGATCAACGTACAATCTTGTGTACTCGATCTCCTAGTCCTTCACTTGACACTCTGTCAAAGAATTAATCTAATTTCCAAATATGAAATTTCTCATTCATCATGCAACCAAGTTGTATGATTCGAAGTTTCTATCCAATTGAAACTTGGACGATGAGAAACTCTCCCTATTTGGTAAATTCTCGACATTTCCACAAATAACATAATTAAGAATCAAATCCATTATTGCTAATAATAGAAACTTTCAAACATCAATTTTTCATACACGCCATTACAAGGATAAATAAATAAGATAAAATCAAAATTCATTTTATTGCGGAAAAAATTTGTCCTTACAATGCAATTCAATTGAAAAACTATGTTATTACATATTTCTTAGCAATCTATTCTAACTCCAAGTAGTAGCTCAAGAATCTAATCTTCAAGCAATGCGATCGAAATCCATTTCTTCACGATTAGATTCAGCTCACTTCTTCCCTTAAGCTTCCTCTCTTTTCTTCGATCCTACAAAACATCAAAATGTAATCTTATCACATCATGTATTAAGAATCTAGAATAGGAACTTATAAGAGTTAGATAATGGATTTTACCTGAAGTAGAGCCATACATCTTGACTCTCCCATCTCTTAGATCTCTCAGGTAAATAGGGCAATTTCGTCTCTAATGCCCCTTCTCTTGGGAATAAAAGCAAATAGACTCTTTTGGAATGACACATGGAACTATCTCAGAGTTTACCTTTTCTGGATCTCCAATGTCATCATTTTCAATGTCCATTGAAGTTTGGGAGTTTGATTCACCAGAGAAATTTGCTTGACCAGCATGCCAAATCATTGCTGATTCAGCAGCTATAAGAAAATAGGTAATATCAATGAGGGTCACATCGTGATCCATCATATAGTACTCTCTAACGAACTCACTATATGATTCAGGAAGCGACTGAAGAACCCAGTCAACAGCCAACTCACCTGAAATCTCGACACCCAATATTCTTAACCTATCAATGTGTGACTTCATCTTTAAGACGTGTCCACACACATGTTTCCTATCTTCATGTTTACTTGCCAAAAGGGCTTGAGTGAGCTTGAACTTTTCAAGCCTTTGAACTTGTGGGTTAGGGAGAATAATTGGAGGAGGTGGAGGAAGTGAAGCATGATCTCTTGGTCCTCGATCATATCGTGGGATATCATCTTCATTTGGAAAGCTTGTTCTGTGGGATTTAGGAAGACCATGATTGTCAACACTTGACATCTACAAAATGGGAGAAAATTCAAGTTAAGTTGATTAGAGTCCTTGATGTAACACCCAAATGAAACATCAAGGCTTGGATCCAACACAATACTCTACAACCTAGAAGAGGGATGCCGTATTTCTAATTGCAGAATATTTGAAGGTAGGTGAATGATGATTCACCAGTTTCCACCATGAAAAACGAAAAAGCAAATTAAGTTTTAAATGTATTGAAAACTCCTAGATCTTTTTGAGATTCATTGAAAAATTCAATGGCATGTTTAAATCTCGATTATTCCCTTCTATTTGTGACTGGGATGTTGAGGATCACAAACAAGGTTTGAATAACCATACGAATCACGTGGTGCACTTAATGTCTTGCTCACCTAATCAATGTGCCGGTTAACCACACACGGTCCATTGATCTATGACAAACACCGAGCCACCCTTCTCCACCAATGTCAATCCCAAATTAGTGTGCCGGTTAACCACACACGCTCCACTAACGTTTGACAAGGGTACGAAGTGTAATTCCATGGATTAGCATACAATTTCACATTTTTCCTAAAGTAACTATGATTTGGGAATTTGTAAAAGACTTTAGTTACTTTGTATACTTCATTATAATTTTTATGGAAAGTTTTTGTCCTATCCTACCCGTTCGGCTAACGACCCTCCACTAGTCAAAAGTGCGGTGGGTAAGAGTGGATACCCATTAAATTGCCATTTTATAGGCAATTTCCTTAAACACCCCTTATAGACCCGCTTCATGAATGAGGCCTACTAACGGTAAGAATGACTCTTTACTCATATATATATATATATATATATATATATATATATATATATATATATATATATATATATATATATATATATATATATATATATATATATAGTATATGGTGTATTTTACACTTTTAAAATACTAGGGTTTTAGAATTTAACTTTTCAAAATTAACCTTTTAATCAACTTTTAAATTCCAAAACTTGAGGGCAAGTTTTGAACTTTTCAAAACATTTAGGCTCAACTATTTAAATTTCAAGAAACTAAAACTATTAGGTTCAAATTTAAACTATGAAACCTAAAGTGAGTAATTTGAAAATATTCAAACTTGATTAAGAGCATGCTAGATCAAATTACAAATAATTAAATTAATCAAGTAATTGGTAATTATCAAAATTTGACCTAATTCAATTTCTTGCAAAATAATTCACCAAATAATTCAAATAATTAATTTTTAATCATATAAGGAAGTAATTATTCAATTAATATGAAAATATAGTCTATTTTGCCAAGGATAATCACCCAAAATCAATAAAAATCGGATTTTATTAATATAAAACGTTTAAGGTAAGTATCCCAAGCCAAAACAAGCAAGAAATTTGATTTTCCCTCTTTCTGTCCAGTTGACTCGTCGAGTCAATCATGGACTCGTCGAGTTCATATGGAGTCGGCGAGTTCATCCATGGACTCAGCAAGTCCATCCCCCAGAAACCAAAAATTTTGAATTTTAAGCATGAATAACCAATAATTGCATCAAATACATCAAACAAATAGCCTAGGCTCTGATACCACTAATGGGTTTTGAGCACTACATCATTCCTATGGTGTACATGCAAACCCTAATAGCTTTGGATCTAGTTTGTCTAATGAACATGCAATAAACTTCCAAGACTTACAAACCCTAAATCTAGCATACTAGTAATCAAATTAACATATGAATTAGGGTTTAGATCTTACCTTGATTGTTATGTAGCAATAACAATCAATTCATTGGCTTCAGAAAGCTTAGTGCCTCAAGTGTTGCACCTTTAATGGAGTCACAAATACCACTAAGCAACTTGGATGAAGAGAGAAGAGAGAGGAACACCAAAAATTATCCATGAAACCCTAAGGATTCAGTCAACATGTTTTTGGGGCTTAGGGGCTCCTTAAATAGGTAGGGAATTAGGGTTATCTAACAAGGAATCCCTAATTTGACTGCTTAAGCCTTAAGCAGCCCATGGACCCCTTCTGGAACATGCCTTGGACAATTTCTAATGGGCTTCTCCATAGAATTTGTCCAACCAATTATTCCAAGGTGATCCATAGCCCAATTGCAATTATCTTATAATTACAATTCTAGTCCCCTAAGTTTAATTAATCTCTTTTAGCTACAAAATTAATTCCTAATTAATTCTTGACAAATATTAATTAAACAATATGATTTCTCCTTTAATATATTATTCTCATAGTTTATTAATAAATTATAATTAAACCTTTCTCTCCTTAATTCATCCTACAAGTTGCTATAGTGAAGGCAACCCAAAAGGACCATGCTTATAATCGGGTCAAGTACATACCAAAATAGTTATGGACTTAGACACTAATCCAACAAGTCGTACTATTGTGTAACTTTTTCAATTATATTTATGATGGTTGTGTTTGCTTTGATCACTATTATACTTGTTGTTTTGATACTGTACATGAAGTCATCCCACCCCCGGAGATTTCCGCCATCCTGGTTTGGGGGTGTGACATGATTAGATACATATAATCACATATGGTTATATGTATTTAATCATATGTGATTTATACGATTAAATACATATAATCACACACGATTTTATGCTATTATATGCATTTAATCACAAATGGTGTTGGTAGTTGTAGGTAGTGGGTGGTGGTCGTGTGATGGGTTGTGGTGGTGGTGGAGGTGGGGGAGGGTGGCGAGTAGAATTGACGGGTAGTGGCGGTGGGTGGTGAGTGATGGGGGTCGTGGGTGATAGTTGGTTTGTGGTGGTTGTGATTGGTGGTAGGTAGCGGTTATGAGTGGTTGTGGGTAGTGGTAGTGGTGGTGGGTGGGGTGGGGTGGGAGTGGTGGTTATGACAGGTAGTAAATGGGTGGGAGGTGGTGGTGTTAATGGATAGGTGGTGGCGTGTGGTGGTGATCGTGGTGATGGGTGGTGATGATGGCTAGTGGTGGTGGCTAGGTGGTGGTAGGGGTATTAGTGTCGAGTGGTGGTAATGGTGGTAGTAATGGTGGTGGCGGGTGGTGGGTGGTGTTGGTGGTAGGTAGTGTGTGGTTGTGGTGGGTGCTGGTTGGTGGCGAGTGACGGGTGTGAGTGTGGGTGGTGGTGGTGGTTGGGCGGTGGTAGGTGGTAAGTGGTGATGGTGGAGGCAGAGGGTGGTTTTGGAGAATGGTGGGTAAAGGTGGTGGTAACGGATGGTGGTGATAAGTGGTAGTGGTGGTGGTGGTGATGGCAGGTAGTGGTGGTGGTTGATGGTGGTGGGTGTAGGTGTAGGTGGTGGCGGTGGGTGATGGTGGTTGGGTGATGGTAAGTAGTGGTTGTTTATAATGATGGTAGTTGATGGTTTTGGTGAGTGGTAGATAGAGGTGGTTATGGAGGATGGTGGTGGTGGTGATGGGTGGTGGTGCATCTGATGGAGGTGGTTGGGGGTGATGGTGGCGGTTGATGGTGATGGGTAGTTGAGGTGGGTGGTGATGGTGGGTTGTAGTGTTGGATGGGTGGTGCTAGATGGTGATGGTGGTGATACTGGTAGGTGATGGGTAGGGTGGAGGTAGCGGGTGGTGGTGATGATGGTGGGTAGTGGGTAGAGGTTCGTGTAGGTGGCGGGTGGTGGTGATGGATGATGGAGGCGGTGTGGGTGGTAGGTAGTCAGTGACGGAGCTTGATAAGATCCGTCATTGTAGGTAGTGGTGGTGGGTGGTGTTGGTTGGGTGGTTAGTGATATTGGTTAGTGGGTTTTGTAATTATCTATAACTATTTTTTGATTTATACGCATATTCTTTTATAATTTTAATTAAGCATATATATATATATATATATATATATATATATATATATATATATATATATATATATATCCGTGTGTGTCTATGTGTTTTAGACATATTTTATCATATAAATATATATAAATACATATTGTATTCATATAACTATGAAATAGAAACATACTTATAATTACGAATACGTATATGCATTTAACCATATATATATATATATATATATATATATATATATATATATATATATATATATATATATATATATATATAGTTTTCTATGCATATAAACTTTTTTATATGTTTAAATATGTGTAAAAAAAATTATACATATCAACGTATATATAAAAAACATATTTAAACATATTTTTCTCTTATTTAAATGTATTTATACATATTTAAAGAATAAAAATGTTTATATATATATATATATATATATATATATATATATATATATATATATATATATATATATATAAAATCATTTTCAAATGTAAATATACGCGCGCGCGCGCACACACACACACACACACATATATATATATATATATGTTTATATATATATATATATATATATATATATATATATATATATATATATATATTATATTTGTAAGGTTTGAAGAGTTATGTGAGTGGTTCCATTGATATAAGAAGAAAGCAATTGCAACTTTTCCAAATATAAATTCATGTAAACTCAAATTGGGTGCATGTAAAGTTTTAGATATTAACCAATGTTCAAATTTATGTATGTTTGTAAAGGTATACTTGAGATCATTTTTTAAGTTTATATGTTATGCATGTTTTTATAATCACAGGATGATGAAGTCGGATTGATAATTACTTCTCATGAGCTTTTGGTATATCAACCATCATGCTATTTATCAGTTAGAACTATTAACTTTGTTAACATGTATGTATATTTATATTGTCTCTCTCCTTTTATGTTAAGAAAATATATTTTACGTACAAGAGAACATTATTCAACATATATTTTATGCTATGTATAAACTATGTTAGTTTCTATCGCTTATTTTGTTGGTAATAACATTGATGGAGTTTTTTTATAATTGATTTTGATGAAAGGAGTTTACAATTATTATTCTAAATTGTTGGTGATAATGACAACTTAGAATGAATGATTTTTAATATGATATGATTTTATTGTTGAGAACCAATAATTATGTGTGTTATAAAAATCGATTCTTTATGTTCTACCATAACTTATATGGATGTACCCATCTTTAAATGTTTTTATTGTAATAAAAATAAATTATCTTATTACATTTGTCAATTTCTGTTTTCTCTATTCATTATTTATCGTAAAGAAAAAGTAAAACAAATAAAATATTAATATTTTCATAAGAAAGTATAAATGATAAAAATATAACTCAAGTGTAACATTCCTTCTCCCCTAACCCACTCTTAATATATTTTTCTAAAGATTGGTCGCAATACATAACAATTACTATAGTTGTAAAATTCGTATCACCATTTTATTTGGACAGTTAATTCTTTTCTAATATTTCATAGCTTTAAGGAAAAAAATAAAAGTACAATAAAAAAGTATGATATTTTTTTAAATATAATAATGATATTTTCAAATAAGTAGTTTTTAATTAGTAAAAAATAATAATTGTTTAAAATAATGTAAAACTAAAGAATAGATTATATTATATTAAAAATTATTGTTATTTGAAATAATAATTATGATGATTATGATGATGAAAATAATAATAATAATAATAATAATAATAATAATAATAATAGTAATAATAATATAAGAAATAAAAAAATTCAAATAAATTATTTATAAATAAGTTATAAATACTTATAGTTTAAAATATTTTTAAATAAAAAACAAAATTCAATTTGATTCAAACATTCTTAATGTATATTTAAAACTATTATAATATTAGTTACTACTTAGTATAAAATTTAGTATTTCACTGATAAATACTTATAATATTGTTTTTATAACATATAACTGTTAATATTTATATTATATTATTAGGCACAAATAAAGAGTTTAAAACTTTCACTACAACTCAATAGGTTTTTATTTATTTAAATGTAATTATGATTTCAAATTTAATGTAATTTTTTTATATTTTCTACTACATTCAAAAGTTTTTTAAACTTTTGGTTATTAATGTGCAATGCTTTTTCTATTTCAACATATTTATTATACACATTGTAGTTATATTAGTAGTATATAAGGAAGTTTTGATCAAATCATGTTTGAAAAGATTTGTGATTCAAAATGAAAAAATTGGAAAAAAAAATTGTCACATCAATGGTTATTTCAACACAAATTTTTTATAACAATGTTTCTATATATCAAATGTATTTTGATTTCTAAATATTCATTTTGAATGATTTATAAGTGTTAATAAGTTTTGTTTGATGTAAATGTTATAATGTTGTAGTGTTTTTATTTTATTAAAAGCTATAGTGTTTTTCATACTATTTGTTATTTGCTTTATATACAAATCGACATACGTTTTATATATACTTTCCATAACTTAAAACGTTCTATAAAATCATTAAAAGTTGTAGTATTTATTTTTTTCATACTACTTTGTTTTTTCTATATATAAAAATCAATATATGTTTGATATATAATTTATACAACATAAAACGGTCTATAAAATCCTTAATTAATAGTGGAAATACCTAATGATATAAATTTATTAAATTTAATAAAACTAATATGTTAACTATAGAGTTTGTGTTGCTATTGAAATCGATTTTACATGTATAAATATTAAATAATAATTTGATAAATGTTATTATTTTAATTAAATAATTATATTCACGCGCAACGCGTGGGGATTCGACTCGTATACTTATAAATGAAGCATTTTTCCTTTCACCACAATCAAGTGAAACTCTCATTCATTTTTCCTTTCACCACATTAATTTGAAAGTCCCATGACTTTTGAATTTCTTTCTAATAATGATTATAAGTTGGTTAATAAGGGTAAATAAATACCAAACCTAAAGTGTAATCATATATAAACTAAATTTCAATAATAAAAGAATATATTTTCTTCTACTTTTAAAGTTATGTCTTTAGCTTTTAACATATTATACTTAATTTAATAGGTCTAATATGTTGTTATATACAAACCATTATCATTTTAAAGCTACAACTATTGAAAATTTTGTATAAAATACTTAAATTGTTAATTTAAATATAACCTTACAAGATTAACCTAAATATAAATTTTAGTTCAACGTAAACAGCCCAAAGAATATTTTGTAAATAGTTAAAAGTGATAAATTATAGTGTCTTTCTAATAATGATTAGAAGTTGGTTATTAAGGTTAAATAAGTAGCAAACATAAAGTGTAATCATAAATAAACTAAATTTCAATATTAAATTATATTTTTACATCTACTTATAGAGTTATATCTTTAACTTTTAACATATTATAGTTAACTTATTAAATTTAATATGTTGTTGCACCTAAGCCATTATCAGTTTAAATCAATAACTTTTGAACAATTTGGATAAAATATTTAAATTGTTAATTTAAATATAACATTACAGTGTCAACTTCAATATAAATTTCAATTTCACTTAAAAAACCGAAAAAATATTTTGTGAATAGTTAAAAATGATAAATTGTAATGCTAAATAAAAAAACTAAATCATAATATCAATTTAACTAAAATATTTCATAAAGATATTTTTATAATCGATAAAAGTTTTCAAATAAGTAACTTAAAATAACTTACAATAACAATAGTTAAAAATAACTCTATATAAATAATTATATTGTTACCTTTAAAATTAAAAAAAAAAAAATTGTTTGATAATTTAAATAATTACAATGATAGAAATTAAAATGTTAAGCAAATAAACTTTAAAAATTAATTAACAATAAGAACAACTATAAATAAAATTAAACCGTATATTATATTTAATTTTATCCATGAGTAACCCGTGGGTAGAGGTCATTCAAAAAAATTAAGATTATGCAGTTTTAATAAATGTATATATTATCATATAATTCCAAATAATCAATATACTATATCAATTTAGTATACGAATTATTATATCAAATTTAACAACAACATTATTGTTATATATATATATATATATATATATATATACATATATATATATATATATATATATATATATATATATATATATATATATATATATATATCTGTAAAGATTTCAACTACATAGATGCTTTTGCGCAACGCGTAGGCATTTGCCTGGTTTTATCATTATCATCATACATACTTATAAAGCTAGCATTTTTTCTTGAATCTCATGCATTTGAAACCCCCTTTTTTAACTTCCTCAAATCACATTCATTTGAAACTTCCTTTTTTAACTAATGAAACTCAAAAGTTTTCTTAATTATGATTTAACACTCACAAGTTTTATAACTTATATTATGTTTAATTAGCATTTAGTGAAAAGTTTACTATAAAAAGGCCAATCCTTTGGCAAGACATGCATACAAATCATATACAAATTTCAAAAAGAAAACAAACTTAAAGGCTTTTGTGTTGGGTTGAGGTCTTATGACCACTTTTGGAGATATGTTATTATATTAGAGCTTTAATTTGTAAGTTTGTTATACTAAATCGTTTTTATATTTTCTTCGTTTTGGGATTATTGTAATACAGTCGTTGTATATTTTGATTTAATCATTAATATATTGATCATATGTTATATAGAGTAATGTCGAAAATATTTAATTAAATATTTTAAATATGGTTTTTTATTTTGTAATTGTACCATCTCAAAAAGATAATTAATTAAAACTCATACATATGTTATACTTTCCATCTCTCTCTCTCTCTGTCTCTGTCTCTCTCTCTCTCTCTCTCTCTCTATATATATATATATATATATATATATATATATATATATATATATATATATATACATATTATAATAAAGGTCAAAACACTTCAACAAAATTTTATTTAAAATCTAATATTTGAAATGCTTTTTAATAATGATTGTAAAAATTTTAACATGTGTTACTTAATTGATTGAATAATAAAAATATTAATGTTTTGAAACTCCTAACTCTTAAACTTATATTATTTAATTTTTTAGTTAAATAAAATATTTTTCCTACATAAAGATAACATTTTTATGTTTGGTTACCCATATTTGTTTATGTAATTAAAAAATAAGGTGTACGTAGAATGACTACTTTAATTTCACATTGGAATCGATACCACTAGAGGGGTACATTGTCTTTAACCGGTGGTAGGAGATCCATATATCCTTTTTAATTATTTATATTAATGCTTAGTAATATCTATTTTATATTACTATTCACCTTAATTTTTAGGTACAAATTAAGGAAGAGGATTCTCGGCGCACCAACATAAAATCAAACGTACTCCTTGCAGAATATGTAATTAAAATTAAATATCATATTTACTAATCGACTTATTATAAAACTCTTGATGACATTATGTATAATTATATATTTTGTATGATTTCATTGTTAATTTCAATGTTTAATATTTGAAAGTTCATATATGAAACCTTGGATGTTTTGGTTTAATATAAATAGTGTAATACAAAGTTTATTAGTTCAATATTGTTTATTAATAGCTCATTCAAAGCAACTTATTTCTTAATTTATCCAAAAAAATATTACCAGACATAAAAAAGTAGATTATATTAATGTTATTTAAAAACTTATAATATATATTGGATATTATATAAGTAAAAGTAAAGTTTATAAGGTATGGACTATATTAAATAGTATCAAAATCTAAGTTGAAGGATTTTTATTTTATTTCATAATTCGGTTAATGCCCTAAATATGACTAAAAACGAAAATTTCAACATATTTCTATTTTTTCTCAAAATTATTTTAACCACTTAAATGCATTCTTGCGCAACACGCGAGGTTACGACTAGTCTTTATCATACATACTTATAAAACTAGCATTTTTCCTTGAACCTCATGCATTTGAAACCCCCATAAAAATTTGCAAACACCTCATACATTTGAAACCTTCTATTTTAATGAATACCACTCAAAAGTCTCTTAATAATGATTAACAATTCAAAGGTTTTATAACTTATATAATATATTTAATAAACAATTAATGGATACTCTACTATAAAAAGGTCAATCTTTTTTAGTAGACACACAAATACAAATCACATACAAAATTCACAAAGAAAACAAGTTTAAAGTTTTTTGTGTTGGTTTGAGGGCTTTAAACAATTTTTCGAGCCGTGTTATTATGTTGACGTTTTTAATTTATAAGTTTGTTATATACTAATGCTTTTTTGTATTTTTCTTGATTTAAGTATCCTTTTAAGAATATCATTGTATGTTGTGGTTGAAATTTTAATGTAAATTAGATTAGATTCATATTATCGATCATATGTTATGGAAGGTGATATATGATATTTGATTAACTATTGTATACATGTTTGTATGTTAATGTTACTTCAAAACAATAATTAATTAAAAATCATGGATATATCATATTATCCATGTAAGCCTTTTTTAAAATACAAATTGTATATCTTATCACTTTATATTTCATATCATTATACATACTTATAAAGCTAGCATTTTCCTTGAACCTCATGCATTTGAAACCCCCATAAAAATTTACGAACACCTCATTCATTTGAAACCTCCTATTTTTATGAATACTACTCAAAAGTCTCTTAATAATGATTAACAATTCAAAGGTTTTATAACTTATATAATATATTTAGTAGAAAATTAATGGATACTCTAATATAAAAAGGTCAATCTTTTTGACTAGACACACAAATACAAATCACATACAAAATTCACAAAGAAAACAAGATTAAAGTTTTTTGTGTTAATTCGAGGGCTTTGAACAATTTTTCGAGCCATGTTATTATGTTGAAGTTTTTAATTTGTAAGTTTGTTATATACTAATTCTTTTTTGTATTTTCTTGATTTAAGTATTATTTTAAGAATATCATTGTATGTTATGGTTGAAATTTTAATTAAAATTAGATTAGATTCATGTTATCGATCATATGTTATGGAAGTTGATATATATAATATTTAATTAACTATATTATGCATGTTTGTATGTTCATGTTGCTTCAAAACAATAATTAATTAAAAATCATGGATATGTCATATTATACATATTATCAATGTAAGCATTTTTTAAAATACAAATTGTCTATCTTATCACTTTATATTTTAGTATATGTTTAACATTTTAATTATAACAATAAGTGTTTTTTAAAAGTTTCTTTCAGTTATTAATAATAACAAGTGGTTTTAAAATTAATAAGCAATAATTATAAATAATAAAATCAAATTACATGGATATGCCATATTATCCACGCAAGTCTCTTTTGAAATGCAAATTGTCTATCTTATCACTTTATTATTTAGTGTTTGTTTCACATTTTAATAATAATAATATTAAGTGTTTCTTAAAAGTCTTATTTAAATTATTATTAATAATAAGAGGTTTAAAACTAATGAATAACAATCTTAAATGATAATAACATCAAATTATAAATTACATTTAGTTATAAATAAATTGTATTTTAAGTGAACATCATTATTGAAATTAGAAAATGATCGCATAAGTAAAAGTATAATTAATCAATAATAATAATTGTTAAAAATAATACTAAATAGATAATTATATTTAATTTTATTAATAATGAATGTAGGTGGATGTCAATGAATATTATTGGTTTAAGTATTCTTTTAAGACAATCATTGTATGTTGTGCTTGAAAATTTAATTTAAATTAGATTCGATTCATATTATCGATTATATTTGTAACAACTGGTAAAAATTGGTCAGAGTTTGACGGTCAAACCACCGCGAACCGCTATGCAATAAAGACCAATTGCGTGAAAAGTTTATGCTTATAATATATATTAAATATGTTATATTTATAATTGTTTTTAGAACATCTCAAAACGGCTCAAAACCCTTATCGTTGAGATTGAATCGAATCCTATAAATCGCGAAACTTTAAACGAATTTTACCGGAGTTCTACTTATCGGATTTAAGATCCGTCTGACTTTTTGGAAACCTCATAACTGAGATTATTAGTTGTCATTTCAGAAAAATTATTTGATATCCGGATCAAAGGCACACGAATCAAGAAAATTAGAAAATATCACTATTATAGATATTCCAAATATGACATTGTACTTTGGCACTTTGAGTCATGCTTAGTTGAATATAAACTTTCAACAATATAACTATAGCAACTATATTTATGTTTTCTACCACATTCACTCAATAATACACAAATACATGTTTATACATATAGAAAATACATGATTATACATACACCAATACATAGAATGATTGAAGCAATTCATTGCTTCTAAGTTTACCTCAAAGTACAACAATAAATGAAGTTGACAATTATGTTTCTTATACAATTCAACTTACCCAAAACCACACTCAAAAGTAAACACTTCTCATTCTTTTGATTGTTGTTTTCTTTTCTCCATTGTAGCTGTCACCATTTCTCATTTCCCTTCTATTTATTTTGTCAAGGGAAACAACCAACGGATTCACTGTAAAACGTCAACTCCCAAATCCTTCATATGTCTCTATCTAAACAATCAAAGAAGAAGAAGTTTTTGTGTTCTTCCTTGTGCCTTAACTGTCGATTGAAACAATCCACACACCCCTGAATGTGGTTGTATTCCCTCTATGATTGTACCATCGATTCAGAAAGAAGAAAACATAAGGGAGCTACCGATTGTAGCCCCTACCGGTCGATGAAGCACCATCCAAACCCACCATCTTCTTCCTTCTTCTTCTGTTGATCGAAGCCATTAAACCCCGCCCATGGATGTCGATTGTTGTTCTGTTTCCCCGATCCGCCTTGGCCTTTCTTTGAGCTTAACTGTCGACGATAGGAGGAAGGAGGCCAACGGGAGCCGCTGGAGCATCCCCACGCGCCACCGTTACCGCCAGCAACAGCCTCCCGTATACTCTATCCGTGTTTGTGTTCTTCTTTTCGATCAGGCAATGATGGGAGATCCTTTCTCATTTGTTGAACTGTCGGACCGAGCACTACCACCACAACCTTCGATTTCCTTCACCCTCCCTCAATCGTTGTTTCGATTTCTCTTCCTGCCCTCGCGTTCTTTTTGTCTGCTTTATTCTTTCTTGTCGATCTATTGGAAACGAGGGCACCAAAATAAAACCCCAATCCCTTTTATTAGTTTGATGAACCTGGCAGAATTAGTCCCTCTCCTTATATTAAGAGAGCAAAACCCATTCCTTGTGGTAATTGTTTGATCAACAGCTTGTATAATTACCAAATCAGCCATCCGATACCTTGCTTTATTTAAATCAGTCCCTATTGTTTATAATAATGGAACACAACAATTCCTTTATTTTAATTGGTTACAAAAGGAACCCGGAAATGTTTTAAAGTCCAAGAGTGGTTACCTTGCGGTTATTCAAGACAAACTTCACGAACCGAGACTAGATCGAGATCACGCATCGAATGTGAGTTTATACGGCCCCTCTTTTACTGTTTTAATATTTGGGGGAGAATACATGAGTGTCTATTTCAAGTTTGATGATTTTCAAGTCTTATACATAAAATGACATCATACTTTATTATTGGTTAAGAGTTATGAAAATAATAATTTAAAAGGTATAAAGCATTAATAAATTATATAAGTTATATTAGAATGCTATAAATGATATAATTATACCTTGTTGTGATATATTAATTAATATTAATAAAAATCACTGGATTATAAGTAGATTGACATGAAGATATAAGTTATTCGACGAATCATAAACTATAATACTCGTCGTATATATGTACATGAAAATTTTGAGAAAGCGTAAAAAGACATTATATCGATAACAAAATGTGTTATTTGATATAATTGTGTACAAAGGAAATGTACATTGTCTTAAACGACTATAAATAAAGATTTGACGATATAATAATTAATTGAAAATATACTAAAACTCTATTATTATTATTATCCTCTTGATTATTATGTGGGAATGATTTCTAAGTAAATGATATAATTTATTTTATAAGTATTATAAAAATATAAATCACTTTAGTTGTGATACTAAATGCGTCACATACAATGATATAATTGATTCTCAAATCTTTAGGGATTATTACCTAATAAATTATACGGAATATCAATTATGCAATTTATCGAGTATTTGCATAAATGAGTATTCGGCTACGCGAACGAACATCTTCCTTATCGGCTGAAGTAAGGAACTATACAAATTATTACCGCCACAATAGTCGAATGCTACGCTAAATTCACTATCTAACTAATTTAAATAAGCTTCGAAAATCTTAATAATCTAAGATTCGCGTTAGTGACCCTACTGAACGACGAATTTTATGAGTTGAAGAATTATCGTCATGGATTTTGTGGATTGTGTATCCCGTGTGTGTTTGTGGGAGGAATGTATCGAAAGGGGCGAAAGAGAGCGTTTTATGATGGCATATTTTTCCTTTGTAGGGATCAAATCCTGGAATCAACACCTAGCTCTATAACCGTTAATCCAGGAGAAATCATATACTGTAGGTCTATGTACACGACATAGATTTATAATAAAGAACCCTGGTGTAGATCTATTTTCTTATGGAAAGATTTATGCGAATGATTATTTTCCGTCTGTGGTTGCTAGCTACAACTTTGTCTGACGAGGCAACAGGCGTCAAGTGTTTCTTTCTTCGTTACTATATGACTGCTTTTAAACGTTAGTAATGATCTCGATTCCTCCATTTATATTTATATTGTGCCTGTGTGGCTTGTTTATTGTGCCTTTTTGGCTTGTGGAGGAGCGACAAATAGTGTCGGTTATAGACAAATTGATATATATTGAAGATTTTATTCGAAGAAGTATAGATCTAGATTGAGTCAATCCTCCCAATTTGGGCCGAGTGTGTAAGAGTGTTTAGGTATTTAACTACCTCTCCCTACGACACAATTCTCCGTAAGCAGAGACGTTTGAAAGAATAGAATTGTAAAGATAATGGTTAATATTTGTCGTTGAAATTATACGAGTGGTAAAAATATGCATTTATAATTACCAGTTATTGAAAAGTATTTTGGGATGAGTTTGCCCCACTGGTTAAGTGTTGATTTCCAAATTAAGTAAGATAATGCTTAATTAATAATATGACACAGATTTACAAAGTTTATAAAATTCAAAATTTTGAGTTTTACATATAAACTATACGAATGTTTGTACAAAGTTTTAAGAGTAAACTTGGCTATTTTATGTTTACACAAAGTGTGATATGACTTTATTTATATAAATTGGTTTTCAAAATCATTATATAAAGAGCATTTCGGTCATGAGAACCGTAAGAATTTGTTATAAGTTTGGTTTACTTATATATTTTACAAATGGTGTATTTTTGGATTTGAGCAAATGACATTTCTAAATGAGTTTAAATATACTTTTATGACTCAATTATTTTATACTTTCAATAGAAAAATATGTGTTTATAAAAGCTGGTCAACCAGATAAATTTTATAAAAACATTTTTGGGTGTAAAAATACTTTGTGTCAAAACCTGTAGAACTCACCAACAATTTTGTTGACGTATCTTAATGCATGTATTCTCAGGTTATTTATAAGGTCAGAAGAGTTTGTACAGAAGATTCTCCGATATTCTTATCATACAAATGCAAACACCGGATTGTTAAGTGTATGTAGTGATTCAACAATAGTCATTATCAATGTAATTTCTATTTCGGTGATAATAGAATATTGTATTTGTATTGTTCAATGTATGTTCAATAATTGTGATTACTAGTTTACGTCGCGGGTAAAAGTCATTCAAACGATTGAGATTATATAGTTATAATAGATTTATAAATTATCACATAATTCAAAATAATCATTATAGTATATATCAATTTAGTATATAAATTATTATATCCAATTTAACAACAATATTATTTTTATATTTAAAAGAACTTATATTTGTAAAGATTTCAACTATATAGGTCTTTCTACGCAACGCGCAGGCATTCGCTAGTACACTTATAAAGGAAGCATTTTTTATTTTACCACATTTATTTGAAACTCCCATGCATTTTTCCTTTCACCACATTCATTTGAAACGCTTATGACTTTTTAATTTCTTTCTAATAATGATTATAAGTTGGTTAATAATGTTAGATAAATATCAAACCTAAAGTGTAATCATATATAAACTAAATATCAATATTAAAAGAATATATTTTCGTCTACTTATAAAGTTATGCTTTTAACGTTTAACATATTGTACTTAATTTATTAGGTCCAATATATTGTATGTAAACCATTATCAATTTCAAGCTATAACTTTTGAACAATTTGTATAAAACACTTAAAATGTTAATATAAACATAACCTTACATGATGAACTTAAAAATAAATTTTATTTCAACTTAAACAACCCAAAGAATATTTTGTAAATAGTTAAAAGTGATAATTTACAGTGTTTTTCTAATAATGATTAGAAGTTGGTTAATAAATTTAAATTAGTATCAAACCTAAAGTGTAATAATAAATAAACTAAATTTCAATATTAAAATAATATTTTTACTTCTACGTATAAAGTTATGTCTTTAACTTTTAACGTATTATACTTAATTTATTAGAATTAATGTATTGTTGTATGTAAACCATTATCAGTTTCAAGCTGCAACTTTTGAACAGTTTGGACAAAATACATAAATTATTAATTTAAATATATTATATGGTCAAATTCAATATAAAATTCAGTTCCACTTAAAAAACCCAAAGAATATTTTCTGAATAGTGAAAAGTGATGAAATTGTAGTGCTAAATGCAAAATCTAAATTATAATATCAATTTAAATAAAATATTTGATAAACATATTTTTATAATCGTTAAAAGTTTTCAAATAAGTAACTTAAAATAGCATACAGTAATAGTAGTTAAAAATAACTCTATATAAATGATTATATTGTCAACTTTAAAATCAAAAAACAATGTTTGATGTTTTAAATAATTAAAATGATAGAAATTAAAACGGTAAGCAAATAAATTTTTAAAAATTAATTAACAATAACTACAACATTAAATAACATTAAATCATATATTATATTTAATTTTATTTATGAGTAACTCACGAGTAGAAATTATTCAAACTGTTGAGATTATGCAGTTATAATATATATATATATATATATATATATATATATATATATATATATATATATATATATATATATATATATACTATCGTATAATTTAAAATAATCAGTATATTATATCAATTTCGTATACAAATTATTATATCAAATTTAACAACAATGATATTGTTATATTTAAAAAAACATAATATATTTGTAAAGATTACTTAATGCCTTATGTTAATATGTTGGATGATGTGAATTTTAATCCTTCCCCAAGTATTTCTTGCAAAATTTTCTTTTATATTGTCTAATAGAATTTGGGTTTAGTGGGTGCCTTTTAACAAACATTTTATCCAGTTGATCTAACATATGTTTGTGAAAATATGCAACTGTCACGAATATTAATAAATTCGAAAACTACAAAAATAGAATTGTGGCTTAGGCCTATTCACGAGTTTAGCGACATAAATGTCTTTTTCTAATATATTTAAAAAAAGAATGATCCTTGGTAATAACGTATATTAGCTCAAGATTCAAGAATTTTGTTGAACAGTGAATAACTCTTAAATATTATATCAACGGAATTTGATTGCATGTGCATTTTGCATGCTTTTGTTTACATGCATGAATAATGATGTTGCTATGCATATCTTTCATGACAAAATTCCTTTTACATGATACGCGTATCTAATGTTGTTTCCCTATATTTGTGTCAGATATATGGATATTTTTGTCAAATAATTCATCTATCCATTTATTGATAAAAATGGTGTCAATATGTAGATAGCTGCATTTCTTAATGCAATTAAGTATTTGATACCCATTTGTTGAAAGCTTCATTTCCTAATCAAATAGATTGTTTTATTTATTAAAGGGAGAACAGGGCTTCGATGATTGTTTTACTAGTCATACTATACTTATAAAGAAGACATTTTTCCTTGAACCTCATGTATTTGAAACCCCAACAAAAATTTACAAACACCTCATGCATTTGAAGCCTCCTATTACAATGAATATCACTCAAAAGTCTCTTAATAAGGATTAACAATTCAAAGATTTTATAACTTATATAATATATTTAATAAACAATTAATGGATAGTCTACTATAAAGGGCTAATCTCTTTGAGTAGACACACAAATACAAATCACATACAAAATTCACAAAGAAAACAAATTTAAAGTTTTTTGTGTTTGTTTGAGGGCTTTGGACCATTTTTCGAGCCATGTATGTTGAAGTTTTTAATTTGTAAGTTTGTTATATACTAATTCTTTTTTGTATTTTATTGGTTTAAGTATTATTTTAAGAATATCATTATATGTTGTGGTTGAAATTTTAATGCAAATTAGATTAGATTCATGTTATTGATCATATGTTATGGAAGGTGATATATATAATATTTAACTAACTATTATATATATATATATTTGTATGTTCGTGTTGCTTCAAAGCAATAATTATTTAAAAATCATGGATATGTCATATTATCCATTATCCATGTAAGCCTCTCTTAAAATGCAAATTGTATATCTTATCACTTTATATTTTAGTATATGTTTAACATTTTAATTATAATAATAAGTGTTTTTTAAAATTTTCTTTCATTTATTAATAATAATAAGAGGTTTATAAAACAATGAAAAATAATTATAAATAATAAAACCAAATTATAAAAATCATAGATATGTCATATTATCCATGTAAGTCTCTTTTGAAATACACATTGTTTATGTTATCACTTTATTATTTAGTGTATGTTTCACATTTTAATAATAATATTAAATTTTTCTTAAAAGTCTTCTTTAACTTATTATTAATAATAAGTGGTTTAAAATTAATGAAAAATAATTTTAAATAATAGTAACATCAAATTATAAATTACATTTAGTTACAAATAAATTGTATTTTAAATGAACATCATTATTGAAATTAGAAAATGATTGCATAAGTAAAAATATAATTAATCAATCATAATAATTGTTAAAAATAATACTAAATTGATAATTATATTTAATTCTATTAATGTGAAATGTGGGTTGAAGTCAATGAAGATTATCGTTCAAAATAATTGAGATTTTATATGTATAAATTAGTGTAAAAATATTATCTCAAAGTTAATGTCAATGACATAACCATTTTAAACATATATTTTTTAATATTTTAATAATATATTTTTAACCTGCACTGTGTAACACGCGGGAATTCGTCTACTATACTTATAAAGGAATCATTTTCCTTTCACTACATTTATTTGAGACTCCCATACATTTTTCCTTTCACCACATTCATTTGAAACTCACATTACTTTTCAATTTCTTTCTAATAATGATTATAAGTTGGTTAATAAGGTTAAATAAATATCAAACCTAAAGTGTAATCATATATAAACTTAATTTCAATATTAAAAGAATATCTTTAGTTTTACTTATAAAGTTATGTTTTTTTTTTCTTTTAACTTTTAACATATTATACTTAATTTATTAGTTTTAATATATTGTTGGATGTAAATCATTATCATTTTAAAGCTACAACTTTTGAACAAGTTGTATAAAATACTTAAATTATTAATTTAAATATAACATTACATGGTAAACTACTTAAATATAAATTTTAGTTTAACTTAAACAGCCTAAAAAATATTTTTTTTTAAATAGTTAAAAGTGATAAATTGTAGTGTTTTTCTAATAATGATTATAAGTTGGTTAATAAGGGTAAATTAATATCAAACATAAAGTGTAACCATAAATAAACTAAATTTCAATATTAAAATAATATTTTAACTTATACTTATAAAGTTATGTATTTAACTTTTAACATATTTAACTTAATTTATTAGATTTAATATGTTGTTGTATGTAAACCTTTATAAATTTAAAGCTACAACTTTTGAACAGTTTGGACAAAATACTTAAATTGTTAATTTAAATATAACATTACATAGTCAACTTAAATATAAATTTCCGTTTCATTTAAAAAAACACAATGAATATTTTGTGAATATTTAAAAGTGATAAATTGTAGTGCTAAATGCGAAAACTAAATTGTAATCTCAATTTTACTAAAATATTTCCTAAAGATATTTTTATAATCGTTAAAAGTTTTCAACTAAGTAGCTTAAAATAACTTACAATAACAATAGTTAAAAAAAAAACTCTATGCAAATGATTATATTGTTACCTTTAAAATCAAAAAAACAATGTTTGATGTTTTAAATAATTATAATGATAGAAATTAAAACGTTAAGCAAATAAATTTTAAAAACTTAATAAACAATAACAACAAGTATAAATAACATTAAACCATATATTATATTTAATTTATTCATTAGTAACACGCGTGTAAGAGTCATTCAAACGATTGAGATTATTTAGTTATAATAGATGTCTAAACTATCACATAATTCAAAATAATCAATATAGCATGGGTTATTGACATAAAACCCCCCAAATTTACACAAAGTGTTCGGTTATGTCCTAAGTCGATTTTTTGGTGCATTAATGTCTCAAATACCGGAAAAAATGTTCATTTTTGCCCCCTGTTCCGTTGTTCCATTTTTACCTTCAAGAGTCGGTTACCCTTGTTTGACTTTGACAAGTTGTTACCTTGGAGATGAGCCAGCGTTGTTGTTTTGCTTCCACCTAAAAAATAAATAGGCAATTGGAAATGGCAGGTTTCGAACCTGCGCCTCCCACTATGAAAACAACACGATTACCAACTAAGTTGTAATGTTTTTTGGTTTTTATTATCTGAAATAATGTATTTAATGTATTCTACTGGAAAATTTTAATAATATTAATATTAATAATAAAAATATTAGTAATATTAATATTAATAATAATAATATTCGTAATATTAAGAATAATAGCAATAATATTTGTAATATTAAGATTAATAATAGTAATATTAGTAATATTATTTTTATTTTTATAACTCTTTATATGTATAGATACGTATAAGATATTTTTATATGTAAAAAAGTATAAATGTGTATTATAAATATTATTTTTGTAACTCTTTAAATGTATAAGTACTTATATGATATTTTTATATGTAAAAAAGTATAAATACGTTATATATGTTTATATATATATATATATATATATATATATATATATATATATATATATATATCGGTACTTTCATTTAAAAAATATAAGATTTATATTTTCATTTTAAAAAATATAAAAAAAAATCATTTTTGAAAGTATATATAATCTTTCAAATGTATAAATACTTTGTTAAATGCTTAAATAATTTTTTAAATAAATGAAAACACTTTTTAAATGTATAAGTACCTTTAAAAATATATTATATACATGTAAAGCGTATTTTTTACCTTTAAAAATATATTTTTACATTTAAAACTTATTTAAAAATATATGTATAATTTCATAGATAATAATAATAATAACTAGATGGGGAACCCCCACGTTGTGGGGGTCGAATACGATAATTTTTTCCGTTGTTTGTTCTTTGAAAATGTTTATAGTTTGAGTTGCTCATTCCTTCGCTCTTTAACTGTTCTATAAATAAATAAGAAATAAAAAAACATCAATGAATCTGTAAGCAAAATTAATAAAGTGACAATTAAACGAAAACATAGAAACCTATAATGCCACAAATAACCAACAGAAGTAGAGGGACCAAAAAAGACAAAAACGAAGCAACTTTAAAATGACCTAAATATAGTTGAGGGACCATTTCTGCCAAGAAAATATTAATATGACTAAATACTAATAATATGTAATAAAAGGCGAGGGTTATGAAAAATTCAAACGAAAGTGAAATGGTTGTTTGTGAACAAAAGCATAAAGCTGAAGGGTGAATGTTGTAACATTAATTGAAAAAAGAAACTATATTAACAATAATAATAATGAGGGATCATTTCTGACAAAAGACTAAATACTAATAATGTGTAATAAAATGCGAGGGTTATGAAAAATTCAAACGAAAGTGAAAGGGTTGTTTGTGAACAAAAGCATGAAGGTGAAGGGTCAATGTTGTAAGTAGTTTTTTAAAACCAACATAAGTTGGAGGACCAAAAGTGACAAAAATAATTGAAAAAAAATAGGAGCAAACATACATAACCTTAGGGACCAATCTTGCCAAACACTTAGGAAGTTTACTATTCCTAACTTTCATATCTTTAATATATATATATATATATATATATATATATATATATATATATATATATATATATAATAATAATAATAATAATAATAATAATAATAACAAAATGTTGCAATGATATATATAATTTGTTTATAATCTTTCAACATACCGGTAAATATGCTTGTGTTGGAAGTTCAAATCTTGTAAACTTTGTTTTGGTTTCCAATAAACCAATGTTTCATGGTATATTTAATAGCACAACAAAAATTACAAGAAAATATGGCAGCTTGTTGGTAAGGTGTTTGGAATATATGGAGGAGACCCATGTTCGAATCCTTTTAGCCCCATTTCCTATTCCCAATTTAATAATTTTTAGCTAAATGATTTAGCAGTTGACATGGCAGCCACCTATGCTCCACATCAGCATGAATGGGCCCAGTTAACGCCACCTAGCTTGGGTAACCGGCTGTTGAGGGTAAAAACTGATCAATTTAAATCTACAAGTTGTATAAAATACTTAAATTATTAATTTAAATATAACATTACATGGTAAACTACTTAAATATAAATATAACATTATACTGTCAAGTTCAATATAAACTTCGGTTCCACTTAAAAAACCCAAAGAATATTTTGTAAATAGTGAAAAATGATGAAATTATAGTGCTAAATGCAATATCTAAATTATAATATCAATCTAAGTAAAATATTTCATAAATATATTTTTATAATCGTTAAAAGTTTTCAAATAAGTAACTTAAAATAACTTACAATTACAGTAGTTAAAAATAACTCTATATAAATGATTATATTGTCACCTTTAAAATAAAATAACAATGTTTGAAGTTATAAATAATGATAATGATAGAAATTAAAAGTGTAAGCAAATAAAATTTTAAAAAATAATTAACAATAACTACAACATTAAATAACATTAAACTATATATTATATTTAATTTTATTTATAAGTAACCCGCGAGTAGAAATCATTCAAACTGTTGAGTTGATGCAGCTATAATAGATGAATATACTATCGTATAATTTAAAATAATCAATATATTATATCAACTTTGTATATAAATTATTATATCAAATTTAACAACAATGTTATTGTTATATTTAAAAATATATAAAATATTTGTAAAGATTACTTAATGCCTTATGTTAATATGTTGGATGATGTGAATTTTAATCCTTCCCCAAGTATTTCTTGCAAAATTTTCTTTTATATTGTCTAATAAAATTTGGGTTTAGTGGGTGCCTTTCAACAAACATTTTATCCAATTGATCTAACATTTGTTTGTGAAAATATGCAACTGTCACGAACATTAATAAATTCGCAAACTACTAAAAAAAGAATTGCGCCTTAGGCCAATTCACGAGTTTAGCGACATATATGTCTTTTTTTTATATATTTGAAAAAATAATGATCCTTGGTAATAACGTATATTATCAACGGAATTTGTTTGCATGTGCATTTTACATGCTTTTGTTTACTTGCATGAATAATGATGTTGCTATGCATATCTTTCATGACAAATGTCCTTTTACATAATACGCATATCTAATGTTGTTTCCCTATATTTGTGTCAGACATATGGATATTTTTGTCAAATAATTTATCTATCCATTTATTGATACAAAATGGTGTCAATATATAGATAGCTACGTTTCTTAATGCAATTAAGTGTTTGATACCCATATGTTGAAAGCTTCATTTCCTAATCAAATAGATTGTTTTAATTATTAAAGGGAGAACAGGGCTTCGATGATTGTTTTACTAGTCATACTATACTTATAAAGGAGACATTTTTCCTTAAACCTCATGTATTTGAAACCTCCTATTATAATGAATATCACTCAAAAGTCTCTTAATAATGATTAACAATTCAAAGATTTTATAACTTATATAATATATTTAATAAACAATTAATGGATAGTCTATTATAAAGGGCTACTCTCTTTGAGTAGACACACAAATACAAATCACATACAAAATTCACAAAGAAAACAAGTTTAAAATTATTTTGTGTTTGTTTGAGGGCTTTGGACCATTTTTCGAGCCATGTATGTTGAAGTTTTTAATTTTTAACTTTTGTATATACTAATTCTTTTTTGTGTTTTCTTGGTTTAAGTATTATTTTAAGAATATCATTGTATGTTGTGGTTGGAATTCTAATGCAAATTAGATTAGATTCATGTTATTGATCATATGTTATGGAAGGTGATATATATATATATATATATATATATATATATATATATATATATATATATATATATATATATATATATATATATATATATATATATATATATATATGTCACACCCCGACCCGCGACGGAAATCGCCGGGGTTGCGACGTTATACAATTGGATCATAGTCAACCACATATATCGAACGCTTAATATATTTAAATCAATATGTTACAAACCTTAAAGTGTTGGAATTGAAATTACATATTCATAGTTTAAACACACATCAGTAAATAAAAACAGTTCAAGATTATTCCCAAAAGAAAGGAACTATAATTTCCTTAGAACCGATGTCCTACCTCCGGCTCCTTAGTTACCTGAGAATACACATTTTTAAAATACGTCAACAAAAATTGTTGGTGAGTTCCACAGGTTTTGACTCCGTAGGTTTTATAACATGAAATCTTTATAAGACATGGGATGTTTAACGAAGTAAATTGTGCAAAACATGTCCAACAATGTTACCGATATGCTTCGTATGAGAACCGATACTTGAAATCTAATATGAGTACCTATATTACTTACTTACCATAAAAGTAAATTTTTAACATATTTATGAGAAGCAAAATATTTAGTGTTTGTATAGATAGACACTAACAATCGTTTTAACAATCTACAAACAATATTCATACTACATACAACCTCATCCCAGTGTGTCTTAGTATATTTATTTCCGGGACTTTGTTATAATTCCCGATTGTTTGGATTTAAAGACTTTTGGCGGTAATGCTTAAAAATGTAAAACTACCAAGTTCTAACAGGACAACGGTAATATGTGTCCCTTTACGAGTGTAAACAGTACGTCGACTGTAAGTGACCATATATATGTTTAGACAGTACTCCGACTGTAAGTGAATAACAAAGTTTATACAGCACCCCGGCTGTGAGTGTCCAAAATCGATATAGTCCAAATCATCATATCTTATGAGGTTTTCAACATGATCATATTAGAAGTACTTGTTATAATTTACACTTTTGTAACTATTAAAATATGTGTGAACCAAACAATATCATAATGGGTGTACTTCTTATTTATCACAACACTTTGTATATATATTTGAAAGTCCAAACAGCAAGATAAATCAAAAAGGGCAATTCTATCCATGTTTTTAGAAAAATCATAGAAAAATCATCATAAGTCGAAATCTAGATCCGTAAACTCTCAAAGTTTAGAAAATGAGTCTAATTTGTCCATAATTTTTATCCTAAGCTTAAGTGGTTCCTAACCTGAGTGAAAATACTCATTTTTACAGACAGGTCCGAAAATGTTCTGAAATGATAGACAGTTTTGTAAAAATCATTATAAATTGTAGAAAAATCGTATGAACCCGTGCAAGTAGTCCTTAGAAAGGTATTAACATGAACTACTTCCATATTGTACAGTTTTGAAATCCATTGAGTTTAAGTAAGGCAAAACAGTCCGTGAACAGACCATAACTTTACTGTGAAAAGCTGAAATTTGAGCTTAGGTATGTTTAGTGACATAACTTGTATTTTTAGTTATTAAAGCCTTTAAATCTTTCAACTATAACTTGTTTAGTGTGTATTATCCCCCAAAACTTGTAAAACATAAAAGAGGGGCCGTAGAAAACTCACTTTAGTTGCGTGTCGTTATCGGGTTCAAAGATGTCGAGATGTTCCCGGTTTCTCGAAGGCTCGTGACGGAAGTATTCTTTGGGAGGACTTAACATAGATGATGACAGATTAAGTTAGATATTACAACTAGTTATTCATAACAACTTGTGGGTTATTTTTAAGATGTAAAACATAAGTAAAACTTTTATGTATACCTTTGTTCTAATACTATCACAAAGGATTGTTATATCATGAGTTGAACACCATCTTTCTAGGCATCATGGAAGAGGTTGTCATGGGATCTATGTCACTCAAAAATGACTTTCAATGGACTGTTATGATCTCGATAAATGGCAGCAACAGGAAGGTTTTTAGGAGCTTATTTGGTACCTGGAGTTCAGCAACTATTTGTGTGTGTAGGTTCTCGAAAATTCAGCAACTAAAGAGTGTATTTGGGTGATTTCAGTCAAGTAACAAACAAGGAAAAAGGGGCTGTGATTAAGCCATCATTTTGGCTTATGGACCTGATCAAACTTGAAGGAAAAAGGTGGTGATGGGGATGGTTTGAAGGGAGAAAAGGGAAGAGGGACAGCAGCCTTTTCTATTCCTGTTTTGCTGTCCAAACCGAGAGGGCAAGAGCTCCTCTCTTGCTCTCGTTTTCTGCTGGGAAATGAGTGAGGGAGGGGCTGAATTTGGGAGTGATCTTGAATGGCTAATTGATTTTTATGTATGGGTTATAAGAAGGTAAAAATAGAGGATATGGGGAGGAAATCTCGTGAGTAAAAGGTGAGAGGAAGAGAGGAATCAAATTGTGATATCCTTGAAAGATTACTTCTTGATATTTCATGATTAGATCAAGATTTTCTTGTCTCACTAGTTAATTGAGAAGTGTAGTTTGGTTCCAAGGAAACTAGGACTTAGAATATGAGAGGCAAGTGAAGTAACGAGATTTAGAATGGTAGTTTGTTCATAGTTACTTGCATGTGCCTTCATGATCATTTCTTATGTTAGAATTGTACTCTAGGCTTTTCAAGTTGTTCCTTGCATGTGCATGTATATCTAGCTAGGATTTGGTAATTCAAACAATATGTGGATAAGAGAAGAAGTTGGAATATTACAATTTGTTTATTTGTGTACATTTCATATTACTTGACATTTTATTCCCTGCACACTCTCTTCTCATTTGGAAATGGTTCCCTTTTAATATTCCTTTATAAGTATCTAGATAATAGTTTTTTTTTTTTAAACATATCCCACATATATACTCACATACGTAATCCATTTGCTCTTAATTATATATCTAGTTTTCATATAATATGTGTTTTATGATTACACTTATACACATAGTTTTTAAATACTAAGGCATTTGCAATTGTTCTAGACACATATATGTGTGTGCGTGTGTGTATATATATATATATATATATATATATATATATATATATATATATATATATATATATATATATAATATTTCAATTTCGTGTTTTTGTCCGTTGATAGTATTACACGTCACTTTAATAAAATTTGTCGTTACTAGAAGCCGTATACTTATAATACTTTGAACACCCAGTTATTAGTCGGTCATTTTCAAGAATCCGGTTCTAGTTCAACTTCTAAAATAATATCGTTATTCGTCAATTTCCTATATCATGAAATTTCCTCACATTATTATCAAACTTGTAACAAATTTTCTTAACATTTTTAGCTAATATATTATTCATTATTTATTATTAATATATATCGTCGTACAAAAGTCTATATTTTTGCCAATTGTTACATTCTCCCTCCGTTAAAAGAATTTCACCCCGAAATTCAACTTGTAGACGGGATATCACCAAACAAGTGGGGGTATTTAATTTTCATTTGATCTTCGCGTTCCCAAGTAAATTCTGGTCCTCGCTGAGAGTTCTAACGAAATTTCACGATAGGAATACGACTTTGTTTTAAACGCTTCACTTCTCGATCCATAATTTCCACAGGTTCTTCAACGAAGTGGAGTTTTGTGTTTAGTTGTATCTCATCGAGAGGTATTACTTTAGTGTCATCGGACAGACACTTTTTGAGGTTGGATACATGGAATACGTCGTGTACTTTGCTCAGTTCCTGGGGTAACTTTAGTCGATACGCAACAGGACCAATTCTGTCAAGAATTTCGAAGGGTCCAATGTATCTTGGGTTAAGCTTTCCTCTTTTGCCAAAACGAATCATACCCTTCCAGGGCGAGACTTTTAGCATCACTCGATCTCCAACTTGGAATTCTAGAGGTTTACGCCTTATATCAGCATAGCTTTTCTGACGGTCACGTGCCGCCTTAAGTCGATCCTTGATTTGAATGATCTTCTCGGTCGTTTCATGGATTATTTCTGGCCCAGTACGCAACGTGTCATTTGTGTGTGCTCGGGCCAGTTGGGTATCCCTGACCTCTGCCCAACATATAGGCGATCGACATTTGCGTCCATATAAAGCTTCGAATGGTGCTGCTTTCAGGCTGGTGTGATAACTATTATTATATGAAAACTCAATCAACGGTAGATGAGTATCCCAAGAATTTCCAAAGTCAATTACACAAGACCGTAGCATATCTTCTAGGGTCTGAATGGTTCGTTCACTTTGACCGTCTATCTGTGGGTGGTAAGCTGTGCTCATATCCAAGCGGGTTCCCAGGGATTTGTGAAGTGATTGCCAGAACCTTGATGTGAACCTACTATCCCTATCCGAGATAATAGATGTTGGCACTCCATGAAGCTTGACAATTTCCCTGAGATATGTTCTCGTCAGCTTTTCCATTTTGTCAGTTTCCTTGATTGGTAGAAAATGGGCAGACTTAGTTAATCTATCAACCACTACCCAAATAGCATCATAACCACTAGGAGTCTTGGGCAGCTTTGTGATAAAGTCCATTGCAATTTGCTCCCATTTCCACTCGGGAATCTCTGGTTGTTGCAGCAATCCCGAGGGCTTTTGATGCTCTGCCTTGACTTTAGAGCAAGTCAAGCATTTGCCCACATAAGTGGCAATCTCAGCCTTCATATTAGGCTACCAATATAACTTCTTTAGATCTAAATACATCTTGTCGGAGCCAGGATGTACGGAATATCTTGATCTGTGAGCTTCGTCCATGACTAGGCTCCTATTGTTACCAAACTTGGGTACCCAGATTCTGTTCATGAAATGACGAGTTCTATCGTCCTTAAGCTCAAAATGTTTATCTATTCCCCGTAAAGCTTCTTCTCTAATATTCTCCTCTTTCAGAGCATCTAGTTGAGCTTCACGAATACGGGTATTAAGGTTTGAATGGATGGTCATAGTTAGCGCTTTTACTCGTCGTGGTTTCTTATGCTCTTTACGACTTAAAGCATCAGCTACAACATTTGCTTTTCCAGGATGATACCGAATCTCACATTCGTAATCATTTAATAACTCAATCCATCTTCTTTACCTCATATTTAGTTCTTTTTGATCAAATATGTGTTGGAGACTCTTATGGTCGGTAAAAATGATACATTTTGTTCCATATAAGTAATGTCTCCAAATCTTCAAGGCAAAGACTACTGCTCCCAATTCCAGGTCGTGGGTTGTGTAGTTGTTTTCATGGATTTTGAGTTGTCGTGAAGCATATGCAATAACCTTCTCTCTCTGCATTAAAACGCACCCCAATCCTTGAGTTGACGCATCACAGTATACGACAAAATCTTCGGTTCCTTCAGGTAAGGATAGGATTGGTGTGCTACACAACATCTTTTTCAACTTTTGGAATGCAACTTCTTGCTTATCTCCCCAGTCGAACTTCATTTCTTTTTGTGTTAATGCAGTGAGTGGCTTTGCTATCTTGGAAAAATTCTCTATGAATCTTATATAGTAGCCAGCAAGGCCTAAGAATTGTCGCACTTCGGTTGGCGTTCTTGGTGCATCCCAATTCTTAACTGCTTCGATTTTCGTGGGATACACATGTATTCCTCTGTTGCTCACCACATGTCCTAGGAAATGTACCTCTCTAATCCAAAATTCGCATTTAGAGAATTTTGCGTACAACTTTTCCTTTCTTAACAGTTCCAAGATCAATTTCAGATGTTGGCCGTGTTCCTCTTTGGTTTGTGAATAGATTAGAATGTCGTCGATGAACACTATAACGAACTTATCTAAGTATGGTTTGCATAAACGATTCATGAGATCCATGAATATAGCTGGAGCATTGGTCAACCCGAAGGGCATAACTAGAAACTCATAGTGACCGTATCGAGTTCTAAATGCAGTTTTCAGAACATCTGCTTCTAATACTTTTAGCTGATGATATCCAGCTCTTAGATCTATCTTCGAATAGAAGCTAGATCCCTGGAGTTGATCGAACAAGTCATCTATTCTAGGGAGTGGATAACGGTTCTTGACTGTGAGTTTGTTCAACTCCCTATAATCTATACACATCCTGAAAGAACCATCTTTCTTTTTGACGAATAAGACCGGTGCTCCCCAAGGTGAGAAGCTTGGTCTAATAAAACCCTTGTCAAGTAGTTCTTGCAGTTGACTTGAAAGCTCTTGCATTTCCGAAGGTGCCAATCTATAAGGAGATCTCGCTACTGGATTTGCTCCCGGAATTAAATCAATTCGGAACTCGACACTGCGACTTGGCGGCAATCCAGGCAGATCTTCAGGAAATACGTCGGGGTAGTTGCATACGTGAGGTATGTCTTTGATTTCTTTCGTCTTGCTCTTCGTGTCTACTACGTGCGCCAAGAAGGCATAATACTTCTTGTATAGATATTTTTGAGCCTTAGTGCAAGAAATAAGCTTCAAGTTTTGACCCGACTTGTCTCCGTAGATTATTATGGTCTCTTTGTTAGGTAGAGTTAGTCGTACAGCTTTTTCGAAACAAAGAATTTCAGCATGATGCAGAGACAACCAATCCATGCCGATAATGATATCGAAACTCCCAATATTCATTGGCATTAAGTTGACATAGAATGTGTGGTCGTTCAAAGTTAAGAGACAATTTCGTAAGATTTCGATGGTTTTTTCTATCTGACCGTTTGCTACTTCTACTTCGTATGCTACGTCTAATTTACTAGACTCGTGATTTAATATTTCTTTAAATGATGGAGTTATAAAACTTCTATCGGCACCGGAGTCAAACAGAATTGTAGCATACAAGTTATTGATAAGGAACGTACTAGTAACCACCGATGGATCTTGTATGGCATCTTTGTTCCCTATTACGAAAGCCTGACCACGAGCAGTCCCATCGCCCTTCTTCAACTTTGGGCAATTTCGCTTGATGTGCCCTTTTTCTCCACATTCAAAACAAGCTCCTCCTCCACTAGAACCCGATTTATTACCCCTTCCTGGTACTGCATCAACTATTGCCATTCCCCAACAAAAGTTTGCCGTATGACCTTTCTTATTGCATTTGGCACAATGGAAGCATTCTCCCTTGTGGTGTCGGTTGCATTGATTACATAAGGGCATATTCCCAATGTAACCCTTTTGTTGGATTGGAACTTGTTGAACTGGAACTGGGGATGGTACCATAGCATATACCTTTTCATTTTGAGGCTTTTTCTGTTGGTTCTGGTTCGATCCATTGAACTTGCGTTTATGGTGGTTGTTGCTAGCCTTTGGAGTTTCAACTTCCTTTATCATTACTCCATTTTCGATTTCGTTCTTGATCAATTGCATAGCTAGACGTTTAGCACTAAGATATGTGGTAGGTTTTGATGAAAGTACCATTCCTTTTATTTTTGGAGCCAGGCCCCATATATAACGCTCCACTTTCTTGCCTTCTGGTTTCACCATGCCTGGACAGAGGAGTGAAAGATCATTAAACCTTGTTGTGTAAGCCTTGACTTCAGAACCTTTCATCTTTAAGTTCCAAAGATCATGTTCTAGGCTCTGTACTTCTTCTCGGGGGCAGTATTCCTCTATTAAAAGTTCTTTCATGCTCTCCCATGACATTGAGTTGGCCACTGAGATACCCAAGGTTTTTACATGGTCAGTCCACCATGTTAGGGCTCCATCCATCAAGGTGCATGCAGCAAACCGCACTTTGCTACCTTCAGAGCAGTAGCATATGTCAAAAACAGATTCAACTTTTTCAAACCAACAAGTTAAACCAACAACACCTTCGTTGCCATAAAAGTTTCTTGGCTTGCAACTCATGAAGTCCTTGTAGGAACAAGTTCTTCTAGGCTCTTCAGGATGTGAGTGTAGAGTGCTTCCAGCTCCGTTTCCCAGTCCATTCACTTCCACGACTTGTCTTCCATCATTCAAACTCCTCGCAGTTGCCATTGCAATAGTAATGCGTTCTGAAACTAGTTGTTCCAATTCTGCTGTAGTTTGAGGAAGTCCGGACTCGGGAGGTGGTGGAATTGGAGCGCTAGAAGTTGGCGTTTCCGTTACTGGACTCACAATCGGCCCTCTGGCCGGTCGACCTCTCCGGGTTCGTCTTAATGTTGGTTCGGTAGTTGGTGTTACTTCGTGGTTTGCTCTTGTGTTCCTTCTTGGAGGCATTTTGATTCCCTAATTCATTTAGTAGTAAAGGTTAAGTTTGTGATGTTTTTGTTAGTTTTCACATAATGTTATTATTCATAATTCACGATTTATATAATAGTTCAAATATATATATATATATATATATATATATATATATATATATATATATATATATATATATATATATATATATATATATATATATATTTAAACGTAATAACATATGCTTCATTATATTAAACATTAACATCCGAGTACAATAGTCTTTACCATTCTCAAAATGTAAAGACTTAAGATTAGTGGTACAAAGACCAACTAATAAACAAATAAAGTTTACATATGCTTACATATCCAAATACATATCCGAAAAGTTTGGTACCCAAAATCTGCAAGTTTCTCGGAAACTCGACTAATTAGTTTTATCAAAACTAAAAAATTTGTCCACTGAGCGGGACATGTCGTCATATTTTTCTTCTAGTATTTTATGTTTTTCCTCTAGTGATTCGTGTTTTTCTTCTAGCAACGCATGCCTCTCCTCGACTCCGTGTGCCACTGAGAATGCAATTTGACTTTGAGTTTCCACATTGGTCATTCTTGAATCGAAATAAGTCCAGCTATTATGGCGGTAGTCCATCTCTTGACAGAGATTGTCTTGCAAGATCTGATACTGCTCTTGTCGTTGTTTCATTCGGGCCATTTCTTCCTTCGTTTTTATGGATTGACCCTGCATGTTGCTTAGTTCATCACTGATGTGCCACATTTGTCCGTGCAATCGGACGTTCTGCTCAAGTAGGAAGGACAATTTGTCAATGTCCATGTCAAAAGCAGGTGCAGCTCCAGATGTTTGTCCTTCTTCAAATGTTCCTGCCGTCCGCTTTCCGGTCATCCTTTGGTTCTCATGGTTGCTTTCCGAAACAGGTGGTTCCATCGTCTTTTTGGTGCAAGGGGACCTCAAGCTATATTTTATAGTAACGGGTTTTGGGACCGAAATCTTAGCGGTTTTTCTTGAACGGCGGAGCGAAAATCCAAGGAAAGAGCGGCTGGGAGAAGGTGGAATTGGAGCGGGTGACTCTGAATCGGTTATTATTATTACCTCATCTTCATCCATATCTTCTTCGGGATCATCCTTAGGTTCCTCCTCCATCTCCTCTTCCGGATCCTCATTTGGATCTTCTTCAGGCTCGAACTCATCAAATTGCATCGGTGCATGTTCAGCTGGAGAAATGGGTTGGTACACAGATGCATAGTCGGGGAAATAGGGATCTCCCGGTAGAACATGAAACATGGGCTCGTCTGCTGGTGGTATGAATTATCTCCATAAATTATCCATCTAAACGAAGAACTAATTAGTATTTCCGATATGTTACACAAAATTTTTACATATAAATAAAAGAAAGTCTTATCGACTTTTATTGACTTGTGATCATACTTTTACTTGTAAAACGCCAAGTTTTTAGCTTATCAAGTAGATCGCTTAGGTTGGATAATCCATGAGGCCCGACCAAAATAAAACTTAGGTGCACATCTAGCTTTAGTCATGGTATGACCTATGTTTTAAGAAACCTAATTGAGTATTTGATCTAAATTCTTGTGTTTAAGTTTATTAGATTCTTAACTTTTAAGTATTGTAGGATAAGGATATTTCTTACACTTACTAGAGTAAGCTCTAGACTATAGTTGTATTTTTGCTAAAAATAAAATACTAAGTTCTCTATAGTCGTTAGCTCTGATACCAATCTGTCACACCCCGACCCGCGGCGGAAATCGCCGGGGTTGCGACGTTATACAATTGGATCACAGTCAACCACATATATTGAACGCTTAATATATTTAAATCAATATGTTACAAACCTTAAAGTGTTGGAATTGAAATTACATATTCATAGTTTAAACACACATCAGTAAATAAAAACAGTTCAAGATTATTCCCAAAAGAAAGGAACTATAATTTCCTTAGAACCGATGTCCTACCTCCGGCTCCTTAGTTACCAGAGAATACACATTTTTAAAATACGTCAACAAAAATTGTTGGTGAGTTCCACAGGTTTTGACTCCGTAGGTTTTATAACATGAAATCTTTATAAGACATGGGATGTTTAACGAAGTAAATTGTGCAAAACATGTCCAACAATGTTACCGATATGCTTCGTATGAGAACCGATACTTGAAATCTAATATGAGTACCTATATTACTTACTTACCATAAAAGTAAAATTTTAACATATTTATGAGAAGCAAAATATTTAGTGTTTGTATAGATAGACACTAACAATCGTTTTAACAATCTACAAACAATATTCATACTACATACAACCTCATCCCAGTGTGTCTTAGTATATTTATTTCCGGGACTTTGTTATAATTCCCGATTGTTTGGATTTAAAGACTTTTGGCGGTAATGCTTAAAAATGTAAAACTACCAAGTTCTAACAGGACAACGGTAATATGTGTCCCTTTACGAGTGTAAACAGTACGTCGACTGTAAGTGACCATATATATGTTTAGACAGTACTCCGACTGTAAGTGAATAACAAAGTTTATACAGCACCCCGGCTGTGAGTGTCCAAAATCGATATAGTCCAAATCATCATATCTTATGAGGTTTTCAACATGATCATATTAGAAGTACTTGTTATAATTTACACTTTTGTAACTATTAAAATATGTGTGAACCAAACAATATCATAATGGGTGTACTTCTTATTTATCACAACACTTTGTATATATATTTGAAAGTCCAAACAGCAAGATAAATCAAAAAGGGCAATTCTATCCATGTTTTTAGAAAAATCATAGAAAAATCATCATAAGTCGAAATCTGGATCCGTAAACTCTCAAAGTTTAGAAAATGAGTCTAATTTGTCCATAATTTTTATCCTAAGCTTAAGTGGTTCCTAACCTGAGTGAAAATACTCATTTTTACAGACAAGTCCGAAAATGTTCTGAAATGATAGACAGTTTTGTAAAAATCATTATAAATTGTAGAAAAATCGTATGAACCCGTGCAGGTAGTCCTTAGAAAGGTATTAACATGAACTACTTCCATATTGTACAGTTTTGAAATCCATTGAGTTTAAGGAGGGCAAAACAGTCCGTGAACAGACCATAACTTTACTGTGAAAAGCTGAAATTTGAGCTTAGGTATGTTTAGTGACATAACTTGTATTTTTAGTTAGTAAAGCCTTTAAATCTTTCAACTATAACTTGTTTAGTGTGTATTCTCCCCCAAAACTTGTAAAACATAAAAGAGGGGCCGTAGAAAACTCACTTTAGTTGCGTGTCTTTATCGGGTTCAAAGATGTCGAGATGTTCCCGGTTTCTCGAAGGCTCGTGACGAAAGTATTCTTTGGGAGGACTTAACATAGATGATGACAGATTAAGTTAGATATTACAACTAGTTATTCATAACAGCTGTGGGTTATTTTTAAAATGTAAAACATAAGTAAAAGTTTTATGTATACCTTTGTTCTAATACTATCACAAAGGATTGTTATATCATGAGTTGAACACCATCTTTCTAGGCATCATGGAAGAGGTTGTCATGGGATCTATGTCACTCAAAAATGACTTTCAATGGACTGTTATGATTTCGAAAAATGGCAGCAACAGGAAGGTTTTTAGGAGCTTATTTGGTACCTGGAGTTCAGCAACTATTTGTGTGTGTAGGTTCTCGAAAATTCAGCAACTAAAGAGTGTATTTGGGTGATTTCAGTCAAGTAACAAACAAGGAAAAAGGGGTTGTGATTAAGCCATCATTTTGGCTTATGGACCTGATCAAACTTGAAGGAAAAAGGTGGTGATGGGGATGGTTTGAAGGGAGAAAAGGGAAGAGGGACAGCAGCCTTTTCTGTTCCTGTTTTGCTGTCCAAACCGAGAGGGCAAGAGCTCCTCTCTTGCTCTCGTTTTCTGCTGGGAAATGAGTGAGGGAGGGGCTGAATTTGGGAGTGATCTTGAATGGATAATTGATTTTTATGTATGGGTTATAAGAAGGTAAAAATAGAGGATATGGGGAGGAGATCTCGTGAGTAAAAGGTGAGAGGAAGAGAGGAATCAAATTGTGATATCCTTGAAAGATTACTTCTTGATATTTCATGATTAGATCAAGATTTTCTTGTCTCACTAGTTAATTGAGAAGTGTAGTTTGGTTCCAAGGAAACTAGGACTTAGAATATGAGAGGCAAGTGAAGTAACGAGATTTAGAATGGTAGTTTGTTCATAGTTACTTGCATGTGCCTTCATGATCATTTCTTATGTTAGAATTGTACTCTAGGCTTTTCAAGTTGTTCCTTACATGTGCATGTATATCTAGCTAGGATTTGGTAATTCAAACAATATGTGGATAAGAGAAGAAGTTGGAATATTACAATTTGTTTATTTGTGTACATTTCATATTACTTGACATTTTATTCCCTGCACACTCTCTTCTTATTTGGAAATGGTTCCCTCTTAATATTCCTTTATAAGTATCTAGATAATAGTTTTTTTTTAAACATATCCCACATATATACTCACATACGTAATCCATTTGCTCTTAATTATATATCTAGTTTTCATATAATATGTGTTTTATGATTACACTTATACACATAGTTTTTAAATACTAAGGCATTTGCAATTGTTCTAGACACATATGTGTGTGCGTGTATATATATATATATATATATATATATATATATATATATATATATATATATATATATATATATATATATATAATATTTCAATTTCGTGTATTTGTCCGTTGATAGTATTACACGTCACTTTAATAAAATTTGTCGTTACTAGAAGCCGTATACTTATAATACTTTGAACACCCAGTTATTAGTCGATCATTTTCAAGAATCCGGTTCTAATTCAACTTCTAAAATAATATCGTTATTCGTCAATTTCCTAGATCATGAAATTTCCTCACATTATTATCAAACTTGTAACAAATTTTCTTAACATTTTTAGCTAATATATTATTCATTATTTATTATTAATATATATCGTCGTACAAAAGTCTATATTTTTGCCAATTGTTACAATATATATATATATATATATATATATATATATATATATATATATATATATATATATATATATATATATATATATACGTATATAATATTTAATTAACTATTGTATGCATGTTGTTCGTGTTGCTTCAAAGCAATAATTATTTAAAAATCATCGATATGTCATATTATCCATTATCCATGTAAGTTTCTTTTAAATGCAAATTGTGTATCTTATCACTTTATATTTTAGTATATGTTTAACATTTTAATTATAATAATAAGTGTTTTATAAAATTTTCTTTCACTTATTAATAATAATAAGTGGTTTTAAAATTAATGAAAAATAATTATAAATAATAAAATCAAATTATAAAAATCATGGATATGTCATATTATCCATGTAAGTCTCTTTTGAAATACAAATTGTTTATCTGATCAATTTATTATTCAATGTATGTTTCGCATTTTAATAATAATAGTAAGTGTTTCTTAAAAGTCTTCTTTAACTTATTATTAATAATAAGTGGTTTAAAATTAATGAAAAATAATTTTAAATAATAATAACATCAAATTATAAATTACATTTAGTTAAAAATAAATTGTATTTTAAATGAACGTCGTTATTGAAATTAGAAAATGGTTGCATAAGTAAAAATATAATTAATCAATCATAATAATTGTTAAAAGTAATACTAAATAGATAATAATATTTAATTCTATTAATGTGAAAGGTGGGTTGAAGTCAATGAAGATTATTGTTCAAAATAATTGAGATTTTATATGTATAAATTAGTGTAAAAATATTATCTTAAAGTTAATGTCAATGACATAGCCATTTTAAACATATATTTTTCAATATTCTAATAATATACTTTTAACCTACATTGTGCAACACGCGTAAATTCGTCTAGTATACTTATAAATGAATCATTTTCCTTTCACTACATTCATTTGAAACTCCCATACATTTTTCCTTTCACCACATTCATTTGAAACTCCCATTAGTTTTCAATTTTTTCTAATAATGATTATAAGTTGGTTAATAAGGTTAAATAAATATCAAACCTAAAGTGTAATCATATATAAACTTAATTTCAATATTAAAAGAATATCTTTAGTTTTACTTATAAAGTTATGTTTTTTTAAACTTTTAACATATTATACTTAATTTATTAGTTTTAATATATTGTTGGATGTAAACCCTTATCAATTTAAATCTACAAGTTGTATAAGATACTTAAATTATTAATTTTAATATAACATTACCTGGTAAACTACTTAAATATAAATATAACATTATACTGTCAAGTTCAATATAAACTTCGGTTCCACTTAAAAAACCCAAAGGATATTTTGTGAATAGTGAAAAATGATGAAATTATAGTGCTAAATGCAAAATCTAAATTATAATATCAATCTAAGTAAAATATTTCATAAATATATTTTAATAATCGTTAAAAGTTTTCAAATAAGTAACTTAAAATAACTTACAATTACAGTAGTTAAAAATAACTCTATATAAATGATTATATTGTCACCTTTAAAATAAAATAAAAATGTTTGAAGTTTTGAATAATTATAATGATAGAAATTAAAAGGGTAAGCAAATAAATTTTTAAAAAATAATTAACAATAACTACAACATTAAATAACATTAAACTATATATTATATTTAATTTTATTTATGAGTAACCCGCGAGTAGAAATCATTCAAACTGTTGAGTTGATGCAGCTATAATAGATGAATATACTATTGTATAATTTAAAATAATCAATATATTATATCAACTTCGTATATAAATTATTATATCAAATTTAACAACAATGTTATTGTTATATTTAAAAAAATATAAAATATTTGTAAAGATTACTTAATGCCTTATGTTAATATGTTGGATGATGTGAATTTTAATCCTTCCCCAAGTATTTCTTGCAAAATTTTCTTTTATATTGTCTAATAAAATTTGGGTTTAGTGGGTGCCTTTCAACAAACATTTTATCCAATTGATCTAACATTTGGTTGTGAAAATATGCAATTGTCACGAATATTAATAAATTCGCAAACTACTAAAAAAAGAATTGTGGCTTAGGCCAATTCACGAGTTTAGTGACATATGTCTTTTTTTTATATATTTGAAAAAATAATGATCCTTGGTAATAACGTATATTATCAACGGAATTTGTTTGCATGTGCATTTTACATGCTTTTGTTTACTTGCATGAATAATGATGCTGCTATGCATATCTTTCATGACAAATGTCCTTTTACATAATACGCATATCTAATGTTGTTTCCCTATATTTTTGTCAGACATATGGATATTTTTGTCAAATAATTTATCTATCCATTTATTGATACAAAATGGTGTCAATATATAGATAGCTGCGTTTCTTAATGCAGTTAAGTGTTTGATACCCATTTGTTGAAAGCTTCATTTCCTAATCAAATAGATTGTTTTAATTATTAAAGGGAGAACAGGGCTTCGATGATTGTTTTACTAGTCATACTATACTTATAAAGGAGACATTTTTCCTTAAACCTCATGTATTTGAAACCCCAACAAAAATTTACGAACACCTCATGCATTTGAAACCTCCTATTATAACGAATATCACTCAAAAGTCTCTTAATAATGATTAACAATTCAAAGATTTTATAACTTATATAATATATTTAATAAATAATTAATGGATAGTCTATTATAAAGGGCTACTCTCTTTGAGTAGACACACAAATACAAATCACATACAAATTTCACAAAGAAAACAAGTTTAATTTTTTTTTTGTGTTTGTTTGAGGGCTTTGGACCATTTTTCGAGCCATGTATGTTGAAGTTTTTAATTTGTAACTTTTGTATATACTAATTCTTTTTTGTGTTTTCTTGCTTTAAGTATTATTTTAAGAATATCATTGTATGTTGTGGTTGGAATTTTAATGCAAATTAGATTAGATTCATGTTATTGATCATATGTTATGGAAGGTGATATATATATATATATATATATATATATATATATATATATATATATATATATATATATATATATAATATTTAATTAACTATTGTATGCATGTTTGTATGTTCGTGTTGCTTCAAAGCAATAATTATTTAAAAATCATGGATATGTCATATTATCCATTATCCATGTAAGTTTCTTTTAAATGCAAATTGTGTATCTTATCACTTTATATTTTAGTATATGTTTAACATTTTAATTATAATAATAAGTGTTTTTTAAAATTTTCTTTCACTTATTAATAATAATAAGTGGTTTTAAAATTAATGAAAAATAATTATAAATAATAAAATCAAATTATAAAAATCATGGATATATCATATTATCCATGTAAGTCACTTTTGAAATACAAATTGTTTATCTGATCACTTTATTATTCAATGTATGTTTCGCATTTTAATAATAATATTAAGTGTTTCTTAAAAGTTTTCTTTAACTTATTATTAATAATAAGTGGTTTAAAATTAATGAAAAATAATTTTAAATAATAATAACATCAAATTATAAATTACATTTAGTAACAAATAAATTGTATTTTAAATGAACGTCGTTATTGAAATTAGAAAATGGTTGCATAAGTAAAAATATAATTAATCAATCATAATAATAGTTAAAAGTAATACTAAATAGATAATTATATTTAATTCTATTAATGTGAAAGGTGGGTTGAAGTCATTGAAGATTATTGTTCAAAATAATTGAGATTTTATATGTATAAATTAGTGTAAAAATATTATCTCAAAGTTAATGTCAATGACATAACTATTTTAAACATATATTTTTTAATATTCTAATAATATACTTTTAACCTACATTGTGCAACACGCGGAAATTCGTCTAGTATACTTATAAATGAATCATTTTCCTTTCACTACATTAATTTGAAACTCCCATACATTTTTACTTTCACCACATTCATTTGAAACTCCCATTAGTTTTCAATTTTTTCTAATAATGATTATAAGTTGGTTAATAAGGTTAAATAAATATCAAACCTAAAGTGTAATCATATATAAACTTAATTTCAATATTAAAAGAATATCTTTAGTTTTACTTATAAAGTTATGTTTTTTTAACTTTTAACATATTATACTTAATTTATTAGTTTGAATGTATTGTTGGATGTAAACCCTTATCAATTTAAATCTACAAGTTGTATAAAATACTTAAATTATTAATTTAAATATAACATTACATGGTAAACTACTTAAATATAAATATAACATTATACTGTCAAGTTCAATATAAACTTCGGTTCCACTTAAAAAACCCAAAGAATATTTTGTAAATAGTGAAAAATGATGAAATTATAGTGCTAAATGCAAAATCTAAATTATAATATCAATCTAAGTAAAATATTTCATAAATATATTTTTATAATCGTTAAAAGTTTTCAAATAAGTAACTTAAAATAACTTACAATTACAGTAGTTAAAAATAACTCTATATAAATGATTATATTGTCACCTTTAAAATAAAATAACAATGTTTGAAGTTATAAATAATTATAATGATAGAAATTAAAAGGGTAAGCAAATAAATTTTTAAAAAATAATTAACAATAACTACAACATTAAATAACATTAAACTATATATTATATTTAATTTTATTTATGAGTAACCCGCGAGTAGAAATCATTCAAACTGTTGAGTTGATGCAGCTATAATAGATGAATATACTATCGTATAATTTAAAATAATCAATATATTATATCAACTTTGTATATAAATTATTATATCAATTTAACAACAATGTTATTGTTATATTTAAAAAAATATAAAATATTTGTAAAGATTACTTAATGCCTTATGTTAATATGTTGGATGATGTGAATTTTAATCCTTCCCCAAGTATTTCTTGCAAAATTTTCTTTTATATTGTCTAATAAAATTTGGGTTTAGTGGGTGCCTTTCAACAAACATTTTATCCAATTGATCTAACATTTGTTTGTGAAATTATGCAACTGTCACGAATATTAATAAATTTGCAAACTACTAAAAAAAGAATTGTGCCTTAGGCCAATTCACTAGTTTAGCGACATATATGTCTTTTTTTTTATATATTTGAAAAAATAATGATCCTTGGAAATAACGTATATTATCAATGGAATTTGTTTGCATGTGCATTTTACATGCTTTTGTTTACTTGCATGAATAATGATGTTGCTATGCATATCTTTCATGACAAATGTCCTTTTACATAATACGCATATCTAATGTTGTTTCCCTATATTTGTGTCAGACATATGGATATTTTTGTCAAATAATTTATCTATCCATTTATTGATACAAAATGGTGTCAATATATAGATAGCTGCGTTTCTTAATGTAATTAAGTATTTGATACCCATTTGTTGAAAGCTTCATTTCCTAATCAAATAGATTGTTTTAATTATTAAAGGGAGAACAGGGCTTCGATGATTGTTTTACTAGTCATACTATACTTATAAAGGAGACATTTTTCCTTAAACCTCATGTATTTGAAACCCCAACAAAAATTTACGAACACCTCATGCATTTGAAACCTCCTATTATAATGAATATCACTCAAAAGTCTCTTAATAATGATTAACAATTCAAAGATTTTATAACTTATATAATATATTTAATAAACAATTAATGGATAGTCTATTATAAATGGCTGCTCTCTTTGAGTAGACACACAAATACAAATCACATACAAAATTCACAAAGAAATCAAGGTAATTTTTTTTTTTTGTGTTTGTTTGAGGGCTTTGGACCATTTTTCGAGCCATGTATGTTGAAGTTTTTAATTTGTAACTTTTGTATATACTAATTCTTTTTTGTGTTTTCTTGGTTTAAGTATTATTTTAAGAATATCATTGTATGTTGTGGTTGGAATTTTAATGCAAATTAGATTAGATTCATGTTATTGATCATATGTTATGGAAGGTGATATATATATATATATATATATATATATATATATATATATATATATATATATATATATATACGTATATAATATTTAATTAACTATTGTATGCATGTTTGTATGTTCGTGTTGCTTCAAAGCAATAATTATTTAAAAATCATGGATATGTCATATTATCCATTATCCATGTAAGTTTCTTTTAAATGCAAATTGTGTATCTTATCACTTTATATTTTAGTATATTTTTAACATTTTAATTATAATAATAAGTGTTTTTTAAAATTTTCTTTCACTTCTTAATAATAATAAGTGGTTTTAAAATTAATGAAAAATAATTATAAATAATAAAATCAAATTATAAAAATCATGGATATGTCATATTATCCATGTAAGTCTCTTTTGAAATACAAATTGTTTATCTGATCACTTTATTATTCAATGTATGTTTCGCATTTTAATAATAATATTAAGTGCTTCTTAAAAGTCTTCTTTAACTTATTATTAATAATAAGTGGTTTAAAATTAATGAAAAATAATTTTAAATAATAATAACATCAAATTATAAATTACATTTAGTTACAAATAAATTGTATTTTAAATGAACGTCGTTATTGAAATTAGAAAATGGTTGCATAAGTAAAAATATAATTAATCAATCATAATAATTGTTAAAAGTAATACTAAATAGATAATTATATTTAATTCTATTAATGTGAGAGGTGGGTTGAAGTCAATGAAGATTATTGTTCAAAATAATTGAGATTTTATATGTATAAATTAGTGTAAAACTATTATCTCAAAGTTAATGTCAATGACATAACCATTTTAAACATATATTTTTTAATATTCTAATAATATACTTTTAACCTGCATTGTGCAACACGCGGAAATTCGTCTAGTATACTTATAAATGAATCATTTTCCTTTCACTACATTCATTTGAAACTCCTATACATTTTTCCTTTCACCACATTCATTTGAAACTCCCATTAGTTTTCAATTTTTTCTAATAATGATTATAAGTTGGTTAATAAGGTTAAATAAATATCAAACCTAAAGTGTAATCATATATAAACTTAATTTCAATATTAAAAGAATATCTTTAGTTTTACTTATAAAGTTATGTTTTTTTAACTTTTAACATATTATACTTAATTTATTAGTTTTAATGTATTGTTGGATGTAAACCCTTATCAATTTAAATCTACAAGTTGTATAAAATACTTAAATTATTAATTTAAATATAACATTACATGGTAAACTACTTAAATATAAATATAACATTATACTGTCAAGTTCAATATAAACTTCGGTTCCACTTAAAAAACCCAAAGAATATTTTGTAAATAGTGAAAAATGATGAAATTATAGTGCTAAATGCAAAATCTAAATTATAATATCAATCTAAGTAAAATATTTCATAAATATATTTTTATAATCGTTAAAAGTTTTCAAATAAGTAACTTAAAATAACTTACAATTATAGTAGTTAAAAATAACTCTATATAAATGATTATATTGTCACCTTTAAAATAAAATAAAAATGTTTGAAGTTTTAAATAATTATAATGATAGAAATTAAAAGGGTAAGCAAATAAATTTTTAAAAAATAATTAACAATAACTACAACATTAAATAACATTAAACTATATATTATATTTTATTTTATTTATGAGTAACCCGCGAGTAGAAATCATTCAAACTGTTGAGTTGATGCAACTATAATAGATGAATATACTATCGTATAATTTAAAATAATCAATATATTATATCAACTTCGTATATAAATTATTATATCAAATTTAACAACAATGTTATTGTTATATTTAAAAAAATATAAAATATTTGTAAAGATTACTTAATGCATTATGTTAATATGTTGGATGATGTGAATTTTAATCCTTCCCCAAGTATTTCTTGCAAAATTTTCTTTTATATTGTTTAATAAAATTTGGGTTTAGTGGGTGCCTTTCAACAAACATTTTATCCAATTGATCTAACATTTGTTTGTGAAAATATGCAACTGTCACGAATATTAATAAATTCGCAAACTACTAAAAAAAGAATTGTGCCTTAGGCCAATTCACGAGTTTAGCGACATATATGTCTTTTTTTTTTATATATTTGAAAAAATAATGATCCTTGGTAATAACGTATATTATCAATGGAATTTGTTTGCATGTGCATTTTACATGCTTTTGTTTACTTGCATGAATAATGATGTTGCTATGCATATCTTTCATGACAAATGTCCTTTTACATAATACGCATATCTAATGTTGTTTCCCTATATTTGTGTCAGACATATGGATATTTTTGTCAAATAATTTATCTATCCATTTATTGATACAAAATGGTGTCAATATATAGATAGCTGCGTTTCTTAATGCAGTTAAGTGTTTGATACCCATTTGTTGAAAGCTTCATTTCCTAATCAAATAGATTGTTTTAATTATTAAAGGGAGAACAGGGCTTCGATGATTGTCTTACTAGTCATACTATACTTATAAAGGAGACATTTTTCCTTAAACCTCATGTATTTGAAACCCCAACAAAAATTTACGAACACCTCATGCATTTGAAACCTCCTATTATAATGAATATCACTCAAAAGTCTCTTAATAATGATTAACAATTCAAAGATTTTATAACTTATATAATATATTTAATAAACAATTAATGGATAGTCTATTATAAATGGCTGCTCTCTTTGAGTAGACACACAAATACAAATCACATACAAAATTCACAAAGAAAACAAGTTAAAATTTTTTTTGTGTTTGTTTGAGGGCTTTGGACCATTTTTCGAGCCATGTATGTTGAAGTTTTTAATTTGTAACTTTTGTATATACTAATTCTTTTTTGTGTTTTCTTGGTTTAAGTATTATTTTAAGAATATCATTGTATGTTGTGGTTGGAATTTTAATGCAAATTAGATTAGATTCATGTTATTGATCATATGTTATGGAAGGTGATATATATATATATATATATATATATATATATATATATATATATACGTATATAATATTTAATTAACTATTGTATGCATGTTTGTATGTTCGTGTTGCTTCAAAGCAATAATTATTTAAAAATCATTGGATATGTCATATTATTCATTATCCATGTAAGTTTCTTTTAAATGCAAATTATGTATCTTATCACTTTATATTTTAGTATATGTTTAACATTTTAATTATAATAATAAGTGTTTTTTAAAATTTTCTTTCACTTATTAATAATAATAAGTGGTTTTAAAATTAATGAAAAATAATTATAAATAATAAAATCAAATTATAAAAATCATGGATATGTCATATTATCCATGTAAGTCTCTTTTGAAATACAAATTGTTTATCTGATCACTTTATTATTCAATGTATGTTTCGCATTTTAATAATAATATTAAGTGTTTCTTAAAAGTCTTCTTTAACTTATTATTAATAATAAGTGGTTTAAAATTAATGAAAAATAATTTTAAATAATACTAACATCAAATTATAAATTACATTTAGTTACAAATAAATTGTATTTTAAATGAACGTCGTTATTGAAATTAGAAAATGGTTGCATAAGTAAAAATATAATTAATCAATCATAATAATTGTTAAAAGTAATACTAAATAGATAATTATATTTAATTCTATTAATGTGAAAGGTGGGTTGAAGTCAATGAAGATTATTGTTCAAAATAATTGAGATTTTATATGTATAAATTAGTATAAAAATATTATCTCAAAGTTAACGTGAATGACATAACCATTTTAAACATATATTTTTTAATATTCTAATAATATACTTTTAACCTGCAATATGCAACACGCGGAAATTCGTCTAGTATACTTATAAATGAATCATTTTCCTTTCACTACATTCATTTGAAACTCCCATACATTTTTCCTTTCACCACATTCATTTGAAACTCCCATTAGTTTTCAATTTTTTCTAATAATGATTATAAGTTGGTTAATAAGGTTAAATAAATATCAAACCTAAAGTGTAATCATATATAAACTTAATTTCAATATTAAAAGAATATCTTTAGTTTTACTTATAAAGTTATGTTTTTTTAACTTTTAACATATTATACTTAATTTATTAGTTTTAATGTATTGTTGGATGTAAACCCTTATCAATTTAAATCTACAAGTTGTATAAAATACTTAAATTATTAATTTAAATATAACATTACATGGTAAACTACTTAAATATAAATATAACATTATACTGTCAAGTTCAATATAAACTTCGGTTCCACTTAAAAAACCCAAAGAATATTTTGTAAATAGTGAAAAATGATGAAATTATAGTGCTAAATGCAAAATCTAAATTATAATATCAATCTAAGTAAAATATTTCATAAATATATTTTTATAATCGTTAAAAGTTTTCAAATAAGTAACTTAAAATAATTACAATTACAGTAGTTAAAAATAACTCTATATAAATGATTATATTGTTACCTTTAAAATAAAATAACAATGTTTGAAGTTTTAAATAATTATAATGATAGAAATTAAAAGGGTAAGCAAATAAATTTTTAAAAAATAATTAACAATAACTACAACATTAAATAACATTAAACTATATATTCTATTTTATTTTATTTATGAGTAACCCGCGAGTAGAAATCATTCAAACTGTTGAGTTGATGCAGCTATAATAGATGAATATACTATCGTATAATTTAAACTAATCAATATATTATATCAACTTCGTATATAAATTATTATATCAAATTTAACAACAATGTTATTGTTATATTTAAAAAAATATAAAATACTTGTAAAGATTACTTAATGCCTTATGTTAATATGTTGGATGATGTGAATTTTAATCCTTCCCCAAGTATTTCTTGCAAAATTTTCTTTTATATTTTCTAATAAAATTTGGGTTTAGTGGGTGCCTTTCAACAAACATTTTATCCAATTGATCTAACATTTGTTTGTGAAAATATGCAACTGTCACAAATATTAATAAATTCGCAAATTACTAAAAAAAGAATTGTGCCTTAGGCCAATTCACGAGTTTAGCGACATATATGTCTTTTTTTTTTTATATATTTGAAAAAATAATGATCCTTGGTAATAACATATATTATCAATGGAATTTGTTTGCATTTGCATTTTACATGCTTTTGTTACTTGCATGAATAATGATGTTGCTATGCATATCTTTCATGACAAATGTCCTTTTACATAATACGCATATCTAATGTTGTTTCCCTATATTTGTGTCAGACATATGGATACTTTTGTCAAATAATTTATCTATCCATTTATTGATACAAAATGGTGTCAATATATAGATAGCTGCGTTTCTTAATGCAATTAAGTATTTGATACCCATTTGTTGAAAGCTTCATTTCCTAATCAAATAGATTGTTTTAATTATTAAAGGGAGAACAGGGCTTCGATGATTGTTTTACTAGTCATACTATACTTATAAAGGAGACATTTTTCCTTAAACCTCATGTATTTGAAACCCCAACAAAAATTTACGAACACCTCATGCATTTGAAACCTCCTATTATAATGAATATCACTCAAAAGTCTCTTAATAATGATTAACAATTCAAAGATTTTATAACTTAAATAATATATCTAATAAACAATTAATGGATAGTCTATTATAAATGGCTACTCTCTTTGAGTAGACACACAAATACAAATCACATACAAAATTCACAAAGAAAACAAGTTAAATTTTTTTTTTGTGTTTGTTTGAGGGCTTTGGACCATTTTTCGAGCCATGTATGTTGAAGTTTTTAATTTGTAACTTTTGTATATACTAATTCTTTTTTGTGTTTTCTTGGTTTAAGTATTATTTTAAGAATATCATTGTATGTTGTGGTTGGAATTTTAATGCAAATTAGATTAGATTCATGTTATTGATCATATGTTATGGAAGGTGATATATATATATATATATATATATATATATATATATATATATATATATACACGTATATAATATTTAATTAACTATTGTATGCATGTTTGTATGTTCGTGTTGCTTCAAAGCAATAATTATTTAAAAATCATGGATATGTCATATTATCCATTATCCATGTAAGTTTCTTTTATATGCAAATTGTGTATCTTATCACTTTATATTTTAGTATATGTTTAACATTTTAATTATAATAATAAGTGTTTTTTAAAATTTTCTTTCACTTATTAATAATAATAAGTGGTTTTAAAATTAATGAAAAATAATTATAAATAATAAAATCAAATTATAAAAATCATGGATATGTCATATTATCCATGTAAGTCTCTTTTGAAATACAAATTGTTTATCTGATCACTTTATTATTCAATGTATGTTTCGCATTTTAATAATAATATTAAGTGTTTCTTAAAAGTCTTCTTTAACTTATTATTAATTATAAGTGGTTTAAAATTAATGAAAAATAATTTTAAATAATAATAACATCAAATTATAAATTACATTTAGTTACAAATAAATTGTATTTTAAATGAACGTCGTTATTGAAATTAGAAAATGGTTGCATAAGTAAAAATATAATTAATCAATCATAATAATTGTTAAAAGTAATACTAAATAGATAATTATATTTAATTCTATTAATGTAAAAGGTGGGTTGAAGTCAATGAAAATTATTGTTCAAAATAATTGAGATTTTATATGTATAAATTAGTGTAAAAATATTATCTCAAAGTTAATGTCAATGACATAACCATTTTAAACATATATTTTTTTATATTCTAATAATATACTTTTAACCTGCATTGTGCAACACGCGGAAATTCGTCTAGTATACTTATAAATGAATCATTTTCCTTTCACTACATTCATTTGAAACTCCCATACATTTTTTCTTTCACCACATTCATTTGAAACTCCCATTAGTTTTCAATTTTTTCTAATAATGATTATAAGTTGGTTAATAAGGTTAAATAAATATCAAACCTAAAGTGTAATCATATATAAACTTAATTTCAATATTAAAAGAATATCTTTAGTTTTACTTATAAAGTTATGTTTTTTTTAACTTTTAACATATTATACTTAATTTATTAGTTTTAATGTATTGTTGGATGTAAACCCTTATCAATTTAAATCTACAAGTTGTATAAAATACTTAAATTATTAATTTAAATATAACATTACATGGTAAACTACTTAAATATAAATATAACATTATACTGTCAAGTTCAATATAAACTTCGGTTCCACTTAAAAAACCCAAAGAATATTTTGTAAATAGTGAAAAATGATGAAATTATAGTGCTAAATGCAAAATCTAAATTATAATATCAATCTAAGTAAAATATTTCATAAATATATTTTTATAATCGTTAAAAGTTTTCAAATAAGTAACTTAAAATAACTTACAATTATAGTAGTTAAAAATAACTCTATATAAATGATTATATTGTCACCTTTAAAATAAAATAAAAATGTTTGAAGTTTTAAATAATTATAATGATAGAAATTAAAAGGGTAAGCAAATAAATTTTTAAAAAATAATTAACAATAACTACAACATTAAATAACATTAAACTATATATTATATTTTATTTTATTTATGAGTAACCCGCGAGTAGAAATCATTCAAACTGTTGAGTTGATGCAGCTATAATAGATGAATATACTATCGTATAATTTAAAATAATCAATATATTATATCAACTTCGTATATAAATTATTATATCAAATTTAACAACAATGTTATTGTTATATTTAAAAAAATATAAAATATTTGTAAAGATTACTTAATGCCTTATGTTAATATGTTGGATGATGTGAATTTTAATCCTTCCCCAAGTATTTCTTGCAAATTTTTCTTTTATATTGTCTAATAAAATTTGGGTTTAGTGGGTGCCTTTCAACAAACATTTTATCCAATTGATCTAACATTTGTTTGTGAAATTATGCAACTGTCACGAATATTAATAAATTCGCAAACTACTAAAAAAAGAATTGTGCCTTAGGCCAATTCACGAGTTTAGCGACATATATGTCTTTTTTTTTATATATTTGAAAAAATAATGATCCTTGGTAATAACGTATATTATCAATGGAATTTGTTTGCATGTGCATTTTACATGCTTTTGTTTACTTGCATGAATAATGATGTTGCTATGCATATCTTTCATGACAAATGTCCTTTTACATAATACGCATATCTAATGTTGTTTCCCTATATTTGTGTCAGACATATGGATATTTTTGTCAAATAATTTATCTATCCATTTATTGATACAAAATGGTGTCAATATATAGATAGCTGCGTTTCTTAATGCAATTAAGTATTTGATACCCATTTGTTGAAAGCTTCATTTCCTAATCAAATAGATTGTTTTAATTATTAAAGGGAGAACAGGGCTTCGATGATTGTTTTACTAGTCATACTATACTTATAAAGGAGACATTTTTCCTTAAACCTCATGTATTTGAAACCCCAACAAAAATTTACGAACACCTCATGCATTTGAAACCTCCTATTATAATGAATATCACTAAAAAGTCTCTTAATAATGATTAACAATTCAAAGATTTTATAACTTATATAATATATTTAATAAACAATTAATGGATAGTCTATTATAAATGGCTGCTCTCTTTGAGTAGACACACAAATACAAATCACATACAAAATTCACAAAGAAAACAAGTTAAATTTTTTTTTTTGTGTTTGTTTGAGGGCTTTGGACCATTTTTCGAGCCATGTATGTTGAAGTTTTTAATTTGTAACTTTTGTATATACTAATTCTTTTTTGTGTTTTCTTGGTTTAAGTATTATTTTAAGAATATCATTGTATGTTGTGGTTGGAATTTTAATGCAAATTAGATTAGATTCATGTTATTGATCATATGTTATGGAAGGTGATATATATATATATATATATATATATATATATATATATATATATATATATATATATATATATATATACGTATATAATATTTAATTAACTATTGTATGCATGTTTGTATGTTCGTGTTGCTTCAAAGCAATAATTATTTAAAAATCATGGATATGTCATATTAACCATTATCCATGTAAGTTTCTTTTAAATGCAAATTGTGTATCTTATCACTTTATATTTTAGTATATTTTTAACATTTTAATTATAATAATAAGTGTTTTTTAAAATTTTCTTTCACTTATTAATAATAATAAGTGGTTTTAAAATTAATGAAAAATAATTATAAATAATAAAATCAATTTATAAAAATCATGGATATGTCATATTATCCATGTAAGTCTCTTTTGAAATACAAATTGTTTATCTGATCACTTTATTATTCAATGTATGTTTCGCATTTTAATAATAATATTAAGTGTTTCTTAAAAGTCTTTTTTAACTTATTATTAATAATAAGTGGTTTAAAATTAATGAAAAATAATTTTAAATAATAATAACATCAAATTATATATTACATTTAGTTACAAATAAATTGTATTTTAAATGAACGTCGTTATTGAAATTAGAAAATGGTTGCATAAGTAAAAATATAATTAATCAATCATAATAATTGTTAAAAGTAATACTAAATAGATAATTATATTTAATTCTATTAATGTGAAAGGTGGGTTGAAGTCAATGAAGATTATTGTTCAAAATAATTGAGATTTTATATGTATAAATTAGTGTAAAAATATTATCTCAAAGTTAATGTCAATGACATAACCATTTTAAACATATATTTTTTAATATTCTAATAATATACTTTTAACCTGCAATGTGCAACACGCGGAAATTCGTCTAGTATACTTATAAATGAATCATTTTCCTTTCACTACATTCATTTGAAACTCCCATACATTTTTCCTTTCACTACATTCATTTGAAACTCCCATTAGTTTTCAATTTTTTCTAATAATGATTATAAGTTGGTTAATAAGGTTAAATAAATATCAAACCTAAACTGTAATCATATATAAACTTAATTTCAATATTAAAAGAATATCTTTAGTTTTACTTATAAAGTTATGTTTTTTTAACTTTTAACATATTATACTTAATTTATTAGTTTTAATGTACTGTTGGATGTCAACCCTTATCAATTTAAATCTACAAGATGTATAAAATACTTAAATTATTAATTTAAATATAACATTACATGGTAAACTACTTAAATATAAATATAACATTATACTGTCAAGTTCAATATAAACTTCGGTTCCACTTAAAAAACCCAAAGAATATTTTGTAAATAGTGAAAAATGATGAAATTATAGTGCTAAATGCAAAATCTAAATTATAATATCAATCTAAGTAAAATATTTCATAAATATATTTTTATAATCGTTAAAAGTTTTCAAATAAGTAACTTAAAATAACTTACAATTATAGTAGTTAAAAATAACTCTATATAAATGATTATATTGTCACCTTTAAAATAAAATAAAAATGTTTGAAGTTTTAAATAATTATAATGATAGAAATTAAAAGGGTAAGCAAATAAATTTTTAAAAAATAATTAACAATAACTACAACATTAAATAACATTAAACTATATATTATATTTTATTTTATTTATGAGTAACCCGCGAGTAGAAATCATTCAAACTGTTGAGTTGATGCAGCTATAATAGATGAATATACTATCATATAATTTAAACTAATCAATATATTATATCAACTTCGTATATAAATTATTATATCAAATTTAACAACAATGTTATTGTTATATTTAAAAAAATATAAAATACTTGTAAAGATTACTTAATGCCTTATGTTAATATGTTGGATGATGTGAATTTTAATCCTTCCCCAAGTATTTCTTGCAAAATTTTCTTTTATATTGTCTAATAAAATTTGGGTTTAGTGGGTGCCTTTCAACAAACATTTTATCCAATTGATCTAACATTTGTTTGTGAAAATATGCAACTGTCACGAATATTAATAAATTCGCAAACTACTAAAAAAAGAATTGTGCCTTAGGCCAATTCACGAGTTTAGCGACATATATGTCTTTTTTTTATATATTTGAAAAAATAATGATCCTTGGTAATAACGTATATTATCAATGGAATTTGTTTGCATGTGCATTTTACATGCTTTTGTTTACTTGCATGAATAATGATGTTGCTATGCATATCTTTCATGACAAATGTCCTTTTACATAATACGCATATCTAATGTTGTTTCCCTATATTTGTGTCAGACATATGGATATTTTTGTCAAATAATTTATCTATCCATTTATTGATACAAAATGGTGTCAATATATAGATAGCTGCGTTTCTTAATGCAATTAAGTATTTGATACCCATTTGTTGAAAGCTTCATTTCCTAATCAAATAGATTGTTTTAATTATTAAAGGGAGAACAGGGCTTCGATGATTGTTTTACTAGTCATACTATACTTATAAAGGAGACATTTTTCCTTAAACCTCATGTATTTGAAACCCCAACAAAAATTTACGAACACCTCATGCATTTGAAACCTCCTATTATAATGAATATCACTCAAAAGTCTCTTAATAATGATTAACAATTCAAAGATTTTATAACTTATATAATATATTTAATAAACAATTAATGGATAGTCTATTATAAATGGCTGCTCTCTTTGAGTAGACACACAAATACAAATCACATACAAAATTCACAAAGAAAACAAGTTAAATTTTTTTTTTTGTGTTTGTTTGAGGGCTTTGGACCATTTTTCGAGCCATGTATGTTGAAGTTTTTAATTTGTAACTTTTGTATATACTAATTCTTTTTTGTGTTTTCTTGGTTTAAGTATTATTTTAAGAATATCATTGTATGTTGTGGTTGGAATTTTAATGCAAATTAGATTAGATTCATGTTATTGATCATATGTTATGGAAGGTGATATATATATATATATATATATATATATATATATATATATATATATATATATATATATATATATATATATACGTATATAATATTTAATTAACTATTGTATGCATGTTTGTATGTTCGTGTTGCTTCAAAGCAATAATTATTTAAAAATCATGGATATGTCATATTATTCATTATCCATGTAAGTTTCTTTTAAATGCAAATTGTGTATCTTATCACTTTATATTTTAGTATATGTTTAACATTTTAATTATAATAATAAGTGTTTTTTAAAATTTTCTTTCACTTATTAATAATAATAAGTGGTTTTAAAATTAATGAAAAATAATTATAAATAATAAAATCAAATTATAAAAATCATGGATATGTCATATTATCCATGTAAGTCTCTTTTGAAATACAAATTGTTTATCTGATCACTTTATTATTCAATGTATGTTTCGCATTTTAATAATAATATTAAGTGTTTCTTAAAAGTCTTCTTTAACTTATTATTAATAATAAGTGGTTTAAAATTAATGAAAAATAATTTTAAATAATAATAACATCAAATTATAAATTACATTTAGTTACAAATAAATTGTATTTTAAATGAACGTCGTTATTGAAATTAGAAAATGGTTGCATAAGTAAAAATATAATTAATCAATCATAATAATTGTTAAAAGTAATACTAAATAGATAATTATATTTAATTCTATTAATGTGAAAGGTGGGTTGAAGTCAATGAAGATTATTGTTCAAAATAATTGAGATTTTATATGTATAAATTAGTATAAAAATATTATCTCAAAGTTAATGTGAATGACATAACCATTTTAAACATATATTTTTTAATATTCTAATAATATACTTTTAACCTGCAATGTGCAACACGCGGAAATTCGTCTAGTATACTTATAAATGAATCATTTTCCTTTCACTACATTCATTTGAAACTCCCATACATTTTTCCTTTCACCACATTCATTTGAAACTCCCATTAGTTTTCAATTTTTTCTAATAATGATTATAAGTTGGTTAATAAGGTTAAATAAATATTAAACCTAAAGTATAATCATATATAAACTTAATTTCAATATTAAAAGAATATCTTTACTTCTACTTATAAAGTAATTTTTTTTAACTTTTAACATATTATACTTAATTTATTAGTTTTAATATATTGTTGGATGTAAACCATTATAATTTTAAAGCTACAACTTTTTAACAAGTTGTATAAAATACTTAAATTATTAATTTAAATATAACATTACATGGTAAACTACTTAAATATAAATTTTAGTTTAACTTAAACAATCCAAAGAATATTTTTTAAATAGTTAAAAGTGAAAATTTTAGTGTCTTTCTAATAATGATTATAAGTTGGTTAATAAGGTTAAATAAATATCAAATCAAAAGTGTAATAAAAAATAAACTAAATTCCAATATTAAAATAATATATTTACTTACACTTATAAAGTTATGTTTTCAACTTTTAACATATTATACTCATTTTTTAGATTTAATATGTTGTTGTACGTAAACTATTATCAGTTTAAAGCTACAACTTTTGAAGAGTTTGAACAAAAAACTTAAATTGTTAATTTATTAATAACATTACAATGTCAACTGAAATATAAATTTCAATTCCACTTAAAAACATAAAGAATATTTTGGGAATGTGATAAATTGTAGTGGTAAATGCAAAAAATAAATTATAATCTCAATTTAACTAAAATATTTCCTAAAGATATTTTTATAATAGTTAAAAGTTTTTAAATAAGTAGCTTAAATAACTTACAATAACAATAATTAAAAATAACTCTATAAAAATAATTATATTGTTAACTTTAAAATAAAAAAAAAAACAATGTTTGATGTTTTAAATAATTATAATGATAGAAATTAAAACGCTAAGCAAATAAATTTTCAAAAATTAATTGACAATAACAACTATAAATAACATCAAACCATATATTATATTTAATTTTGTTCATGAGTAACTCACGGGTAGAAGTAATTCAAATAATTTGGATTATGTAGTTATAATAGATGTATATATTATCATATAATTCAAAACAATCAATATATTATATCAATTTAGTATACAAATTATTATATCAAATTTAACTACAACGTTATTATTATATTAAAAAAAACATATATTTGTAACGAGTTTAACTATATAGGCGTTTCTGCTCAACGCGCGGGCATTCGCCTAGTATACTTATAAAGTAGACATTTTTTCTTGCATCATATTCATTTGAAACCTCCAAAGCATATTTCCTTGAACCTCATACATTTGAAACTCCCAAGACTATTCAACTTATATAATTTAATTTATGATTAATTGAAATGTTGTGATTTGTAATTTCCAAAACTCTTCAAATCATGATATTTAATTGACGGGTTAACTGAGATATTTAGCCTATATAAGAATATTGTAGCTTTCTTATTGCATGTATGTCAACACAAAATAATAGATTATATTGGTAGAGTTTGAAGAGTTATATGATTTGTTTCATGGATGTAAGATAACAATTGCAACTTTTCTAAATGTAAATGCAAGTAAATGCAAATTTGGTGCATGTAAAGTTTTATTTATTAACCAAACTTCAAATTTGGGTATGTGTGTAAAGGTATACTTGAGACAATTTCTTTTTTAATTTTATGTGTTATGGATCTTTTTATAATCATAAGATGATAAAGTGGGACTAATAATTACTTCTCATGAGCTTTTGGTAAATGAATTTTTAAGTTATTTATCAATTAGAACAATTAACCTTTTTAACATGTATGTGTCTTTATGTCGTCTTTCTCTTTTATATTAAGACAATCTATTTTTCTGTCCAAGAGAAATTATTCAACATGTATTTTATACATTAGTTATATAGTATGTTAGTTTTTATCGTTTATTTTAGTGTAAATAACATCAATGGAACTTTTGATAATTGATTTTGATAAAAAGGAGTTTACAATTATTATTCGACATTGTTAGTGATAGTGATGAATTAGAACAAATGATTTTAAATATGATATGAATTTATTGTTGAAAACTAAGGATTATTTATTTGTTATAAAAATACATTTATTATGTTCTCGCAAAATTTATATCTATGTATCCTTTTTTAAATGTTTTTTATAGTAATAAAAATAAGTAGTCTATTATATCTTATAACATTAGTTAATTTCCTTTTTCCTATTCATTCTTCACCTTAAAGTTAAAATAAAACTAAAAAAAATATTAATACTTTTATAAGAAAATATAAGTGATCAAAATATACTTCACGTGTAACACTTCCCACTCTCTAACCACTCTTCCCATTTTTTATTTTTATTTTTTTATTTTTTATTTTTAAGATTTGTCTTAGTACTTAACAATCACTATAGTTTTCAATTTCAAATCACTATTTTACTTGGACGCTTCATTCCATTCTAGTGGTTATTTGAAAATAGTTAAAAGAAATGAGTTTTGTCGCATCAATGGTTATTTCAACGCAATTTTTTTTATAACAATGTTTTTATATATCAAATGTATGTTGATTTCTAAATATTCTTTTTGAATGATTTATAAGTGTTTAATAAGTTTTGTTTGATGTAAATTTTATACTAAATGTTGTAATGTTTTTATGTTGTTAAAAGTTGTAGTATTTTTCCATATTATTCTTTGTTTGTTTTATATATAAATCAACATATGTTTTAGAGTAAATTACACGAATAGTCCCTATGGTTTGTGGTAATTTGCGAGTTTGGTCCCTAACTTATTTTTTTAACTCGGAAAGTCCTTACTGTTTGTTTTTGTTACGCACTTGGTCCCTACTGTTTGTTTTTATTACGCGCTTGGTCCCTATCTTACCTAAAAAGACTATTATTTAAATAGGGAAAAATGGTGGGGTATGTAAGGTAAGGTGAGGGGGTAGAGGTGGGGGTGTGTTTGTCACACCCCAAAACCATGAACGGCAGAAACGTTATGGGGCGGAGGACGTCATGTACAGTATCACAACAATGCAAAGTAGTAAATAAGCAACAACATCATCCATTGCATTAATAATATAATTTCATACAAGTGTGTTTTGTCAAGTTATATAGACACCAAAAATATACATCAAAATAAAAGAGGTGTCTTGAACGAGCTCCGTCTTCTCAAAAACCTGGCACCGTGTGACAACCCCCAAATCTATTACCGTTACAAATCCCATCTTCACTAACGGAATGCGTCGCTATATATTATTTTCTGTAATAATTGGAGTCGTCAATAAGAAAATATCTAGTTGTTTATATGTCTCGATATTGTTATAAGTAATTATAACTTGTATGTGTTAACCCCGTTTAACCAAATAGAGTTATATTACTTTTTCAACCACTTCACCCGGGTAAAAAGTTTTAACCCCGTTAAACTTTAGCATCGGGTAGCCGTGTATCGGGTGCAATACCCAAGACATATATAAGCAAATGAACACTACATTTCAACTCTTTTACCACACATTCACTCTCTCTCTCACTACTTTCTCTCTCTAGACCCGAACCCGACTCCAAAACCGTGATTTCCGGCTTCCAAAACGTAAGGACTCCTTCCCTATCTTGTCCTAAACATACTTCATTGTATTTAGAGGCTAAAAATCATTGAAAATAAGGATCAAAAGGGAGTTTACGGCCTAAGAAGCCCCTTAGGCCGTAAACACCTAAAAACTTGCCAAAAGCCTCATTTTTCCTTCCTTTAAGTTTATATATTAATTAAGGGGTATACCTAGGAGAGTTTGGACATTAAAACACAAGAGTTTGAAGCCTAAAAAGGAGTTTACGGCCCAAGCTTATGCTTAGGCCGTAAACACCCAAAAACCCTTGTTAAAAGTCCCAAAAACTCATCTAGGGCATGTAGTAATTTAGTCTTGACACTAGGAAATGTTTAAGTGCATTAAACAACACCATTTGAGGACAAAAAGAGGAGTTTATGGCCAAGACTTGAGCTTGGGCCGTAAACACCCAAATTTTATGTCAAACTAGTCCCAAAAACTTATCTAGGGCATGTAAGGAATTAACTAAGGCCCTACGAAGTGTGTTGTACCATTAAAACTCTCATTTTGAGGCCAAAAGAAGAGTTTACGGCCAAGGCTATACTTGGGCCGTAAACTCCCCAACTTTTATGCCAAAATGCCCCAAAACTCCATCTAAGGCCTCCTAGTATTTATCTAAGGTGAAGGGAAGTGTGTTGTACCATTTAAACATCCATTTTGAGGGATTAAATGGAGTTTACGGCCCAAGCACAAGTCTTGGCCGTAAACTCCCCAAATTGTCACAAAATGAGGGTTTAAACCCTCCATATTAGTTCAAGACACTTGCTATTAAATTAGGGAAGTGAAATAAGGCCTTAAACTTGCATTTTGGAGGACCACATGAGTTTACGGCCAAGCCTAGAGGGCTTACGGCCGTAAACTCCCAAGGAGTGGCCTTTGGGCCGTAAACTCCAAGGGAGTGAGCTTATGGTCTCCCCCGTAAACCTTTCTTGGCCCTGTACCACTCCCGGGAACCCCTTCTAGGCCCTAAAACCCCAAATTGACGCTAAAATGCCTAAATACTTTAATGAAAAGCATAGAATGACTTATTCCTTGTAAAATACATATTTCATATGTCACTAGGATCCTAAAAGGGTGCTCAAGTCGTTATTTGGTACCAAACGTTCAACCGACACTTTTACCCGATTTACCCGATTCGCCCGAATTACGCGATTTCAGGTGAGTTCATACCCCTTTAATGAACCTTTCAAATGTTTTATATGTTTTAGGGGGGGGGGGGGATACAAGTTGATTATACATGTTTATGGAAAGTTATACAAGATAATTATTCATGTACAGAGATTAATCACATGTGATTCACTAACCGTAGTTCAAATCACATGTGATTTATCACTATGCCCTATAAATGGATTTTACGTTTTCAAAACTGTTTCGGATAAACAACCAAGTTTTTAAATGTTTCTTATGAACAATGCTTTTATTTAACAAATCTTCTTATAAATTGTAACCACACTGATATATTTATATAAGTAAGACTTGAAGGACTTAGGACCGATAGCTCGCCTTATTTCCTGTTCTTGTTTGATTGTGGGCTTAGGGTAGTGGTTATCCATCCGACTGTCATTGATTTCTTAGTTATATATCTTGTATATTAGTATGGGTTACGAATATTTCTCACTTCATTAGATGCCAAAATCACTAATATGACAAGAACCATACACACTAAGTTAACTATAATAGGTATAGTTAATGCTGTTACTACTACTACTCACTATAGTCACTACTCTCTACACTATAATCAACACTATTACTAGACAATACACTAGTAAAGGGAATACACGATGAACTATACTAAATGACTACTACACTATAATAAAAGAGAAAGTACTAAACAGACGGCAACACACTAATCCACTATGAGATACTCTATTCGCTACTCACTACGCCCGGAGTTTTCCGATAGGAAGACGACACTACATGTATAGATCTATACGGGGCAGACGCTATTTCATCCCGACTGATAATTTCAGTCCGCGCCGTACAGGCCCAGGGATGCCACTACTTCACTATACTGTGCATGACTGGGAAGGTCATGGGGTCCGCTATTACACACGCTATTGGTAACATACAAGAAATACACTATAATCACACTAGAATGTCAAACCAAATGTTAAGTTAATATCCCGAAGTAACCAAGAATCTAACACTAAAGGAAGCTAGTACCACTATTATTGACTTCAGGCATAACATACCGTATTGCATTTACTCATTTGAGAGTCACTATTATATTCTTACGATAAATGGTTTTCAAAGATGAACGACATGTTTCTTAAAGATTTTCACTTACAATCTATTTCTGGAAAATATAGGATTTTCTGGGTTTTACTACTTCATATGACTGTAAATTGCAGCTTTTCACACTATCAGTTCTGATGCTTTCTATACAAAAACTCACACTAAACTCTTATGAACTCACTAGCTTTATGCTGATATTCGTTTTCAAAATAACTTGTATCCTCAGGTCAAAGATAGACAGGTACAGATGCAGTATTTTTGGAGAAGGTGGAGCACACAAGACCCATCTCTTATTTTTGATTTACTTTTGGTGTTTGTTGAACAATACGAAACACGCTTGTAATTAAAATTCACTATGTAAATGCAATGGTTGTATGTTTCTTGTTTACTATTATACAATTGTGATGATACTGTACATGACGTCCTCCACCCCGAAACGTATTCTACCGTTATCGGTTTTGGGGTGTGACAGATTGGTATCAGAGCATTGTTTATAGTGAATCAAGTATATCAAACTCAGAAGTCAGTATCACCCTAGAACAAGACAAAAGTATTAAGATTGTTGGGCAGCACAATTGGGCTTAGAGACATATAGTCACATTCGGGGTGATGTAGCCTGATCAACTACGTTTTCCTGAGAGTGACTAGCATGTGCCTAAGTTTGGTTGTGATGTTGCAACAAGTCTAAAACTTACCAACACTACCCCAATAACGTTACCATAAGGATACTATAGGAGTATTCTGTATCTCTAGAACATACGTATATGATAACAATAAGGGTCGTTACTAGTAGGACAATAGTTGCTAAGTGGATACACCACGATTACATGTGATTGGGGCGCTATAGACTCAGAATCTGAAGCTTTTGCTTCATTCCCTGTTCTTGTTTGATTGGGGGTCTGAAGTTAGGGTTGCTTATTCGAAGGACTATCTTGCTACGGTTACATGTAATCGGTATGCACTATGCAAGTATTGGGTCGACTAATAACGATTCATCCTATAAGTATCTTAGAATAGTACGTCTCTTAACCTTTCCATTCCCCTTTCTTGCATAGATAGCATGGCTGGCTTCCACCATCCCGGCGATCCGTACTATCCGAACCAGGGCAACGGAGGATGGCTCGACGAGGAGTCAGACGATGATCACCCGATCCCTTTGGATGATCATCATGCTGAAGGTTTCTCGGATAGCTCGAGCTCCGAACCAGAAGTTAACAACCAACCTCTTGAAGCCCCGAACCCTAACCCCCGTCCAGCATTCCAGGGCCCCACTCCTATGTGGGCCATATCCTTACACCGATGGAGCGAAGAGCAGGGTTAGCCCTTGCCTTACAATGGAGACCGAAGCTTCTACAACATAAGCGAAGGAGGATCAGCGGATCGGGTTCTGCCCATCATGATCCGAAGGATTGCCAGGAATGTTGAGCAAGGTCAAGCTGCTATTGGTCAAGTTGTAGAAGTGGATGCCAACTCAAATCTCAATACGGTTCGCATCCGTCAACTCGAAGAAGCCATGGACAGGGCAAGGAGGACCAACGAGGCTCTGCAGCATCAGCTGGCTGCATCCCGAGCCGAGGTTAGGGAACTCCGAGCACGCCAAAGGACTCATGATCGACACCTTCAAGAAGTTATGCGTCAGCTAGCGGATCTGAGGATTCGCCCAACCAGCAACCGTCGCCAGTAGAAAATGTCTAGTTACTTCACTCTTTTGTTTAAAGGACTAGCCTCCTTCTCTCTATGTTTCGTAGGTCTTTTGTCTGTGAACATCTCTAGCTTAAAAGTACTCTAGTTGAACCTCTAAACTGCCAACATTTTCCCTATGGTGTGATGCAAGACCTACTGTTAGGTCAATTTTCATGAACTTGTGTTACATCATTAATACCAGTGCATTGGCAGTTAACTACTCTATTGCTATGACTCTCGGATTATGTTGATTTAATCCACGAAGCACTCTATTCATATTCGCAATAGACTCTTACTATTGCTATCATTTCTATAATCTTCCAGTAAAGGATGCCTCCACGAAAGCGTCCCAGCAGAGGAAGACCCGCAGCTCAAACCCCTCCTCCGCCACCTCCTCCTCCGCAGTTCGACCCAGTGTTGTTCCAAACAGCGGTGACCGCGGCTGTGACAGCAGCCATAGCCCAAATGAACTCTGGGGATGCGAGCGGTGGTAACTCCAGGTTCGGTGAAGTCTATCATAGGGTGCAGGGATGCACTTATAAGGATTTCATGAACTGTAAACCTACCTTCTTCGACGGTACCGAAGGAATTCTAGCATTATCCCAATGGTTCGAAAGAACCGAAGCTGTATTTGAGATGTGCTCTTGCCCCGAAGAGAGCAAAATCAAGTTCGCTACTGCTACCCTCACTAACAAGGCCTTGACATGGTGGAACGGCCATGTCAGTGCACTTTCCTTGGTCACAGCCAATGCCATGGGCTGGGACACTCTAAAAGACCTCATGAGAGGGGAGTACTGCCCCGAGGGTGAAGTTCAGAAACTTGAGGAAGAACTCTGGAACCTTAAGATGAAAGGGACCGACATAACAGCTTATACAGCCAGGTTTTCTGACTTGGCGGCTATGTGTCCCAACATGATCCCATCCGAAAGCAAGAAGATTGAACGATACATCTGGGGTTTAGTGCCCCCGTATCGAGGAAATGTTCTGGCCTCACGCCGTACCACTTTTGACAGCGCCAAGGAATTGGCCCAGAGTCTGATTAACCACGAAATCTCCTCCACTCCAACAACAACAACTTCCACTACCACTGCACCACCCGATTCCTCTGATAGAAAGAGGAAGCAATGGGATAAGAAGAAGGGAAAGAAAACTCAAACTTCCTCCAAGGACCAGCAAATCGTGGCGGTCCATGCTGCCACCACTCCAGCTGCACCGGCCCCGCCAAAAGCTTATAGCGGGAATCTGCCCAAGTGTCCCAAGTGCCCTTTCCACCACAACGGCCCCTGCCGTGAATTGCAGTGTTCCAACTGCGGCCGAAAGGGCCATACTGTCCGATTTTGCAAGGCCCCTCCCAAACCTATCACACAGGTTCCTGGTGTGGGAGTGACCCCAACTTGTTATGGCTGCGGTGAGGCGGGTCATTTTAATAAGAACTGTCCGAAGACTACAAATGCTGGGGGAACTGGAAGACTACTCGCTATCGGTCACAATGAAGCGGTAGTTGATCCCACGGTGGTCACGGGTACGTTTCTTCTCAACAACTCTTATGCCTGTGTCTTATTCGATAGTGGTGCAGAAAGAAGCTTCATAAATCAAAACTTTAAACACTTACTCAAACAAACCCCTCAACCACTAAACGAAACATTCGTCGTAGAAATGGCTAATAGGAAAACAGAAAGTTCTAACGAAATCTATATAGGTTGTACTCTCACGTTAGATGATCACCTATTTTCAATCGATCTTATACCAGTCTCAATCAAAAATTTCGATGTCATTGTTGGTATGGATTGGTTGAGTCTTCATCGCGCCGATATCCTATGCTCCGACAAAGCCATACGCCTGAACCTTCCGAGTCACGAAACCCTTTTGATATATGGAGATAAGCCGAGTACGAGTCTTCGTACCATCTCCAGCATTCAGGCTCAGAAATACTTGCGCAAGGACTATCGCGCCTTTCTTGCTCACGTTGTCGACACTAACCAGAAATTGAAAGAGCCAAAAGACATTCCTGTAGTATGTAACTTCCCTGATGTCTTCCCGGAGGATCTTCCAGGCCTACCTCCCAAACGACAGATTGAATTCAGAATCGACCTAGTCCCAGGAGCTACCCCCGTAGCTAAGTCGCCCTACCGTCTAGCGCCCGCCGAAATGCAAGAACTATCCGGTCAACTCAACGAACTGCTCAGCAAGGGTTTCATAAGATCTAGCTTCTCACCTTGGGGAGCTCCGGTCTTGTTCGTGAAGAAGAAGGATGGATCATTTCGGATGTGCATTGATTATAGGGAACTCAATAAACTCACAGTCAAAAATCGCTACCCTCTCCCTCGTATCGACGATCTATTCGACCAACTACAAGGAGCAAGTTACTTCTCCAAGATTGATCTTAGATCCGGGTATCATCAGTTACGGGTGCTTGAGGAAGATGTTCCAAAGACAGCCTTCCGAACCCGCTAAGGGCATTTTGAGTTCGTAGTGATGCCCTTTGGACTGACTAACGCCCCCGCAGTATTCATGGACTTAATGAATAGGGTGTGCCGTCCATATCTAGATCAGTTCATCATCGTCTTTATTGATGATATACTCGTCTACTCTAGGAGCGAGGAAGAACACAGGGATCATTTACGACAAGTCCTGGAAACACTGCGATCCGAGAAGTTATACGCGAAGTTCTCTAAGTGCGAGTTTTGGATCCGAAGAGTTGAATTCTTAGGGCACGTGGTCAGTGAAGACGGAATCCACGTGGATCCTTCCAAAATTAAGGCTATTGAGAACTGGTCAGCACCGAAGACTCCTACAGAAATTCGTCAATTTCTAGGCCTCGCTGGCTACTACCGCAGATTCATCCAAAATTTCTCTCGGATTGCGAAGCCTCTCACTATGCTAACACAGAAGGGTGTATCATTCAACTGGGAAGAGAAACAGGAGAAGGCATTTCAGACCCTGAAGCAAGCCTTATGCACCGCACCAGTATTGTCCCTTCCTGAAGGGACAGAGGATTTTGTTGTATACTGTGATGCATCTAATCAGGGGCTGGGTTGTGTCTTGATGCAACGAGGCAAGGTTATCGCTTATGCCTTGAGACAGCTAAAGACCCATGAAGTGAACTACACTACTCACGACCTCGAGTTAGGAGCGGTCGTCTTCGCATTAAAAATCTGGAGACACTACTTGTATGGGACGAAGAGCGTAGTGTACACTGACCATAAAAGCCTCCAACATATACTGAACCAAAAAGAACTCAACATGAGACAACGTCGATGGGTCGAGCTACTTAACGATTACGACTGTGAAATTAGATATCACCCGGGGAAAGCCAATGTAGTAGCAGACGCCTTGAGTAGAAAGGAATATTCTGGTCGAAGGACTAAGTCATTGACGATGACTATCCATTCGCATCTATCCACACAGATTAAAGAGGCTCAGCTGGAAGCCTTAAAGCCCGAGAACGTGACGGGGGAATCCCTGCACGGAATGGATAAAAATCTAGAGGTTAAGGGTGACGGAGCCTACTACTTCATGGACCGGATCTAGACTCCACGCCATGGAGGTTTCAGAGACATGATCATGAAGGAAGCACACAACACTCGCTACTCCATCCATCCGGGTTCAGATAAGATGTATCTGGATCTCAAAAAGCTATACTGGTGGCCGAACATGAAAGCAGAGATCGCTACCTTTGTGAGTAAGTGCCTTACTTGCGCGAAGGTCAAAGTCGAATATCAAAAGCCATCAGGACTCCTCCAGCAACCTGAGATACCGGAATGGAAGTGGGAGCGGATCACCATGGACTTTATCACCAAACTGCCCAAGACCGCAGGTGGATTAGATACCATTTGGGTCATCGTCGACAGGTTGACCAAGTCCGCACACTTCCTACCCATCAAAGAAACTGACAAGATGGAGAAACTCACGAGAACATACCTAAAAGAAATAGTACGACTACATGGCGTCCCTATATCTATTATCTCGGACAGAGATAGTAGATTCACCTCTAGGTTTTGGCAATCTTTGCAAAAGGCACTAGGGACGAGGCTGGACATGAGCACAGCCTACCATCTGCAGATCGACGGACAAAGTGAGAGGACGATCCAAACCTTAGAAGATATGCTGCGAGCTTGTGTGATTGACTTCGGGAAATCGTGGGATACACACTTACCTCTCGTGGAGTTTTCCTACAACAATAGTTATCATACGAGCATCAAGGCAGCTCCATTCGAAGCCCTCTACGGCCGGAAGTGCAGATCCCCTCTGTGCTGGGCTGAGGTGGGTGACACTCAGCTAGCTAAAGGACGAGTTCCTGACAGCGCCCTCACTGGTCCGAAGATCATTCGAGAGACAACCGAGAAGATTGTACAGATACGTGAGCGACTAAAAGCCGCTAGGGATCGACAGAAAAGCTACGCCGACAAACGAAGAAAACCCTTGGAATTCCAGGTGGGAGACCGAGTCCTTTTGAAGGTCTCGCCTTGGAAGGGCACGATACGCTTCGGAAAGCGTGGAAAGCTGAACCCAAGCTACATAGGGCCCTTCGAGATTCTTGCCAGAATCGGCCCCGTAGCTTATAAACTCAACTTACCTCACGAACTAAGTAACATACATCCTACCTTCCACGTATCAAACTTGAAGAAATGTCTGTCTGACAAGACTCTCGTAATTCCCCTCGACGAGATCGAGGTCAATGAGAGCCTCAACTTCGTGGAAGAGCCTGCGGAGATTATGGATCGGGAAGTAAAACGAACGAAACAAAGTCGCATCCCAACTGTGAAAGTTCGGTGGAACGCCAAGCGAAGGCCGGAATTCACTTGGGAGCGCGAGGACCAAATGAAACTCAAATATCCCCATCTCTTCGCTTAGTAGTATTGTAATTATTATCTGTATGAACTCTAAATTTCGGGACGAAATTCCCCTAACGGGGGGATGATGTGACAACCCCCAAATCTATTACCGTTACAAATCCCATCTTCACTAACGGAATGCGTCGCTATATATTATTTTTTGTAATAATTGGAGTCGTCAATAAGAAAATATCTAGTTGTTTATATGTCTCGATATTGTTATAAGTAATTATAACTTGTATGTGTTAACCCCGTTTAACCAAATAGAGTTATATTACTTTTTCAACCACTTCACCCGGGTAAAAAGTTTTAACCCCGTTAAACTTTAGCATCGGGTAGCCGTGTATCGGGTGCAATACCCAAGACATATATAAGCAAATGAACACTACATTTCAACTCTTTTACCACACATTCACTCTCTCTCTCACTACTTTCTCTCTCTAGACCCGAACCCGACTCCAAAACCATGATTTCCGGCTTCCAAAATGTAAGGACTCCTTCCCTATCTTGTCCTAAACATACTTCATTGTATTTAGAGGCTAAAAATCATTGAAAATAAGGATCAAAAGGGAGTTTACGGCCTAAGAAGCCCCTTAGGCCGTAAACACCTAAAAACTTGCCAAAAGCCTCATTTTTCCTTCCTTTAAGTTTATATATTAATTAAGGGGTATACCTAGGAGAGTTTGGACATTAAAACACAAGAGTTTGAAGCCTAAAAAGGAGTTTACGGCCCAAGCTTATGCTTAGGCCGTAAACACCCAAAAACCCTTGTTAAAAGTCCCAAAAACTCATCTAGGGCATGTAGTAATTTAGTCTTGACACTAGGAAATGTTTAAGTGCATTAAACAACACCATTTGAGGACAAAAAGAGGAGTTTACGGCCAAGACTTGAACTTGGGCCGTAAACACCCAAATTTTATGTCAAACTAGTCCCAAAAACTTATCTAGGGCATGTAAGGAATTAACTAAGGCCCTACGAAGGGTGTTGTACCATTAAAACTCTCATTTTGAGGCCAAAAGAAGAGTTTACGGCCAAGGCTATACTTGGGCCGTAAACTCCCCAACTTTTATGCCAAAATGCCCCAAAACTCCATCTAAGGCCTCCTAGTATTTATCTAAGGTGAAGGGAAGTGTGTTGTACCATTTAAACATCCATTTTGAGGGATTAAATGGAGTTTACAGCCCAAGCACAAGTCTTGGCCGTAAACTCCCCAAATTATCACAAAATGAGGGTTTAAACCCTCCATATTAGTTCAAGACACTTGCTATTAAATTAGGGAAGTGAAATAAGGCCTTAAACTTGCATTTTGGAGGACCACATGAGTTTACGGCCAAGCCTAGAGGGCTTACGGCCGTAAACTCCCAAGGAGTGGCCTTTGGGCCGTAAACTCCAAGGGAGTGAGCTCATGGTCTCCCCCGTAAACCTTTCTTGGCCCTGTACCACTCCCGGGAACCCCTTCTAGGCCCTAAAACCCCAAATTGACGCTAAAATGCCTAAATACTTTAATGAAAAGCATAGAATGACTTATTCCTTGTAAAATACATATTTCATATGTCACTAGGATCCTAAAAGGGTGCTCAAGTCGTTATTTGGTACCAAACGTTCAACCGACACTTTTACCCGATTCGCCCGAATTACGCGATTTCAGGTGAGTTCATACCCCTTTAATGAACCTTTCAAATGTTTTATATGTTTTAGGGGGGGGGGGATACAAGTTGATTATACATGTTTATGGAAAGTTATACAAGATAATTATTCATGTACAGAGATTAATCACATGTGATTCACTAACCGTAGTTCAAATCAGATGTGATTTATCACTATGCCCTATAAATGGATTTACGTTTTCAAAACTGTTTCGGATAAACAACCAAGTTTTTAAATGTTTCTTATGAACAATGCTTTTATTTAACAAATCTTCTTATAAATTGTAACCACACTGATATATTTATATAAGTAAGACTTGAAGGACTTAGGACCGATAGCTCGCCTTATTTCCTGTTCTTGTTTGATTGTGGGCTTAGGGTAGTGGTTATCCGTCCAACTGTCGTTGATTTCTTAGTTATATATCTTGTATATTAGTATGGGTTACGAATATTTCTCACTTCATTAGATGCCAAAATCACTAATATGACAAGAACCATACACACTAAGTTAACTATAATAGGTATAGTTAATGCTGTTACTACTACTACTCACTATAGTTACTACTCTCTACACTATAATCAACACTATTACCAGAAAATACACTATTAAAGGGAATACACGATGAACTATACTAAATGACTACTACACTATAATAAAAGAGAAAGTACTAAACAGACGGCAACACACTAATCCACTATGAGATACTCTATTCGCTACTCACTACGCCCGGAGTTTTCCGACAGGAAGACGACACTACATGTATAGATCTATACGGGGCAGACGCTATTTCATCCCGACTGATAATTTCAGTCCGTGCCGTATAGGCCCAGAGATGCCACTACTTCACTATACTGTGCATGACCGGGAAGGTCATGGGGTCCGCTATTACACATGCTATTGGTAACATACAAGAAATACACTATAATCACACTAGAATGCCAAACCAAATGTTAAGTTAATATCCCGAAGTAACCAAGAATCTAACACTAAAGGAAGCTAGTACCACTATTATTGACTTCAGGCATAACATACCGTATTGCATTTACTCATTTGAGAGTCACTATTATATTCTTACGATAAATGGTTTTCAAAGATGAACGACATGTTTCTTAAAGATTTTCACTGACAATCTATTTCTGGAAAATATAGGATTTTCTAGGTTTTACTACTTCATATGACTGTAAATTGCAGCTTTTCACACTATCAGTTCTGATGCTTTCTATACAAAAACTCACACTAAACTCTTATGAACTCACCAGCTTTATGCTGATATTCGTTTTCAAAATAACTTGTATCCTCAGGTCAAAGATACACAGGTACAGATGCAGTATTTTTGGAGAAGGTGGAGCACACAAGACCCATCTCTTATTTTTGATTTACTTTTGGTGTTTGTTGAACAACACAAAACACGCTTGTAATTAAAATTCACTATGTAAATGAAATGGTTGTATGTTTCTTGTTTACTATTATACAATTGTGATGATACTGTACATGACGTCCTCCACCCCGAAACGTATTCCGCCGTTATCGGTTTTGGGGTGTGACACACCGGTACCTGTCTACTGGTGACCTGAGAATACAGGTTGAGTTCCGAATCGACCTTGTTCCTGAAGATCTTCCGGGAGTACCCCCAGAGAGACAGGTTGAGTTCCGAATCGACCTTGTTCCAGGAGCAACTCCTCTCGCTAAATCACCCTATCGGTTGGCTCCTGCTGAAATGCAGGAATTGTCCAGCCAACTTAGTGAGCTTCTGGACAAGGGATTTATCCGACCTAGCTAGTCGCCATGGGGAGCTCCGGTGCTCTTTGTCAAAAAGAAGGACGGATCTTTCAGAATGTGCATCGATTACAAAGAGTTAAATAAACTCACTGTTAAAAACCGCTACCCACTCCCACGAATCGATGATCTGTTCGACCAGCTCCAAGGAGCCAGTTATTTTTCTAAAATAGATCTACGGTCCGGATACCACCAACTCAAAGTCCGGGAAGAGGATATTCCTAAAACCGCTTTCCGAACCCGCTACGGACATTATGAATTCGTCGTAATGCCCTTTGGTCTAACAAATGCACCTGCCGCATTTATGGACCTAATGAATCGAATCTGTCGACCGTTCCTTGACAACTTCGTCATTGTGTTTATCGATGACATCCTCGTCTATTCTCGAAGCAAAGAGGAGCATGGCCAACATCTCCAACAAGTCCTAGAAACACTGCGATCGGAAAAACTGTACGCCAAACTCTCCAAGTGTGAGTTCTGGCTCCGGAGTGTGAATTTCCTAGGCCACGTAGTTAGCCAAGACGGAATTCATGTGGATCCCTCTAAGGTCAAAGCCGTGGAAGGATGGACAACTCCGACCACGCCCACAAAAATTCGTCAGTTCTTAGGCCTAGCAGGCTACTATAGGAGATTCATTGAAAACTTCTCTAAGATCGCCAAGCCGCTTACACCACTTACGCAAAAGGGCGTACCATTCAAACGCTTGAAGACATGCTTCGTGCATGTGTGATAGACTTTGGGAAGTCTTGGGATACCCACCTACCTTTGATCGAGTTCTCATATAACAATAGTTACCATTCGAGAATCAAGGTGGCTCCTTTCGAAGCACTGTACGGGCGTAAATGTAGATCACCGTTATGTTGGGCTGAAATAGGTGATACCCAGCTAGCGAGAACACATATGTCGGACAAGGCACTAACGGGACCGGAGATCATTCGCGAAACCACAGAAAAGATCGTTCAAATCAGAGCTCGATTACAAGCATCGCGTGACCGACAAAAGAGCTACGCCGACAAACGGCGAAAGCCCTTAGAATTCCAGGTCGGTGATCGAGTACTGTTGAAAGTCTCACCCTGGAAAGGGGTTATACGTTTCGGAAAACGGGGAAAGCTGAACCCGCGATACATTGGACCTTTCGAAATCGTCGCCCGAATAGGTCCGGTAGCCTACAGACTACAACTACCCGCAGAGCTAAACGGTGTACACCCCGTGTTTCATGTCTCTAACCTGAAGAAGTGTCTATCAGATGAAACCCTTGTCATTCCTCTTGACGAAATCGAAATCAATGAGAATCTCCTATTCGTTGAAGAACCAATCGAAATCATGGACAGGGAGGTGAAGCGTACTAAGCAAAGTCGCATCCCGATCGTGAAGGTACGGTGGAACGCAAAGCGTGGGCCAGAATTCACGTGGGAACGCAAAGACCAAATGAAGCAAAAGTACCCTCACCTATTCTAACATTCTCAAATCTAGCTTTCAAACAGAATTTCGGGACGAAATTCCCTCTAACGGGGGGATGATGTCACAACTAGAAATTTTGTGTCATGTAATCTATACACTCAAGTTAATGTGAATCAAAACTTAAGAGCATGTGTGATACCTACTATTATGACATCAAAAACTTCAATCAAATACATCCTACAAGTGCTACAAATGGTCATCAAGCAATTGGAAACCCTAGAAGTTCTTGTTTAGATCCACTTTGGACTAGGACTTCCTTATTGGACCCAAATGGACCAATAAGCTTCCAATTTGACTATCATGGGCATAGAACCCTAATTGGGCTCTATTTGGACCCACATTAATTTATTTCAACATTTTGGGCCATATTGGCCCTAGAATGAAATGAATTAAAAGCTTTGATCCATGAATAACCTAAACTAGTCCAACAAATATGTAAAAATCATACTATATTCTTTTATGTTAAAACTCACCCAAACTAACTCTAATATTGGGCTTAAGGGCAAAAAGCCCAAATTTTCCTTTTCCTTCAAGATTCTCGGCCCAAGGCCCAAGTCCAAGAAGAAGTGGTGAGGAGTTGACTTTGGTTTGCCACCTCATTATTGTCTTTTGGATTTCCATGCAACATATCACATGCCTCCATGCAAGTATCACTTCAAAGATCACTTCTTCTTTTCCCTCCTTCACTCTCGGCCATCTCAAACACACACACATCTCACAAACTCTCTCAAGAACACTCAAGAAAACTTCCTCCCTCTCCACTCAAAGATCTCGAAATTTAAGAAGCTTTCAAGAGGATATTTCCACAAACTCTTCATCTAAGAAGCATACCAAACTCGAGATCTTCAAGAAAAGGGTGCTAAGGCCAAAAATCACCAAGTTTTCTTCCATCTTTTCTTCAAAAACCGAAATCACACCCTAAGGTGAGCTTCATACCCCCTATTTTCTGTTTTTATGAGTTTTGTGGGGGGGGGGGGGGGGGAATACAAGTGAAAGTGTAGATCTATATATGTTTTGTATGCCTTGTATGATTTTTATGCTTATATGTGTGTTTTTGTGTGTTATAATGTTGGATCTAGCCTTAAAACCCCTAAAAACCGAGATATACTTTATGATTAATGATACTAGCATCAAGTATATTTCTACATACAAAGTGTTCCAAGAAAAATAGCTAAATGGCTTAATAACATTTTATTTGGGCTAAAAACTCAATTTTTGGACATAAAATGTTAAAAATATAAAGTTAAAGGGCCCAAAATGTCATATCTCTGATGGATGAGGAGTGTCAAAACAGTTCCAATGAAATATTTTCTGAAAATATACTCATTTGGAGGATTAAAAATATAAATTTCAAGCTTAATGGGCTAAAAATGACAATTTCGGCCCAATAGGGCCCATTATGCAAAATTTTCTGTTTTGGAGTGCCAAAACTGTGTTTTTCTGTAAAACAATGGACTACTAAGGTTCCGAGTACTTTTCAAAGGTTTAAAATGCTTTTCAAATTTAAAAAGGACCAAAGTTGCAAAAATTTTCCAATTTGGGCCAAAACTGTAAAAACTGCGAAAAAGAGGGGCTATAACCGAGAAAACTGCAATTTCAGGGACTTAAACTGTTTTCAATGAAAAATATGCTGAAAAATATTAATTTCAATAATTTTTGGTGTTAAAATGTCAAGAAAAATGATTTAAGGACCAAACCGGAAAGTTATTTAATTAGAGGGTTGAAAAGAGTAAATTTTACAAACAATGAGGGGCTGAAAACAGAAAACTTTCAAGGCTAATTCAATGCACGCAACTTGATCAAATATTGGCACCGCGACTACCTACGTAATACAATACACAACAATACCAAAAATCGTTGTTAAACGAATTGATTCGGTCTCGAATCAATAACAATCCGAAAATACTAACACGACGATAACTCGATTCATACACGAAAACATTTGGTAATTCAATATACACGTGAGAGTGCACAGACGTCTACGCACCATCTTTGGGCCCCAAAGTGTAAAATCTTGTTTGTTGGGCCTAGCTAGCCCAATGACCTGATCTTAAGGCCCGAAGACTTCTACCTTACGAGTTGTTGGGTCTTACATGATCTAACACAGCGTAAAAGGACTTTCAATGGCTTTTATACTATTGGTCCCCAAGGGTCCTATGGTATTGCTAGTAAAGTCGGTATTTCATGCGAGGCGGGTCAAGGGCCCCTCGTACCCTTTTTTTTTTTTTTTTTATCCCCAACCGGTTAATGGAGTCATCGGGGTCTTCGTGTCCTCTTTCTCTTCGGATGTGGGATTACTCGGAGTCAGGGCGGTTGGATAACGTGATTAGTACGGACGACGCCTACGGGATCGTTAGTATAGTTATAAACTGGTCGTTTGTGTAACGCTTGTTTATAGCAATTAATCATGCGCAAAAATAATCCGACGTCGCCTGGAATTAATGACTTCACGCGTTACAATGGTTTTATTTTAACTTCATGGAATTCAAAGAATTAGGAAAACATCGGGTTTTCCTAGGGTTTTTCAATACATACGGTTTCGAAATGTATACAAGTTTAATGAACAATATTTACAAATATAGAAACAAACAAGCATACCTATGGATCTTCACAAATGTTTTCAAAAGCTTTTCTTTTCAGAAAATATCGGATTTTCTGGTGGTTTTCAAAATGATACAAAACATTGTTTTCCCAAATACCGCTTATGAACTCACCAACATTTCACATGTTGACGTTTTTTTTTTCAAAATACTTGTATTCTCAGGTAACCAGTGAATCAAAGGAAAATATACTCAGTGATGGCTTGCAGTTTATCTATTAACGAACTGAACAATTTATTTTTGGGAATGTAATGTTTTGAGACAATGTAATGGATGTAAACACTATCAGTTGTAATATTCAAATGTTGGTGACGAATGATGTTATGTTTCATGTATATTCATTGTGATGGTATTCAATTGAGTCACAACAGCTCCCGAACGTTTCCGCCGTCTGGTTCGGGGGTGTGACACCAATGATATAAACTTATTACAGTTAATAAAACTAATAGATTAATATATGTGTTATTTTGCTACTAACATTGGTTTTTGCATGTATTAATTTTAAATCACAATTTGTAAAATTTTATTATTTTAATTAAATAATTATATTTGCACGTAACGCGTGAGGATTGACCTAGTATCTTATAAAACTAACATTTTTCCTTGAACCTCATTCATTTGTAACTCCCAAAGCCATTTTTCCTTGAACCTCATGCATTTAAAACTCACAAGACTATTCAACTTATACAAATTAATTTATTATTAATTGAAATATTATGATTTATAACTCTTAAAACTCTTCAAATAATGTTATTTAATTGATGATTTAAATTAAATATTTAGCATATATGTGAAATTTGTAGATTACATATTTCATGTATGTCAACACAAAATGATAGATTATATTTGTAGGGTTTGAAGAGTTATGTGAGTGGCTCCATGGATGTAAGAAAAGAATTGCAAGTTTTTCAAATATAAATTCATGTAAACTCAAATAAGTAGTTTTAATTACTAAAAAGTAATAACTGTTTTAAATAACATAAAACTAAATAATATATTATATTATATTATATTAACAAATTATTGATATTTGAAATAATAATAATAATAATAATAATAATAATAATAATAATAATAATAATAATAATAATAATAATAATATAGAAAATAAAATATATTCAAATAAATTAGTTAAAAATACCTATAGTTTAAAATAATTTTAAATCAAAAAGTTAATTCTATTTGATTCAAACACAACTTTTTATATCTTTCTTATCGTATACTTCAAATTATTATAATATTAGTTACAACTTAGTATAAAAATTATTATTTCAATCATAAATACTTATATATTGTTTTTATAACGTATAATTGTTAATATTTATATTATATTATTTGACACAAATCAAGAGTTTAAAACTCTCACTACAACTCAATAGTTTTTTTATTTAAAATTAATGTAATTTGTCTTTATATTTTCCACTACATTCAAAAGTTTTTTAAACTTATGGTTATTAATGTGTAATGCTTTTTTATTTTCCACTTATTTATTATACACATTGTAGATATATTAGTAGTATATAAGTAAGTTTTGATTAAAAAATCATATGTTTGAAAATATTTGTGATTCAAAATGAAAGAGTTAAAAAAAAAGTTTTGACGCATCAATGGTTATTTCAGCATAAATTTTTTATAATAATGTTTCTATATATAAAATGTATGTTGATTTCTAAGTATTCAATTTGAATGATTTATAAGTGTTTAATAGGTTTTGTTTGATGTAAATATTATAAAGTTGTAGTGTTTTTATTTAATTAAAAACTATTGTGTTATTCATACTATTTCTTATTTGTTTTAAATACAAATCGATATACGTTTTATATATTATTTTCACAACTTATAATGTTCTATAAATTTATCAAAACTTGTAGTATTTATTTTTTCATACTACTTTTTTTTATACATAGAAATTAATATATGTTTGATATATAATTTACACAACATAAAACGGTCTATAAAATCATGAATTAATAGTGAAAATAACTAATGATATAAATTTATTAAAACTAATAAAACAAATATGTTAAATATAGAGTTTGTTTTGCTATTGATATTGGTTTTACGTGTATAAATACTAAATCACAATTTGTTAAATGTTATTATTTTAATTAAATAATTATATTCACGGTCAATGTGTGGAGATTCGACTAGTATATATATATATATATATATATATATATATATATATATATATATATATATATATATATATATAGGTTTATTTGAGACCATACTACTTTTGTAAGACCGTGAGATGCAATCTAAAAGTAATTTTAAAATGCAAAATAAAAGAAAAAATCTGGAAAAAAAATTAATTATTATCTTCGTCATTTTATTTACCTAAAAAATTAAAAAATTACCATTTTTTTAGAAAAAATACATGAAATATTCTAATAGAATATTATACTGTAAATATTCTAATGTGATTTTTAGAATATTAGAATAAAACAATGTTCCGCTAGATTTATCAGATACGTAAAATATTCTAATATTATACTAGAATATGTAAAAAAAAAACGGTAATTTTTTTAAAAATTTTTAAATTTACTCTTGGAAAATATAAATGAAGAAAATAATATTTAAAAAAAATTCGAAAATTTTCAATTATTTTGTATTTTAAAAATATTTTTTTATCTACAAAATGAGTAGGTATGATTGCGTCTCACGGTATCACAAAATTAAGTTGTCTCACATGAACTTATATATATATATATATATATATATATATATATATATATATATATATATATATATATATATATATATATATATATATACCTTAATAAGCATTTATCCTTAAATGCTGAATTTTAAGAGGTACACCTCTTAAAACACCATGTACAACAACTTTATGCATTGAAGAAAAAATAATCTTATCCGTTCTAACATACTTTTTAAACTTTAAATGTCAATAGCTTTGGAACCGGTCTCCTTCCTTATCCCGTCCAACTACTTCAACAGAAGGGCAACTTCTCCGCTCCTATTTTTGTGAAAATCCATCTTCTTCAGGAATACACAATAAATTGAAGAGACTCATCCCAGGCTCAATCGAAGCCATCACCCATTACAAATTACATATTTAGGTGTTTACGCTGTCCAATTTAGTTTTGTTCTCTCTCTTTCTCTCTCTCAGCTTGATGTATGGATCTTTGATTCCATGTAGGTCTAATGGTTCATATTAACAGAACGTTTATGCAAGTGGTGGTGGTTGAAACAATGACATCGCTGCACTATCATGTCAAGTAGGTAGAACCAGGTAAGAGTCCTAACACGCATTATGTTTTCTAGCCCTAAGTTGATATGTATTTTTTAAAGTTTCGTTTCGATTTTGGGTTCTTTCACTTTTCGATTTTCTGTAGTGGCTGAAGATACATCTTCATCTCTCTCGCTGTAATCTCCATTAAAAACCCTAGCTTAGAGCTCTCAGAGCTCCCCTGTTCCCTTACCAAGAAATGTTTTGAGCCAGCGACAACATTCCTCCATCTCTCTCTGTAAAAAAGCCCTAAGAGCCACCACCACAATTAAATAAACAAACAACGACGTTGATGATCCCAGTCTTATTGAAAAAGGTAATGTCTTTCATTAATTTCTGCAATTAAATAAGCAAATAATGATGTTATGTTGCAACAAGAAACTTGAAGGATTGTATTGCCAAAATGGAACCATTTGGTATGCTTTTTCATATTGTTCTTCCAAAATAGTTGCCCTCAAGAATGCGTATATTGGTCTAATTCTTTCATTTTGTTCTTTAATCATTTACTCTATTTTCTTTGAAACACCAGTTATTTTTGTTATGTTGATTCCTAAGTTGAAATTTTTATGTTTCCAAGGTTAAGATCAGAATTCATGCTTTCAAACTATTGGGTTTTAGGAAGAAATGATTCATTAAATTTGAATTTGAGAGAAGGTTAATTATTTGATATTATGTAGCCTCTTCATATCCAGATCATGGAAAATGAACCCAAGGATTCCACTACAGAGGAGTCACAACAAGATAATATTTTTTTGCTCTCTTGAACTTCATTCGGATAAATTGTATTATTTACTGAAATTTATGTAGTTTATTACCAACCACTGAAGTACATATATTCACCCAAAGATTCAGGGGTTTTCATCCTTTTTTATTTGTTCTCAGGTCATAGCAGTCAAGACTGGCATGGTTACAATTGTAGACCTTCCAACCTGTTGAGGTATAATAAAGTGTATTCTATTGTTTTGTTATGGATTATGAAAATGACGAATTATTCTAGGATTTTGAGACGAGTTTCATGCTAATTTCTAGGTATTCTAGGACTAGATCAAAGTTTTTTTCCAGGTAGTCAACCCAATTGATGATTTCCTATACCGTTCCAAAAAACAACAAATATTTTAACACATCAACAACTACAACAATGTTAGTATATTTAATTTTTTTGTGTTGATTTCTTTGTAATTTTTGTGGAACTTTGTATATTGACAGCTACATAAAAGAAGTTAGTAGGCCTAGGCTTTGAAAGATGATATAGAAGCAGTCAAGTAACTTTTGAAATTATATATTTCTGTAGGTCATAGAATTGTTGAAGGTTAGGAGCAGCAACATGTTTAAGAATAATCCAATTTTAATTCCATTCAGGATGGTATTTAGAAAGTCATTTGTTAAAGGGTAAATGACGAAATTATACTAATACACATGTATTTTTGCAATTCATTAGATATATTCAGTTATTAAACACTTAATCCTTTCAATTGTAGGTTTTAGTGTTGTTAATTGAAGGTGCATAAAAAGGAGCTTGAAAGGTATGATGAGGCTCCTAAATCGGTTCTTGGGTTCTGGAGGTGCATTTAGTTTCTTAGTTTCTATTTGGTTATTTGTTAAAATGATATTCCATTTAACTATATTGTATTTGTGTATGATAAAAACATGTGTTAGTAAGGACAAATAATATAAAAAGGCCATATAACCTTCCAATTAGAGCTAAGGGTAAAATGGTCATAAAATGAAAAGAAAGCAAGGCGGTAGGGATGTACACAGAAAATACACAATACTTTAAAACCAACACCAAAAAGACAATATACATATAGATCCAAAACTCATAGCAGGTAACGGAAGTCCCAAGGGTAAAATGGTCAAATATTGGAACAAATTGTTGTAAGGGAATTCTACAAAAAAGATTGTTTGTTTTTTTTTAATAATTTTTTTGGGTATTTATCTCTAAAAAAATAGATAGTTTCTCTAATACAACTTAGAGTTATTGATTCTAGTTTGTTTTGAATTGATTGTTAAACTAAAAAACTTAGCTAATGTATTTGTATAAACCGTGAGTTTGAAATCTTCATGTGTACTAGAATGTTCCTGCATTGATATGTTAGCGTGTATATGTTGTCCGTTTTCAAAGAGAATTTGATTTATAAAGTCAAAAGGCCGGTTTTCATAATTTGGATGCAAATTGACTGGTTTTTGGTTATTGCAGCAATGTAAATGTGTGAACTAAAAAGCAGTAGTGTAAATAGTACATCTCTGTAAGTATTAATGAAGTTATATAAGATATTGTCAAATATTGATAATTTTATTTTTTATAAAATATATACAAATAAAAAAGCCAATTTATAGCATTAAAAAGTTTTGACAATTTACCACATTGAAAAGTTTTGTGAACATGCTTCACAATAATGAATACTAGAATTTTTAATTTCCCAATTTCTAGCAACGGATATTTAGTTTATTATTATTATTAGAGGTCGTTTGGTTTCTTGTAGTGTAACTAAAGGGGATGACTGTACTACATTCATATACTTTTATCACATATTAGTGAGCCTATATGTTTTGAAGATCTCGACACTATCAAAAACGTAAAACACACAACTATTTGCGCAAAACAATTAATCTTCTCCGGGAACTAATTTTTGGAAAAAAAAAATCCGCACCCTTCGCTTGGCGCGGGTAAACAACTAGTATATATATATATATATATATATATATATATATATATATATATATATATATATATATATATATATATATATATATATATATATATATATATATATATATATATATATATATATATATAATTCCTTTTTATCTCATGCCACTTACATCAATTTTACATGTTTCTTTTCACGCCACGTAACCTCTATTCGGAACGACGCCGTGGAGATATAACGTCGATTCTCATTGCCTCTCATCCCTCAATGGATGTGTCGTATTGATTGATCAGCGACATAGTTAATTCATCTCATTTTTGTTTCATGACATATCCTTTGTTATTTTCAATTCCTCATATAGAGGTAAGTTCATGAACAATCATAATATCGAGGACAAAAGTAAGAGCTCATAGAGAATGTCTCCTCTTAAAATATACAATTCACACACGAAATTGGTGCAAGTGTTTGCATTCTTAGACCGAGTGACTTCTGATTCTAACTATTATCCGCTTGAATAATGTTATTGGTTGATTTTCTCCGAATTTTTCACAGAGGTTAGACTTTCTTCTGTTTTCATTGTATGTTTATTATTATTATAAGGTCTCCATTGACGTCTTTGTAGTTTGGCTTTTGTATAATCCCATGGATTATTGAATTTGGGTCCAGTTTAATTTTTTATGGGGTCAAATTTTTTTGACGGCTCCTTTGGATTTTGTTGACGTCGTCTTCTCTAATTTCTTGATTCCGTTGGTGATTATTTCTTAATCGTATCAATGGAAATGATGTTATTTCTCTTTTTTTTGGAATACGGTTTTTTTGAGTTTATAATAATAGTTATTTTGATGATTTGGGTTGCATTTGTTTTTGTTAAGTGAATGAGAAAGATGCCCTAGCTTCACACAATAGATGATATCAAGTCCATCTTATTCTCTTATGTTTTGTCTTTCAGTTTAGATTTACTTTGCATCTAGATTGTATTTGGGAGGAGATTAGGGTTTCTGTAATATCGCTTGTTTTCCTGCTCAACAAGGCTTCTATTTTTTATTATTGTTTTTTTTATTTATTTTAGTGTGTATCGCAAAAAATTTAGAGGAAAAAAATTGGTTTAGGAATTTTCTATAGAAATTGATAAACATTAACATTAACTTGCAATTAGGAAGTTGATTTTGCTCAATTTTGTGATTCCCTTGCGATTTTTATATGTCCCAAGTCCCCAATTGATTGCAAATTTAGTCAAAAACTCTTCCAAAATCTATATTGTTAAAATTTTCTTCTTGTTTGATGTTAATTTGGGTTTAATTTGTGTTTTGTCTTGGATGATTAAGAAAGAGTAAGTTAGAAACTCCATGACGCTATCCAACGGCTTTAACTAATCAATCATGAAGTAGATTCTCCTAGCTTTGTTTGGACATCTATATAATTTATCGGCTAATCATGTGTTCTAAGGTAATTTTTTAGATTTTGATAATTGAGGAGACCAATTTGGTCATAAACAGTTTTCGATAACTAAATTACACATAAAACATAACTATTGCTTAGGGAATAAATCAGTTTGTTAATAAGACATTTTTCTATGGAGCATGAAACCAGTATTTCTTATATCCTTATGGTAAAACTAATTCTATTACTTATGAATTAATAAATTTAAAAAAAAAATCTTATGATAGGATTTGAAGATTTTTGGCTGGCAAGGTTTAAACTTTACTGATTTCATTTGTGTTTATACTCAAAATAGGAATAATAATACAAGCAATTAGTCATTTAAATATATACACTAGATTTTGTCGTGTCGAGTTTCCTGTTCTTACTAAATACATGACATAAACATGCTTTCTGGTCTTAAAGGAAAACATGATACCTAGCAGTATGAGCTTAACTTTACTACCATCTGAAACTGTGAAATCGCGTGTCGATGAATTTTTAATGTTTCCAATTATTGAGACTATGTATTAGATAGTTCGCTTTAGTATAGGTTTTAGAGTGTAATTATCATACTTTATATATATATATATATATATATATATATATATATATATATATATATATATACACGGTCAGATTATTTTGTTTCTAGTAACTATTGTGTGACAGAATGTACAGATCTGGACCATTAGATGGAATAGAATCAAATTTCATGATCTGAAAGTCTATGATAGTAGAATATGATAACATGTACCATATAATCACACAAATTTCAGAATAAGGACATTTTAGTCAATTAACCTATATTAAAAAAGGAAATTTTCGGATTTTTAGGGATAATTAATTGTTTTATTTTTAAAAATCTGAATATTTTAAATTAATGAGAATTTATAAATCCGATTTATTCTGTCAGAATGATAGACTGTCAACCATAAACTAGTAAATATATTTTCGATTTTATTCTTGCAGAATATATTTTCAATGCATATATTTTTGATAATTAAGTGGATTTAAGAACTCTAGATTATTATTCATATACATCCAAGTTGGGCCTACAATTTTATTTTTAATACACATCCGAAATAAAATACAAATTCATACATTTATTTATACTTATTCTAATAGAATATCATCAAATATGAATAAAATTCTTAAAAAACAGCATTCTTGAATATACAATTATTGAACAAATACACTTGACCTTCTTCAGTGATCCATATAATCCACTTGATCTTCACATATATACTTGTTGTTGAATTCGATTCCAAATATTTCTCTTGTATGATCAATATTGAATTCATTCTCCATGCAATTCTGAAAGAATAAGACACATTACTAGTTAGTATTATCAGTTAAACAAATATACTTGTTGTTAACAAACATTGTCAAAAGACATTCTAACAAAATGAATATATATAAATAAATTCTAACAAAATAAATGACAGAATACACTTAAATTATAGTCTTTTCTTCTATATACATAAACATTCTAAAAGCATGTATAAATGTACTCTATCATAATTACTAACAACACGTGTTTTATGTAATATTTATAGTCTCATAGAATGAACATTTGTTTGCATTCTCGTATGAAAAAAAATCCTCAGCTTAAGGATTTTCATTCAAATTCTGACAGAATGTCAAAATGTAATCATTTTCATCAAATAATATTCTAAAAATTTGATTCTTAAAGAATATTGTCCATAGTTTCTTTGCATGTGCTTTTCAATGGTTATCTGTAAGTTACAAATCAATACATATAAACAAAAATCCATGATAACAACAACATGAATGGATAAAATCATCATTAATACCTTAAGATATGGATCATATAGTAAGCATGTCATAAGGTTTGCTTCATATCTCTAGGCATGTTGATGTTGTACATTAAAACCTTATTAGATGAAATACATGAGTAATCATCTAGAAAACTACAACTACAAATAACAAGAAAAACAAAAGTTAAAACAAAGAAATTGATTAAAGACAATTATATAGACAGTAGCAGCAAAAAAATCCTGCTTAAAAGTCAATCTAGTAAGCTAAGGTTGTAGAATCAAAAAAAATGTAATTCATGAATTATAATCAGTTAATTTGATGATAAATTAGACATTGACTACGGTAAAAATCAAACCCTGAGCATAAACCATACAACAGAGAAGTAGAATTCAAGCCAAAAAATCTAGAAACACAAGAGAAACTAAACAAGAAAACACTCCATTGATGCAAGACAAAGCTAGGGGTAGAAACGTCAAAAAAGTGTAAATAGATCTGCAAACGATAGTTATTACTCCCATAGAACCAATCTGTGAACTTGTCAATTTCATCCAAATAATCGTGCATTCACTCTTCAAAAAACGTTGTACGTTGTGCATCCAGACTTACATACTCTCACATAAATAGGCTTTTTGCTCTAACTCACTAGCTGGGTTGGAAGAAGTCTATGCACAGGTGCCAGGTTTGTCGATTGTTGGACAAAGAAAGGGTTACTCCAAAATTCTTGAGAATACAGTATTCTTTTTTATTAGGTTTAAATAAAACGATCACTAAAATCACAAAATTTGAAACTAGGTTTACAGTTAAAAAAATCGAAAATACAAATGAAAAATAACTCATTCTTGCATTATAATATAGAAAAGAAAAAGCTAGACAAGCTGCTTATTGAACTCTAATCAACGAAAAGCACATAATTACCAAATACTGCGTACAGCAGCAATCAATATTTAAAATTAGCAAACAACTACAATACAAGAAAGAATACGCTAGAGATAAATACTAACCTTGAGATTTCAATCGATAACAGCAAAAAAGAAAATACTTTGACGAATCACGACCTCTTCAAGTTGATTCGATATATAGCGACTTCGTTTTGAATATTTTTACATAAGGAGAACTAGGGAAGATTAACTTCAGGAATTCCATATATAACGACTTAGTTTTGAATATTCTTAAAGGCCTGGTCTTGCCGATTTGGGTTTCAGACCTGTTGACGAGTCTTGATGGGATTTAATGGAACCGATTTGGGTTTCAGACCTGTTGAGGAGTCTTGATCGCAGTGGGTTTTTGGAGTGAAAAGGGCAGCGGTGATGGTGATGGTGTTGATGTCGATAATGAACGTGTTCGGCCACACACATAACTAGGTCAAATATATTCACTTTATTTTCCTTAATTGAATGATTTCCTTAATTAAAAGTACAAAAAGGTCCAAAATACCCTTTAATGATTTATTTAATTATTTATTATTTCTTGAGTTCTCATTGGTGCATTTAGGCAGACAATAGTTGTTTAGTTGCTGGAAACATTTGAACCTAGCTCTCTCTCTCTCTCTTTATATATATATATATATATATATATATATATATATATATATATATATGATCATTTGAGAACTTATATATTCCCGAGAACCTAAGAACCAAATAATAGCCGTTAGATCAAATTAATAGAAGGTCAAGATGATTTGTGACATTTTTTTAAATAAGTAGAAAAATAACACACGGGGGTATGGTATTGAAATTAATCGAATGGTATTTATGGTACTCAGATCATTTCTACCAAATCAATGGATGCCATATTTGTAATGACCCAAATGTTTCAAATAAAATTTTCATTTTTAATTAACCAAATCATTCCCATAAGACATGAAGTAACAATGACAATTGTTTTCAAAATCCATGACATTAACATTCTATTCCAAATATCAGAGTGTCCCATCAAATCAAGTGTCAGAGAGTGCATTCCATGCCATCAAGCCTTGCCCTTGCCTTTAGGCTAAGATGTACCTGAAACAAATCAACAAACTGTAAGCTAATGCTTAGTAAGTTCCCCAGAGCATACCCCACATAGTCCACATAATCACATATTCCATATTAGCTATAAAAGTTACATAAACTACATAAGCCATGCATACAAACATATAAGGATGTCGTTGGCTCCCCAGGGTCTTACTCTAGGATGCCATGGGCTCCCCACATGGTCTTACACCTAAGTACCATGGGCTCCCCCTATGGTCTTTAATAGGAAAGCCATGGGCTCTCCACATGGTCTTACATCCAGGTGTCATGGGCTCCCCCATGATCTTTAATAAGAAAGATATGGGCTCTCCACATGGTCTTACATCCAGGTGTCATAGGCCGCCCCATGGTCTTTCATACAATTGTACGACATATATAACTAGCATACGTCCTAGCATATAATCAACAATTATGCCACATAACACTATATCAACTAGTGCACCACATATCATAAAATGGTTAGGCCTTGGTGCCTTCGACCTATTGGTATGGTGAGGAGACTCACCTTCTCAAGAAAGCTGAACTGATAAGATAAGATCGGATAAGTCCCAGCACGTAGCTCCAACTCAACTGCCTACAATCATCATATGACTAGTTTTGTCAAACTTCCGGAATACCAAAAATACCCTCAAGGTCAAACTTGGTCAACCCTGGTCAAAGTCCAAGTCAACAATCCGTGTTGACCCCAACTCGTCAAGTGCATATAGAAATTCGTCAAGTTCTTTCAGAGTCAAGAAAACTAGGACAAACCCTAGCCAACTCGTTGAGTTGTCTCCTCAACTCGTCGAGTTCACTCATGTCGAGTAGACGGGGAATCTCAATCCAACTCGTTGAGTTGCCAAAGCAACTCGTCTAGAAGGATAAAGTTTCCAAGTCTATCCCCTCGAACCACTCTGAATGCTCTAAACCCCTTAATAAAGGTTGGAAAGCTCAAAAGCATAGCCATAAGGTTCAAGACTCTAGGGATCTGGAATCCCTCCTTTCTAGAAGATGTTCTAATCCTCAAAATGTTCCAAAGATGGAGACTTTATAGAAATGCAAGTCCAATGCATGTCTTGAAGTAAAAAAGGCCAAAGAGGGAAATATATACCCTAAATTCCATGCATGGCATCCATGCTTGACCAAAAGCTAGATCTAGCCCACTATGGGACCATTTTGCCCTGGAGATTCATAAAGTTGCAAACTTTATGAACCTTATGCATGCAATCAACAAGAATGATAAGAACTGAAGAGTAAACTCCAGATCTAGCCATCTTCTAAGATAAAAATCAAATCTTGAATGCTTATAATAGTCCACAAGATGGTCAAACTCAAGAGTGAGGGCTTTGTTTGCTGGATCTTCTCCTTCTTCTCACTCTCTTCTTCTTCTTAAGCTCCAAAAGTCACTCTAGCTCACAATATGAGTGAAAATGGAGACTAGGGTTTAGCAAAGACGTTCTTTGGTTTTGGAGGCTGATGAAAGGTCAGCCTCAAGGTTTTAAGGAGATTATATAGGGTGCAAACCCTAAAAATTAGGGTTTTCCTTTATAGCGCCTACTCGTCGAGTTGGGCCTTCCAACTTGTCGAGTAGGACCTGAATTTTGCATCCCACTAGTGATCTCTACTCGACGAGTTAGAGATCCTCAACTCGTCAAGTTCCAAACTAAAACCCTAAAATTTTGAAAAGTTTTTGTTACCTAAAACGAGTGTTACAAATCTTCCAAACTTGAACTAGACTTCGTCCTCAAAGTCTGCTGATGTGAACAAATCAAGGTAGTGCTCTTGCATCTCATCCTCCGGTTCCCAAGTCCATTCAGAGCCCCTTTGGTGCTGCCATTGCACCTTTAATAGCTTCACCTCTTTATTACGAAGGACCTTAACTTTCCTATCCAAGACCGCAATAGGCCGCTCAATGGAGTTCAGGCTATCATCCACCTGAATGTCGTCTAGAGAAATGATTGCGACTTCGTCTGTGACATACTTCCGAAGTTAGGACACGTGGAAGGTGTTGTGTATCCGACTAAGCTCGTCTGGTAGATCCAAACGGTAAGCCACCTTGCCCACTCATGCCGAAATCTTGAACGGGCCAATAGATCGAGGCCCTAACTTGCCCCTCTTTAGGAACCTTATGACCCCTTTTCATGACGACATTTCCAGTAACACAAAGCCCCCCACATGGAACATAAGATTCGATCAACACTGATCAGCATAACTTTTCTGACGGCTCTGTGCGACTCGCAGCCAGTCGTGCACCTGCTAAATCAACCTGGTAGTTTTGAGCACTATCTCGGTGCTCCCTATGACTCGGTGTCCAACCTCGCCCCAACAAACTGGGTCCTACATCTCCGACCATACAGCATCTCAACAGGGGTCGGTCGATACTAGCATGATAGCTATTGTTATACAAAAACTCTGCCAATGGGAGGTATGTATCCCAACTTCCTCCAAAATCCAACACGCATGCCCGAAGCATATCCTCGAGTGTCTGTACCGTCCTCTCGCTCTGGTCATCTATTTGGGGGTGGTATGTCGTGCTGAAATGCAATTGAGTGCCCGGTTCCTTGTGGAACTTCTTCCAGAATCTAGATATGAATCGAACATACCGGTCGGAGACTACTGACGCTGGCATCCCGTGCCTAACCACCACCTCTCACATGTAAATATCTGCTAATTTCTCTGCGGAGATTCTCTCGGAGATCGGAATAAAGTGGGCAATCTTCGTCAACCTGTCCATAATAACCCGTATGGCATCCACACAACTGGCCGTCCTCGACAAATTTGTGATGAAGACCATGGTGATCTCTTCTCATTTCCACATGGGAATGGGTAGTGGCTGAACCTTGCCATGAGGCCGCTGATGTTCGGCCTTGACCTTTTGGCAGGTCAAGCACCGCTCCACGAACCAGGCGATCTCCTGCTTCTTGCAGGGTCACCAGTAACTCAGTCTCAGTTCTTTATACATTTTTGTAGCCCATGGGTGTATAGAGAACTTGGACTTTTGTGCCTCTTCCAATATTTTCTGCCTCACTCCTCCAGATGTTGGAACCCACACTCGACGACACTGGGTCAAGTGACCCCGACCATCCCGGACGAACAAAGGAATCTAACCTCGTATCCGCTGTAACTTCCAATATTCTCTCTTCAAATCCTCCACTTGAGCCTCCTTGATCATATCCAACAACAGAGAGATCACTGTCATCCTCAAACAAACGTTCCCAATTGGGGAACTCGCCGTCTTGCGGATCAAAGCGTTGGCCACGACGTTTTCCTTCCCTAGATGGTATAAGATCTCACAGTCATAATCTTTTAGTACATCCAACCACCTCCTCTGTCGCGTGTTAAGGTTCTGCTAATCCATCAAATACTTCAAACTTTTGTGGTCAGTATAAATGGTGCACCGCACCCCATACAAGTAATGCCTCCAGATTTTGAGGGCAAACACCACTACCCCTAATTCCAGGTCGTGAGTGGGGTAGTTTGCCTCATGAAGCTTCAGTTGCCTCCAGGCGTACACGATCACATGCCCCCTCTACATCAGTACTGCCCCTAACCTTGAGATTGATGCATCATAGTAAACTACCAAATCGTCCAACCACTCTGGTAGTAATATGATTAGAGCCTCACAACCTCTGTCTCAAGGTCTTGAAAGCCGACTATTGGTCCGGGCCCCATCGGAAAGTCACATTCTTCTTGGTCAAATGGGTCAATGACACATCGATCTTGGAGAAATCCTAGATAAATCCCCGATAATAGCCCGCTAAACCCATGAAGCTACGGATCGCAGATGCATTCTTCGATACTTTCCACCGCACCATTGCCTCAACTTTGGCTGGATCAACCGAAATACCCTTCTGGTTGATGATGTGCCCCAGAAACAGCACCTCTCGCAACCAGAAATCACACTTAGAGAACTTGGCATATAGCCTTTCTGTCCTCAGTGTTTCCAATACCTCCCTCAAATGCTATTCGTGATGATCCTTGGTCTTACAATAGACCAGGATGTCATCAATGAACATGATCACCGACCGATCCAGCATCAGTCTACACACCTTGTTCATGAGATCCATGAACGCTGATGGGGCATTGGTGAGCCCGAATGGCATCACCACAAACTCATATTGCCCGTACCGAGTTCTGAAAGTTGTCTTTGGTATATTGGTATATCTTCATCATTTGATGGTACCCCGACAGAAGATCAATCTTGGAAAACCAAGATGCACTTTGTAGCTGATCGAACAAATCATTGATCCTTAAGAGAGGATAACGGTTTTTCACCGTTAACTTGTTTAGCTCCCGATAATCAATACACATCTTGTGTGATCCGTCCTTCTTTTTCACGAACAGGATCGGTGCTCCCGCCGTGGAACTACTCGGACAGATAAACCCTCGGTCTAGCAGCTCCTAAAGTTGTGTAGATAGCTCCTGCATCTCGGGCGGAGCCAATCAATACGGTGCTTAGGCAATCAGAGCATCACCCGGTACCAAATAAATGCAAAACTCTACCCGTCTCTCCGGACGCACCCCCGGTAACTCTTCAGGAAAGACATCCCGAAATTCTCGTACAACTGGAACATTACCCAAATATGTCGTAGGCTCAACCCTCGTATCTGAGATACACGCCAAAAATCCCAAACAACCACGATCGAGAAGTCTCCTAGCCCTCGCAGCTAAATAGAGGGTTGGCCCCTGCGAGACCCTTTCTCCATGAATAACCAGTTCTCCCCCACTTAGGGTTCGAACTCTCACCAGCTGGTGCTCACAATCTATCATGGCCCCATTGGCCCCCAACCAGTCCATCCTGATGATCACCTTCAGCCCTCATAACGGTATCGGGACTAGATCAACACGAAACCTCTCCCCAAACACATCTAGGACACAGTCCTGATACACCCTCACAACACTCATAGCGCGATCATCCGCAATCCCAATCTCAAGCGGGGAATCCAAATTGCCGACGCATCTTGGAACTTCTTGCTAAGCACAAGAGATACAAACGATTGCTTAGCACCTGAGTCGAATAGAATGTGAGCCGACATACCATTGACCAAAAAGGTCCCTATACATGAGCACAAATGCATACACATAAGCAATACAAATCAATATAGAGTAGGAAGATAAATACGTACCAGCCAAAATGTCTGGCGCTGCCCAAGCCTCCTCGGTAGTCAACTGAAACGCACAGCTCTTCACCGTTGGAGCTTCCGCCTTAGCAAGTCGTCCATGAGTGATCCTTATTGTGGTGGGTGCAGACGCCGCCACTGCTCCTCCTCTTCCCTGCAACCTCTGACAAACGGCCCGTTTGTGGCAAACAGAAAATTCATCATCTCTTTAATCCAATCACCATAGTTGATGTCAGTTCGTTTACTTGCATTTGTCGAGGTGAATCGGAAGGGTGTATGTATTAGGGTGAGTTGGTGTCGACGGCATCAGTCTTGCCATCGCCTGTTTTCTTCCAACCTCCCTTTCCGGTCATGGATGTAAATTAGGGTTGGATTGATAAGCTTTGTGAGGAATACCGCCCTGATACCATGAAGAAAGCAATATTAGGCCAAATTAACTTTTATTATTCACCAAACCAAGATTAAACAGAGAGAAAAAATAAAAAAAAGTCCCAAACATACAAGAGAGATAAAAAGGAAACAAGAAAAAGATAAGGTAACAAGAATCTGATGATAAAATAAAATAAACTAGTAGGTGATCTCGGGCTTCGCCCAAGACCTTTTAAAGAAAAAAACACAAAAATCGTTGCATTTAAAACAAGAAAAACTAAATAAAAAATATCAGAAGTGGATGATTTCTTAATAAGCCATCAAAATGCAGAAATCATTTATATAACTTATGGCAAAGGTTCAAGACAACAAAGTAAATAAATAGGGATGCATAATAGCAAAACCTATATAAAGACCACAAAATCTATATAAAGACCAAAAGTGCCAAGCTGAACAAAATCCATGGACCATTTATGTAAGGGATAAAAAAGTGGTAAGGTGTCAAAAGTTATAATGTTCATTTTCAAGGACCAAAATTAAAAAAGTGCCAAAGGTTTGTGGCAAAATTTTGAGAGTCACTATTCCTATGTGTGCTGGTAGGGAACCAAATTGACAATGTCGAAAAGTTATGTGGCAATATTCTTAAACGGCAAAGTTTTATGGCAAAATTCTTGAGAAGCAAAAGTCATGTGACAACATTCTTAACGACAAAGTTTTGTGGCAAAAATCTTAAGAAGCAAAAAGTAACTGTTCCTAATTGTGTTAGGATTTAAAGTAATATATTAATATTCGTTTAGGAACACAAGTTTCTCATTATAATGCATTACTTACCCTAAATCTTTTTTCATTTTATAAATTAGTGTGGAAGGTTATGAACACAAGTTTCTCATTATAATGCATTACTTACTCTAAATCTTTTTTCATTTTATAAATTAGTGTGGAAGGTTAATGGAGGTGTGCTACTGGATTTTACTTCTGGAAAAGAGAGTACCTCAAACATAATTATTTTACTAGTTGCTTTTTGCTTGTGCATCACCATATTATATCACTTCTCAACTACCAGTCAATCAAACAATCCAAGGGCAAACACTTTTTGTGCTTAAATCTTATGTCACATTCATCTCACTATTTGATGTATGCTGTTTTTTTCCTTTTCTAACATGTTTATGCAATCTGGATGTGGTAACATTGCTTATATTCTGCCGTTCAAGTCTTGACATCATGCCATCTAGTAGAGGATCCATAGCTGGCCGCTTATTACTCCAGGTATATATAAATGTTTATGCTTCCTGTGTTCCCTAAAATCATATAATTTTCAAGTTCCCAAATTTTTTGCTTATGCTTTGTGTTACAGGAGCCTAATGTTAACCAAGAGATAATTGGCTGCACTACATGTTGATCTTCCGGTTATTTCGTTTCTCTTTTGCCTATGGAGGGATATAAAATTACGTGCATGTTTAACATACAATATTATATGATCTATGGCCTGTTAGTGTATTAATTTTGTTATATTTCTAGACCCTTTGGTAGTCTGTCTATGTGTATTAGTCCTCTTCAGGCCCATCCTCGTTGTATGTGTACTTATACATTTCTTCACCGCTCTCAATATTTGGAAAAGCCTGGATGTGTTTCACCAATGGCGGACGCAAACTGTTTTAGTAGGGGTGTCTCTCATCTTTCAAGCAGGTGCACCTATTAGAAAAAACCAAAAAAAAAAAAAAATTACACTGCGTGCCGGAAATTGAGCAGTGGCCCGGGACCCTAAATGACCTACTAAGGTCCGCCACTGCGTTTCACGATCATAAAGACGCAAAGCTATTGAGTTAGACAAAGAGCTTCAGACTTGGTGATCGTACAATCACCCAATTTTTTCAAAAGATCAAGCTTCTCTCGGACCACCTTACCAACATCTACACATGTGCCAAAAAAAAAAAAAAAACTCTTCACTTAATTACTTGATTAATGGTGTCTCCGCCAACCATTAATTACTTGATTAATGGTCTGTCCTTACAAGACTGATCACCCCTTCTAGAAGAGCAATATGTATATATTATACTAATACATAAGAATTGGAAGGAAAAGAAAGCAATATGTATAGACAAATGTCGCTCCAGTAATGGTCATGAATACATGCTCCATCATCCATACATCACAAACTTGTATATCGGTGGTTCTAAATATAATTAAACATGTCGAGAGACTCCCCTTACCTTAGATATTGACATAGTAAAGGCACTCGGGCTACTCACTTTTGGACGTTCACCTCCTTGTTTTTAGTTGCAACTGTGTAGGTACTAGGTACCAAGCTATCAAGTAAAGGGCATTCAATAAGTATATCACAACTCCTACTCCTATTTATTCCTAGTTCGAAAGGATTTAAGTTTGAGGATTTGGAAAAGGGCTACACAAAAGCTTAGTCATGGTTTGATCCCTAGGTTGGGTTGACAAGAACACATTTGCCCTTTCCTTGAAAAGTGTTTGAATTGTTGTTGTTAAAAGGTGCTATCAAGGTCTTCCCAAATGACAGGCACATCAAATTAGTTTCAATTAATATGCATAAAGTTACATCTTAGTGTGTTTGCTCATTAGTATGGATGGTGAATTTTCAATATTCTTTATGCTGAAATTTTGTGACTAAAATTTCACATACAAACTCTAAATAGAACATGACCACCACCAACAAAGTTAAACAAATAATCACCGAACATCATATTCAATTCATATAAGCTACAAAACTGATCTTGAGTTAACACATCAACTTTTATATATGATGCATTTAACTTTTTACCAACTTGAACTAATTTCTGTGATTATCTTTCCTCAATTGTCCACACTAAATCCATCAACTTCAGCCTTGGTATTGCAATCAGATCGATCGAGCAAAACTAGTGTTTCCATGTAAGAATTCATACAGAATGTTCCAGTTGCTCCATAAATCCCAAGATCATTGATGCATTCTGAGTTGGGCTCATAGGCCACAATTTCACTCTGTCCAAAAGTATGATCATGACGATTTTCCACTTCCATTATAGGTTGACCACTCTTCCTAAATCCCAGTGTTAATAATGTCCTTGACCAATATGGTGCCTCAACAGTGAACAACTTTCTAAATGATTTCTTAACACCATTCTCCATCATCCATACACCACAAGCACCTTTCACAAAACTGTCGTATTCAAGCATGACAAGAGACTCTCTAAGATTAGAAATACACAACTGAATAGGAGGGTGAAGCCTTAAACAATCTGGGAGCTCTACCACTTCAAAACTCTCATTAGTTATATCAAATGACATTATCACATTATGATTCGGTAACCCTTTATCCATAGTCAACGGGTCAAAAGCACACCAATATATAAACCTATCAACAACCACTTGAGGCCAGAAAACATGAAATGGTTTATTAGGAAGATTGCTAGTAATATTTCTCCATTTTCCTGAGCTCACAGTATAAACTTTAGCTTCACAATGGAAACGAGGTTTGTGAAATAGTGTGATCTCAACTATCTTAGGGTCATAGGTGACAGGGCAAACCCTAAAACCAAGATTAGGTTCACAATATGGATTAACATTCGTAGGCACAGAAACATAAATTGACTTTCTAGTCGAAGGATTATAAAGAACAACCATCTCAGTATTCAAGTCCCCATAAAGACCATGCAAGCACAACAACCCGAGTGAGCTACCGATAATGTTTGGCTGCTTCAGTAGTTTAACAGAGGGAGGAAGGGTATGAACAAACCTCTGTTGAGGGAAGGTGTCATCGTCTATGAAAGAAACATACTTTTCAGAGGTGTCATCATCCGGATTTCCGTACCATAAAAGCAGATGCTGAGGCTGAGTAACGCTGTGAGCAGCAACAAAGTCAGAGCTGTCGATCAATGACTTCCAGGCTTTTGAGACCGATCTGAACCGAAGCAATGATACGACAGGAAGCCTTTTGATGATCAGCTCTTGGATATGGAAAGGAATTTCGTCTGACATTTTGATTTCGGATGGTGCAGTGTATGAATTTCTAGGATTTTGTTACGTGACATTGTTGGGGGAATTGTGTAAATAAATTAGATCATAAAGCAAAGCCATTTCTTAGAACTGAAGCAATGATTAAAAAAAAAAGTGAAAAGTGAGAATTTCTTTTTCAAATGCCACGTGAGTTTTATTCTATTTTTTTAAAATTTTTTTAAATATATTTTATACAAATTAAATATTATATTCCATTTTAGAAAATTAAAAATTAATTAGCTTTAATGTTTTTTTATAACTTCATACTATATATATATATATATATATATATATATATATATATATATATATATATATATATATATATATATATATATATATATATATAATTTAATAAAAATTGGAAATAAAAAAAATGAAAAAAATGAAAATTACATTTAATTAATTGCTCAAGCCAAAAAAAGAGGAGAAAGAGTGTGGTGAAGAGAAACTAAAGGGATGTTTGGATTAGATTATTAGCTTATTGCTTATAGCTTATTTGTGGTGGGAATAAGCAATAAACAATAAACATGGGGATGAATGCTTATTAAAATTAGCTTATTTAGCCTAATAAGTTGGATTTTATCCAAACACTTAAATTAGCTTATTGTAGGAATAAGCAATAAACACCTTTTTTTTTCCTATCCAAACACCCCCCTAAAACTCCCTACCCCCACATCATAAACCCAAGGTATAGTGTTTCTTTCACATTACCTTCGGACCACCACCTATTTTTCTTGTGGTATACCCTCTTGCTTTATATCAAAATCAAATATTTATAGGATATTTATTGGCTAATTCTATAAGTACCCCAATTGTTATACCTCATGTATGAATCTCTCTCTCTCTCTCTCTCTCTCTATATATATATATATATATATATATATATATATATATATATATATATATATATATATATATATATATACACTAGCCGTTTACCCGCGCCAAGCGACGGGTGAGAATAATTTTTTTTGGAAATTAGTTTCTAGAAACAATTAGTGTTTTAACTTTTTACGCAGGTGGAAAGGTTGTTGCCAATTGTTTAGGGTTACAAAAGAGAAATGTTATAGTAGATATTACCTAGAAGGTGGAAACGTATTTGGTAGACGGTGGTCTCATCTTGAGTGGTTCCGGTTGTTTGACGGTAGCATTGAGAAAATGTATATGTAATGTTTTTGATTAAAATTAAAAATATATTATTGTTCTGATTAATCCATCGCCTTTTAAATTGTTATATGCTTGTAAAAGAAATTGTTTTTTAGAGTTAATAAAAATATCAAAAACTATGGTTTAAGAAGTAATTACATAAATTCTCTAATATGCTTATACAGTAATATTTTTTTTCTAACCTATTAGTTTATCAAATCAATAATATGCTATTTATCAATTGTTATTGTGTTTGGTCATTTGATCTAGTTATATAATTTTCCATTTTTTATATTTCCATATCCATATGATCATCCAGTTATATCATTTTCCATGTTTTATATTTCCATATACTCATTTAATAGCGGTTCACCATGAAGCTTCATTCTTTGGTTGTGCTTAAGTTAAATGTTATCATGCACATAGAAAAATATATTATATATTAATATTAGTGAGTTTTTACAAACAATGTTTAACAATTAGATTATGCAACAAACACTTAAAGGCGTGGGTATCCCATGCTATTACTTTATTGCCCAAAAAAATAATAAGAACAATGAAATTTGTAATCTGTAAACACTTCATATAATTTTGCATGTAATGAATATGCACAATTTGCATTGATTTGTAGCCTTCCCGTATTAACATAAAAAACATTATTTATTTATTTTCAAACTTCTCCTTAAAACATATTTTATTAAATATAATGAAAATGAGTAAGCTTTTTTAGAGCAACAATTTTTTAAAACATGTAAAACAAACCCCAAGGGCAAAATGGTCAAGACACATGCCAAATATATTGTAATCCATTATCTACCCACTGAAATATGTGAGGCTCATCAAACCAGAACCAAGGGCAAAATGGTCAGAACCCAAAATCGATACAATCAAAGCATACCAACTTTTTTTCCTCCTTTTTGAACATGAGATAGAAACCCAAAAAGTGTTGCATATACCTGTGAACAATTTCGAAGTCGAAGAAAAGTTTCGAAACTATTTGCCATATTAAAAATTTGAAATACCTTTGGAAGTTAACACAAGCATTAACTCAAATGACTTGAACTGTTAAAGGTTTATAATCTAACTTGTTTTGCACAAACTGAAGAGAGATCCCTTACAACCTAACTCTTAGAAGCCATTTGGTTTGTAACATATAAGTACACCTAATAAAGCCTCCAAATGTTAACTGTGTGATGCCATTAAGTGTCAACTTGGCACTAAACCACCAAACATCCTTGATTTAAGGTAACTTTTCAAGTCAAATGAGATGTAGTCGTTTAAAACACTAAAACAACATTTAACATATAAACACTTTTTATTTTAACACTTGAAAACCATGTAATTATCATGTAGATGTTTTGTACATTGTACTCGTATAGATCAAAAGGAAGTTTTGTTAAAAAAAATCAAGTGGATGTTGTGTATGTTGTACATGTAAAAGACAAAAGAAAATGAGAAAATGGAGGTTAACATGAATATATTGAAGCTCAACTTCGAGCTGTAAAGAGAAGTACCTAGCAAAATAAATAAATATAACCATATCAAGAAAGAGAAGTACCCACTGATTGATATCCTTTTCTCAGCTAAATCTTTGACCTGTAGGAAAACCATACATTAATCACAAAATCACAAACCTATCCTTATTCAAAATTGATGTATAATGAGCTAAAGGTTCAGATGGCCAGAATCTGAATGTGCTTTCCTGCTCTAACTCTGAGTTTTTCCAAAGAAATAATATAAGATGCAAAAAAATACACAAAGAGAAGATGATAACGAACACATTAAGGGTTTAATAACACATATCTAGAATATACATACAAAGATATGAAATATCTTACCAGAATACAAAGGAGCTCTAGGAGTTTCTTGTTCAAGTTTCTTTAATCCAACCATACATATACGAAATCAGCCATAAAACCAATAAAATTAGATATTTGTGTAAGAAAAAATAAAAATATTAAAGATTAAACATCTAAGATGCACGTTTCTTGTTAAGACTTCATCAATTCAGCCAAAATCGAAGTTGATTAAATTAGAACAATATCAAATCCTAATCATATAGGATAAAATATTTAAAAAGAATAAGATGTCGATCTCACTCATATAGTTAGTGGTGATAACAGACCTGCTTTCTTCTCCATCAACCTTGTGTCTCTAGATTTACAAAAAACAAAAGGGTCTCTTGAAAATGGGGATTAGGGTTTGACGGTGAGAGAAGGTGACGACTGTAACAGACGGTGGTAATAGCAGTGCCGACTTCATCTAGGTCATAAAAACATAGTTTAAACATATATTAGAAAGATATTGAATCGATCAAATCGATGGTGGTGGGGGAGACGACTGTTTGTAGTGATGGAGTTCACCTGTTAGGGAAAAGAGAAGAATGAGTCTGGTGGAGATGATGGTTGATTTAACTGACGATGGAGATGTAGTGATAGCAGGAGAGAGTGTGTTCATCATTTAAGGAGGGGTCAGCGAAGATGCAGGTGGCCGTAGGTGGTAACCGATGATGGTGGTCTCGATCATGACGTCGGAATTGCCTGTAGGTGGTAACTGGTAATAGGTTGAATTGGATGAAATATGTTATATAAAGTGGATATGTTGACTGATTTTGTTGGCATGAGAAATAATCGTTCAACTTTGAGCTCATTCAATAACAGTAGAAGAAGATAAAAGAGATAAAAAGCTATAATTAAGGACTTGGATTTGAATATGGGTATAACTTTGTTTGACTTTTTCAAATCTCGACTAACCGGAAGATAGAGATAAGCTAATAAATCACAGTCATTCTTATCTTTAAGATGTTGACCAAAATAAGATTTATGATTTGATAATGCATAAAATGATTGTAAATAGCCCAATACGGTTTGTATCTCTTCAAATTCAGTCAAAGACTAAATTTGTATAATAAGTAATATATATATATATATATATATATATATATATATATATATATATATATATATATATATATATATATATATATAAAAGAATATCTAAATAGTTGAGAACGTGAGAATAGTTCCGGACCAATTAATACATAAGAGCATATTAGTAATTGTATATTTTAATTAAATTAAAATAAATAAAATTCAATAAAATTCACTTAAATTTAGGATCAGTTACCAAAAAACAAAATAATATTTAATTTTTTATTTTTTATTAGTGGAATATAAAAACATTTTTAGTCAAATTTATTTAAAATCTAAAAAAAATCTTTAAATTTTTTTTTCCTGTTTCACATTTTTGTTTTTCAAAAAAATGAATAGAATCTAATCTCAAATCAATACACTTGTATTCACAAACGAAATGTTTCATCAAAAAACGTAATACTACTCCAATCACAAATGAATACACATCAAATTACAAATAATTCATTCACATGAATAAACACACTCATTCACATGAATACACTACTATTCATAAATAAATAAATTATTTACACATTAATACATTGCTATTCACAAATGAATAGACTGTTATTCATAAATTAATACACATTCTATCATAAAATGAATACTTCTAATCATAAATAAATACACACATTCACATGAATACACTACAATTCATAAATACATATAACCATTCACACATGAACACACTGCTATTCATAAATGAATACACTGCTATTCATAAATAAATACACATTCTATCATAAACAACTACAATACCCTTATTTAATAGAACATGCAAAAACCTTCATAAATCCGAATTTGAAACCTTTCATCCAACAAGCCTTGCACATCTTTAGAAAAACATTTCTCTATTTCTTCTTTATGAAACTCACCATCTTTTGAAATTAAAGGAAGCCTCAGTCTCAGAGTAGCTTGAAATGTATTTTGATCGAATGAAGAACAATTTCATCTTCCTGTGTCATTTAAGATGGATGTCAAATTGCAATCTTAAGAGAAAGGCGGAATGATTTCATCTTCGGAAATGATGAATTTGAGTTTTGGAAACAATAATCTCTTTCTAAGATTATAACTTCAGAACTTTAGATTATTTTACAATAACATAAGTGAACAAAAGGTTAATACAATCTTTATTTAATTGTCTTGCAAAAGCACAGGATGTCCTATGCCACAACATGCGAAGAAAGACCTAATTTTGCTGTATATTGGACACAACATAAAAGCAATTTCAAAAACATGTGCAGAGGCTACCTAAAGATGGAAAGAAACCAATGAAATCGAATCAGACGGTAATCACCAGCTAGCACCGGAAAAACATAATACCTCGGTACAAAAAGAGGCACTCATTTAAATAATTGAAACACACAACATCAATACACAGATGGCCGATGGGAATATGTTTAAACAGTTCAATCAATAAAAAACGCACCTGCTTAAATCCACGAGATAAACAGTAATAAGCTAATCACATCTATACACAAATGATACCGATGATTCTATTGTACATCCCCAAATTCACGGCCAGAAAAGACCGATTTGTTTATGCTTTATTTGAAAACCAGAGTATATTTTTAAAGAAATATAATGCAGAATTTGTTCCCAAAAAAATATGAAAAAGAATTTATCAAAGCATTTCTGTAGAAATGTATTATATTAAAAACTTTGGGATATCATTGTTAATACAGATCAAAAGCATAAACATAAACAACATAGGCATTATAATATCTATTTATTCTAGTAGTCTATAATCCATTGATCTCTCATCAGATCATCACTCTTGTGCTCTCTTTCCACTACCTGTATATGAGAAAACTGAGTGGGTTAGACATGGGAGCTTGGTGAGCACATAGGGTTTTCAACCCGCAATAAATAAGTTTATTAATTTCATCAACCAACAATAACCCGAGTACCCATTCCCGTTATCCTCACTTTACGTCCCTAAAACACCTATCGTAAGGGATCTAGCCTAAGGATAATCACCGGGATGGACACTACTGCTAAGGGGTTTCCTCAACAATAAATGTCCGTAAGGAAACCATAAGGGGGATATAGTACACCAGTGAACACATCGTTCACAAACACCTATAGGTTGCGGGCCTGCTAGCGTTCCATTTGACTGTCTAGAATAGTCTGTGGTTGTCAGCTATACTCTGCTAGATGACTGGATCAACAACAACATTGAGGCCTCTCATCATTTTATTTCGTCACACACCAACTATTTCATCTACCCATGTTTTACCCCAACATTTTGTAGATATAAAATACATATACACTTTAAATCATTTAAAACATGTATAATAGTGTTCATCTAACATAGATAACAAGTATATAGACAATATGCACACATAGCATGTAATTTATATAAAATACTTCATATATATACGTAAGACAAAAATAAATATGCACTCACTTTAGTAACGGGAGTAGATAGAATCTAAAAACGGTTAACGGCTCGTGATCGTCGGGCTCGGGACGCGGAACGACTTCAAAAAACGAGAGAGAAGGAAGATTTGGTGTAAGAAGTGAATGAGGTCGACCTTGCTATTTAGCTGATTTCTACCCATGCACGTCGTGAGAGTTCATTGCTGACGTCGTGATCCATGGCTGAATCACCTCGTAGCTTCGACATCTGCGTTCTAGGCTTGAATAGTGTTTGTTTGATTCCTCACATCGTGAAAATTCATTACTCACATTGTGAGCTTTTGAGTTATCATTTTCGTAGATTTCTAGCTTCGAAATGTGGCGTTTTGACTCCTCACGTCGTGAGAAAAGAGGCTCACATCGTGAGTCCAGTCAAATTAAGGTTTCTGACACGTGGCATGCTCTTAGATAGCTATATCTTCGGAAGGTCATAACTTTTGCATACGAACTCCGGTTTTGACGTTCTTTATATCCACGAGTAGGTGGAGACATACTCTACAACTTTCATTTAGACCCCTAAGGATAAAAAGTAGTTTATCATAAACTCACTTTTTACGATTCCCAGTGTCGTGCCGGTTTTGACGCGAAACTTCGATAAGTCATATCTTCTTCGTTATAACTCGGATTTCGGCGTTCTTTATATCTCCGGAATCCTTGTCCCGACCACTACAACTTTCGTCATAGATATTGGACCTATCTATTATTTTATTTTTGCCGCTTGTTTTTATTCTTAACTTATTATATCTTATAATTAAGTATAAGGCACATAAAATCACATAATATTCAAATAATTCCTATTTATTATTTCAAAGTGGGTTATAAGTGTTGAACCTAACTATTACACCATTAAATTAATGCTTAGCCTAGAAAAATGGGCGTTACAATTCTCTCATCCTTAGGATGATTCCGTCTCGGAATCATGCATCAACAAATATATGTGGGTAGCGACTCATCATGTCACTATCTGTTTCCTAGGTGAGGTTCGGCCCATTCGTATGTTTCTAGTGTATAAGCACTAATTCAACCATCTTGCGGCGCAACTTCTTAGTCTTACGGTCAACAATCGCCTCAGGTTCTTCAATTAGCATTTTATTTTCATCCATCCTTAATTCTGAAAGTGGAATTATATCGGGAATTTCTCCCGTAAACTTCCTCAAGTAGCACACATGGAAAGTGTTATGAATACCATCTAGTTCTTCCGGTAACTCTAGCTTGTAAGCTTGGTTCCCAATCCTCTGAAGAACTTTGAATGGTCCCTTCCATGGTGAGACTTTGAGCAAAACTGAATCTCCAACTTCAAATGTCAGTGGTCGTCTTTTCTTGTCAGCATAACTCTTTTGATGATCCTGAGTTGCTAACATCCTTTCCTTGATCACTTTCAGCTTTTCAGCAGTCTGATGGACTATCTCGGGGCCCATAAACTGCTTTTCTCCAGCTTCAAGCCAACAAGATGGCTTATGACACTTCTGTCCATACAACGCATCATAAGGTGCCATCTTAATGCTTGAATGATAACTGTTGTTGTAGGAAAACTCTACTAGAGGTAAGTGCTCATCCCAGGTACCTTGAAATTCTAGGGTACATGCTCTCAGTATATCTTCTGGTGTTTAAATCGTTCTTTCGCTCTGACCATCAGTCTGTGGATGGTAAGCTGTACTTAAACACAACTTCGTACCCATTTCTTCCTTTAGACTTTTCCAAAACCTTGACGTGAAACGACTATCACGATCTAATACAATCGTTAATGGTACACCGTGAAGTCTTACCACTTCCTTCACGTAAGCATTTGCAAGCTTATCCATAGACCATTTCTCATTGGCTGCTATGAAGTGTGTACTCTTTGTGAAACGATCCACGACTACCCAAATCATGTCGTGACCGTTCTTCGTTCTGGGTAGTTTAGTCACAAAATCCATGGTGATATCTTCCCATTTACCCATGGGTATAGGTAAAGGTTCTAAACTCCCATACGGTTTCTAATGTTGTGCCTTAACCCTTGCACATGTTACACATTCAGCCACATACTTTGCAATATCGAGCTTCATCGTCGGCCACCAGTAGTAGGGCTTCAAATCCCTATACATTTCAGTGCTACCTGGATGAATCGAGTACATGGTTTTATGAGCTTCTTCCATCAGAAGATCCCTTATTCCTCCCATCTTAGGTACCCAAATTCTATCTTGGAATACCTTCAATCCTTGTTTATTTGTACCGAATACCAACATTTTGCCTAAACGTTCTTCCTTTCGGTCATTTTTCTCCAAAGCTTCTTCCTGAGTTTTCTTGGTACTTTCCACAATCGTCGAGACAACTTCAATTCATAACGATCTTGGCCTTTTTCTTTCAAAGTTTACTTTTCGACTTAGAGCATCAGCTACAACATTTGCTTTACCAGGGTGGTAAAGTATCTTGCAGTCGAAATCTTTGAGTAACTCTAGCCAACGTCATTGTCTCATGTTCAATTCCTTCTGATTAAAGAGATACTGGAGACTCTTATGATCAGTGAAAAGTTTGCACTTCGTGCCATAGAGGTAATGCCTTCATATCTTTAGGGCAAAAACTACCGCTGCCAACTTCAGATCATGAGTGGGGAAGTTCTTTTCATGCTCCTTTAATTTTCGAGATGCATATGTTATCACATTTTCTCTTTGAGTTAGAACACATCCTAACCCGACTCCCGACGCAACACTATACACTGCGAAATCTTCAACTCCATCGGGTAGAGAAAGAATTGGTGCTTCATACAATTTCTTCTTTAGCTTCTCGAATGCCTCATCGTGTTTCTCACTCCATGCATATATGGCTCCTTTATGAGTCAAATCTGTCAATGGAGCAGCTATCGAAGAAAAGCCTTGGATAAATCTTTGGTAATATCCAGCTAATCCCAGAAAGCCTCGAATCTCCGTGAGACTTTTTGGTTGTTCCCACTTTATTACAACTTCTATCTTTGCTGGGTCAATCATTATTCCCTCTTGGTTAACCACGTGACCCAAAAATTGGACTTCTCGAATCCAGAAATCACATTTGGAGAACTTAGCATACATCTTCTCCTTCTTCAGAACTTCTAATACTTCTCTCAGGTGCTTGCCATGCTCCTGCTGACTCTTTGAGTATATTAGAATGTCATCTATGAACACTATTATAGATTTATCGAGGAATGGTTTACAAACCCTATTCATCAAATCCATAAATGTTCCTGGAGCATTGGTCAGTCCAAATGACATAACTAAGAACTCGTAGTGTCCATATCTTGTTCTGAATGCAGTCTTCTCAATATCCGACCCTCTCACCTTCAGCTGATGATATCCTGACCTAGGATCGATCTTTGAGAAATAGTTCGAACCTTGCAACTGATCGAATAGGTCATCAATCCTTGGCAATGGATACTTGTTCTTCACCGTTGCCTTGTTCAGCTCTCGGTAGTCTATACACATCCTCATGCTTCCGTCCTTCTTCTATACACATAGCACCGGAGCTCCCCAGGGTGATGAACTAGGTATAATAAAACCTTTGTTCAATAACTCCTGAAGTTGCATCATAAGCTCCTTCATCTCCGTCGGTGCTAGTCGGTATGATGCTTTTGCTATTGGTGTTGATCCTGGCGACAAGTCTATTCGAAACACCACTTGTCTATCAGGGGGAAATCCAAGAAGATCTTCGGGAAAGACTTCCGGATAGTCACACACCACAGGTATACTTTGTATCTCCTTCTTCTCCTTCTTAGTATCAATCACAAATGCCAAGTATGATGTGCATCCTTTGGACAAACATTTTCTGGCTTTCATCAAGGAAATGATTCTAGAATTTACTCTGTGTTTGTCCCCGTACACCATAAATGACTCTTTTCCATATGGGTTTACTCTTACAATCTTCTTCAACATCGTACGTACTAAGCCAATCCATTCCTAGCACGATGTCGAAACCATTCAACTCAATGGGCAATAATTCCTCATGGAACTTATTCCCGTTCAAGTCGATGACAATATTTTTAATGCAATTACTAACAGGTATGAACTTTCCACTGGCAACTTCTACAACTATAGTATTATTAAGTTTATCTATAAGCAATGCTAGTCTTCTACCAAAATTATGTGATATAAATGAGTAGTTTGCTCCTGAATCAAATAATATATTGGCAGGCAATCCATTTACGAGAAAGGTACCTGAAGCGACATATGCTTCATCCCTTGCTGCTTCCAGTGTCATTTGGAAAGCTCTAGCTTTCGGTTTTGGTGGGACATTGGGCCTTGCTGCCTCCTTCTTCTTCGGGAAGTCCTTCAAGATATGCGCTTCTTCATTACAACTATAACAAACTTTCTTGTCGAGGCTGCATTCATTGGCATAGTGCCTAGGCTTTCCACACTTAAAACAAGTGAATCCTCTGTCACATTTCCCTAAGTGCTTCTTCTTGCACTTCTCACACCATTTTGCCTCACCTCCTTTTCCTACAAACTTATTCGAATCAGACTTTGAAAATTTGCTTTTCTTGTTGGACCCTAAAGATCCATCGAACTTCCTTTTATTACCAACTTCAACCTTGTTGGCGGCTCTTCCCTTGATCATCCCCTCAACAGACTTAGCAACCCAGATAGCTGCCTCCAGAGTAGGTGTAACGCCCGTAGATCAGGGCTAGTCAATTTAGAGACGATAGGCGTCAAAAATGACTTTTTGATGGAAGATTATCTAGAAGGATTAATCTTAACCAAGTTGTAGTATATGTCACAAGGTTTCCGTGCATATAAAGAACGCCAAAATCCGAGTTATAACGAAGAAGTTATGACCTGTCGAAGTTTCGCGACAGAACCGGCACGACGCAGCGCGACGTAAAAAGTGAATTTACATTAGAGCAATATTTAGCCTTAGCAATCTAAATGAAAGTCGTAGAATACGTTAAACCGTGAGCGTGCATAAAAAGAACGTCCAAATCTGACTTCGTATGAGGAAGTTGTGATTTTTCTAAGTTTCGACTTAACGGTATGCAGCCTGAATACTCGATTTGAGATCGAGCGGTTTATAGCCGAAACAATCTAAACGAGGATCGAAGATCTCATTAATTGTAGTGAAACGATGAAAAGATAGGCGAAAACAGACGTCGGATAAAGAAGTTATGATTTTATAACGGAGTTTTCCTGTCCCGGCCTATTAAAAATAAATAATAAAAATAAATTCAAAATTAGCCGACGGAGTCTAAACAAAAGTTGTAGAGCGTAGTCTCACCTTTGTGTGGATATAAAGAACGTCGAAAACGGAGTTCGTATGAAGAAGATATGAATTTCCGAAGTTTATTAAATAATTAAGATTTAAATTTAATCTTTAATTTGGATGTATATCCGAAGGAGTCAGCAATCTGATCCGAAGTACGCCCCGCGTACCGCTAAGCATGACACACCTCACACTCGAGTTCTTCGGATGAAGCATGCAGTGACGATTTTGGAGCCTTACGCCCCCCGTACTCCGAGGCTCCAGCCTCCTATAAATAGGATGCGAGGGTTCCGGGCTTATTTGCTCATTTCTCCTCGTTTTTGTGCCGAAGCTCTGCGTGTAAACCCCCGAAGCCATCCCGACACCCCGAATCTCATATCCAAGTTAAGAAGGAAGTTTTACGCTCCCGAGATCCCAAGAAGTGCGATTCCCGAGCCGAAGCTCTGCCCGCGAGAAGTCCGGTTTTTGTGAAGATCTTCCAGATCTGCCGAAGAATACTACTTCTGCAAGTCGTAGTGCTGTCCGATCATCTTCTAATTAAGTGAGTGTGTGGTTACTTTCTTCTAACGCATAATTATGAAGTATTTTACACGAAATACGTGTTATGTGTATAATTTTGGTGTTATGTGTGTGAATGTATATTCACTTTCTTCTATCTCATAGATCTGATTTATTCTCTATGAAATACGTGTTATGTGGTGTGCCTCATCTGTTATGTGGAATAGGTATTGAATGAGTACGCTATACAGGTTTTAAACTATGTATAAAAATATATATTTTTATCTACTGATATGTTGGGTAGAACATGGGTAGATAGTTGATGTGTGATAAACAGATGAGAGGCCCCGATGTTGTTGTTATTGATCTAGTTAGTAGTGGAGTATGGATTAGACCAAGAGGTTAGTTTTAGATCCGGGAGTATGGATCAGGTAAAGAGATAAAACTTGTTATTAGTCCGGGAGTATGGATTAAGAAAAAGTTAATTGTCCCTAGTCCGGGAGTATGGATTGGGCACAGTTATTGATCCGGGAGTATGGATCATATCAAGATTAAGGTACAGTTAATTGTCCCTATTCCGGGAGTATGGATCGGGTACAATTATTGATCCAGGAGTATGGATCAGATCAGGAGGTTAGTTTTAGATCCGTGAGTATGGATCAGGACGTTTTAGATCCGTGAGTATGGATCAGGTGAAAAAGGTTAGTTTTAGATCCATGAGTAGGGACCAGGTAAAGAGAAAAATTTTAGATACGAAGGTTTAGATCGTGTCATTGTGAGGATCGATGGGGTGGGATAAGAGTTGCCTTTATATGGTGAAATTGTGCAAGTTTGAATGTTCTATATTTATAAATATAAGATATAACATTGTGGGATGAAAACCCTATATGCTCACCAGGCTCCCAAGCCTGACCCACTCAGTTTTCTTTGTATCAGGTATTAATACAAAGACATATTTCATAGAGAGATTTAAAGGAGATATAAATCAATTGTGTAATTAAATGTAAGTTCTGTTTATGCTTATATGTCTATATCGGAACATGACATCCCAAGGTTTTATTATTAAATGAAAATACATTCTCTTTGAGAAACGTTTTGATAAGTTATTATCATATCTTGTTTTGGGAACAAATTCCGCAACCGTTATCTTTAAAAGATTACTCTGATTTTATAAAACAAAGCATAAACATAATCAGTCTTTTCTGGCCGTGAAAATGGGGATGTCATAGTTGGTATCAGAGTATTAGTTTAAGCGAACTAGGAATTTGTAGGAAATTTTTAGACTTAAACTTAGAATGCTAAGAAATAATTGTGAGGAGTGTGTCTAAAATATGTTAGGTAGTACACCTAAATCGACACAAGCGCTAGTTTATTTTAGGAATGATGCCTAAAATGATTTTATGTGCTAAATGTTTTGTGTGATAGCTATATTGATCCTATTACTTGTTCGGATCTATGGTCTGTTGCCGACCGGATCTGGAGACCTTATGTGTTTAGGATTCTAAGCGTACGGCTACGATATTAGAACTAGCATGTAAATGTTTCGGAGTAATAAGGATGACTTAATTATCTATCGTGATTGAGGATCTGAATTCACCTTATTTGGTGTGTAGATCAAAAATGGTAAGAACCAGAAGTGGAGTTGGAAATGTGAACGAAGACAGGAATCAACCACCTGTGGTTGAGCAAGCACCTGTTGTAGCAGCAGCACCAGAGCCAATGACGATGGCTGGGGTGCCAGCGATGATACAGATAGTGTTGGATCGCCAAATGGAGGAGACAAGGCGATTACTCCAACAGAATCGTGAGGAACTGTCACTTCAAGTAGGAGAGCCCGAAGTGAATGGAGGGCCGTCGAAGGGAGGTAACTACAGTGGGACTGTTGGACAAGCAGAACCCCCAGTGGCAGAAAGGAATGACCCGGAAAGGGAAAGAAACAGGGATGGGTGTATGTATAAAAATTTCTTGGGCGCCAAGCCGCCAAGTCTTTCTGGAAGCCCAAAGCCTGTTGAGATTATGGACTGGATCTCCGAAATGGAGATGGTGTTTGAGAGTTGTGACTGTAGCAACAAACAGAAGACTGTCTTTGCAGTTAGACAACTGAAGACCGGAGTCTTGAGCTGGTGGAAGTTACTAGCAGATATGATGCCTCGAGGGGAAGCTCTGAAGATGTCTTGGGAATCATTCATGGAGCAGTTAAAGATGCAGTACTGCTCAGAGATAGATCTGATTGATCTGAACAATGAATTCCAGAACATGAAGAAAGGTAAATTGAGCACTGATGAGTATGCTACTGCATTTACCGAAAAGATGAAGTTATTTCCATACTTGGTGCCAACTGAACTCTCAAAAATTGAGAGGTTTGCAAATGGACTGCCTGCCGACTTTGGCCCAACGGTCAAGATGGCAACTACTTTGAAGACAGCAGTCCGAGCAGCTAAAAATGTGGAGACCCAGTTAAAGGAAAGGGGTCTGGAGAGAAACGAGGTGGGCGAGAAAAGAAAGATGGAAGGATCTTCAAGGTCCGATGAGAAGAGAAAATTTTCGAAGTCTGATTCGAAGAAGCTCGAAGAAGGAGCACAATGGTGTGACAAGTGCAAAAGGAAGCACATTGGGGAATGCTCTAAAGAAATGACCTGCTTTAAATGCGGGAAGACTGATCATTATGCCAGCAAATGCCCAACCAAAAGAGAAGTCTGCTTTAAGTGTGGCGAAGAAGGGCACTTCAAGCAAAACTGCCCAAGAAGAGAAGAGGCTATAAGGCCAAATGCACCACCAAAGCCAAGAGCATTACACATGATCCTCGAAGAAGCAGAAAACAATGCGAGGATTCAAGGATGAAGACTTCATGTCAATATATAAAGTATGTATCAAGAAGTGTAGCCTACTAGAGGCGTAGTATAGGGTGAACTTGAACCTTTGTGTAATCGTTTCAAGAATTAATATAAACCCTAGTTTTGCTATCTGATGTGTTGAATGATTATGTGATTTTCTTGTATGGTGACTTAGTCGACTGCGGGACAATACTTGGGACGAGTATGAGTAGGTGTGAAAGGTAGTAGATTCATATACTACCGGAAGCACAGGACTCGCACTTGGATTAGGGAAAGTCACAAGGTTACCAAGAAGCTGGTGATTGATTCCATTTTATTCAGGTATGTCATTACCATTGTTTCAGTAATGACTAGTAAGATGGTTCTTATTCCGACCCTAGTGGTCATATTTAAATTTGAGTTCGATTACGAGGAGTATGTTACGTGGTCTAAAGGACCAAGTTAGATGTAACATCTGACTTAAGTCAGAAGGTTGAAGTTAATGCGATTGCTAGTGTCGCGCTCGTTGTTAAAAGAAGTTTGTAGGTAGAAATGCTACATGTTGAAATGTGATTATATCACCTTAGAATATGAAGGAAGGTATATTCCATTTTGGAATTTAACTCTAAGAGACTTGAGTCTAAGCATTGCATCATTCGATGAGAGGTTAGTAGAGCACGACCCATCGGTTTGTTACAATAGATAAAGGAAAGTATTTATCCTGAGAAGAAGAAGGAGTCCACAATAAGGACTTATTTGGTAACTCGGGGGTTACGATTGAAAGTACAACATAGTACGATAAGCAGATGCAAGATTTGGCATCTTCTGCGGTCAAGAAATCCATAAAGTTAAATACTCTTTCGAGGAAACATAGAATTTACGGTTATTACCTAGGATGAAGAGATAGCGTATGGAATCATTATACAAGTTCTATTTTCGTTGATGATTCCGGGACGTAATCATCCTAAGGGGGAGATAATTGTAACGCCTGTAGATCAGGGCTAGTCAATTTAGAGACGATAGGCGTCAAAAATGACTTTTTGATGGAAGATTATCTAGAAGGATTAATCTTAACCAAGTTGTAGTATATGTCACAAGGTTTCCGTGCATATAAAGAACGCCAAAATCCGAGTTATAACGAAGAAGTTATGACCTGTCGAAGTTTTGCGACAGAACCGGCACGACGCAGCGCGATGTAAAAAGTGAATTTATGTTAGAGCGATATTTAGCGTTAGCAATATAAATGAAAGTCGTAGAATATGTTAAACCGTGAGTGCGCATAAAAAGAACGTCCATATCTGACTTCGTATGAGGAAGTTATGATTTTTCTAAGTTTCGACTTAGCGGTATGCAGGCTGAATACTCGATTTGACATCGAGCGGTTTATAGCCGAAACAATCTAAACGAGGATCGAAGATCTCGTTAATTGTAGTGAAACGATGAAAAGAAAGGCGAAAACGGACGTCGGATAAAGAAGTTATGATTTTATAACGGAGTTTTCCTGTCCCGGCCTACTAAAAATAAATAATAAAAATAAAGTCAAAATTAGCCGACGGAGTCAAAACAAAAGTTGTAGAGCGTAGTCTCACCTTCGCGTGGATATAAAGAACGTCGAAACGGAGTTCGTATGAAGAAGATATGAATTTCCGAAGTTTCTTAAATAATTAACATTTAAATTTAATCTTTAATTCGGATGTATATCCGAAGGAGTCAGCAATCTGATCCGAAGTACGCCCCACGTACTGGTGTACGCCCCGCGTACCGCGAAGCATGACACACCTCGCACTCGAGTTCTTCGGATGACGCATGCAGTGACGATTTCGGAGCCTTACGCCCCGCGTACTTCGAGGCTCCAGCCTCCTATAAATAGGATGCGAGGGTTCCGGGCTTATTTGCTCATTTCTCCTCGTTTTTGTGCCAAAGCTCTGCGTGTAAACCCCCGAAGCCATCCCGACACCCCGAATCTCATATCCAAGTTAAGAAGGAAGTTTTACGCTCCCGAGATCCCGAGAAGTGCGATTCCCGAGCCGAAGCTCTGCCCGCGAGAAGTCCGGTTTTTGTGAAGATCTTCCAGATCTGCCAAAGAATACTACTTCTGCAAGTCGTAGTGTTGCCCGGTCATCTTCTAATTAAGTGAGTGTGTGGTTACTTTCTTCTAACGCATAATTATGAAGTATTTTACACGAAATACGTGTTATGTGTATAATTTTGTTGTTATGTGTGTGAACGTATATTCACTTTCTTCTATCTCATAGATCTGATTTATTCTCTATGAAATACGTGTTATGTGGGTGTGCCTCATCTGTTATGTGGAATAGGTATTGAATGAGTACGCTATACAGGTTTTAAACTATGTATAAAAATATATATTTTTATCTACTGATATGTTGGGTAGAACATGGGTAGATAGTTGATGTGTGATAAACAAATGAGAGGCCCCGATGTTGTTGTTGTTGATCTAGTTAGTAGCGGAGTATGGATTAGACCAAGAGGTTAGTTTTAGATCCGGGAGTATGGATCAGGTAAAGAGATAAAACTTGTTATTAGTCTGGGAGTATGGATTAAGAAAAAGTTAATTATCCCTAGTCCGGGAGTATGGATTGGGCACAGTTATTGATCCGGGAGTATGGATCATATCAAGATTAAGGTACAGTTAACTATCCCAATTCCGGGAGTATGGATCGGGTACAATTATTGATCCGGGAGTATAGATCAGATCAGGAGGTTAGTTTTAGATCCGTGAGTATGGATCAGGTAGTTTTAGATCCGTGAGTATGGATCAGGTGAAAAAGGTTAGTTTTAGATCCATGAGTAGGGACCAGGTAAAGAGAAAAATTTTAGATACGAAGGTTTAGATCGTGTCATTGTGAGGATCGATGGGGTGGGATAAGAGTTGCCTTTATATGGTGAAATTGTGCAAGTTTGAATGTTCTATATTTATAAATATAAGATATAACATTGTGGGATGAAAACCCTATATGCTCACCAGGCTCCCAAGCCTGACCCACTCAGTTTTCTTTGTATCAGGTATTAATACGAAGACATATTTCACAGAGAGATTTAAAGGAGATATAAATCAATTGTGTAATTAAATGTAAGTTTTGTTTATGCTTATATGTCTGTATCGGAACATGACATCCCGAGGTTTTATTATTAAATTAAAATACATTCTCTTTGAGAAACGTTTTGATAAGTTATTATCATATCTTGTTTTGGGAACAAATTTCGCAACCGTTATCTTTAAAAGATTACTCTGATTTTATAAAACAAAGCATAAGCAAAATCGGTCTTTTCTAGCCGTGAAAATGGGGATGTCATAGTAGGTGCTTGACGTATTGGCACAACGTACTCCCATGGAAGTCCCTTTGCATACTTGTCTACTTTTGTCAATTCATCTGGGACGATGCGCAAAGCAAACTCCATTTTGTCTGTGAAGGCATTGGTGTAATCATCAATGGACATATTGTTCTTCTTTAACGTCAGGAATTGGTTCTCTAGCACTAGCAGATTTTGGGCCGAGCAGAAATTACGTTTGAAGTATACTAAGAACTCTACCCATGTCAGTTGTAATGGCTCGTTTGGGCTTATGGTCTTCCCCAGAGTGTTCCACCAGCGAACAACGCCACCTCTAAACTGACGTATTGCATATGTGGTTTGTAGTTTGCCCTTGCAATCACATGTTATAAAAGTCAACTCCATCTCCGAGATCCAATCTATAAATCTAACTGGATCTTCTTTCCCAGTGAAAGTCGATGGCTTGCAAGTTGTGAAGTCCTTATACTTGCATCCATTCCTCTCGACTCTTTCATCTTAGTTGTTCCTCCTAACCACTGGCGGTTCAGCTTGACTAACAGTCCTACTGTAATTCCCTTCTTCTGACTATCCGTCATTCAGCTCAGGCTGTTCAATAGGTATCGTAGGTTCATCCCTATTCTGTTGAAGTGAACGCCTTGTCTCCTCCATTTGGAAATCCAACATTATCTGGATCATAGCTTGTACCCCAGCCATAGTCATTGTCTCAGGTGCAGCTACTACAACTGGTACTTGTTCAATCACTTGGGGTTGAGGCTGTTGATTGTCATTTACATTGGCATTTTGACTCCACTTCAGGTTCTTGCCATGATGGTCTATACACCAAATCAGACGTTCAGTGTGTAGTGACGAGAATTAAGATAGGAAAACTTTATCTACGATAGATGTATTAAATCCTCCTTATTACTCCAAAACGTTTACATGCTAGTTCTAATATCGTAGTCGAACGTTTAGAATCCAAAACACATAAGGTTTCTAGATTCGGTCGGCAACAGACCATAGATCCGAACAAATAATAGCATATAAGACATCTTTATAGTTATAGCTATAACACAAAGCATTTAGCACATAAAAGCATTTTAGGCATCTTTCCTAAAATAAACTAGTGCTCGTATCTAGAATATAACAGGCACTCATCTCACAATCATCACTTAGCATTCTAAGTTTAAGTCTAGAAATCCTACAATTTCCTAGTTCGCTTAAACTAATGCTCTGATACCAACTGTGACATCCCCAAATTCACGACCAGAAAAGACCGATTTGTTTATGCTTTATTTGAAAATCAGAGTATATTTTCAAAGAAATATAATGTGGAATTTGTTCCCAAAAAAAAATATGAAAAAGAATTATCAAAGCATTTTCGTAGAAATGTATTATATTAAAAACTTTGGGATATCATTGTCAATACAGATCAAAAGCATAAACATAAACAACATAGACATTATAATATCTATTTATTCTAGTAGCCTATAATCCATTGATCTCTCATTAGATCATCACTCCTGTGCTCTCCTTCCACTACCTGTATATGAGAAAACTGAGTGGGTCAGACATGGGAGCCTGGTGAGCACATAGGGTTTTCAACCCGCAATAAATAAGTTTATTAATTTCATCAACCAAAAATAACTTGATTACCCATTCCCGTTATCCTCCCTTTACGTCCCTAAAACACCTATCGTAAGGGATCTAGCCTAAGGATTATCACCGGGATGGAGACTACTGCTAAGGGGTTTCCTCAACAATAAATTTCCGTAAGGCAACCATGAGGGGGATAGAGTACACCAGTGAACACATCGTTCACAAACACCTACATGTTGCGGGCCTGCTAGCGTTCCACTTGACTGTCTAGAATAGTCTGTGGTTGTCAGCTATACTCTGCTAGATGATTGGATCAACAACAACATTGAGGCCTCTCATCATTTTATTTCATCACACACCAACTATTTTATCTACCCATGCTTTACCCTAACATATTTGGAGATATAAAATACATATACAGTTTAAATCATTTAAAACATGTATAATAGTGTTCGTTTAACATAGATAACAAGTATACAGACAATATGCACACATAGCATGTAATTTATATAAAATACTTCATATCTATGCGTAAGATGAAAATAAATATGCACTCACTTTAGTAGCGGGAGTAGATAGAATCTAAAAACAGTTAACGGCTCGTGATCATCGGGCTCGGGACGCAGAACGGCTTCAGAAAACGAGAGAGAGAAGGAAGATTTGATGTAAGAAGTGAATGAGGTCGAGCTTGCTATTTATAGGCTGATTTCGGCCCATTCACGTTGTGAGAATTCACTGCTCACGTCATGAGCCATGGTTGAATCACCTCGTAGCTTCGGCATCTGCGTTCTAGGCTTGAATAGTGTCTATTCGACTCCTCACGTCGTGAGAATTCATTACTCGCATCATGAGCTTTTGAGTTATCGTTTCCGTAGACTTATAGCTTCGAAATGTTGCATTTTGACTCCTCACGTCATGAGAAAAGAGGCTCACATCGTGAGTCCAGTCAAATTAGGGTTTCTAACACGTGGCATGCTCTTAGACAGCCGTATCTTCGGAAGGTCATAACTTTTGCATACGAACTCCGTTTTTGACGTTCTTTATATCCACGCGTAGGTGGAGACGTACTCTGCAACTTTCATTTAGAACCCTAAGGATAAAAAGTAGTTTATCATAAATTCTCTTTTTACGATTCCCAGTGTCATGCCGGTTTTGACGCGAAACTTCGACAGGTCATATCTTCTTCGTTATAACTCGGATTTCGGCGTTCTTTATATCTCCGAAATCCTTGTCCCGACCACTACAACTTTCGTCATAGATATTGGACCTATCTATTATTTTATTTATGCCGCTTATTTTTATTCTTAACTTATTATATCATATAATTAAGTATAAGGCACATAAAATCACATAATATTCAAATAATTCCTATTTATTATTTCAAAGTGGGTTATAAGTGTTAACCCTAACTATTACACCATTAAATTAATGCTTAGCCTAGAAACACGGGCATTACATCCATACACTTTCTTTTCCAGATTTTCTCATTTTGTTGATTGCAAGGGTGCGCTGGTGGCCAGTAGTTAATGGAAGTGAGATAGACGTTGGACCTTGAAGAAACCAAAATAAAATGGGATCGTCTTCGACAAGGCAACAATAGTAAAAAGTGCATCATCGATGTTATCAACCTTAATCAAAGACACAATCTTACACTGAATTGCATCTTCGTCATTGGATCGCCGGCTAGAGAGAGGAAAGTAAAGGGAACAGAATTCATAGAGGAAGGTGACTTATTATGAAACCCTAAAGAGAGAGAGAGAGAGAGAGAGAGAGAGAGAGAGAGAAAGTGTATGTATGGGGGATAAAGATACGGGGATATGAAAGGAATGAGGAGAGAGGGTGAGAAGTTATAGGAAATAGGTAAATTTGCAATTCCTATTATGCCTTTCGAACCATTTAAAACTTACAATTTAATGCCAGTAGTTTTAGAAATTTTCATAAATCGCCTGTTCAATAATAACCTTAGATTTGAGTATTTAAATGCTCCAGAAGTGTTCTCACGTTCTCAACCTTTTAGGTGTTCTCATTTGATCCTACTCCTATATATATATATATATATATATATATATATATATATATATATATATATATATATATATATATATATATATATATATATATGTTTTGAGGGTCGTGATAATCTTGGCCCACGAACAGCAATTAGGTATCTCCTTCGATCTCTTTTACTCTCCTCTACCATATAACTTTCTATTAAGAACATTGTGATCATATATAATTAATTATCAAGAACAATGTCATCATATATAATTATCTATTAATCATGTTCTCCGATATCTTAAAATCTCCTCTCCTATTCATGTATATTATAATCTCGCTTTAATATGTCTCTTTCAATCCTGTACATAAGCCAATGCCTACCAATCAAAGTCTATTATAACTTGTTTGGGGCATTCATAATATGTTTAGATTATACAAAACTTAAGTTAAGAAGGCTCATTGATTCACACCTTTGTATATGGTTAATAACTAGAAATACATTTATTTCTCGATTGACACCTTTGTTTTGTTTTGTTCTTTGGGTGTAGAGAGTCTGCTAGCTTCGCTGGAATTATACCATCAAATCATCAATAACCTGAGAAAAAAACACAAAAATTTGTTATTAAAAATGATCATCTTGACAGTTACACTAAGGAGATCTCTACAAATGGGACAACAATCTAACAAATGGCGATGGACTACCCAAAGAATTATTTATCCTAAAGTTTTGATGTTGCATAAGCTCTTTCCAAGTGAACACGAGAAACAAAATTACAAAACCATGTAAGAATTGAAAACTCACCTATAAAACTCTCATCATCAAGTTTTTTGGTCATGAGAAGCTAGGAGAATTGTATGAAATCTAAGATCTAAGAGAGGTTGAATGTAAAGTGCATAAAGTGCTTATTTGAGTATAATGCCACCTACCAAGATCTACATTAAAAGGCGATAAAGTTTGAAAGCTACCATTATGGAAAACCCGTGAAACACCACCAATATATGAATTATCAACTTCATTTTTGTATGCATCATCAATGTAGATTAATTCTTTGTTGGAATTCAATGGGGCTTATCTAAGGTTCAGTCATGTGTGATTTTATGACAATTTGCAGGTCTCATGAAACCAACTCTACTTGGAAAATTGTATAAAATGGAGCATGTCTTAAATATGCAAGATTTCTCGAGCATTTGGTGGGTTGACATTAAGATGTTGAGACTTCAAACCGTTTTGATAATGGTTAAAGATAAGTATATGTTGAGAAGGATAACCATGGAAGAAAAAATTTGGTTTGTTTTTAATCTTATGAAGTTGTTGATGATGACTCGTTGAACTTGACTGAGGAGGAGGTCTAAAATGCTCAATATGATCATTTGTCTTAACTCTTGACCAGAGGAAAGTTTTCCCCGATAATGACGAGAACAACAGGTGTAACAGAAGGGCTAATAACATATTTTTCAGAATTAGAAAAAGTAAGTATATTGTACTATTGACAGTTAACGTGATACACGGGATATATATATATATATATATATATATATATATATATATATATATATATATATATATAAGTAGAATAATTACATTCTATACCCTATACTAAGTCAACTATCTGATATTCCCCTGCAAGCTAAGGTCGGGTAAGGACTTGTAGCTTGGATTGTAACCCCTCAAATCTTTGTGAAGACAACGACTTATTGAAGATATCAACAATCTAATGATCAGTAGAGATAAAATGAACTAAGAGCTTCTTTGCAACAAGTTGTTGGGTTTTTATGCATCAAATACACTCTAAACTAGGCAGCGGAAAAATCGAAACAACGATATACCTAAGTGTACATGCAACCTATGGATCTATGGCTTCATGCGAATTACATAAACCCTAGGAAAACAAGAAACAAAGAGTAAAACATACCTCTTATGATGCCCTTGATCTTCATGCTTGAGATCTTGAACCTCTATGAAGCTGCTTGGATGAAAGGACCCAAACTAGAATCCCTCTAATGGTACCACACCCAATGACACCAAAGAGTAGAATAAAATAACTAGGAGAAGGGTTAATTTCCCAAACCCAAAGGGGTTAGAAATCATCCCTAAGGGAGGAGGAAGAAGGGTTGGCGAATACTTCAAGCCAGGGTGCAAGGAGGAATGAAATCCCTAAGGCCCTATTTATAGCCTTGGATCTCCTAGGGTTTAGTACTCCTTCCCATGTGGGATGGAGGCCTAACCACGAAATTTCACTCCTTTCCCATGTAGGATGGAGTGATTTTCAACCAACCCTAATCCTATAAAGGTTCTGGAACATTCCTGATTAACCAACTATCAATTAATGAACATTCAACCCTTTAATTAATTAAACTGTTAGTTAATTCCCATAATATATTACGAATATATATTTCCAATTATTTTCCAATTAATTATTAACCGTAATAATTAATAAACCAATTTCTCCTTTATTTATTCTACTCAATTTGGGTCTTGAGGGAAACCCAAAAGGACCCTGTCATTATTGGAAATATTACCATTAGTTAATGACCTTGGACACTATTCCAACAGTCTCCCACTTGGACAAGTCATCAACTATATGAGGACTAATATTTCTCCAATAATCAATAGAGATTTAGCCCTCCAATGCAACTACCAAACTCTTGATCTAATCAAGATTCAGCCTTTAGATAAGTGATCAACTATCCCTTCGTTCTAGATATCTTTATGAATTCGAGACATAGATAATGGTCAATCTCAAGAATTCAAGATTATGTTTCCCGATATAGATTTGTGATGACTACATTTGACTACTAAATTGAAGACATCAATTCCAGTCAGGGCTCGGCCAAGCACTTTAGATGTCAGCACCAAATCATCGAGGGGCCCATAGATATCGGTTCTCCTATTAAAGCAGAAGGAACAAATAAAGTTTGACTACATAGTTTTTGTCTATTTCATCATGTCATTCATGGACATACCCTTTATAACTACCAGTTACGGTTAGCATTGAAGTAGACCAATGCATAACAGAATCATAGAGCAAAACCCCACATGTATCTAGGTTTGAAGAATAGAAGACATTATTGTCTTAGAATTACTCGTGACTGAATCCATAAAGTAATCTCTAAGAGTGGGTTGGTCCAATACTTAAATCTCTATTAAGCAATCATGAGTGTTAGCGCAATCTTTTTGCTATGTCCAATCAATATGGACAATCCACTAATACTTATGACAATCTTGAATCATTACTTACTTCCAAGAGTATGATCGTCTGTGGACATTTGAGTAAATTAATACCCAGGAAGTGGGTTCCAAACATGCAAAAGTGAGAACGCAGTGATAAGCTAATTGAAATGACTGAACTCCATCATATATTAAGATCACCACTTAATAATCGCCAAATCAAATTAAAAGTTATACTGCTTAAAGTTCTCGGGTTTTAAAACAAACTAAACTTCGAGTGTTTAAGCCAATTCATTTGCAAATCTAATGCCTCTTGACTTTGTCTGACTGTCTGACTTGGTTAGTGTCATTGGCTTAGGAATGAATCGACAATATTATCTTTCGATATGATATATTGACTATGATGTGTTTACATTTGACTCACGATTAAATGTGTTGGTACTTACTGAGTATGTGTAATATGATCTTGTATGACTTGGGGATTCATACTCGAGGTAAGTTCACCCAAAGTCACAAGAAATTTCATAAGGACCATAAATGATTGAATTTCCACAAAGATGTCACTAATGAATTTCTTTTAGCTACATTGACTTCTTTGCAATTTAACCAACTGCAATATACTCTAAGTTTATTGCATCCACTATGGTGTATTTCCTAGTACTCTTCCAAACTAAAACTTCACCATTCAGTAAAAGCATGAATTCCGACTGCGAACGGAATTGCCTTTATTAGTATGAAACATAGCATCAATGTAACTCTTACAAAGATCTCTTCTATACTATCAAGATCATCTCTTTTGTCCTCTAATGACACTTAAGAATGTTCTAGATCTTGATTCGTTGATTCTCACCAAATTGATCTAATCCAACTTGTCATGCTCAAGGCATACGAGTAATTAGATCTAGTACATGTCATGGTATATATGATTTCTTCATGTCGAGTTTCCTTAACATTGCATGTACTTTGGCTTAATCCAATGAATCACTTTAATCTATCTCCATAGATCCTTATTATGTACGTGTTTTGTATCTCCCATGTATATCATAGCGAAACAGTTCTCATACCAAGCCAAGATTTTACACTTGCTAAGTTAGAATATAGTTTCTTATGAATCATACATTATCTATGTACAATACAAGGATGACTACAGTGGTCCTACTAGTACTGACATATATATGGCTTATCTATGTTTCTCAAAATTCAAACTCCTTGAACTTTCTCATTGAAATAATGATCCATCTTGCGAGATGCTCATTTCAGTCCATAAATGAACTTATTAAGCTTACACATCTTTCAAAACCTATCTTGGTTCAATTATGTGTTTGTTCCAATCCATGATTGTCCCTACTTGAAGATCCACTTGCACTTAAGGGCTAAGTTCAAGTGCTTGATCTACCAAATTACAACATACATGGATTGAATCTCGCTTTCCATTTCCTCCTTTTATGTTGTAGCCTTTAGGGCCTACCATAGCTTCCAATAGCTGGTACACTCTGATTTCTATCTACCAGTGACTCATAAAGCTTAGCAATATAAACTCTTATATAACTAGGTTCATGATGTCTTCTATTAGATCTATAAGCAAAAAATGGAAATATGTCAGTTTCCTTAATAGCTCTTTCAATCCCGAATTGAATATTATATCCAACTTTAGGCTCTTCGTTGGTTTACTCTTGAATCTTATCAAGAGCAATGTGACTCCCATTAGCTCTTTTTGAAATCAGCTTCCTCTCATAGAAGACTGCCATTCGAGCAACATATACTTTGTTCTCAGAAGGATTGTTAAACAATTATCCAAAATGCTTGATGGGCTCTCCAATGAGATAACACATCTGTATTCAAAGTTCTAGATTGTCAAGCACTTCATGACTAGCGTAAGCCTCATAATCTTAGAATTTCAGGTATAGTAGTGAGGACAGAATTCCACTCCACATATCGTAGAGTGTTTCAAGAACCTACTTAGTTGGCACAAGAGCAAAGGACTTCTTGTAACACTATTCATGGTACAATCCACGAATTGTCAGCAAACATAGTGCGACTCATCTAGTACAAAATCAATGAACGGTTTGTTTCTCTATACAACTAACACTTCCTAGTGGTAGTGTTTTAGGTGGAGATAGGTAGTGAAACTCTTTCACAATCACTTAGATGATCGATAAGGTTTTGGACTGAGATACTCACTATGAGTGTCTCATCCTATTGCCCAGTTGATTCTTTACTTCACTTTATGAGAGCTCTGAACACCTGAAAGGTTCCAGACTCACATTCATACGAAGTTGGTCTTACCATGTATCGTGGTTGATCTGAACGGTCCATTAGTGCAAACTAATTCCAACAGATGTTCACATCACCCAGTGATGTGCTCATCATCTATCTTGATAACAAGATTTGCATTTATCATAAAACTTGAGGTCAAATGATATCCAAAATCGGATCCAACTAGATACTTGGTAATGCATTTCTCATTTATGTGTCCAAGACAATGATTCCACAAATACATTTCACCCAAAACCTTGGATGTTTTTGAATCAGTACATATTGTGGTCAATCTGAACGATTAATTAGGTAAACCAATTTCAACAAATATTCACAATATTACACCTTATTCAAATATTCGAATCAACTTTGAAATGTTGCTACTATACTAGTTTTATAGATTTCATGACTTTCTTTTAACATGTTGGAATGCTCTACATTTAAATAATTTAGAACTATCTCATGAATCATAGTATAAACAATTTCAATTACAATATGATAGACTAAACATTCAAAAAGAGTTGTCTTTTTGATCCTATGAATGTAGCAAGGGCTTGGCATTCATGATCAAATTACCTTCTGCATGTTTTAGTCTTCTTACTTCATTTTTGTCACTGCACATTCTTGCAAATGTTAGTACTCAACCCTTAGTAAAATACTCAAGTTTTAAAAGTAATGTTCTAATGGCATTATAAATCCATATATTTGATTGAACACCAAACATGGGAGAACTAGTTATCTTTTGATCCTATGAAAAGTAGCACGGGCTCGTGATCCACAATTAAATTGAACTTCTTCATGTTCCAGTCCTTTCACCTCAAATATATATTTGGGCAAGTTTGCTTTCTTAGTCCTTTTCTTGTTATGGAAACGAGCAGCTATCAGAACATGTCTTAGAATAAACCTTCTTTTGCCCTAGGTATTAGGGCCTAGATTAGGTATACTAATCGCCTTTTAAACCATGGGCAATTAGATTTTTCTTCTTGACACTTCTATTCATGATAGTAAAATATAGGAGTGTTTTGAAGTATGAGTTTCTATGATTGGTCGTATTAGTTCAAAAGGAAACCTCGACATGTTACACAACTCCTCAATGGATATTCCAAATTGTTCATATCAAAATCAAAATGAACTGATCATATGTACATGTTATCCAGTTGACTAACCCTAGCCAACTCCTAACTCAAGGAAATTCCATTTTACTTCAATATGTCAATTTACAACGTACATTTGACAATTGCTTTTCTAACAATTTAGAATGCAATGTTTGAAGTAACTTAGGAAGAGATTTATCAAAGGAGTGATCTTTCTTTTCGTTTATGAGAACTATTCCCAAACTACGAATTTAGACAAGACTGATCATCCTCATAGCTAATCCTTTAAAAGGTTTTATAGCAGTAGATTTTAGTGGATAAGGTTATAGACATCATTCAATAAAAAATTCTATTATAGTTTGTTTTGCTTATCCTTAGAAAATAATCACCCTAAATAAAATTATTTAAGAAGGCTAGGATCCATATTTGGCTCCATGATATGTAAAGGGAAGCCGTAAACACACCATGAAGTTATTTAGGTAGGCAAAGCCCTTTGCCAATTTTGATCATAACGAAATTCCTAGATCTTTGAGATTCATTGATTATCAATGGCATGTTAATCTCAAATTATGTTCATCTCAAATTCAATGATGGGGTCGCCGCGGATCATTGAACATATGGTGAATCAACCATACAAAATTGCATGGTCCCCGGCTCAAGTTACGCTTGATATTCACGAGTTCCACATCATTCTTTACCTGTACTCTCAAATTGACGTGTCGGTTAACCACACGAGCTCTATCAACAAGTTATAAAGAGAATGTGCACCTTTTATGGATAACACACTACTAGAAAAACAGCATTTTACGACGCTCATTGCGCGTCGTAAAACGCTCAGACGACGCGCAAATGCGCGTCAAGGAAGGCCTTGTCATAAAGAGAGACGACGCGCATTTACGACGCTCATTTATGACGTGCATTTACGACGCGCGGTTATGACACGCAATGCGTATCAAGGAAGGCCCTGTCATAAAGGAAGAGGACACGCATTTGCGTGTCGTAACCTTACGACGCGCGTGTTTATGACACGCAATGCGTATCAAGGAAGCCCCTGTCAAGAAAGGCGATGTCATAAATGAAGATGACGGATATTTTTGCGTATCATAATTTTAAATGTTAAAAAAAAAATATTATTTACAGATTTACTAATTTTCAAATTAAATTTGCATTTAATGTCTCATAACAGAAAATAAAATACCATATACAAAAAATACAATCCATTACATAAAATTTATTGTCATACAAATAACAAACTTTATTTCATATTCATACATATGATTACATTATTCATTAAAAAAACATATACCTACATCTTCCACTAAAATGTTATTACATGATGTTGGCCACTTCATTGATGGATCACCAAGAGGAAAACCAACAACTGCCCTAAAATTATCAGTCTATAACCTCAACAATAAAAACAAAACAAATTATTATTAAAATCAAGTAATGATAATACAAATTGTTACAAATTGTGGTACAGCAGTGTCTTCTTCTATGATGACATATAAAGCAGCCCTATTACAATATTACCCTTGTGGGACAGTAGGGTCTTCTTCTATGATGACAAATTGTGGGACAGCAGTACATGACTAAATGCATGTAGATAGATAAGGTTGTTTCTTTTTTACTTAATAAAATTAAAATGACTTGTCGGGCTAAGTGAGAGGTTGGTCACTTTATGTATTAAGACCCTCCCTATTACAATATTACCCTTGCTTATTTTTTTATTTTATTCAACTTTTGACAACCTCATGAAAAAGGCACTATCGACCTCATTTTTTCAATGTTCATAGAATTTTAAGTAAAATGTTGGCATCTATTTACCTGTTGCTGTTTGTTTTAGAATTGGGGGAGAGAGAGAGAGAGAGAGAGAGAGAGAGAGAGAGAGAGAGAGAGAACGAGAGAATCTTCATGCCTTTATGGTGTATCAAAGGAGGGCATGAAAAGACAACCCAGTTACCATCCTAAGCAATGAGTGGTCCTAGACCAGTTTTGGACTGTAGGGGCAAAATGGTATTTTATGCTTATTATTACTAGTATTAAATAAGAACAAAAGCTCACCATTTCAATCTTTTGCGAAGCATGTATCGCAGGTAAGCATCTGTCCCATAGGGTTGGATTCCTATACACTTGCACATATTCACTAAACTAGGCCTAATTAACACATCAGGGTTAAAAAAGGAAAAAAGAAAACAAGCATTCATATATTATAATCATATACAAGAAAGGTTGAAAGCTCAACCTGCTGATATTATCAAGTGTAAGTTCATCATTGAATATCTAAAAAAGGAAAAAAGAAAACAAACATTCATATATGATAGAGGTAATTAGTGGACAATGAACTAACAAAGACATGATAGAGGTAACTTTGAAAGATACCTGTTCATTCCATGCAGCCTCTTGCTTCTTTTTTCTGTCCAACACCAAGGCTTTAAACCCTTGAATACTTGGTGGAGAATGAACTAACAGAGATTTTACCAATTTCCATTCCTAACAAACATCATTTTTATTCCAAAAACAACCCACAAACAATAATTCATTTCCATTCCAAACAAACATCCTTTTTATTTTTTACAAGAGTAAATCACATTGTTGCACCTGATTTTACCAATTCTAGTCCTTATTTGAGATTCTTATACTTTCTTATCCAAAAAGTAGATTGATTACCTTAACATGAGTGCTTGGAAATGTAGATGTTATTAAAGTATCTTGAGTCTCATCCATCATTTTGCGTCTTGGAATACTGAGTATAAAAGCAGCTTGATCAGCTGTAGTAGCCATAGATGTTATCTTGTACCCACTCTCCCATCTCCTGTGTATTCCTTCGCTCGGGTACAGAAAATCAAGTTCCACGACCTACAATCAACAAGGGTAAAATCGTAATTCTTGCTTTCATTTTCTTATATATCAACAGCCATACTCATACCTGTTCAGAGTATCCAGAGTTTCTTGACATCACAACACCCTACCGATTGCCAGCTGTCGTCCCACCTACAAATAAACAATGTAATAATTTTTCAATTTCAAAAAAAAAATAATAAAACAAATAAATAGTTTTAGTTTACCCTGTGCAAATGCGTCTCGACGTTCCTTGGAAAGTCAAAATTCATTACAACATTCACGGCTTGAATATCTATACCCCTTGTAAACAAATCTGATAACAACTTCAAGATTAGGGTATATTAGGGTAAATAATATTTTATAATTTGATTTTTGTAATTAATATATATATATATATATATATATATATATATATATATATATATAAAATTAAGAATATCCAAGCTCTGTATCTTTTTTTCTAATACCTCTACTCGGTTTACAGAGTTGCAGAATATGATAGACTGGTTGATTTGTAACTGTAATAGAAATCAATTTAATTCAATTCAATTCACAATCAATCTTCAAAGTAAGGACTTTCACTTTCTTGGAATCACAAGAGATCATCAACACACACACGCTCCTCTTCATATCCTCTGTTTATAAATGCAGGAACCGTATATTTTCACTTATCATAGGCTAGATGAATGAAACAGCAACATATTTTCACTTATCATAGCAACGTATTACCCAAATAAAATCAATAATTAATAAATATATCATTATATCAGCCTATCAGATAACTAAAAAACAAACTAAATGTAACACCTAAGAGTCTTTTACTTACTTTTCATTCTTCACCAGACTTCAATGTACTAGGCTTTTTCAATTGCTTCATGATTTAATCTAAAAAATTAAACTAAATGACCAAAGTTTCCACAGGAACATGAGAAAAACTGACAAAAAAAGTAAACAATAAGTTGAGAATGACAAATAAGAACCAATAGAGAATACAAAAAAATACATTATTTTCTCAATTGCACAATGCACACAATACTCAAAAAGTCCCCTGCTTATTCTACTGCAACATGGCTAAAAATACTTCACTTCAAGCCCAAGCTCAACATTATGATTAATGACCAACATACCCTTGCATTGCTTATTCCATTTGAAGACCATATTGTTTCTAATATTAATGTAATTGAGCAATATAGGGACCTGAAAGAAATGAAAATCAAGATTGTTGGAACACCCTTTGCATTGAAGATTTTAACGGTAAGAAAAAAAATCCTGAAATTGGTCAAAAAAAAAACAAGCAGGAACATTTGTCTTCTAGACACCTAAAAAATTCATCAACAAAGAAATAAGCACTAAGATTCATCTTACTATTGAGTCTTCGTGGTGGAATGGTGGTGGAGACGAATCGACTCAGTCCGCTGCAAATCGATAGCTACTACTATGGGGCCAAATATCCTCTCCATAATTGGATACAATGTGAACTGGAAGTGTAAATCATATTCATACCTGTTTATAACCAGGGAGCACCTATGAAACATCATTATGTAGCTCCTCGCTTCTAGTTTCCTGCAAGTGTAAATCAAAATAATAAGCTAAATAGTAAATTAATTGTTAAACCTGCATGTTAAAATAATAATAAATTAATTGTTAAAAAAATAATTAGCAAACTGTAAGTAGATTGGTATTATGGTTTTATTATATGTATACAAGTTTGCGTACCTAATCTGTAAGAAATCATTGTCCACGAGAAATACCGGCTCGAAGGCTCTTGTTGGACAACCAATCGTATCTATAAATAAAGTCAACAAAACAATCTTTGACTTATAAATTATAATCACTAATTGTATAATTGGGTAGATTTTTCAAAGTAGAATGGTGAATTGTTGTAACCTGGTAAAAGGCTACTAATAATCCTGGTAAAATGATATCCCCAAATCCAATGATGTTGTAGCCACCCATGGATCAAACATCCGAGGGATTTTCAGCAGCATCAGAATCCCATCTTCACCACTGTTATCTCCACGAGCCACATGTAAATTCATAAATGATTAAATAAAAAATTAGTAATAATCTTCTACTTTAAAACTCAAAAAAAGAAAACTCACCACTATCATCACACTTTCATGGAACATCCATTTTGATACAAACAGCCAGAAAGTGTCATACAAAAAAGCACAACTCAAGAGAACGGTTCCCACCTAAATTCATCAAATAACAATATATTGAAGAAGTAGAAAAGAAAATTAAATTAGAAAATAAAGATAATTGACATTTATCTTTTTTGAAATCAAACAACATTCAAACTATCAGCATGTAACAAGAGTCACAGATATAAAGATGATAATCAAGCATGGAAAGAACAAGCAGAAAATAACACATATAATTGTTTTATGTAAATACTCGTTTTTGTTGCTGTAAGGTGAAGGAATCTGAGCATCTTCTTTCATCGAGGGTTCCATATTGTCCAAATCAGGTGTCTTCCCATCTAAGGCAGGATGAACCTATATAAGATATTCCTTGCATAAGAGAGAAGTGACATCAAAAGATAATCAAGAAAGCAACCTGCAGATTTTCAAGAAAGGGTCGGATAATCTTTATGTGTTCCTTCAACACATTCATAGCCATAGAGAATCAAAGGACATTAATTACTAGCAGATGTCATTCTCAGAAGTCAGAACTCTAGGCAACCGAAGGCCAAACCTCAACTAAAACACCAGCAAAACACCACATGTTCAAGACTACAAAACAAATTTGTCTTCCAAGAATCCAAGCCAAAGGGCAAAAAAAAAACCCAACTGCAAGTGAAACTTCAACTATTCAATGGAAATGGCATAATCGTCCTTGTCTTTGGCTGATCGGCTCTCCCTACATAAAATAAAAATCAAATATTTAGAATACATAATAAAAGGCAAAGAGATTGTAGATGAATGAAGATAGGGGATGGAGATTCAATTTCTGATTTATCATTTACATAGAAAACAAAACACAAACTAAATGGTTTTTCTTTTTTGTTACCGTTGCTTTGCAATAAAATGGCCAATCGATGCCTATGTACTTCGATATTTGCATGAAGAATGTAGTCAAACACCCAATCGATGCTACGCAACAAAATCTTCCAAAAGATTCGTCTCGTTTTCTTCTCTATAGGCCCCGATAATGTTGCCTTCCTCTTTCTCATTTTTGGTTTACCGCCTTCAAGCCAATCAGATACGAAATTGAGGGCTTTGAGCACAGTGGGCTGAAAATATCACATATAGCTACCGGAGCAGACCAGAGTTACATTATGCCACCTCAGGAATGATGCCCTCGGCCATTGCCCAACCTGCCCATGCCCTAGGTCGGGCCTGGTAGTCATAGTAGATGGAGTAGGGTTGACAGGAGGTGGATCCAGGACTTAGAGCCCCAATCGCCAACATCGTGAGTGTAAGAAGTCACAGTCGTCGGCATAGGCGTGTGTGAGCGTAAGGAGTCACCGATACGGCGAGGATGAAACTTGATTAATTTTGTGGAGGTCTCCCATAAAAGCCCTAGCTTGTTGATGGAGGCGTTGATTTTTGATGATGAAGGGCCGGTAGGGTTTCATCGATTTCGACTGTGGTAGTACCAGGTGGGGGAGGATAAGATAGCTTCGAAGAAGGTCACAAATCTGGAGCAAGGAAGAAGGAAAGGGTAAGAAGACATCGTTGTGAATTGACGGTGGTTGTGTCTAGGGTTAGAGAGAAGGAGGGAGAGAATGGCTCTCTGTGCGATTTTATGAGAGATAAGGGAGATTACTTCAAAATTTTAGAATTTTCTAATTTTTGAGGATCCCTCTTTAAAAACGCGCGTTCAAATGGAAAAATATAAAGCGACATTTGTAGACGACACCCATTTAATTTAGGTGCCCTCCGTGTTTGTAATTTTTTTTGTGGGACAATAATTTGAAGGCGCGCACAAATGCGTGTCCTTTATCCTTCAATATTTGGAAGACTGACATTATTTCTATGGATACATACAAATGTGTATCGTAAATCAGCGAGTGTCATTGTTCACGTGTCATTAAAGGGTATTTTTCTTGTAGTGACATAAGATTCACATTAAATAGATTGAGAATTAACCTTGCAAAATCGCATGGTCCCCGACTCAAGTTACACTTGAGATTCACGAGTTCCATATCATTCTTAACTATATTCTAGGTTGATGTGCCAGTTAACCACACCAGCTCCATCAACAGAATATAAAGAGAATGTGCAATTTCCATGGATAATATAAACTCACATTCTATTAATAAAACGGAATTTTGTTTCATACTTGTCTTTGGAATAATTTTAGATTGATCATTATCACTATAAACCCTTTTGGTAACTCCATTATCAAAATGCAATAGGGCAGTGAGGTGGTAAGCGCGAAGCATATTAAAAACCGACCTCATTAGGAATCACAGAGACCTCCTTAAACCCCTACATTAGAACGGGTGAGCCTAGTCGAGGTAAGACTGACAATGTCAATATCTAAACATGCGAGGGCGCATGTTGTAACTTTCGTATACATATAATAAACAAAATTCTAATATATATAAATACAAGGGGTGAAAACTCTTTAAATTTAGTTGTCTGTTATTAATCCTAATTAATTGCAAGGACGCAATGTAACAATTAAGAAATCATGAGGGACAATATTCAAATTTATAAATCTCTATTACAAATAATATTAAATATTTAGTTCACTATTTAAATAATAAATAAATATTCAAACACATTTAAATAATAATTATCAATTATCAAATAAATATTCAAATTCAAATAAACATATTTAAATAATATTTATCCATTATCAAATAAATATTCAAATTCAAATAAACACATTTAAATAATAATTTATCAATTTTCTAGATTAAAAAACAATTTAAATTAGGTATTTATCCATGTTTATCAAAGCTACATATTCGAAAAATAGCAAAAAATCTGAAACCCTAAATTCTGCTGAGCTCACGTCGTGAACTCCTAATTCACGTCGTGAGCTGCGACTAAGGTTTTAACAATTTACGAAATTTTCAATTATTCTTCTTTCATTCAGTTTCAAACAAGGTTTTATAGAAAACATGGATCTAGGTGAAAGTAACCATGAACCAATGGCTCTGATACCACTGTTGGGTTTTTACGCATCAAATACACTCTAAACTAGGCAGCGGAAAAATCGAAACAACGATATACCTAAGTGTACATGCAACCTATGGATCTATGGCTTCATGCGAATTACATAAACCCTAGGAAAACAAGAAACAAAGAGTAAAACATACCTCTTATGATGCCCTTGATCTTCATGCTTGAGATCTTGAACCTCTATGAAGCTGCTTGGATGAAAGGACCCAAACCAGAATCCCTCTAATGGTACCACACCCAATGACATCAAAGAGTAGAATAAAATAACTAGGAGAAGGGTTAATTTCCCAAACCCAAAGGTGTTAGAAATCATCCCTAAGGGAGGAGGAAAAAGGGTTGGCGAATACTTCAAGCCAAGGTGCAAGGAGGAATGAAATCCCTAAGGCCCTATTTATAGCCTTGGATGCCTCCTAGGGTTTAGTACTCCTTCCCATGTGGGATGGAGGCCTAACCATGAAATTTCACTCCCTTCCCATGTAGGATGGAGTGATTTTCAACCAACCCTAATCCCATAAAGGTTCTGGAACGTTCCTAATTAACCAACTATCGATTAATGAACATTCAACCCTTTAATTAATTAAAATTTCAATTAATTCCCATAATATATTTCCAATTAGTTTCTAATTAATTATAAACCATAATAATTAATAAACCAATTTCTCGTTTATTTATTCTACTCAATTTGGGTCTTGAGGGCAACCCAAAAGGACCCTGTCATTATTGGAAATATTATCAATAGTTAATGACCTTTGACACTATTCCAACACAAGTTTCTCTCGGACAAAGTGAAAATCAATCTCAACATGCTATGTGTGAGAATGGAACACAGGATTAGCTAATAGGTAAGTTAAACCTAGATTATCACACCATAAAATTGGTGCTTTAGTGACCGTAATGCGTAACTCTCTTAGCAACTTTTCAAGCCACAAAACCTCATCAATAATATTAGCATGGGCTTTGTATTCAGCCTCAGTGGAAGACCAAGAGACAGTCTTATGTTTCCTTGCTAACCAAGACACTAAATTCAAAACAAGATATATAACATATCCCCTGGTGGATTGATAACCAACCCAGCCTGCCTCAGAGACAACCGTAACCAAAGGAGATTTAGCATCTCCATATGCATGAATAGTGGTGTCATGGTAGGGTGTAAGATGGAGACCAAAATTGCTAGTGCCTTTAAGATATCAAAGAATCCGTTTAACAACAGACCAATGGTTGTTAGTTAGAGAGGCATAAACTGACAGACTTTGTTGACTGCACTGGTGATGTCGGGTCAGGATAGGGTGACATATTGTAGGGCTCTAACAATCTAACGATATCAAACAGGGTTCTCAAATAGAGGATTGTCACCAATAGATAGAGAGACATCTGTGGGGAGAGGGGTAGTAGTTAGTTTGGATTCTGTGAGACCCGCATGCTTTAGGATGTCAAGTACATATTACTGTTGAGATAAAAAAACTGGTACCACAAGAAGCAACCTTAACACCAAGAAACTGCGAGAGTGTCCCCATGTCTTGAAGTGCAAATATCTAACTAAGGTTATTGAAAATATGATCAATAGCACTAGGATTGTTATCTGTAAGGAGGATATCATCAACATAAACTAACATATAAATATGCGTACCCTTAGCCGAGAATTTAAAGAAAGAGGGGTCAGTGTGGGACCCTTTGAAGCCGAGAACATGAATTGCTAGGGTAGGCGGTGAAACCAAGTGCGTCAGGCCCGCTTAAGTTCATACAAGGACTTATGAAGTAAGAATATGTGATGAGGTTTCTTAGAATCAACAAAACCAGGAGGTTGGTGTAGGTACACCGTCTATTTACGATCGCCATGAAGGAAAGAACTTTTAACATCTAGCTGACGGATAGGCCATTTGTTAGACACTGCCAAAGATATAACCGCTCGAACAGTAGTAAACTTGACAACTGGACTGAAGATTCCATGATAGTCAATGTCAAGCTGCTGATGAAATCCTTTGGCTACTAAACAAGCCTCGTAGCATGTGATTGAGCCTGTATGATCATGTTTAATTTCGTACACCCATTTTCAATCAATAATGTTCATATTAGTTATGTGTGGTACAAGTTTCTAGGTACCATTTTGAATTAGAGCAGCGTACTCATCAGCTATGGTTGCTGTCAGTGAGGAGTTTTGGCATCAACAGAAAAATTTGTGGGTTCCTGGTCTTGATCGGTAGTAGCATGAAAGGCATAAGGGTCAAATTAGGTTGGCTTCTTGCAATTGGGATGAAGGTTAGAGAGGCGTGCCCGGGTAGCAGAAGTCTCGATGAAAGGAGAGTTAGATGATGAATCGAAGACAGGCGCAGTTAGGTGTCTGTCGAGCATAGATTTGAAATTGAGGGACCTCAGTAGTGATAGGTTTTGCTGATGTAGTCATGATGCTAGAGAGAGGAGGGGTAATCGTGGATGAAATTGATAAGGGTGGTAGAGGCGATGGTGTAGTGGTCAATGTAGGGTCAATTGTTACTTGGACCCATGAGGAGGGTAACTTAAAAGTAGTGAATGCAACTTTGGGAAGGTGTTGGAAGGACGAAAGACAAATTAAATAAAGTCCATTGTTATTTGGACCTGTGAGGAGGGTAACTTTGGTAGTATTGTCCTTCACAGCAAAAAAAGAAGAGTCAAATTCAAAGAAAACATCATAATCTAGGCAGGATTTTTGTATAGAAAGGAGATTTTTTTTTATTTCAGGAACATGAAGAATATTTGACAAGGAAAACATTTTAGTGCGAGAATAAAATATATTAGAGCCTATATGAAGAACAGGTAATCCTATACCATTTCCTACATGGAGAGCATCCTCACCGAAATAAGGTGTGACAGTCAATGGAGGAGAGATCATGAGAGGCATGATTATTGGAACTGGTGTTAGTAAGCTAAGTGGTAGTTTGAGATTGGTTTTCTGCAAAGTTAGCAAAGGGTTGTGGGCGTGAATGGATGGTGTTAGCATAACAGTTGGGGTAGTGTGAAGGAATGTGGCCAATACTACAACAATTACACGTGCCATAGACAGTGTTTGGGTTGAATTCCATGGGAATTTGTTTCTAGTCCCAACTAGTTGGGAGGTATAGTTTCTGAAACCTAGGAGATTGTTTGAGTCATTACCTTGAGATGATGATGGATGTCAGTTTGTATAAAGGGTTTAGGGAAGGAGGGAGAAGTCGGGCTTAGTTGTAGATCGAGTTGGGAGACAAGTTGTTGGAGGGCTTGAATGTGATAAGGAGAGAGATGAAGCTGGTTAGGTGTCGGGCGGTTTTATGAGGTGGTGGTAAAGGCTTGGACAGGTGTAACAACAGGAGATGTTTTCTTGATCATAAAGTCATGATCAACCAGCAAACCATGAAGATATGGAAGGAGGTGGGTGTTTGTCGAGCAAGAAGGCTAGATTTACGGCCAACGTATTCCTCCCGGAGGTCGGAGATAACAAGCATGAAAGGATGTTTCTCATTGACATGTTCTCCAATGTCGACCAAGGCATCGAAGTACTCTTGAGAACGTAAAAGATAGGTAGATGGGGTTTCATCAGGTTTTATCTCTAGCTTAAGGAGTTTGGTTTTAAGGGTGTATTCCCGTGAAGAAGATTGAGGGGCATAGGCCCGCTATAGAGAGAGACAGAGATCTCTGGAGGTTGTCCCTTGAGCATAAGGGTAAAAGGATTTTGATATGGTGGATAGGAGGAGCATGTGAAAATGTGCATCATTGGCAAGCCAGACAGTGTCGGATTGGATTGGTTGGGTTTCGGCTATGGTGGCCATGTCTGCTGCTAATAGAGTAGGAGCGGGATAAGGAACAGATTCATCAATGTATCCATATAGATTGTTAGTGAAAGTAAATGGCTTAATCAGTGTTTTCCAGAAGCTATAGTTTGTAGGAGAGAGGGTGAACATGAATTTATTGGAGTTGTGTGACATTTTCTTTGTTGTAGAGAAGGTTGTGATTGTTGTCATGGTGATGATCAATTGTATCGATCAATATTTCGATGATCAAATCTGGGCAGGAGTTGTTGATAAGGAGAAAGATATTTGTCGACAAGGGTAAACATGAAGCGGTGGAAAGGGTTGTAACCCAAGAACATGTATCGGCTCTGATACAAAATCCAAAAAGGTAATTGGATTGTATTATTGACAATTAACGTTATATATATATATATATATATATATATATATATATATATATATATATATATATATATATATATATATATATATATAGGTTATAATGTGGATTGTAAATATTGTGTGGATGTAGGGTTGAATGTGGACCAGGAGTTTAAAATACATATTTTAATAGAATACATATTAAAATTGAATGAAATTTTTTAGAATAACAAAATTTTGAACCATGAGTTGAAAAATAACAACATTCTTAAATAATAATCATCTATTAATAATATTATTGAAGAATCTAAGGTCAAAAAATAAACAAAAAACATTTTTTTACTGTTACATTCTATAAAAATACAATATCATTTTTGAATTTTTGTCACGATCTATAAGAATATAAGATTTATAGTAAGTCATTCTTAAAGACTGAAACTAAGAATGGTTAAAAAAACATCAAAATCTAACAAAAACACTAATTCATTCTTAAAGAATATTATTGCTAAGAATCACATCAAATTTTGTGGTAAATATTCTAAATATTCTGACAGAACATATTTGCCTAGAATACACTTTCAATCCATTTTCTTTCTGTTCCACATCAATAACAATTCAAAACCTAAACCACAAAAAAAATATAATCAACTTTCAAATATTTAAAATTTCATCACATATATGAAACTAAACATTATCTTTTCCTTTGGCTTCATGAACTTCTTGCTTCATTATCAACATCCTTGAATTTATCATCCACTTAATCAAAAATGTTAAATATTCCATCATCTTCCTCGTGCATATAGTTAGTCACAACAGATGTTTGATTAACAATTCTACAATAAAGTAATAATAAAATTAACAAAAATTTTTATGCAGGTTTTGTAATACACGAAATGAACATTAATATATAAAAAAATTACATTGTAAACACAAATTCCAATTAACTTAATTAAGAATAGAAAATAAACACAAAATAAAAAGGTTTTGATTTTGTGGAATATGCAGTGAAGGTTTATTATCATTGAAAACATAGTGCATTGTAAATAAAATTACAAACACCCAAAGAAACCATCTACATACTTAGTGATTTGAGGGTATGTGGAATGATGGCTAAGAATCTGACGGAATCTAAACCCATTTCACATAATCCCAAATCATTTTTAACCAACGACAAAATGGAATAAAATTCAAGTACAATTTCACCAAATCCCATGGAATCTGGCACCCCCTGTAAGATGCACATCAAAATAGGAACCGAAACAAAAAATTACCTGTAAGATGCATTTGCATTTGTATCACCATTTCCAGTAACAGATTTGAGTAAAAAGTATGTTAAGCACACATACATGTTCTAAAAAACACCAAATTTTGTTGAAAATTATTCTTTGGCATTACATTGAACACTTGGAAGGCACACTGAAATGACCCTTACCATTTACCAATTTCCAATAATAAGGATTCCCCATATGAATTAAATCTTATTAACGATTGCATATGAGATTGATAATGAAAAAAGGAACAACATTTATGGAAACCCATTGGAATTTCAAATCAAAACTGAATGGGGTAATCGATTGCATATTGGAATCGATGAGAATGTGTATTTGTAAGAAAGAAGGAGAGAGACAGTGAGGGACGTCATACCGTAGGGTTTTGGTGATGAAAATTCGAGCAGGTGGAAGAAATTCGTTCCTTCTCTCTGTATTAAGGGCATCGATAGTGTGTGAAGATAATGAAGCGGATATGAACGATTGCACAGGGTTAATCAGATTTTATTGTAACTGTACATTGAACGCACGTCGATTGAACGAGCCCTGGAGGGTTGGTTCCCGATTCTGATTTCGATTTTGAAGTTGTTCCATCCAACGATCATGTCATCTTCGAACGTGGGTGGGTTAGGATTGATTGCCGGATAAGAGATTAAGATGCGTATAATTGCAGAAGTGGGAGGGATATGATTTTGTGGGTGGTGAAGATGGAAGAGGCAATAGGTTTTAAATAGAGTAATTTGCCTAAATTAAAGGGCGGATGATTTGATTAATTATTTATTAAATTTAAATAATACTTGAATCATATTAATCTTTATATTCATATAATATTTGTTAATCCACATTTGAATATATATATATATATATATATATATATATATATATATATATATATATATATATATAGAGAGAGAGAGAGAAAGATAGATTCAAATGTTTCCAGCAACTATTGTGTGTATAAATGCACCAATGAAAATTCAAGAAATAATAAATAATTAAATAAATCATTAAAGGGTATTTTGGACCTTTTTGTACTTTTAATTAAGGATATCATTTAATTGAAATCATTCAATTAAGGAAATAAAGTGAATATATTTGACCTAGTTATGTGTGTGGCCGAACACGTTCATCATCGGCATCAACACCATAACCATCACCGCTGCCCTTTTCACTCCAAAAACCCACTGCGATCAAGAGTCCTCAATAGGTTTGAAACCTAAATCGGTTCCATTAAATCCGATCAAGACTCGTCAACACGTCTGAAACCCAAATCAGGAAGACCAGGCCTTTAAGAATATTCAAAAAGAAGTCGTTATATATGGAATTCCTGAAGTTAATCTGCCCTAGTTCTCCTTATGTAAAAATATTCAAAACGAAGTCGCTATATATCGAATCAACTTGAAGAGGTCGTGATTCGTCAAAGTATTTTCTTTTTTTCTGTTATTGATTGAAATCTCAAGGTTAGTATTTATCTCTAGCGTATTCTTTCTTGTATTGTAGTTGTCTGCTAATTTTAAATATTGATTGTTGTTGTACGTAGTATTTGGTAATTATGTGCTTTTCGTTGATTAGAGTTCAATAAGCAGCTTATCTAGCTTTTGCTTTTCTAGATTATAATGCAAGAATGAGTTACTTTTCATTTGTATTTCCGATTTTTTTAACTTTAAACCTAGTTTCAAATTTTGTGATTTTAGTGATCGTTTTATTTAAACCTAATAAAAAAGAATATTGTATTCTCAAGAATTTTGGAGTAACCCTTTCTTTGTCCAACAATCGACAAACCTGGCACCTGTGCATAGACTTCTTCCAACCCAGTTAGTGAGTTAGAGCAAAAAGCCCATTTATGTGAGAGTGTGTAAGTCTGGATGCACAACGTACAACTTTGTCTGAACAGTGAGTGCACGATTATTTGGATGAAATTGACAAGTTCACAGATTGGTTCTATAGGAGTAATAACTATCGTTTGCAGATCTATTTACACTTTTTTGACGTTTCTACCCCTAGCTTTGTCTTGCATCAATGGAGTGTTTTCTTGTTTAGTTTCTCTTGTGTTTCTAGATTTTTTTGGCTTGAATTCTACTTCTCTGTTGTATGGTTTATGCTTAGGGTATGATTTTTACCGTAGTCAATGTCTAATTTATCATCAAATTAACTGATTATAATTCATGAATTACATTTTTTTTTATTCTACAACCTTAGCTTACTAGATTGACTTTTAAGTAGGATTTTTTTGCTGCTACTATCTATATAATTGTCTTTAATCAATTTCTTTGTTTTAACTTTTGTTTTTCTTATTATTTGTAGTTGTAGTTTTCTAGATGATTGTTCATGTATTTCATCTAATAAGGTTTTAATGTACAACATCAACATGCCTAGAGATATGAAGCAAACCTTATGACATGCTTACTATATGATCCATATCTTAAGGTATTAATGATGATTTTATCCATTCATGTTGTTGTTATCATGGATTTTTGTTTATATGTACTGATTTGTAATTTACATATAACCATTGAAAAGCACATGCAAAGAAAGTATGGACAATATTCTTTAAGAATCGAATTTTTAGAATATTATTTGATGAAAATGGTTAAATTTTGATATTCTGTCAGAATTTCCATGAAAATCCTTAAGCTGGGGATTTTTTTTTTCATACGAGAATGCAAACAAATGTTCATTCTATGAGACTATAAATATTACATAAAACACGTGTTGCTAGTAATTATGACAGAGTACATTTATACATGCTTTTAGAATATTTATACATATAGAAGAAAAGACTATAATTTAAGTGTATTCTGTAATTTATTCTGTTAGAATTTATTTATATATATATATACATTTTGTTAGAATGTCTTTTGACAATGTTTCTTAACAACAAGTATATTTGTTTAACTGATAATACTAACGAGTAATGTGTCTTATTCTTTCAGAATTGCATGGAGAAGGAATTCAATATTGATAATACAAGAGAAATATTTGGAATCGAGTTCAACAACAAGTATATATGTGAAGATCAAGTGGATCATATGGATCACCGAAGTAAGTTTAATAGCTTAGTTTTGAAAGCTTTTAATAGAAGAGTAACAAAGTAATTGAAAACTATTGAAATGTGTAAAATTACGTAATAGGGTATCTATCTTAAAAGTTCAAAGTTAAACATAATATATAAAATGCCAATTGTAAACATTGATTAAGAAGATTAATAGTTTTTCTTAAATATTACATGAAATAACTTTTAGATTTCGAGTGAATTGTTTTAAATAAAAGCTCAATGTTCATGTCGTTAAACAAAGTTTTTTGTTTAAATAGGGAGTTTTTGTCAAAAGTTAAAATCTGCTGGCTCTCAAATACTTCTTGCCAAATACGTGTTTTATATTTCGATGATAACTAGTTTTCTAGAATTAATGATCTTAAAATCCTATATATTTTTTTTATTAAATTTTGACAAACAAAAAGAAAAAATCTTGTAAGATTATTGTAATATTTATTTAAGTTTTAAAGTGTCTTGTATTTTCTAAATAAGATTAACCTTAATTAACCTCTCTAGTTAATTATTAATTTAATAAGTTTATTTTAATGAATATATAACCACGTAATATCTACTTTACCATTTTATTTATTTGATATATATATATATATATATATATATATATATATATATATATATATATATACTAAGTTTATCTTTTAATCTTTACATTTTTTAATTGAGAAGTATTGGGTTCATATTAGATAATAGATAATCATGTATTCAGTTGTTTACAATAATCTTGTATTTATCTTACTCCTTAGATATAGGAGTATTTGTTGTATTCTCTTATTATAAAAAGCAATACCTATATCACACGTCCTTTGTGTGGGTTAATTTAATAAATCTTATATGGTATCAGCCTTCTCTTCTTCTTTAATCCCTTTTTTTTCTAAACCCAAATCCGATCTTGGCTTCTTCTCATGGCTCCGTCCACTTCTAATGATGGATCTTTTTCCATGAATACCCTCCTCCACATGATACCCATTAAACTTTCTTCTACCAACTACCTTCTCTGGAAGAATCAAATGTTACCTCTTCTTTCTTATCAGAAGCTAACCAGCCACATTGATTGTCCTCCTCCTTCAAAAATCATCACTGTTGCAGACTAACAAGAAATGAACCCTGCCTTTGTTGCTTGGAAAGAGCTTGATCAACGAGTTGTCATCCTTCTCAATTCCTGTCTCACAGAGGAGGTTGTTGCTGAAGTTCTTGGCCTTACCACAACTCACTTTATTTGGAACTCTCTCAAATTTGTCTACAACAACTCCTCTATGGAACGGATTCACTCTTTGCGAGACTCACAAGGAATCTTTCTAACGTTACTTCTTCTGTTTTAGAGTATGAAAAAATGTTTAAGAATATTTGTGACAAACTAGCTACAATCGGTCAACCTGTTAAAGATATGGATAAACTTCATTGGTTTCTTTGTAGATTGGGTGTCTCCTATGAAACTTTCTCTACTGCTATTCTTACTTCCAAGCCATCTCCTCTTTTCGAGATCTTCTCTCTCATGTTGAAAGTCATGAATTGTTGTTACAGTCTCTTTATGGTTCGTCCACACCACTTGCATCCTTTTTCTCTCAACAAACTCGGGCCAGTAACACCACTTCTAGAGGTGGTCAAAATCATAACTTCACACATGGTAGTGGTCGTGGAAGCTTTAATGGTGGCAGAGGGTGTGGTGGTTGTCGTTCTCCTCACTGCCAGCTATGTCGAACAAATAGAAACTATGCTTCTACATGTCCTAATTCACACACCTATGCTTCAAATTCTTTGCCTTCTGATGCAAATCTGGCTCAGTCTTTCCACTCTCAGTGTCATGTCACTCAAGGAAATCTGGACTGGTATGTCGATTCCAGTGCTACTTCTCACATGACTCCCACACCAAATAACATGTCTCACACAACTCTGAATATGGGTAATATGCATGTCACTTTTGGTAATGGTCACAAGCTTTCTGTTTCTCATATTGGTCAATCCATTCTCCCTAATAAACTGTTACTACGTGATGTTTTGGTCATTCCACATTTATCAAACAATCTTCTTTCTATTAGCCAACTTACAAAGGATCAATCGGTTGATGTCTTATTTTCTCAACCATTTTTTACTATTCAGAGTAAGCAAAAAAGTGATAGCACGAGGTCTGTGTGAAGATGGACTATATGTACTTAAGAATGAACCCACAGCTCTGATTGCATCTGTTGGATCTTCCAGAAAAGCTTCTTTTGGGCTTTGGCATGCTCGTTTAAGACACATTTCTTTTGAAGTTATTTCTAGTTTACATAAGTTGGGTCTTTTATATGTTACTTCTTTGCTTCCAAAAAACCAATTATTTGTAAACCGTGTCAACTCTCTAAGGAACAAAGATTATCTTTTGACCTTAATCCTAAATGATCTTTACATCCATTAGATTTAATTCATTGTGATTTGTGGGGCCCTGCTCCTATTGATTCTAGTGGCTATCTTTACTATGTTGTTTTTGTGGATGACTACTCACGTTTTACATGGTTTTATCCTTTAAAGACCAAATCTGGCTTTTACCCAGTTCTTGTTGCTTTTATCAAGCTAGTTCAAACACAATTTTCTTGAAAGATTAAAGTCTTTCAAAGTGATGGAGGTACAGAGTTTTTTAACCACACGGTTCGTCAAAGCTTTGAGGATAATGGCACTTTTCACCACCTCTCTTGTCCACATACGCCCCAACAAAATGGGCGAGTTGAACGCAAGCACATGCATATTGTGGAAACAGGTCTTGCAATGTTATTTCATTCCCATTTACCTGCATCTTTCTGGGTGGATGCATTTAGTTCTGCAACATTTATTATACATCGTTTACCTACCAAAGTTCTCGACCATCACTCACCTTTTGAGCTGCTTTACTTAAGACCTCCTAATTATGGTAATCTTGGAACTTTTGGTTGTCAAGTGTATCCGTATCTTCGGGATTATCCAGCTCACAAACTTGCACCAAGAAGCATACCTTGTATTTTTTATTGGTTATCATATTATACAAAGGGTATAAATTCTTAACCCGACAACTTCTCGTATCTACGTCACGAGACATGCTCGCTTTAATGAAACTGCTTTTCCTTTTGCAAGCCAAAAAACTCATCAAGATTTAACAAAACTTGATGTTCATACTTTTCTTGAAGATGGTATCGTTACTACTCATCATCACCTCTAGATCGGCCGTCATCTTCATCGAATACAATTACTGTTGTTGGGCCTTCTCCTACTATTGCAACAGTTCAACCCACTACTCCATGTGGCCTTTGCCAACCTGATTTATCATCCATGCCCAGCCCTACGCTCGAACCAGGTCCATCTTCAGCTTCATCACTTCATGATGATTTCACATCTGATGTTGAAGAGAATGCTCATTCACTACCTGAACCAGGTCCATCGCATCCCATGACAACACGCTCCAAATCAGGTATTTTCAAAACTCGCCATCTACCCGTTTTCGCTACCCTTGTTATGCACAGTCTCCATGTCTCCTTGTTAGCTGATCACATACCTAAAGGCTTTAAAACAACTACCAAAAATCCTCACTGGATGCTTGCAATGACTTATGAGATGGATGCTTTAAAACAAAATAATACTTGGTGTTTAGTCCCGAGACCTCCCAATGCAAATGTTGTTGGTTCTAAATGGGTATATTGCACCAAATACAAAGTAGATGGTACTATTGAACGATTTAAAGCATGTCTAGTTACACAAGGTTTTACTCAAGTTCCTGGCATAAACTACTCTCATACATTCAGCCCTGTTGTCAAAGCCTCAACTATACGTATTGTTCTCTCTCTTGACGTCCTACATCAATGGCGTCTACACCAATTAGACGTTAAAAATGCCTTTTTACATGGACAATTAATTGATATCGTATATATGGAGCAATCGCTTGGGTTTGTAGACCCTCAATTCCCAAATCATGTTTGCAAATTATCTAAAGCTCTTTATGGCCTAAAACAAGCTCCACGAGCTTGCTTTCATCGTCTAAGCTCCTTTTTACTATCAAATGTATTTGTTTGTAGCTGAGCAGATACGTCCTTGTTTATTTTTGCTCATGATTCGTGTATTTTATACTTGCTAGTTTACGTTGATGACTTGATTCTTATAGGCAACAATGAATCAATCATTTCGTCCTTTATTTCTCGTCTTCATCAGGAATTTGCTATTAAAGATTTGGGTGATCTCAATTATTTTATGGACTTAGAAGTTTTGTATACTTTAGATGGACTCTTTCTTAGTCAAGCTAAATATGCTAAAGATATCCCTAAAAGAGGTGACTTACTTGACTCCAAACCTGTTTCTACTCCATTGCCTACACATGAGATCTTTCAATCTTAAGGTGTGGCTTTCCCTGATCCGACTCTCTATCAATCTTTGGTGGATGCTCTTCAATATTTGACCATCACTAGACTTGATCTTTCCTATACAGTCAACCAGACAAGTCAATATCTACATGCTCCTACTAATGATCATTTTCAGTTAGTTAAGCGTATCTTACGCTATGTCAAAGGAACAATTTCCTTTGGGCTAACAATTAAACGTCCCTCTTCCAATCACATCTTAGGCTACTCGGATGCTGATTGGGCCCGATGCATTGAAACAAGACAATCTACTAATGGTTACTCTATTTTTCTTGGTGGAAACTTGATCTCATGGAGTGCTAAGAAGCAACCAACTGCCTCCAGGTCTAGCTGTGAGTCTGAGTATAGGGCTATTGCCAACGCTGCTTCAGACATCGTATGGATTACGCCTATTTTGCATAAGCTTCATGCACTACCTCCGGGCATTCCCACTTTATTGTGTGACAACAAAATTGCACTTTTTCTGACTCAAAACCCCTTCTCTGATAAACGTGCAAACATATTGATCTAGATTACTGCTTTGTTAGAGAACTTGTTGCTTCTGGTAAACTTCACACCAAGTATGTCTCCACCAATCTCCAGGTTGCCGACATATTTACCAAGAGTCTTCCACATCCTCTTTTTGAGAGATTTCGAGCCATGCTCTGTCTTGGTCCACCACCCGTTCGCTTGAGGGAGGGTATTAGATAATAGATAATCATGTATTCAGTTGTTGACAATAATCTTGTATTTATCCTACTCCTTACATATAGGAGTATTTGTTGTATTCTCTTATTATAAAAACAATACATATGTCACACTTCCTTTGTGTGGGTTAATTTAATAAATCTTATAGTTTAAAACCTATCAACCCATTAACAATTATCTCGGTGGAATCGGACTGAACCGGAAAAAACTGGAATCGAAATCGATGTATTTGGTTCGGTTCTCATTAAATCGGTTTTTGGTTGATTGGTTTTCGATCCGGTTCGGTCGGATCCGAAATCGAGCACACCCTCATGAGCACTTATAGAACTTAATGGGAACCGAAACTTTGGTATTCATTCTGGTTCTTGATTCTCCATTTTCCACTAAATAGGTTCTTCTTTTTTCGGTTATTAGTCTGTTTCGGTTCAGGTTCCAGATCGATCCTTATCTTTACACTAGACATTGTGATTCACTCTATTTAAATGAATATGCTGATGTGGCAAGCATGTCAGAAAAAAAATCTCACTCATCAGCACCATGTCATCGTTGGTTGCAGGTTTTACCTTCAAATGTGCATAAATTAAAAATAAAAATAAAAAAGGCTTTCCAAATTTAAAGATAATAATACTCATAAAATTGTAGCCACGGAAACAAAGAAAAAAATTAACAAACTCAAAGGCTTTTGTATCCATATCCCAAAAAAATTATCCTATAAATATTATATTAATTTTTCAATGGAAAGTTAGGGTAATTTATATGTGGTGTAAATAAAACATCACATCTCCTTCAAAGTTATGTGTCTACCTTTACCAATATCCCAAAAATATAAATATCCTATAAAATTTGAGTTGTATATAATATGGTTTTATGATCTATTACGGATTCTCACAAATACCTAGAAATTCATAGACTGCAGCATCCGAAATCAAAATGTCAGACGAAATTCCATTCCATATCCAAGAAAATATCATCAAAAGGCTTCCTGTAGTATCACTGCTTCAATTCAGATCCGTCTCGAAAGCATGGAAGTCTTTGATCGACAGCTCTAAGTTTATTGCTGCTCACAGCGTTACTCAGGCGGAGCATCTACTTTTAAGCTACGAAGAACCGCCCCAGATGCTTTTAAGCTACGAAGATCCGGTAAAAACTGAGACCAAATATGTTTTGCTTCTGGATGATGACAGTTTCCCTCAACAGAGGTTTCATTATACCCTTCCCCTCTCCATTAAACTACTTAAACAGTCATGCATCATCGGTAGCTCTCTCGGAGTGTTGTGCTTTCACTGTTATTATGAGGAGGAAGAGGATTTTTGTACGAACTTGAAAAGTGAGATGGTTCTTTGGAATCCTTCAATTAGAAAGTCAATTGATGTTCCTGTACCAAAGAAGTTTAATCCGTACCATGAAAGTAATCTTGGTTTTGGTGTTTGTCCTCTCACCTGTGACCCTAAGATTGTTGAGATCACACTATTTCACAAACCTCGTTTCCATTGTGAAGCTAAAGTTTATACAGTGAGCTCAAGAAAATGGCGAAATTTTACTAGCAATCTTCCTAGTAAACCATTTCGTGTCTTCTACCCACATGTGGTTGTTGATAGGTTTATCTATTGGTGTGCTTTTGACCCGATGACTATGGATAACGGGTTACCAAATCATAATCTGATAATGTCATTTGATATAACTAACGAGAGTTTTGGAGTGGTAGATCTCCCAGATAGTTTAAGGCGCCACCCTCCCCTCCAGTTGTGTGTTTCTAAGGTAAGGGAGTCTCTTGTCATGCTTGAATATGATAGCTATATGAAAGGTGCTTGTGGTGTATGGATGATGGAGAATGGTGTTGTGAAATCATTTATAAAGTTATTCACTGTTGAGGCACCAAATTGGTCAAGGACAATAAAAACACTTGGATTTAGGAGGAGTGGTGAACCTATCATGGAAGTGGAATATCGTTATGATGATTCTTCTGAACAGAGAGAAGTTGTAGTCTATGAGCCCAACTCAGGACGCTTCACTGATCTTGAGATGTATGGAGCAAATGAAACATTCTCTGTGAATTCCTACATGGAAACACTGGTAATGCTGGATCGGTCTGATTGCAATATCGAGGCTGAAGTTGATGGCTTTTAGTGGAGAAACGAGGAAGATAATCACAAAAATTAGTTGAAGTTGATAAAAAGTGAAATGCATTATATATAAAAGTTGTTGTCGTGTTGGCTGTGTAATCTGTTTTATAGCTCATATGAATATGATGTTCACTTATTATTTGTTTAACTTTGGTGGTGGTGATCATGTTCTGTTGCTTTCCATACAACACTGCGCCTAATTATGACGAAAAGGGTTTGTGTGTTCCTCTAAACATGAGTGCATGATTGCCTCTAATTATGGTGCAGATATCAACGCCAGTTGTCAAGAAATGGAACCCTGAAGTCCTGTTGTTTAACACTTGGATCTCCCGATATAAAAGTCCTAGAAATTAATTCATATTCCTTACACCACCCAAAATTAATATGTCAGAGTTTCAGCTTTCCTCTAGCTTTATAGTTTGAGGCTTTGAGTATCATTTACAGTTATCAATGGTAGGGGTGGGAATACAACATGCTACCAATGAGCCTGAAATATAACATAAGCAATACACTAATAATAAGGCCATAGATCAATTAATATTGCATGCTAAACACGCACATAATTTTATATTCCTCCATAGGCCATATATAGATCATATAAGTGTGACCAAATATTTAAGAACAAAAAGTGTTTGACCTTGGACCGTTTAATTCACTTGTAGTAGTTGATAAGTGAAATAATGTGGTGATGCACAAAGCAACTAGTAAAATAATTATGTTTGAGTTTCTCTGTTTTCCACAAGTAAAATCTAGTAACACATCTCCATAACTTTCCACACTAATTTTTAAAAAGAAATAGATATAGAGTAAGTAATACATTAGAATGAGAAACTTGCTTTCCATTTATAGTGTCTGATATAATTGTTGATGAAGATTTCAAAAACACCTTTTATGAAGGCTTTAGAGGAAATGGAAACCACAACTAACAAAAAGTTCTTTTTGATCATAAAACAAACTTGCCAACATTATATATAAATTTTCATTTACGATTTAGTGGTAAATTCACTTGGCTTGAGCTTAGTTATAACAATTATAGCTTAATATACATAATGTCGTTAGCTCTTGACTTGACTATGGGATCACACTTGTTGGATTGAAGAAAAATCACTAATCATGCCCAATAAATGATTACAACTGATCGTGGATTCCACGATTGGGTCCCTAACCGAAAGAATGCACCTCTGCCATGAAGAACCCACCTCCGACAAACCAAAAACATTGGAAGAAGATAGAAGATCAAAAAGCTAAGAAGAACATCTAAATTAAATAGATAGACGATTGACAATGAAGAATCTTATGGGCAGATAACCCGAGAAACCGGATAAACGAGCTAACGGCATCCATAAGTGTGACAACCCTATATTTTTCAAAAGCATTGTAACACTCGAAAGCTAAGTACAACAAAATTAACCTCGAAAATAAAGTGTTCAAGTATCTAAGTTGGGATGCATCAAATATTAGATATCATGCCAAGGTTTCCAAAAACATAAAGAACGCTCAAAACTGGGTTATATTGAAGAAATTATAACCACTCGTATATTTACGACACGACGTTAAAACATTATTTGACGTAAAAAGTAGAATCTCAATAAAATGCATTTTTACCTTAAGTATCTAAACAAAAGTCGTAGATCTCGTTGAAAGGTGAACGTGCATAAAAAGATCGCCCAAATTGGACCTCGTATGAAGAAGTTACGGTTTTTCAAAGTTTTGTAACAGTAGTAGAGGGCTAAAAACTCGGATTGAAGATCGAGTGTTATTTAGCTATCGCCACCTAAATGGAAGTTGAAGATCTCCTCAGTGGTAATAAAACAATAAAAAGACAAACGAAAACCGACGTCGAATAAAGAACCTATGAATTTTTAACGAACTTTAGGAGGCCCGGCCTATTAAAAATATATCATTAAAAATAAAGTCAAAACTAGCCGACGGAATCTAAATGAAAGTTGTAGAGCATAATCTCACCTACTCGTGGATATAAAGAACGCGAAAAACGGAGCTCGTACGCGAAAGTTACGGAATTTAGAAGTCGGAAGCAGGGATTACGCCCCGCGTACTCTGGGAGTACGCCCCGCGTACTAGACCCAGAGTCGAGTCCCATCGGCTCGCCCAAGCTACGCTTAGCTAGACTCGAGTCGTAAGCCATGACGCATTTTTACGCCCAGCATAACGACGTACGCGCTGCGTACGTGAGTACGCCCCGCGTACTCCAAAATTACGCCCCGCGTACGAGGCAATTCCAGCCTATAAATAGAAAGGTTCAACTTCGAGTTTAGGCACACATTCACAAATTCTCCAGATACTCTCACCCCCTTTTAAGCTCCAGAGACCATTCCATCACCTTGGTTTCCGCACTCGAGCCCCCGACGAAAGATTTACGCTGCAGAGATCCCCGAAGAGCCCGACGACGCAACCATCTGCGGTCGAAGTTCTGCTCAAACCTAGCCTCTCTCTTCAAACTTAACGAGTGAGTTCATACCCCTACTTTTCAATTCTTTTCACGTTTTAGGGGTGGAAATACAAGTACATTACGAATCAAAGTATCGTTTTTATAATATCGTTCTTATAGGGTTTTGATACAGAAATAACTTTATGTTTAAAGGACTATTATATCACCAAGCTGTTATTACCAAATGGGAACATACTTTTGGGAAACTATAATGAGTATAGTATTCAAGTGATTCATACATTTTACATATACATCTCGACAAATGAAATGCTTTCAAAAGGAGTAAAGTCTTTATTATCGTAAATCTGCTTATACCAAGTAATGTGAGACAATTGAACTTCAACGTACTCGTATGTATGCAATTCAAGTCCTGTATTATATATCTTAATCTCTTGGAGAGAGAGCGTGATACTTGTGTATAGATCTATACGGGATTGACAATCCCACACCTAAGTTGTTAGCTACAGCTAGGCCGGCAGGCCTGGGGTGACAAATGTCATAACAGTTCCAACGCCTGAAGAACGTTGTTACAGGCCATCAGTGTCAATAGCATGGTTATAAAACTCACATAAAAGTATAAAAACAAGTTTGATTTACGAGATTCATATATGCATTTCAGTTTTCCATTTTATTGTTAACACAAATTTTATCACTATTATTCAAGTATGGAAAACACAATCGTACTCCAACACGGGAAACTTTTCAAATCATTTATAGAAAATATTGGATTTTCTGAAAACCTCGTTCATCGATTTACTATAAAAAAGGACATACTTTTCAATGCAAAACACTTATGAACTCACCAACTTAATTGTTGACACTTTTTCAAAACCACTTGTATTTCTCAGGGAATCAGTAATACAGGTAACCACCAGCTTTTGGCGAAGGGAACACTAAGGATATTTTGTTATTGAACATTTATCATCTCATTGTAATATTCTTTTGCTAATATATATAACGCAACAACAAACGTTTTCATTATATATGTGATGGTTGTGTTACTTTCTTTACAATATTCAATGGTTGTGATACTACGTGAAGTCATCCACCCCCGAATGTTTCCGCCATTCTGGTTTGGGGGTGTGACAATAAGACCATAATACATTAAAGTTGAATGGATTTTTACATTATCGTTCTATTTCTATAATATTTTACCATTTTCTTTACTACAGTGCACAACAAAAATTCAGTGGAACATATTTAAGTAAAAATCATTTATGTGTTAGTAGTTATATATTAAAAAGGTTTAATTTTTCTATTTAATAGTTTAATAGTCATTGAATTAAATATTCATTGAACACATTGTTATCTTATTATAATTAAGTTTAATCAATTGAATTACAACATAATATTCAACTCATTCATTCTATTAAACTATGATCGGTCTCAAAATTTGAAAACCCAGATGATTTCATAATTATATTATTATTAATTTAATCATGTAAAAAATACAAAAAAATTAAAAATATATATAGTTTTTAAAATTTCCGGTTTTTACCGGTACACATGATAAATGGTTTTTTGACCTTTAAAAAGCAGATCCAAAAGTGGTTCCCGATTAAATTGGTTGAACCGGCAGGTCCAATCCAATTTTTAAAACATAGATTTTAATATTAAAAAAAAGATACATGAGCCTCTGGAATGAACAAGGAACAAAATCTTCATGAATATAAAAAACAAAAGCATTGGAAAAAAAAAAACTTAAATCAGCTCCTTAATTGACAAAAAAAAAGGGTTTTAATCTGAAATTACTTAAACTTTAAGTCTCAAACAACAAAAGCACATAAACTCAAGGAAGATTATTGTAATTTACTATTTTATTTATGAAGGTATTTGAAATATTATGTTTAGTTTATGTTGACTTTGGTAAAATCAAAATCTTCAAACTTTCAAAATTAATTGAATGGTTTTCGTGGAACAAATGTAAATTAGGGTTGGACATTTAAGAGATTATAGTTATGATTATTCATTTTATTGAGTAATTAAAATCCTAAAATAAGATTATTAACAATAAATAAGCTTTCTAAAAGTTGTAGTAGTCATGATTGCAAATCTGTGAGTTTAAAGAACACAAAAAACTAATGTCGTATGAAGAAGTTATGATTTTTCGAAGTTACATGTTCGACAGAGTGCGTCAGTATTTGCTATAAGATTACAAAACAAAAATATATTACTTGTTATCCAAAGTAATGTAAACGATCATTGATTTCTATGTAATTATGAAACCTAGATATAAAGAACGATGGGAACGGAATTCGTATGAAGAAGTTATCAATTTCACAAGTGGTTTCACAGTGTACTTTTTAGAAATTATAAAGTGAAAATAAATTGCGAATTAGTAGTTAAGATGTAAATGAAAGTTGTAGGGCATGTAAATATGAATATGTGTATTGTAACATCCTGAAAATTATAAGGTAAAATTTTCATTTTTAATTCAATCAAGACACCAATTATCTTTATTTCAAACATTCAAAGTATTTCACAATAAAGTCGGGCCCTTCACTTTTTAAACATTGGTGGATGTGTAACAATCATGTCGGGGCCTTCCCTTTTTAAACCAGAAATACCTAAAACCACAAACTAAAAACTGTAAGCATGAACCTTAGTGAATTCCCCAAAATACCACATACCATACATATCAACATATTTTCGGCCCCGCTCGTTATACATATCTATCAGTCATCGAGTCCTTCCCAGTCCCTCCCAATATACATATTAACATATAAGCATATAAACCCATACATATACAATAATCACATAGATAAATTGCATAAAGAATGGTCATCGGGCCCCCAACGACATCGAGCACCGCCCGGTAAACATTCAAACACATAACATATGCAAGAATCACGCAGACATCTAGCATCCTAAACATAACAAACCATGGGTCAGCATTGGTTCCTTTGACCCGCTAACACAGTGAGGAAACTCACCTCTTATTCTAAACAATAGCTGATGAGGTCCCGACTCTGAATCTTAGCTCTAACCGTCACCTATCCATCTAAATGACCAATTCTCAAACACAATCCAAAAATACAAAAAATACCCCTAGGTCAAACTTGGTCAAAATCAAGTAAATGTCAACCGAGTCAACCCAGCTGAGTATGCCTAGCGTACACGTTGGTTGACCAGGCATGGGCCTTTTCATCATGTACGTGCAACATACGCCTTGAATGCCCAGCATACGCAGCTGGCTGCCAACCTAACTCATTAAGAGCTTAATCCTTAAAAATCTTAAGCCTATTTTCCAGATCCAAACCCAGAATGATGTCCTTGACCATAAAGTTTCCAACTTTATTGTCTTTCATGCCCATTAAGTGCTTAATGTCCAAAACCCTATGTTCTTAACCCATTAAGACCATCTAACACATGCATGGGTTATATACAACACTCAAGATCATATTTTTATGGTTCATAATAGCTCCATAATGGATAAAGTTTCTAACTTTATCCATTGGAATGGTCCCAACAAACAAGATCTAGTCTTTAAGTCTCAAAGAGACCCAAAAAGTGCATCTTTTCAACTTAATCCATTAATTCCAAGTCTCTAATCTTCAAATCTAAATTAAAATGATGTTGTGATGGATAAAGTTTCCAACTTTATCCATAACAAGGTCACAAACTTTCAAGATCTAAACTTTATGCACTTAAAGTGACCAAAGGCTCATAACACTCAAAACTAGCTATATCTAACAAAATCATCGTCATGATTCAAACTTTACACCTCTAGAAGAAGGATCAAGGTGAACAAAGTCTGGATCTACATGCTCCAATGCAACCAACACTTCTTCCATGAGTTCCTTCTTCTCCTAGGTGCACCAAGAACACTCCAAAGCACTTAAAACACCTTCTTTTTTCTCACAAGGCTGAATCTAGGGTTAGGGTTTCAAGAGTGGGTTTGGTGTGACATCCACATTTTCACAGCCAGAAAAAACCGATTTGTTTATGCTTTATTTTAAAAATCAGAGTATCTTTTAAACAAATGTGTTGCGGAATTTGTTCCCAGAAAAACATGATAATTAAGTTATCAAATCATTTCCGAAGAAATGTATTTTATTTATTTTTAAAACATTGGGATGTCATCGTCAATACAGAAACATAAGCATAAACAGAACTTACATTCATTTACACTAGTGATCTACATCTCTTTTAAATCTCTCAGTGTAAAGTAGCTTCATATCGACACTATGATACAAATAAGCTGGAGTGGGTCAGGTTGGAAAACCTGGTGAGTACATAGGGTTTTCAACCCACAATAATATAATTATTATGTTTAATCATCAAAAAAATCAACCTAATTATCATCCTCATTATCTTCTTTACTCTATCCTAAGAATCAGCTATTCCTCGTTCATTCATTCCTAAGGGTTACCTAAGGAATATGCACGAAATCCATCATTGTCCGGGTTTACTCAACAGGCACTAAATCTATATTTGCCAGGGTTTAGCTCAACAAGCACTAAATCCATATTTGTCAGGGTTTGCTCAACAGGCATTAAATCCATAGTTTCCAGGGTTATCTCGTTTATCGACAATATCATTTCCGAGAATCCACTCGCAAAACATGTCAATGGGTTTTTATCTCGTTTATCGACGGTATCGTTTCCGAGAATCCACTCGCAATACATGTCAATGGGTTTTTAGAGTACAACTAGTGAATACAAGGTTCAAATAACACCTACAGGTTGCGAGCCTGCTGGTGTTCCAATGGACTGTCTAGAATAGTCTGTGGCTGTCATCCATACTCTGCTAGATGACGGGGCCAACACTTGGGTAAAAGGCTTCTCTCATGGTTCACCTCTCACCCTTATCTCATGGTCTATATCACCTCTCATCATTTTGTTTTTTGTCACATAACAACGATTTCATCTACCCATGTTTTACCCAACATATTCGTAGATATAAAATACATATACAGTTTAAAGCATTTAGAACTTGTATAAAATCGTTCATCCAACATAGAAAGCAAGTATACAGATAATATGCACACATAGCATGTAGTTTATATAAAATACTTCATATCTATGTGTAAGATGAAAGTAACTATGCACTCACTTGAAAAGGTGGTGACTTGGTACTTGGACAACACTTCGTTATCTCAAAACAATTTCCTTCAACAAAACAACGGGTTTTCTCGAAAACCGAGCTTCGCCTGGAGCAGCATTTCCGAGATGAAAAGCTCTTTTCTCGGAGCCTTCTGGAGCTTCGGGACTCACCTCTAGCGCTTAGAAGTTGCTAGGGATTGGGAGGGTGATGTTGGGAGTGTTGAGAGAGAAAGAATTGGAAAGATGTGAGTTTTTGCTGTGATTTGTGCCTCTATTTATAGGCTGAGTTCGGTGCGAACGCAGTGCGTTCGCAAAATGAACACTGTGCCTTCGCGAACATGGCGTGTTCCCTACGAACATAGTACATTCTTTGCCAAGTGTTGCCATCTTGTTCCAAGCCATGGGGAAGAAGGTGTGGCCCAGATTGCGCTATTTGTCACTCGCAGATTACTCCAAAAACTAATTATCTTCTAAAATCTGTAACTTTCGCATACGAGCTTCGTTTTTGACGTTCTTTATATCCACGCGTAGGCTGCAATATGATCTACAACTTTCTTTTAGACTTTGTTGGCTTATTTTGACTTCATCTTTAAAGTTATATTTTAAATAGGCCGGGACAGGATTGGTCCATTAAAAATCCATAACTTCTTCATCCGACGTCCGTTTACGTCTGTCTTTTTATCGTTACACTACTATTAATGAGATCTTCGATTCTCATTTAGGTTGTGTCAGCTAAATACCAATCGTTCTAATATTCGAACTCCAGGTTGTATCCCACTAAGCCGAAACTTTGAAAAATCATAACTTCGTCATACGAAGTCAAATTTAGGAGTTATTTTAATGCACGCTCTCGTTTTAACATATTCAACGACTTTTGTTTAGATCGCTAAGGCTAAAAATTGCTCTATCGTAAATTTGCTATTTACGCTTCTCGGTGCCGTGTCGATTCCGTCGCGAAACTTCGACGGGTCATAACTTCTTTGTTATAACTTGGATTTCGGCATTCTTTATATGTACGGAACCCTTGTGACATATTCTACAACTTGGTTAAGATTACTCCTTCTAAATAATCTTCCATCAAAAACTCATTTTTGATGCTCATTGTCTCTAAATTGATTAGCCCAAATTTACGGGCGTTATATGTATCTCCCCCTTAGGATGATTACGTCCCTGAATCATCAACAAAAAAAGGTTGTATAATGATTCCACACGTTATCTCTTGATCCTTGGTGATAACTATTACTTTTATGTTCCTTCGAATTAATATCTAACTCTTGGACTTCTTTAACTACATGCGGTGCTTGATCTTGCACTTGCTCCCTATCTCACGTTAGACTCCAAATGATGACCTTCAAGTCAGAATCTCGATCCTCACTTGATACGAACTTAAGATAAGTTCTTTTATATTATAATGGAACAATGTGTCATATTCTAATAACCTATCATCGTATGTTGCAACGCTTAGACTCAGGTCTCTTAGAGTATTCCAAAACAGACTATACTTTCCTTCATGTTCTAATCTCATCTTAAAAGGTAGCATTTCTAGCTACAAGCAACCGTCGCGATACCTCTACTGATCGATTAGATTAATTCTTCTGGGTTAAGACAGGTGCTACATCGAACTTGGTTCCCGGAACCACGTAACATACTCGTCGTAGTCAGACTCAATTTGGAATGACCGTTAGGGTCGGAATAACAATCATCTTCTTAGTCATTACCAAAACGATGGTAATGACATAATTGAATAAAACAAAATCCCTTACTAGCTTCTTGGTAACCTTGTGATTTTCCCTGGTCCAAGCGTGAGTCTTGTGCTTCCGGTAGTGTAGGCCTCTACTACCATTCACACCTACTCATACTCGTCCCAAGTATTTTCTCGCAGTTCTCTAAGTTATTATCACAAAAACAATTTTAACACATACAAATGTGTCCGCACAATAATATAATTTTTCCTAGACTCTACTAGGACTTATTCCATGCGTATCTTCAATCATTAATTCTGCTTCAACTCGGTTGGCGATGGAAATGTTAGCCGATGGGATAACTTCGTGGAATATACCAAAAATCTTTCTTTGTGCTAATCGAAAGTGCACTTCTCCGGTACTAGACGTATTGTTTATTAGATGCATTCTAAAGGCAAGATATCACTCTTAAAATATATTTTGATAGGTATCATTCACTATCGTAAGCCTTCTCATTTCCTCTATTTGCTCAGTATGTTATGAGTCCTTACCATGACATTCTATACACTAAAGCAGGAGTTCAGTGTATCGAGATAAGAATATAGATAGAGGAAGATTTAGACACGTAATCCTCCTTATTACTACGAAAAGTTACATGTCAGTTCTAACACTGTAATTAAACGTTTAGAAATCTGAACACATAAAATTTACAGATCCGGTCAACAACAAACCAAGATCCGGTCAAATAATAGCATAAAGCATCGCAAATCATTTAGCACATAAAAGATTTTTAGGCATCTTCCCTAATTAATCTAGTGCTTGTGTCTATTCAGGTGTACTTTCTAAAATATATTAGACACACTCCTCACGATCATCGCTTAGCATTCTAAGTTTAAGTCTAGAAATAAATACATATTCCTAGTTCGCTTAAACTAATGCTCTGATACCAACTGTGACATCCACATTTTAACGGCCAGAAAAGACCGATTTGTTTATACTTTATTTTGAAAATCATAGCATCTTTTAAAGATATGTGTTGCTGAATTTGTTCCCAGAAAAACATGATAATTACGTTATCAAATCATTTCCAATGAAATGTATTTTATTCAATGTTTAAAACACTAGGATGTCATCGTCATTACAGAAACATAAGCATAAACATAACTTACATTCATTTACACTAGTGATCTACATCTCTTTTAAATCTCTCAGTGTAAAGTAGTTTCATATCAACACCTGTGATACAAATAAGCTGGAGTAGGTCAGGTTGGGAAACCTGGTGAGTATATAGGGTTTTCAACCCACAATAATATAATTATTATGTTTAAACATCAAAACAATCAACCCAATTACCCATACTTATTATCTTCTTTATTTTACCCTAAGAATTAGTTATTCCTCGTTCATTCATTCCTAAGGGTTATCCTAAAGAATAGGCACCAAATCCATCGTTGCCCGGGTTTACTCAACAGGCACTAAATCCATAGTTGCCAGGGCTTAGCTCAACAGGCACTAAATCCATAGTTGCCATGGTTATCTCGTTTATCGACAGTATCGTTTCCGAGAATCCACTCGCAACACATGTCAATGGGTTTTTATCTCGTTTATCGATGGTATCGTTTCCGAAAATCCACTCGCAATACATGTCAATGGGTTTTTAGAGTACAACTGGTGAATACACGGTTCAAATAACACCTGCAGGTTGCGAGCCTGCTAGTGTTCCAATGGACCGTCTAGAATAGTCTGTGGTTGTCATCCATACTCTGCTAGATGACGGGGCCAACACTTGGGTAAAAGGCTTCTCTCATGGTTCACCTCTCACCCTTATCTCATGGTCTATATCACCTCTCATCATTTTGCTTTTTGTCACACAATAATGATTTCGTCTACCCATGTTTTACCCAACATATTCGTATATATAAAATACATATACAATTTAAAGCATTTAGAACTTGTATAAAATCGTTCATCCAACATAGATAGCAAGTATACAGATAATATGCACACATAGCATATAGTTTATATAAAATACTTCATATCTATGTGTAAGATGAAAGTAACTATGCACTCACTTGAAAAGGTGGTGAATTGGTACTTGGACAACACTTGGTTATCTCAAAACAATTTCCTTCAACAAAACAGCGGGTTTTCTCGAAAATTAGGCTTCGTTTGGAGCAGCGTTTCTGAGCTGAAAAGCTCTTTTCTCGGAGATTTCTGGTGCTCCGGGACACACCTCTAGCGCTTGGAAGTTGCTAGGGATTAGGAGGGAGAGATTGGGGGTGTTAAGAGAGAAAGAATTGGAAAGATGTGAGTTTTTGGTGTGATTTGTGCCTCTATTTATAGGCTGAGTTCGGTGCAAACACAACGCGTTCCCAAAATGAGCGCAACGCATTCGCGAACACGGCATGTTCCCTAGAGGAACGCAGCACATTCTTTGCCAAGTGTCTCCATCGTGTTCCTAGCCGTGGGGAAGAAGGTGTGGCCCAGATTGCGCCACGTGTCACTCGCAGATGACTCCAAAAACTAATTATCTTCTAAAATCCGTAACTTTCGCATACGAGCTCCACTTTTGATGTTCTTTATATCCACGTGTATAAGGCAATATGATCTACAAATTTTGTTTAGACACCGTCGGCTAATTTTGAATTCATTTTTAAAGTTATATTTTTAACAAGCCGGGATAGGATTGGTCCGTTAAAAATCCATAACTTCTTCGATTCTGACGTTCTTTATATCTGACGTCCATTTACATCTGTCTTTTTATCGTTACGCTACTATTAATGGAATCTTCTATTCTCGTTTAGGTTGTATCAGCTAAATACCACTCGTTCTAATATTCGAACTCCAGGTTGTATCCCGTTAATCCGAAACTTTGAAAAATCATAACTTCGTCATATGAAGTCAAAATTGGGCATTCCTTTTATGCACGCTCTCAGTTTTTCATATTCTACGACTTTCTTTAGAACGCTAAGGCTAAAAATCGCTCTATCGTAAATTCCCTATTTATGTTTCCTGGTGTCGTACCGGTTCCGTTGCGAAACTTCAACGGGTCATAACTTCTTCGTTATAACTCGGATTTCGGCATTCTTTATATGTACGGAACCCTTTTGACATATTCTAAAACTTGGTTAAGATTACTCCTTCTAAAAAATCTTCCATCAATAACTCATTTTTGATGCTCATTGTCTCTAAATTGATTAGCCCGGATTTACGGGTGTTACATTTGGGGGTGTTAAAGAGCTTAAATAGGGCTCAAACCGTGAAAATAGGGTTTAGGCACTGATCGTGTTTGTCCTACGTACTTAATTTACGCCCAGCGTACTATGGATGCCCTATTACGCCTGTAAAATCCAAAAAATCATGACCAAAAATTTCTTTTTAAAACATTAATAAAACCATAAGTATCCAATCATTTCAACCATAACTACAGATAGATGTATTAAATTAGAGTATCATTTCAAAACATGTTCTAATTATCAGAGTAAAAATATCCCGGAACTACCTGAAACCAAAACTGAAAACCATAAGCACGAAGCTTAGTGAGTTCCCCAACCTACCACATACCACATACGCATAACCACATACACATAACCACGTATTGGGCCCCCACTCGCTGCATCGGGCCTTGACCGGCATCAGGCCCCGCCTGGCATCGAGCCTCGCTCGGTATACAAATCTATCTCTCTTAGGCCCTGCCTATCTCTAGACCTCGCCCGCTATACACCTACATGCAGTCAAATAACATACTAGCGCATAAAAGAAAACATTCTCTACTGTACTCTTATACTAAGGCCTCACCTATCTTGGGACCCGCCCCTGATCTACTAGTGATGAGTTATGGAACCCTGTCCATACTCCTACTGTTAGTGAGATACGGGTCCCCGCCCACACTCACTGCTGATACTTCAGCTACCCGAACTATCAATACACAAAATAACACTTAGAGCACAATACCCTTAAAAGTCAAACAAGATCAAACTTGGTCGAAGTAAATGGTCAAAGTCAATGCTCCAAGTTGACTCAACTCGCCGAGTTGACCCGCCAACTCGTCGAGTCCCACAATCCACACGTAACTCTGGACTTCGGTCCTACTCGCCGAGTCTCCCTTGAGCTCGTCGAGTTCACCTTCAAACACATCAGGACCCTTGTTCAATTGACTCGCCGAGTTCACCTTTGAACTCGTCAAGTCCATCTTCATAAATTAGGGATTTTGCCTTGGACTCGCCGAGTTCATTCCTTGAACTCGTCGAGTATGATGATCTTCAAGTCCATAATGAAACCAGCTGGATGAGTCATATTCCAAATCAACTCACACCCACTAACAGAAGGACTTTAGGCAAGAAAACGGCCTGACTCACCGAGTCCTATGAGCGATTCGCCGAGTCCCTCTAAGTCCAATTGTATTCAGATGATTTCAATCGAGCACAACGCATCCAGGACCTAGATATAATCTTCTAGGGTCGAAATAACACACAAAGCCTTTGCCTTTACATCCATGCATGGCCCTTTTTGCTCAAAAGGCCATAGCAACCCGTTTAACCTTGCATGGGGAGTTCTAATGGCATAAAGCTTGCACCTTTATGCTTTAACCACCCTAAATACATCCAGATTTGAAATGATCTGGCTTGGGGATGTCTAAATTCCAAGAGCAACCATTCTTAGGTCAAAGTCTTCATAAAAACGGGAAAAGAATAGATATAATTAACTAATGATCAAGTTAGAGACTTGATTACCAGAAAGTGATGAGATTGGGAAGCTACTTATGGATCCACAAGTCTTTCCTTGAGCCTTCAAGTTCCCTCTTCTTCTTCATGACTCCAAGGACACAAAACTCTCTCAAAAATGGCTCACAAGCATTAGGGTTTCGAGATCTGAGAGTTCTGGTCTCGGGGGCTGGAAATGAGACCAAGAGAAGAAAATAAGATGCTTAAATAGGGTACCAAGTCGCGAACTTAGGGTTTTCAAAACCCAGACCAACTCGTTGATTCGGTCCACCAACTCATCGAGTAGTTTACTTAACCCACGACATAAGAATCTGCTCCTACTCATCGAGTTCCTCCATGGACTTAACAAGTAGACCTCTTGACTTGGGGTTTTTCTTTCCTTTCTTGACCCTCTGAATTTGGGGTGTTACAACTCTCCCCCACTTAAACTAGACCTTGTCCTTGAAGTCCACTTCAACTCACAATCTTGCAACCTCTCGCGGCATTCCTAATCATTGCATACCTTGCCCGCTCAGTCCAATCCTTGAAAATATCATCTTGAGAGAAATCGAATCACTACAAACCTTGAGTACAATACTCTTACTCAACCGGTAACCCTTCTGGTACTCCCTAAGCACTTACACTTGACATCCAATGGGTTCACCCCCCCCCCCCCCCTTTACCCTACGTTGTCACTGGCCTTCCGAAGGCAACTCGCCATAAACAACTAACCTTCCTTATCTCCATCAAGAATAGACCTTCTGCTGAAACTGCAATCTCGACCACTCCCAGTGCCGGCCATCCCACCATTACCCACTGAATAACTTCACTTACTATGCTCCGATGCTGTAAGCTCCACCTAGCGTGAGTGACTTAGCATCACCCGATCAACTCACTGCTTTATGCACGAATTCTCCTTAACATCATTCCTGCCTGAAATACTGCTGACTCTCATCCGCCTTCTGGATGAACTGAGACTATCCTGGTCCCAACTGATCTACCATTACCCGAAATACCGGTCCCTCATCGATTACCAAATGCAAGAACAATTTCTCAGTCGTTCTCAGCGACTTCTAAAGATACTACGACTACCTGAACTGCTGTACCAACCTAGCCACTCTGGCTCTAGAAGATCTGGGATCCTCGATCCCCTACCTTAACCCTAAGGTCTTTACCAGGTCCTACCTGCTGCTATAAGTACACGGGCCTCGCCCACAGGTCTCACCCAAACTACACTTCGGAGCGGCCTCTCCTACAGGTCTCACCTATCCCGGGCTATGCAGGCCCACTCCTCCTCTAATCCTAAATTGCTATCTTTTCCTGATTCTTATCATGCTAATTCGGAGATACGGGCCCCCGCCCACACTCTGCTAACTAGGAGATACGGGCCCCCGCTCACGCTCTGCTATCTAGGCTACTACTGAATGTTACGGCCTACCCGTAGTCTTACAACACTTGCCTCACTGACTCACCGTTGGCGAATGCTGCGACTATCCCGCAGTCTTAAATCCTGCCTAATCCCGCGCCTTGCTGGAATTCTCCAACCTGGTTCCCAACCCAATCATCAACTAATCGTGGGGACATGAACTCAACGTGGGGGAAGTTTCCCAAACTCTCAACTCACATGCCTCTCAATCCAAACAACCACTTGAGCTGCTTCTTCCTTACCAAGAATGCGAACTCATCCTAGTCTCGCACTTACTTCTGCCCTTGGCCACACAGGTGGCTCTACTCTACTTCGATTCAGCTAGTTTCTCACAACTCACAGCTTGGAAGAATTTCACAAATCTCCCTATCATCCTCTGGACACTAGTGACAACCCACGCTACCACTGTGGGTGATCTAACCGACCTATTCCCATATGATACCTCCCCTGAACACTGGCAAGACATACCTGAGTCTCACACATGCATTTTACAGTCACTGCATCCTGAGTAACTTGCTCTAAAAGGGAACGATTTCTAACTATCATTCAAAAATCCAAGGTATGCAGATGGCATGTAACTCTATTACAAGCAGACCACCAAAATTAGAAATACCTTTACCAATACTGATGCAGAACCATAACAATAAAATCACAAAATAAATTGATAGAGAATGAAAGATACGCACCTGACACATTGGGTTGCTCCTGCCTCCTCTGAAACCAACTGATACGCCCTGCTCCTCACCGTAAGCGCCTCTATATGGCCCTGACGATCGTCGGTGATCCTCAAGGTTGCAGGGGCAGGTGTTATCACCTGCCCTACTGAAAGCAAACTCAGACATTGGTCCTTCTTGTGGCCCCTCTGAATGCAATGGAAACATAGTAGGTCTAACCCTGGGTGGTGGTAGCAGTACAATCTCTGCTAAAATGACCGATTCGACCGCACTTGTAGCAGCCTGAATCACCACCACTACCGCTCCTACATGCACCCTCGTGCGTCCTGCCGAACTTGCCACAGTGAACCCGGTCCTGATGACCTCTCAACCTAGAATCCGATGACTTGGGCCTCTTTACCTAACCCATAGATACCTGAACCTCTGCCATCTTCCACTTTTTCTCTGTCTCTAGATCAATCTCTCTCTAACTGGATCGAGCAATCATATCTTCCAGCATCTTGCAGTTGGACCGACTCACAAACTGGCTGATATCGTTCCTCAACATCTCGTGGTACCGAGCCTTCTTCATCTCCTCGTCCGCCACATATTGCGGAACCAGAAGGGCTCTCTCCCTGAACTTGGCGGTGATCTCCGCCACAGTCTATGTAGTTTGCCGCAAGTCCTGGAACTCTCGTGCTAACTGTTGCACTTCAATCACTGGTGCAAACTCGGCCTTGAACCTGGACGAGAAATCACTCCATGTCATCGCATCCAACATGACATCATCCCTCATAGCATGTCCATCCTCCTCCCACAAATCACACACTCTGTCCTTCAAAAGACTGGAGGCTAGTCTGACCTTGTCCCCCTCGGAACACCGGCTAGAACGTAATGCGTTGGGGACATCAACCAACCATCTGCTGCTAGCAATGGGGTCCCTAACCCCATGATAATCCGAAGCTCCACAAGCTCTAAACTCTCGAAATGCCAATGTACGCGCTCCGATCATGGTCATCATCTCAGTATGGAAAGCTCCTAGCCTCTCATCTAAAATCTCCATTATGCCCTCCTTGACTGTACCAAAGAACACAAGAGTCTGGTCTAGAATACTGCATGTAATCTCGGCTGATAAAAACTCCCTCATTCGTTCCTCGAGTTCCAGGGTTCTTGAACCTAAGTCTGATCCCTCTTCGACGCCTGATCCGCCCACCGGTCTCTCACGCAACGTCACCATGCTCAAAACATGCCATAACAACCATCAGAATACACCTCACTACCGAGGGATCACACACACCCTACAAGTTCCCTGGTTTTATTTCGGCCCCTCTTGAATCGAGTACAGATCCTGTGCTTTCAGTAGTACGGGCCCATACTACCTTCCATATCTATCCGTACTTTCCTCAAGATTTGCCTCGACTCTACCAAGTCCCTTTCACTACCACTACTACTCCCAGAACTAAACTCATCCTAGGCTTACCCTAGGGAAAACTCCAAACCAAACCCAGTCCTCAGCTACTGAAGGTATTTTCAAAATGCCAATTAGCCATTACATGAATACAATCACATGTGATGAGGCTCAGATAATCCTTCGAGTAAAGGACCCGTCCCTACAGCGGTTGGACTCAAACAAGAGCTGCGCAATAGGTCCAAATCCAGCACTCTGAGATTATTCAACCCTGATCACATGTGACTTGGCGTATTCACCTAATAGCTAACTCCCATCACTCAGAGTCCCACAAAGCACAAACCAAGTAACTTTCTGACAAAAGGAAAATCTAACCATAACATAAGCAAGCAGTCATATTCACATATCAATAATCTGCACTAGCATGAGATATAAGCTCATATAATCAAGCATAACCTAATCAGGCTATCCTACCACTGTCTAACCAGTACTAACATGCAGCTCAATAAACACATATAACAGGCATATAAGGCAACCTTTACATAATCATATCATAACACAAATTTGTATGGGTAATTTGGGAGAACTTACTTGACCTCGGCTGATTGCATGCATCACACCCTTTTCTTTATCCAAAGTCTTTTTTTCCTTTTTTGAAATCCTTTCTCTTTTCCAAAGTTCTTTTTATAAAACAATTTTCTTTTGAAAATTTTCTTACCGCGTCCTAACTTTGAGTTCAGTCACACCCCAGAGCGTGCCCAAATCCCTCAAACCAAAGCTCTGATACCAACTTGTAACATCCCAAAAATCATGACCAAACATTTCTTTTTAAAACATTAATAAAACAGTAAGTATCCAATCATTTCAACCATAACTACAGATAGATAAATCAAATTAGAGTATCATTTCAAAACATGTTCTAATTATCAGAGTAAAAATATCCCAGGCTAAAACTTATTGGTGTGTGTCATGCGATCATCCCGAGCTCTTCCCTCCGCTACCAGAAGTACCTGAAACCAAAACTAAAAACCGTAAGCACGAAGCTTAGTGAGTTCCCCAACCTACCACATACCACATACGCATAACCACATGCATATAACCACGTACTGGGCCCCCGCGCGCTGCATCAGGCCTTGCCCGACATCAGGCCCCGCCTGGCATTGAGCCCCACTTGGCATACATATATGTCTCTCTTAGGCCTCGCCTATCTCTGGGCCTCACCCGCTATACACCTACATGCAGTCAAATAACGTACTAGTGCATAAAGAAAAGATTATTTATTGTACTCCTATATTAAGTCCTCGCCTATCATGGGAACTGCCCCTGATCTGCTACTGATGAGTTATGGAACCCCATCCACACTCCTGCTGTTAGTGAGATACGGGTCCCCGCCCACACTCGCTTCATTCCTATCACATGCCTCGGCCCTACTCTGCTAATATTGAGATATGGAACCCCATCCATACTCAGCTAGTGATGAGATATGGGATCTCGCCCACACTCACCTCCCTACTAGGCACATATAAGTATCACAAAGACAATAAGTATAATCTAACATGCACTTATAAACCTTCCTCGAGCCTCGCCGGACATTGGACCATAGTCCGGAACATACTACCATACAAACATACTTCAGGCTTACCCCGACATCGGACCTCGGTCCGGAACCTTCCACAAAGACTTCTAGCATACATCATTCCTCGGGCCTCGCCCGACATCGTATCATAACCCGGAACATATACAATATGTGCCTAGGGCTAACCCCCGAGTCTTCCAACAATACATAAACATAATGGTCCTACATTGGTGCCTTAGACCCATACAATCAGTGAGGAGACTCACCTCGCAATAATGAAGAATAGTTGAACACCTCTGACTGCTAATCAGCAAATTCCTGAACTGCTAATCCTTCGCCTCCCCGAACAATCAATACCCAAAATAACACTTGGACCACAATACCCTCAAAAGTCAAACCAGGTCAAACTTGGACCAAGTCAAAGCTCCAAGTTGACTCAACTCGTCGAGTTGACCCACCAACTTGTCGAGTCCCACAATCCACACGTAACTCTGGACTTTGGTCCTACTCGCCGAGACTCCCTTGAGCTCATCGAGTTCACTTTCAAACATGTCGGGACCCTTGTTCAATTGACTCGCCGAGTTCACCTTTGAACTTGTTGAGTCCATCTTCATAAGTTAGGGATTTTGCCTTGGACTCGCCGAGTTCATTCCTTGAACTCGTCGAGTATGATAATCTTCAAGTCCATAATGAAAGAAACTTGATGAGTCCTATTCCAAATCAACTCACACCCACTAACAGGAGGGCTTTAGGCAAGAAAATGGCATGACTTGTCGAGTCCTATGAACGACTCCTCGAGTCCCTCTAAGTCTAATTCTATTCAGACGATTTCAGTCAAGCACAACGCATCCAGGACCCAGATCTAATCTTCTAGGGTTGAAATAACACGCAAAGCCTTTGCCTTTACATCCATCCATGGCCCTTTTTGCTCAAAAGTCCATAACAACCCCTTTAACCTTGCATGGGGAGTTCTAATGGCATAAAGCTTGCACCTTTATGCCTTAACCACCCTAAATACATCCAGATTTGAAAGGATTTGGCTTGGGGATGTCCAAATTCCAAAAGCAACCATTCTTGGGTCAAAGTCTTCATAAAAATGGGAAAAGAATAGATCTAATGAACTAATGATCAAGTTAGAGACTTGATTACCAGAAAGTGATGAGATTGGGAAACTACTTCTGGATCCACAAGCCTTTCCTTGAGCTTTCAAGTTCCCTCTTCTTCTTCTTGACTTCAAGGACATAAAACTCTCTCAAAAATGGCTCACAAGCATTAGGGTTTCAAGATCTGAGGGTTCTGGTCTCGGGGGCTGGAAATGACACCAAGGGAAGAGAATAAGATGTTTAAATAGGGTACCAAGTCCCAAACTTAGGGTTTTCCAAACCCATACCAACTTGCCTAGTCGGTGCACTCACTCATCGAGTAGGCCACTTAAGTCGCGACGTAAGAATCGGCTCCTACTCGTCGAGTTCCTCCCTGGACTCGACGAGTAGACCTCTTTGACTTGGGGTTTTTCTTTCCTTTCTTGACCCTTTGAATTCGGGGTGTTACAATGCCCAATGTACATGTTGAGTATGCCCAGTATACTAGGGATGCCCTGGTATACCCTGCGTGCTCCCCGTACGCCCTACATACGCGGCTGGCCCAGAAATCACCTAACTTCAAACGGTCGTAAATTCTTCATTCCAACTCTGTTTTCGACATTCTTTATATCCACGAAAATGTATTGAAGAGCTCTAAACACAAGGTCTAAACTTTGACTCTGTAAGCCCCAAAGTATAGTAAGAATTATGAGCTCTGATACCAATTGTAGTGGTGTTGATTATGATGAAAAATGTAGAATTTGAAAGATCTAGAGAATCATTGTACAAATTGTGTACACATGGTGTAAATAAATCTGGTTTAAGCTCTCATTAGTTTGGTTAGAAAGAGTACAAATGGGTTTGCAATAACTCTCTCTCTAACACTAACACTCCAAAATGATCATTACATAATGAGATTCACTTAGTTCCTAATTATAGGAAACACTCAACCCATTTACACATACAAGAGGGTACGCCACATCCAAGGAGAACTTTTTACCCTAACACAAAGCCTTACATAATTGAATTTCGGCCCACGGCCCAAAAATGATAGGAAACGGGATGTTACAATTCTCCCCACACTTAAATTAGATTTCTTCCATGAAATCCTTCTCGATTACGATTTCTAAAACAAAACCAAACTCATTGAAAAGGAAGAGCCCGAGATGATTGCAGTGCACACACCACCTGGTTCCGCATTTTATGATTATTTTTGGGACGTTACAACTTACACAAAAACATCATTCCAAACCTATGGCCGAACAAGTCCTTAACAAGGCTCTCACTTCCTTTCGACAACGGATCTTTACACCACGAAAGTTAATCACTGGAGAATTAACCCTTACTACTCTATCTGATGTCCGAAATTCTAATACCCTGTCTGGATCCCCGACAACAGCCAACTCTGAATCACTACAACTTCAGCTCCACTTCGAATTTCAACCGATCATAACACTTCCAACCCTTGATTATCTTGTTGTTTCCACTGAAAATAGAATCACTGACCCACTTACTACTGAAACTGTTCACTTGATAAAAGGCTTAGATAATCCTTCGGGTAAAAGACTCATCCCTACAACGGTTAGACTCATACGAGAGCTTTGTAGTAAGGTAAAATCAATTACTCTGCTGTTATCTAACCCATGCAACAAATGACTTAACAAGAGACTCCTAACACGAGTCCCAATCACCAGTACCACCTCAGACTCATCTTGTTGCCCCATAATTACATTCTAGATGCAATCGAGACCTCCCTGGTCTCGTACTTACCTACCGATTAACTGATATAGCAGATTTCCAACTGGTTGATGTGGTGCAAGAGGTATCTAAGCTTACTTGCCTTAATGGCTCCAACAGCCCTCCTTGTCTAACCAAGGATAACATAACCAACCATTCATCGCTAATGAATCATCCATTTGAGATCAAGGGTGACTCCTAATGCAAGTCACCCCTAAGTATCAATTGTCCCAACAACAAATCTCCTAAGGAGTGTGTATAATTAGACCTTCTCCTTCCTATGATCCTTAGAAGTATCTGCCACATACAAATCACCAACTGTAGGCATGAAGCTTAGTGCGTTCCCCAAGATACCACATACAGCATAAATAGACAACTATGGGTTATCAACAACCCTAGGGACTATCAACAGTCCCAGTGATATAGCAGCATAACATAATAATAACAGCCAGACCCCGCTGGTCATCATTGATATAACTATTCTACCACGCTGGTGAGAATAGGTAAGGAGACTCACTTAATACTGATGACAAGTAAACCTCACACTCAAACTGCCGAAACTAGACTCCACTTAATTAAGGAAATAATTAACCCTAATTAATAATTAAGGTTCAAAACTCAACTTGCGAGTCCAAGTCCCATAACTAAGTCCTCTAAATGAAAAAAAGACCATCTTGGCCTTCCCTTGGTACAAAACCCTAAATGTTGACCAAAAGTCAAAAGTCAACAAAAGAGAACTGCCTAGTGTGTATGTTGGGCATACTTCTTCTTATGCGGGGTGTACAACTCGAACATCGTATGGTTGGGGTTGGAACCAGCTATGCGGGGTGTAGCCAAGAGTACACACAATATACTCCGTCTTCTTCCACTTTCACCTATTTTGTGTCTCAATCCCTTAAGATAACCAACCCAACCGCATATCTTACCATGCTAGGATGTCTTATTCCATAAGGCCATCGACTTTAAGCCTTTGCATGGCTAGAAAAGTCCCAATGCAATAAACTTAAGCTTCTAACACATCATAAGCTACTTTAATCATGCATGAGCCATAGGGGTTGATCAAGCAATCATTTTTTCGAATCTACAAGCCCTATAATACATGAAAGGACAACTACAAACCCCTGGAGTGCTCCAAACTCATGCAGGTCCAATCTTGGGGACAAAAGTTCATACAAATTCACCATATAGATCTAATGGAAAACTTAACAAGGTATAAACTTTATACCTGAAAATGATGCACAAAGAGGAAAGGTTTATGGATCTACAAACTTGCTAACACCCACTCCTTCTTCTCTAGTCTCCTGCTTCAACTTAATGCATCAAAAACACTCAATAAGCTTGAAACACTCACACAAGCACTCAAACTCAGAAATTAGGGTTTAGGGACCGTATGGTGGCTGATAAGGATGATCAAATGGGGGCATCATGTTATTTATATAGGGGAAACCCCAAAGATTAGGTTTTAGAGTTTGGGCTAATACGCCCGACGTACCACACGTACACCTAGCATATTAGCTCGTCATCCGTGATTCCATGCAGCATGAGTATGCTATGCATATTCTTAAGTACGTCCAACGTACGACCACCAATGCAAGCCTTTTTTTCCTCAAGGGACCAATTGTCCAAAATTTGATAAAGACAAGAGTGAAAATAAAAATACCTGGTATTGGGGTGTTACAAATCTCCCCCACTAGAATCAGACTTCGCTCTCGAAGTCAGCCTCAGGAAACAGGTCAGGATATTGCTCACGCATTTCGGAATCGGGTTCCCACTCCCACGTCAAACCTCTCTGGTGCTACCACTGAAATTTAACCAAGTTCACTACCTTGTTCCTCAAGGTCTTCACCTTCCGATCCAAAATTTCCACAGAATTCTCAACATAGTTCAGGAAATCATCGATTTAAATGTCCTCCAAAGGGGCCACAGTTGTCTTGTCTATTATACACTTCCTCAACTAGGAAACATGGGAGGCATCATGAATCTATCTCAACTCCTTCGATAGCTCCAATTGGTAAGTCACCTTACCCATACAGGCCAAAACTTAGAAAGGGCCAATGAATCTGGGGCCCATCTTTCCCCGCTTCCTGAAGCTGATAACACCCTTCCAGGGTGACACCTTTAGAAGCACCAAATACCCCACCTGAAAATCTAGCTTAGAGTATCAACGTTCCGCATAACTCTTCTGGCGGATATGAGCTATCAAAAATCTTTGTTCAACATGTTGTATAAGCTCAGTCATCTTGAGAACTGCCTCCGTGCTCCCCATGACCCTCTATCCACCCTCGCCCCAACAAATACAAGTCCGACATCTCCTTCCATATAGGAGCTCGAATGAGGTCATACTGATATTGGCATGATGGTTGTTTTTATAAGAAAACTCAACCACCGGAAGATAGGAGTCCCAACTTTCACCAAAATCAATGGCACAGGCACACAACATATCCTTGAGCATCTGAATAGTTCGCTCACTCTACCCATTCGTTTACGGATGGTATGGAGTACTAAAATGTAGTCGGGTCCCCAAATCCTCGTGAAATCTCTTCCAGAACCTGGAAGTAAAACGTACATCCCGATCTGACACAATAGAAGTCGACACCCCATGCCGAGCCACCACCTTTCGAACATAAATGTCAGCTAACTTCTTTGCAGAAGAGTTATCGCTGATGGCTAAGAAATGAGCACTCTTCGTCAAGTGATCCACTATAACCCAGATAGTGTGAAACATCCCTCGCAGTTCTCGACAACGTCGTGATAAAAATCCATGGTGATTTGTTCCCACTTCCATAGGGGAACCTCCAGAGGCTGCAACTTGCCATTAGGGCACTGGTGCTCAGCCTTGACCTTCTGGCAGGCTAAACGTCGTTCTACAAACAAGGACACATCTCTCTTTATATAGGGCCACCAGTAACTATGCTTCAAGTTGAGACACATCTTAGTAGCCCATGGTTGAATGGAAAATCTCGGCTTGTGAGCCTCCTCCATCAAAATCTGTCGGGCCCCACCCACATACGGTACCTATACCCGCTCATGAAGAGTCAAAAGCTCGTGGCTATCGATATCAAAAGCTGAAATCTGGCATACCACCCGCTCATTTTTCCGGTTTTTTTCCTTTATGGCCTCCAACTGTGCTTCCTTGAAAATTTCAAAAATAGGGATCATCACAGTCATTCTCATGCATACATCCCGAATTGGGGCACTCACGGCTCTCCGGCTCAAGTCATCGGCCTCCACATTGGTGTTTCTCGGGTGATACAAAATCTCACAATCATTGTCTTTCACAACATCCAACAACTTCCTATGCCTCCTCATATTCAGGTTAGGCTAATCCATAAGATATCTTAGGCTCTTATGGTCCATGTAGATGGTACACCAAACACCATAGAGATAGTGAAGCCAAATCTTAAAGGAGAAAACAACCGCCCCCAACTCCAAATCATGTGTAGGATACTTCGCTTCGTGCGAAATTAGCTTCCTCGAAGCGTATGCAATCACACGTCCCCTCTACATCAGCACAACACCTAACCCTGCAATGGATACGTCACATTAGACAACAAAGTCCTCAACTCCCTTGGGAAGGGAAAGTATCGATGCCTCACACAATCTTTGGTGAAGAGCCTCAAATGATGCCTGCTGCTCAGGCCCATAACTAAAAACAACATCCTTCCTCATCAACTTGGTGAGAGGAACAGGAATATTGGAGAAGTCCTTAATGAATATCTAATAATATCTCGCCAATTCGAGAAAGCTCTGAATCTCAGATGGGGATCTCGGCACCTCCCACTGCATCATGACACTATCTTGACCGGGTCGATCAAGATACCATTTTGATTGACGAGTTGTCCAAAGAACTGAACCTCGCGCAACCAGAAGTCACACTTGGAAAATATAGCGTAGAGCCTCTCCATCCTCAAAACCCCAAGAACCCTAGTAGATGCTTCTCATGTTGTTCCTTGGTCTTCGAATAGACCAGAATGTCATCGATGAAAATGATCACTAATCGATCTAACATAGGCCTTCACACTTGGTTCATGAGATCCATGAACGTCGTCGGTGCATTGGTGTGTCCAAAAGGCATCACCACGCACTCGTAATGCCCATAGCAAGTTTGGAATGTCGTCTTCTATATATCCTCGTCTCGCACCACTATCTAATGATAGTCAGATCTCGAATCGATCTTGGAAAACCAAGATGCCCCCTAGAGTTGGTCAAAAAGATAATCAATCCTCGGGAATGGGTAATGGTTTTTCAATGTCACCTCTTTCAATTCCATGTAACGGATGCACATCCGATGTGAACCATCCTTCTTTCTGAAAAAAATAATCGGTGCGCCCCAAGCAGAACTGCTCGACAGAATAAACCATTTTCCTAACAGCTCCTGCAACCGAGACGATAACTCATGCATCTCAGGAGGTTCAAGACAATATGGTGCCTTGGCGATCAGCACCGCACCCAAAATCAAATCGATTTGAAACTCTAGTTGCCCCTCAGGAGGCACACCTGGTAAATTGTAACGTCCATAATTTTGAGTCCCTTCTCGCTCAACTCACCGAGTCATCCCTCGACTCACCGATTCATCGTTCAACCAGAAAAAGGTTAGGACTCCACGACCAAACTCGCCGAGTCCAAGAACAGACTCGCCGAGTTGTTCTTCCAACTCGTCGAGTTCATGCACACCTTCATCCAACTTGCCGAGTTCACCCATGGAACTCGTCGAGTCTCTTCAGTTCTCATTCCATATAGAGGCTTTTGAAGCCATGCAAGTACTCAAATCTATAGATCCACTCTTCTATAGCCTAGCCCTCACATAAAGTTGCAAACTTTACGTGAAACCAAGGAGATATAAGATCAAAACACTCTAGGGCTAAGGCTAAGAACAAAAGGGCTTCACCAATAACTCTTATACAGGAACTTTATGACATATAGGACCATCACAAGCTTTGATCTGAAGTAAAATCCTCAGATCCAAGCTTCTATCTCGAACTAGATCTCATATCAATCACCATACATGAATCCATGAAGAAATAGCTTAAGGAAATGGTTCCTTACCCCTGAAATGAGCCCAACCAACTGTAGATTTCTGATCTCCCCAAGCTTCTTGATACAAGCCTCCAAACCTTCAAGCTTCAAATACCATAGATCCTCCTCCAAGCTCTAATTCACTCAACAATGGGGTTTCCTCACGAATTAGGGTTTTCTGGATCTCAAATGGGCACCAAAGAGGCTGAGGGGAAAACATAAGGTTCCATATATAGGGTGCAAACCCTGAAAATAGGGTTTCTCATTCTAGCACCGACTTGTCGATTCCAGCCGCCGACTCGCCGAGTTGGTCACTAAACTTGTGAACAAATTTACGACTCGACTCGCCAAGTCTATCCATGGACTCGCCGAGTCGATCCTCCTTAATTACACCAAGCACCCTAAACTTGCACTTCTGAACTCGGGGTGTTACAATTCTCCCCCACTTAAATTAGGCTTCGTCCTCGAAGCCTGCAGAAACACATCCCAGATGACACTCCCTCAATACAGCTCCTGGTCTCAACCGACCCAGGTTCCTCCGAACACTGCTATCAGACCTCTATAAAGTCCAACTCTTCCCTCCTAGAGTTACGACAACTGATTCAAGCCGTCCACCGGCTTCTTTCTCTGATAACAACCCTTAGGTACCAATGATCACCAGATGATAATTTCATCACTCCAATTCACAACAATCACTTGACCGTTACCAAGCTAGATATCATCTTGAACCACCGGGTCCTGACCCGGTACCAAGCTGCTACCCCTTTCCTCGACTGGCATATCCTTTATCGAATTCACTTCTGGGACTTATCCCGCTTTCCTTTCCGAAACCAACTCGTTTCTTTCCGAGCTGACAGGATGGCACATCCTTCTGCTCCTGAGCAACTCCCATGAGCTCTCCCCTGCAGTCACATACGCATGCTGAATCTGCTCTAGCATCCTTAGGCTGGGAAACCCGACACATTAACGATACCTTCAAACATCCCCAGGATGAAATTCTGCTACATACATAACTTCCTGATCACAACCATACTGGAAAATACAAGGCTTCCTCCTTGCATCCCCTCCGAACTCCTCTGGTTCTACACTACCGAAAATCCTTCCGCAACCTCAACAGACACCCAATCCGAATGTGCTTCCATACCACTAGTATAATCCCAGTACTTACTACCAATAGCTGAAGCACTGTCGATAATCCACTTCCTCCTCTTTTGGAGTACCCACGCTCCTTCCGGAGCTACATGCCTTTCCTTTCCAGGAAATCCACTCAACAACCCTTACCGCACCTGCACATGCCACTGAGCTACACTTCACTTTACATTATCCATGTAGAGCAACTGCTACTCTCGAACTTCCATATACCCTGAATATGATCGCAAGGACTCTCGGGTCCATGCACTGCTTTCCAATAACATGATCAATACTTGGGGCCAGACCATATCAATTATCATCCCCTGGTGATGCTTTTCCTCATTTTCCTCGTACCGATCCACTAACACATATAGTGTCTTCAACATGACTGGACCACCTTACCAGGCCTTCAGCCAATCTGGACCACTCTCGGAACCTTCAGCATATCCGGGCCACCCTCCTAGGCCTTCAGCCTGTCTGGACCGTTCCCCGAGACTTCAGTCTGACTGGTACGCCTTCCGGCCCTCAGTCTGTCTGGACCGCTCAAAACTGTCTTACGTCACCCTGAACCATTCTTTTTGGGAATCTCTCCCGTACATACTGTTCTAGCCCTCTTGGGGTTCCAAACTCTAACTCCATTCTGTATACTCAAATCCCGGCCTAACCCTAAGCCCAACCTTGGTCTGTATCCCGCCGTACTCGTCTGACCTACTCATACCGGCTCATGCTCTTGGCTGATTGAAACACTGCTGAAACCCATACAGCTAATTGACCTCTCATGCTGTCGATCCTCCTGAGAATTTTCAAATTCTCCCCACTTAGAGCACTGACTACAAACCACCGGTGACCTAACCGGCACCACTTACACAATCGTACTCAATAAATTCTCTTATACTTAATCTGACTTTGAAACAAGCAACCTCCACAAAATCACTTTCCAACATCGCACATCTCGAACTCTAAGGGAGTTCGACCCCCAGCGGAGTATTCCTCAAATTGCAAATGCTAAACACGACATTCAGACCCAAAAAGCCTAATTCCCCACCATCAATCCCCAAGGATGATAACCAACTAAGACTCCCAATACCCAAACCCTCGGTCATACGATAAACCCGATGAAGAGATGAACGAATACCATACCATGAATCATGCAAACGAGACTAGAAGATATAAAATACTCCATAACAACCACAAGATAACAAGATATCAAGAAGGAAACATACCCGCAGCCGTATCTGGCTCTGCCCTGACCTCCTCTACTGTAAGCTGAAAAGCACGTCCCTGAGCCCTCGGAGGCTCTGCTCCACCTTGACCTCCACCCGTAATCCTCAAAGTGGCTGGTTCTGGAGCCTACACCGGTCCGACAGTGAGCTGTGGGCAGTTGGCCCTCATGTGACCAACCTGATGACACTGATAACAAATGCTCATATCCTGAATTGGGGATGACTGACAACAATCCTTCGCATAATGCCCCTCCGTCCCGCACTTGCAGCACGCACCACCGGACCTACAAACTCTGGTGTGACCCTTCCCGCACTTTCCACAAGTGCGGCTGCTCTGATCTCCCAACCTAGAATCAACGGTCTTGGACCGTTTCGGCGCCGGCCGCGACTACACCGGGGCCTGCCTCTGCTCTCTCAACTGCAACTCAATCTCCAACTCACGCCGCCTGGCGACCTCCTGCAACTCTAATAAGGTATCACATCTCTGCGTGGACACAAACTGCCTGATGTCCCTCTTGAGCATACTCAGGTATCGGGACATCTGAGCCTGCTCCGAAGCAAACTCAGGGCAAAACATTGCCCTCTCAGTAAACATCCTGGTGATCTCCGTCACTGACTCTGTATCCTGCTTCAGCTCCAGGAACTCCTGAGCCAACCTTTCTCTCTCAACTCGTGGAGCATAATGAGTGCTGAACATCTCCCGGAACAGATCCCATGTAACTGTAGCCCGCTGCGCATCAGAATAAGACCCCGTAGTCAACCTCCACCAATCCCTTACCCCGAGCCTCAACAGGTTCAGAGCACACCTCACCCTCTGATCAACAAGGCATGAACATGTAAAGAAACATCCCTCCACATCTGACAACCATCGCATCGCAACGATCGGATCTTGAACTCCATCAAAAGTAGGGGGCTTCGTATTATCGAAGTCCCGATACTGAAAACCTCTACCGTCTCCTCCTCCTGCCGCTGCTATATCTGTTGTAGCCGCCGCAGCAGCTGTCTCCGTAAGAGCTGCATAGCACTCATCAAAGTACTCAATCATGGCGGTCTTGATCGACCCAAATAGTTCCGGCAACTCAGCCCGGAACATAGCAGCAACCTCATCATGCAGGATCTCACGAAACCTGGCATCCAACTCGTCCGTACTCATCTGGCCAACGACCTCGGGTGGCGCTGACCCCTCCTGACCACCCTCTCCCGCTCCTGATCCCGAACCGGATCCTGCTTCGAAACGCCTCGTAATCACCATTCTGCAATACACCATGAGATCTTCATAAACCTCGCATAACCACCCAGAATGACTCTCTAATCAACCACCCATGGGTTGTGACTTCCTTGATACGCATATGGGTCATGTGCTTTCAGTAGTACGGGCCCATACTACCTTCCACACATACCCATATTTGTCTCAAGTATCATCACAACACCCCAAGCACTAGCGAACATAGCAAGCACTCTATCCTCACTCCTAGAGGAACACTGAAACTTTCATAAAAGGAGACCCTAGGCTACCAAGCATCACAATCAGGCAACTCTATCATGCACTTCCTGAAGATCCCTAGCCTAACATTAGCATGCTGTTCTAACATATCACATAAACAAATAACTTGTATGGTAATTTTGGGGTAACTTACTGGCTCCGGCTAATCGTACCCTCTGCGTCCTCTTTTACTTATTTTTGAAAACCATTTTTAATTTCTCTTTGAAAACTCTCCTTGATTTGAGACTGGATTCACACGAATGTTCCTCCAATTCACTCAAACCAAGGCTCTAACACCAACTTGTAACGTCCAGAATTTTTCAACCAATTTAAACTTTTCAAAAACAACCCATACTCATTAATTCATTACAAAAAGGTTTTCAATTCATTTATTATCAGAGTATTTCCCAGAACCACATCATAAATACATAAAACATGAGGAGCGGTACGATCACGCCTTCGCCTTGCCACGATCTCTTCAAGTACCTGAAACAATACACTGAAAACTGTAAGCCCCCGAAAGCTTAATGAGTTACCCCCAAAATACCAACCACATATACCATACACATATCATATCATATCATAAATATAGCAACCATGCACTTCGGGTCCACTGCGTGACTAGTCCGCCGCACCGGGCCTTCAGTTCACCTGGTCCACCCTCTGAGTCTAACCATATACATCGAGTCTGCAGTGTGGTTCGTCCGCCCGCACCGGGCCTTCAACCCACCTGGTCCACTCTCTGAGTCTACAGTATGACTGGTCTGCCCGCATCGGGCCTTCAGTCGGCCTGGTCCACTCTCCGATCCTCGGCACGTTTGGTCCTCCCTCGTGGGGCCTACAGCCTATCCGAACCGCTCGCTGGGCCATCGGGATATCCAGTCCGCCCTGGGTATGTTGGCCTACAGCACAAAGCAGGACCCACCTCAACCCAACCCCAGTCAATCAACCATGTGCACATAAACATATAATCATATAGCAATTCATCACTAATCAATTGATCTAGCAGATCACATACATAGCACACTCTAACCAGGACACCGACCTAACCGGTCACTAACATAGCATCATCCTATAAACCAGGATTCCGACCTTAACCAGGTCTCTAACGTATACCATCCTAACTACCAGGATGCAAACATATAGCAAAGCAATAACATAACAACTACCCAGATTTCCATCCGATAAAGGGTCGGCTTGGTGCCTTAGACCCTGTCGATATAGTGAGCATAACCCACCTCGCAAAGCCGATCTGCAGAAGTAAGATCACGCTGCTCCAACCTCCGACACGAACTCCACCACTGATCAATGCCAAAAGACTGAACTCAATAAATACCAATAATTACCAAAATACCCTTGGTAGTCAACTAGTCAACTCTTGGTCAAAGTCAAAGTCCTCAGTCAAATTCAACCTTCCTGTGTGACCCTACTCGCCGAGTCGCCCCGTCGACTCGCTGAGTCCCACAATTCTGAGTCCCTTCCCGCTCAACTCACCGAGTCATCCCTCGACTCACCAATTCGTCGTTCAACTAGAAAAAGGTTAGGACTCCACGACCAGACTAGCTGAGTCCAAGAATAGACTCGTCGAGTCCAAGGCAATATTCAACAGACTCGTCGAGTTGTTCTTCCAACTCGTCGAGTTCATGCACACCTTCATCCAACTCACCAAGTTCACCCATGGAACTCGCCGAGTCTCCTCAGTTCTCATTCCATACAGAGGCTTTTCAAGCCATGCAGGTACTCAAATCTATAGATCCACTCTTCTATAGCCTAGCCCTCACATAAAGTTGCAAACTTTAGGTGAAACCAAGGAGATATAGGCTCAAAACACTCTAGGGCTAAGGCTAAGAACAAAAGGGCTTCACCAATAACTCTTATATAGGAACTTTATGACATATAGGACCATCACAAGCTAAGATCTGAAGTAGCATCCTCAGATCCAAGCTTCTATCTCGAATTAGATCTCATATCAATCACCATACATGAATCCATGAAGAAATAGCTTAAGGAAATGGTTCCTTACCCCTGAAATGAGCCCAACCAACTGTAGATTTCTAATCTCCCCAAGCTTCCTGATACAAGCCTCCAAACCTTCAAGTTTCAAATACCAAAGATCCTCCTCCAAGCTCTAACTCACTCAACAATGGGGTTTCCTCACGAATTAGGGTTTTCTGGATCTCAAATGGGCAGCAAAGAGGCTGAGGGGAAAACATAAGTTCCTTTTATAGGGTGCAAACCCTGAAAATAGGGTTTCTCATTCCATCACCGACTCGTCGAGTCCATCCGCCGACTCGCCGAGTTGGTCACTAAACTCGTGACCAAAATCGCGACTCGACTCGCCGAGTCTATCCATGGACTCGCCGAGTCGATCCTCATTAATTACACCAAGCACCCTAAACTTCCACTTCTGAACCCGGGGTGTTACAAAAATCCTAGGGAAAACGTCAGTAAAATCACATACCACAAATACATCAAAAATAGAGTTCGATTCCTTCTCCTCAACCCGAGTATCCACTAGATATGCCAGATAACCCATACACCAATGCTCCAAACTCTGTCTTGCCCTGGCGGTAGAATAGAAGGCTGAACCGACCGGGTACCCTCACCGTAGAAAGTCAGAACTCCCCCACTAGGGTCTCGAATCGTCACCAAGTGATGCTCACAGTCAATCAGTGCCCCAAACTGGCTCAACCAATCCATACCTACGATCACACAAACATATCCCATCACGATAGGGATAAGATTTATTGGATAACCAATGTCGAAGATCCTAATACACAACCCCTGTAGATATCAATAGCAGTGACCAGACACTCATTAGGTATAGAGACTCTCAAGGTCCTTCTTAAAGTCTCTCGTGTAATACTAAACTGTGACAAAATGATGATGACACAAATGATCAACTCGCACCCGAGTCAAACAGCACAATCATAGGCACAGAATTCACAAGAAAAGTACCTACACAATCAATAATATAAGAAACATAATAAATCAACAGAAGTATAAGGAACATATACCAGCCACAACATATGGAGATGCACGAGCCTCCTGCTCTATCAACTGAAATTCTCTCCCTCGAGCCCTCAGTGCCTCGGTCTTCCCATGTCGGCCATCAGTGATATGCAGGGTTGTGGCGGTCGAAGTCTGAACCACCCTGGAGGAAAGCTGAGGACACTCAGCTCTCAAGTGACCCGTTTGGTTGCAATTGAAGAAAACTCAAAATCCTTTGGTGCAATCCCTAGCTAAATGCCCCTCCCTGCCATACAGGTAGCAAGTCAATCCTGACGAAGAGGGTCCCTCATGACCCTTTCTGTACTTCTCGCAAGTGCGGCTCTTTTGGCCTCCAACTCTCTGATCAGCGAACTTGGGCCACTTAGTCGCCGACTTTGACTGTACGTGCCTCCTATATCTCACCTGGGTCTCCTTCTCCTCCCTAACTTGCGTCTCCAACTCAATCTTTATCCTCTTGGCTTAGCCAATGTCCGATATGTGGTGTTCACCACAAACTCCCGAATATCTCTCCTCAGAATACTTAAATACCGACTCACACGAGCCTGCTCTATGGACACCTGCTCAGGGCAAAACTGTAACGCCCCGAAATACGGGCCAAAAATTTCCTTTTTAAATAGGTGATTTGCAAAACGTTTGTAATAAAATATCATTCTACCATATCATTTAATAAAACATGTCTCGTTTCTATAAACCAAAACGTAAATCATAATAATTTCAGAGTACAAATCTCAGAGTGTCTCATACTACGAAAAAACAAGAGCGTGTATGTGATGTGCCGCTACTGCGCCAGCTCCTTCCCCTTGGCTGAAGAGGTACCTAAAACTACAACTAAAAATCATAAGCACGAAGCTTAGTGAGTTCCCCCACTGTACCACATACCATATAACCACATATCAAACATATATTGTCAGACATATCTGGTTGCCCGACCTACCCCTTCGGTCCTCTCGACCAGATGTTAGCCAGCATATCTAGGTGCTGGCCACCCCTTCGGTCCTCTTGACCAGATACTGACTAGAATATCTGGGTGTTGGTCTCCCCTTCGTTCCTCTCGACCGGATGTTGGGGACTATTTCACCCCCCTACTACTACCATATAACACATATCACATAATCTATCTAGCATGGCTGGGCATGACTGCCCCTTCGGCCCTATCAACCGGGAAACCGGGGACTATCTCCCCTACTATTACTAGCACATAGCATCATATCATACTAGCACATAAACATATCACAAGTAGTAGTAACCCTAGATGAATATCACAGAGACAATCATCTAATCATACAACTCTTATTGGTGGGCCGGCATTGTGGCCGTAGACCTACTGCTACTGGAAGGTAACTCACCTCGAAAGTAGCTGCTGAAAGTCTGCTTGCTGAGCGCCTGACTGCTAAACCGGTAATCCTCCGGCTATAAATCATGAACATAGATTAGACACTCATAAATACCCTTAGGTCAAATGACTGACCCTCCCCTAGTCCAAGGTCAACTCCTTGGCAAAAGTCAAATTCCAGTTGACTGGACTCGCCGAGTCATGGCATAGACTCACCGAGTCCTTCTCCTACTAACTCGATCCTACTCGACCAGTCCATCTTCCCACTCACTGAGTCACCCTCAACTCACTACTTGGGACGATTGGATCGACTCGCGACCCGACTCGCCGAGTCCAAGAACAACTCGTCGAGTCCCCACGAGTAGATCTCCTACTCGCTTCCAAATCCCCACCAGAACATCCTTTTTGAGGATTTGGGTTTCTGGGACTATTGCTACAAGCTAAATTGCTAATTCTGCGTGCAGATACGAAGGGTTGGATCTCCAACACTTAAACCCCTCTCACTCAGTAACAGTTCATCTGACTCACCGAGTATGAAGAACAACTCGTCTAGTACCAGGCAATCTTCTTAGGACTCGCCGAGTTGTTCCTCTAACTCGCCGATTCTAAGGCCATCTTCATAGAACTCGCCAAGTTCCACTTTGGGACTCACCGAGTCCCTTGACCCATTTCCCATATAAACCAAATCCGAGACAAGCAACGTTTCAGAACCACAGATCTAAGTTCCTAGGGCATGCTTATCACGTAAAGTTGCAAACTTTACGTGCATGCATAGCCCTACAAGCTCCAAAAGGCAAATCTAAGCTTTTTATGAGGTCATACACTCAATGGGGACGTCAAACACTCCAACCACATAAACTTTATACTTCTAATACGTCCATAAGGTCTAGATCTGAAGTCCTTTCGGATCATTAAGCATGAACACAAGGAGTATGGTGTTTTAGGGCTTGAAAACCACCATTTTAGGGACAAAAAGGGAATCTAAAGAACTAGTGATCAAGGTAGGGGCTTTTCTACCTGAATGGAAGCCTCTTGCAGTGTAGATTCCGGATCTACCTCCCCACCTTGCACACTAACACGTCTTTCTTCTTCTTCTAAGCTCCAAACCTTCTTCATAAAGCCAAAAATCACTCTCAAGAACAAAAAGGGGGCTAGGGTTTCACTCTTTAGCTCTCTGGAAGTGTTAGGGACAAAGTAGGCCAAGTTAGAGCGTTTAAATAGGGTGCAAACACATGGATTAGGGTTCAGTCCCCGCGTCTTATCCCGCTCCTACTCGGCGAGTTGGTCCATCAACTCGCTGAGTCCAAGGCAAAAAAATGCATTATTTTTAAAATGTTAATTACAAGGAGTACGTACCAGGAACCAGGCGCTACAAATATCCCCCAATTATCTTAGACTTCATCCTCGAAGTCTGCTGCTCGATCCTGAAACAGCTCGGGGTAGTGCTCCATCATCTCTTCCACCGGCTCCCAAGTCTACTCCGATCCCTTCCGGTGCTGCCATTGCACCTTCACGAGTTCCACCCTTTTCTTCCTCAGATCCTTCGACTTCCAATCGAGGATTGCCACAGGCTGCTCGATGTAATTCAGGTTGTCATCGACCTGAATATCCTCCAAAGGCACCATTACCGAGTCGTCCACCAAACACTTCCGTAACTGAGAGACGTGGAAAGTGCTGTGGATCTGGCTGAGTTCGGTTGGCAGATCTAACCTATACGCCACCTTGCCCACCTGGGCTACAACCCTGAATGGCCCGATGTACCTTGGGCCTAACTTTCCTCACTTTCTGAAATGGATGACGCCTTTCCATGGCGACACCTTCAGAAGAACCATATCCCCAACTTGGAATTCCAAGTCTGAAAGGGCGCTTGTCGGCATAACTTTTCTGCCGACTATGAGCGGTTTGAAGCCTGCTCTGGACCTGCTGAATCTTCTCTGTCGTCTGGAGTACCATTTCGATGCTTCCCATGACCCTCTGGCCAACCTCTCCCCAACATATCGGGGTCCTGCATCTTCGTCCGTACAACATCTCGAAGGGAAGACGGTCAATACTCTATGGTTGCTGTTGTTGTATGAGAACTCAGCTAAAGGAAGATAGGTATCCCAACTACCACTGAAATCTAGCACGCATGCCCTCAACATATCCTCAAGAGTCTAGATGGTCCGCTCACTCTGACCATCCATCTGCGGGTGAAAGGCAGTGCTAAAATGCAGACAAGTGCCCAACTCATCATGAAACTTCTTCCAAAACCTGGAAGTAAAATGCACATCTCTGTCTGAAATCACTGATATTGGCACCCCGTACCGTGCCACTATCTCCCTGACATAGATGTCGGCCAACTTCTCGGCCGAGATGCTCTCCTGAATCAGGATAAAATGGGCGCTCTTGGTCAATCGATCCACGATGACCCATATAGAATCCACTCCTCGCGCGGTCCGGGGAAGCTTCATGATAAAATCCATAGTAATATCTTCCCATTTCCACAACGGGATATCCAACGGCTGCATCTTGCCGTGCGGTCCTTGATGCTTAGCCTTAACCTTCCTGCAGGTCAAGCACCGCTCGACGTACCAAGCCACATCCCGCTTCATGCAGGGCCACCAATAGTCTAGACAAAGGTCCCTATACATCTTCGTCGCCCCGGGATGAATGGAGAATCGGGATTTGTGCGCCTCCTCCATCAAGATCTGGCGCATGCCTCCAAGGTATGGCACCCACACCCTATGGTGTAATGTCATTAATCCCCTGCTGTCATAGTTGAAGGAGGAAACCTGACCCACTATGCGCTCACTCTTCCGATGTTCCTCCTTCAGGGCCTCCTGCTGGGCCTCCCGAATCCACTCCAAAAGCGGAGTCACCACTGTCATCCGCATGCAAATATCCCTGATCGGCTCCGCCTTGCGGCTAAGTGCATCGGCCACCACATTGGCCTTCCCCGGGTGGTAAAGGATCTCACAATCATAATCCTTCACTACATCAAGCCACTGACACTGCCTCATGTTCAAATTCGGCTGATCCATGAGGTACCTCAAACTCTTGTGGTCCGTGTAAATGGTACACCAAACCCGTAGAGGTAATGCCACCAAATCTTGAGGGCAAAGACCACCGCCCCCAACTCTAAATCAAGCGTTGGGTAGTTCGCCTCGTGAGGCTTCAGCTGCCTCGAAGCGTAGGCAATGACGTGCCCTCTCTGCATCAGTACCGCGCCCAACCCCGAAATAGACGCGTCACAATATACCACAAAATCCTCTACGCCCTCTGGCAGGGCTAAGATTGGCGCCTCGCACAATCTCTGTCTCAGAACCTTGAACGTTGCCTGCTGCTCAGGCCCCCATCGAAAGACCACGACTTTCTTAGTCAACTGTGTCAGGGGTACGGCTATCTTGGAAAAGTCCCGAATGAATCTCCGATAGTAGCCCGCTAAACCCAGGAAACTACGAATCTCAGATGGAGACCTCGGAACCTCCCATCTCATCACGGCCTCTATCTTGGCCGGGTCAACCAGTATACCGTTCTGGTTGACAAGGTGCCCAAGGAATTGCACCTCGCGCAACCAAAACTCGCACTTGGAGAACTTGGTGTACAAGCTCTCCCTCCTCAGGGTCTCCAAAACCTCTCTCAGATGCTCCTCGTGCTCCTCCTGCGTCTTGCCACATTTCCTGCAGCGGCCCCACCCCTGTTGGCCTTTCGGCCCCGCATTTGGTCCCTTGGGCTTCTTCCCCGAAGCCCCCATAACATGCCCCTCTTCCGCCTTCCTCTTCTGAATGTGCTCCAGATGTATCTCCCTCTCCCTTGCCTTGGCAATCATAGAGTCCAGGGTAGGGCAAGCTGAAAAACTAACATGCTCCCGAATATCAGCTCGTAGCATGTCATGATAGCGGGTCCTCCTCATATCCTCATCACCCGCGTACTGGGGCACCAACAACGCTCTCTCCTGGAACTTGGCGGTGATCTCCGCCACAGTCTCTGTTATCTACCTCATATCTAAAAACTCCCTGGCCAGCTGCTGAATCGACAGCCAACGCAAACTCTGCCCTGAACCTGGTCACAAAGTCCGACCAGGTCATAGCCTCAACAGTCGAGGCTCCCAACGAGTCACCGACGGACTCCCACCAATCTCTAGCTCGGTCTCTCAAACATCCTGCTTCAAATCTCACCTTCGACCCCTCGGGGCAGAAGCTAATCAACTGTGCAGACTCAATGTCTGCAATCCATCGCCTGGCAGCTATGGGGTCCTTCACCCCATGAAAATCCGGCGCACCGCTGCCCCTGAAGTCCTTAAAGGACAGTGTGCGAGATCCTGACTACCCAGATGCCATGTCACTCGTGAATGCCTTGAGGCGGTCCTCCATCAGCTCGACTATCCCTTCCTTGATCGACCCGAAAATGATGGGGGTCGACTCAAGGATGCCCCTGGTGATCTCTGACGCGATGAACTCATGTAGCCTCTCATCTACTAGCTCAGACCCTGATCCCGAACCCGGTCCCTCTCCAGAACTTCCACCCGCTGGCCTCTGACGTAGTACCGCCATTCTGCAATACACACAGGTAACCATTGGTGATACTGATACCTCTAAAGGGATCGCATCTATTTCAAGTTCCCCGGTCTTGTCTCGGCCTTCCTTAGTTCGGGTACGGATCCTCTACTTTCAGTAGTACGGGCCAATACTACCTTCCACATCTATCCGTACCCTCTTTAAGGACTGCCTCGACTCCACCAGATCCCTTTCACTACTATTCCCATTCTAGGCTTGCCCTATGGAAAATCCCTGACTCCACCCAAACCGGTCCTCAACTGCTGAAGGCTTCCTTGTAATGCCAATTAGCCATTACCTGAATACCATCACATGTGATGAGGCTCAGATAATCCTTCGAGTAACATACTCATCCCTACAACGGTTAGACTCAAACAAGAGCTGCGCAATAGGGTCAAATCCAGCACTCTGAGATTATTCAACCCTCATCATAGGTAAGGTGACGTATTCACCTAATGACTAACTCCCATCACTCAGCGTCCCACTAAGCACAAAGCAAGCAGCATTCGGATGCAGGAAAACTACTCAAGCAAATCTGTCCTCATTGTGAGAAGCTGAACTAGCATATAATGCTATGCTCATACTACGAGGCATAACCTAAATAGGCTGTCCTACTATTGTCTACTCATTACTAGCATGCTACTCTCATAAACTGAAGCACATAAAGCAGGCACATAAGGCATCACTCCTAGATCCTTAGTCCTATTCTAGCATGTTGTTCTACTGAAACTGTTAAACATAACATAAACTTGTATGGGTACTTTGGGGAATACTTACTTGAGCTTGGCCGGTCGCGCACATCACACATTTCGTTCTTTCTTAAAACTCTTTACTTAATCCTTTATAAAACTTTTTCTTTTTTGAAATTCCTTAATCCCTCGATTTGAGTTCAGACACCCCCAAAGGTGTGTCCGAATCCCTCAAACCAGGGCTCTAATACCAACTTGTAACGCCCCAAAATACGAGCCAAAAATTTCCTTTCTAAATAGGTGATTTGCAAAACGTTTGTAATAAAATATCATTCGACCATATCATTTAATAAAACATGTCTCGTGTCTGTAAACCAAAACGTAAATCATAATAATGTCAGAGTACAAATCCCAAAGTGTCTCATAGTGCGGAAAAACAAGAGCATGTGTGTGATGTGTCGCTACCGCGCCAGCTCCTTCCCCTTGGCTGAAGAGGTACCTGAAACAATGACTAAAAATCGTAAGCACGAAGCTTAGTGAGTTCCCCCACTATATCACATACCATATAACCACATATCATACATATATTGTCAGGCATATTTGGGTGCCCGACCTACCCCTTCGATCCTCTCGACCGGATGTTAGCTAGCATATTTGGGTGTTGGTCTCCCTTTCGGTCCTCTCGACCGAATACTGACTAGCATATCTGGGTGCTGGTCTCCCCTTCGGTCCTCTCGACCAGATGTTGGGGACTATTTCACCCCCTACTACTACCATATAACACATATCACATAATCTATCTAGCATGGCTGGGCATGACTGCCCCTTCGGCCCTATAGACCGGTAAACCGGGGACTATCTCCCCTACTGTTACTAGCACATAACATCATTTCATACTAGCACATAAACATATCACAGGTAGTAGCAACCCTAGATGAATATCACAGAGACAATCATCTAATCATACAAATCTTACTGGTGGGCCGACATTGTGGCCGTAGACCCACTGCTACTGGAAGGCAACTCACCTTGAAAGTAGCTGCTGAAAGTCTGCTTGCTGAGCGCCTGACTGCTGAACCGGTAATCCTCTGGCTATAAATCATGAACATAGATTAGACACTCATAAATACCCTTAGGTCAAATGACTGACCCTCCTCTAGTCCAAGGTCAACTCCTTGGCCAAAGTTAAATTCCAGTTGACTGGACTCGCCGAGTCATGGCATAGACTCGCCGAGTCATTCTCTTACTAACCCAATCCTACTTGACCAGTCCCTCTTCCCACTCACTGAGTCACCCTCAACTCACTAGTTGGGACGATTGGACCGACTCGCGACCCGGCTCGCCGAGTCCAAGAACAACTCGTCGAGTCACCACGAGCAGATCTCCTGCTCGCTTCATATCCCCACCAGTGCATCCTTTTTGAGGATTTGGGTTTCTGGGACTATTGCTACACGCTAAATTTCTAATTCCGCATGCAGATACGAAGGGTTGGACCTCCAACACTTAAACCCCTCTCACTCAGTAATAGTTCATCTAACTCGCCGATTTTGAAGAACAACTCGTCGAGTACCAGGCAATCTTCATAGGACTCACCGAGTTGTTCCTCTAACTCGCCGATTCTAAGGCCATCATCATAGAACTCGCCGAGTTCCACTTTGGGATTCGCCGAGTCCCTTGACCCATTTCCCATATAGACCAAATCTGAGACATGCAATGTTTCAGAACCATAGATCTAAGTTCCTAGGGCATGCTTATCACGTAAAGTTGCAAACTTTACGTGCATGCATAGCCCTACAAGCTCCAAAAGGCAAATCCAAGCTTTTTATGAGGTCATACACTCAATGGGGACCTCAAACACTCCAACCACAGAAACTTTATACTTCTAATACGTCCATAAGGTCTAGATCTGAAGTCCTTTCAGTTCATTAAGCATGAACACAAGGAGTATGGTGTTTTAGGGCTTGAAAACCACCATTTTAGGGACAAAAAGGGAATCTAAAGAACTAGTGATGAAGGTAGGGGCTTTTATACATGAATGGAAGCCTCTTGCAGTGTAGATTCCGGATCTACCTCCCCTCCTTGCACACTACCACCTCTTTCTTCTTCTTCTAAGCTCTAAACCTTCTTCACAAAGCCAAAAATCACTCTCAAGAACAAAATGGGGGATAGGGTTTCACTCTTCAGCTCTCTGGAAGTGTTAGGGACAAAGGAGGCCAAGTTAGAGCGTTTAAATAGGGTGCAAACACCCGGATTAGGGTTTTTGCCCAAACAGGGTCTACTCGCCGAGTCAGAGAACCGACTCGCCGATTCCAAAGTTCAGTCCCCGCGTCTTATCCCGCTCCTACTCGGCGAGTTGGTCCATCAACTCGCCGATTGCATGGCAAAAAAAATGCATTATTTTTAAAATGTTAATTACAAGGAGTACGTACCAGGAACCAGGTGCTACAAAAACAAGGCCCTCTCATGAAACATCCTGGTGATCTCGTCTCTATCTTCTGTTTGAGAGACAGGAACTCCTAGGCCAATCTTTCTCTCTCAACCACGGGTACAAACTCATCCCTAAACATCTCGGTAAACCTCTCCCAAGTCACTGTGGAATGCTCTGCAATCCTATAATCAAATATAACAAACTTCCATGAGTCCTTCGCTCCCAAGCAAAGTAGGTTCAGCACGAAGCAAATCCTCAGATTCTCCAGACAGGAGCAAGGGTAAAAACATCCCTCAACATCAGAGATTCATCTCATAACAGTGATCAAATTGTGGGTCTCATCAAGCTCGGGTGGCTTCGTGTTGTTGAAATCACGGTATCACAATGAATCACCCCCCTACAATCTCGCAGCAGCAACAACTACGATGGCTGCGGTAGCAATAGCCTCAATAATAGCCGCACATTTCTCATCAAAAGTCTAAATCAGATTGGTCTTAATAGACCCAAACATCTTTGGAATAGCATCTCTGAACGTTGCAGCCACCTCCATGGCAACAATCCTGTGGATCTCCTCATCACTGACACTCAACCTCTTAGGGTCACCGGAGCCTGAACCTTAGGTAACCACTATGCTTAAACATACAAGGAAACCATCTGAAAACAGGCTAAAGCGCAAAACTGATACCCACCCATTCCTACATGTTCCTTACTTCCTTAAGTTTCCTACTTGAGCTGCCTACGGATCTAGTGCTTCAAATAGTATGGGCCCAATACTGCCTTCCACACTAACCTGTATTTGTCTAGACATGTTCAATCTCGCAAGGATTCTACCTCCTTCGCAATCCTACCGGGTCCCCTCAAGACCCACTTTGCAAGGATTCTACCTCCTTCTATAAGCTATGGACTCATCCTGTTGGTTCCTTAGAACCACAGCTAAGCATCTAGATATTGACTTTAGACTGATCCCAACATTGCTCTGCCTTACAAGATCTCCGTTGTCCTTGCCATTTGCTTCATATATAGCAATTGTATATAATACAAGACTCAATACACATTCGAATAAATGATCCTTCCTCACTTCCACAACCAAAAAAGGAACACGAACAAAGGCTAAATCAAGCATTCTAAGGCTATAAAATCCTAACTGTGTACAACTATGTAGCATACACTAAGAAAATAGTAATGACATATTCAATCTCATAAGAAAGAACTCCTAGGCTATCACATCACAAATCAGGAAACATTACCACACTATTTTTGCAAGATTCCTTAGCCTATCACTAGCCAGCAAGCAATTCTATCAGCTCATAATATAGATATATCTGCTCTGCAATACTCATAATATAAATTACGGTATTTTGGAAAACTACCGCTCAAGTGCTGGTTAATTGTACACATTACTTCTCTAGGTTTTTCCTCATGTAAAAGTCTTCAATTATTTGTTAAATTCTTTAAAAAAAATCAGATCCTTAGTCTGAGTTTGAAATCACCAAGAGGTTAATCCAAATCCCTAAAACGAGGGCTCTAATACCAAATTGTAACACCTCAAATTTTAAACCAAAATTTTCATTTTCATATACCAAAATAAAGTTTCATAAACCAAGTTATCAATCACATAATTGTTCAAACAACCATTACTATAAATATCAGAGTTCACAACTGTCCAAGCAACAAATCTACCAGCGACTGTGTACAATCAGACCTTCGCCTTCCCAAGGTCCACAGAAGTACCTTCCACATACAAATCAACAACTATAATCACAAAGCTTAGTGAGGTACCCAAGATACTAGATACAACACAACATAAATAGATAGCTATGGGTTATCTGCAACCCTGGGGACTATCAGCAGTCCTAGTGACATAGCAGCATAACATAATAATAACAGCTAGACCCGGCTAGTCATCACCAATACATCTTTTCTACCACAAATGTAAGAATAAGTGAGGAGACTCACCAGATATTAACAACAAATAAACCTTACACCCGAATTTCCAAAACTAGACTCCACCTAATTAATGAAATAATTAACCCTAATTAATAATGAAGGTTCAAAACTCAACTTGCGAGTCCAAGTCCCATAACTAAGTTCTCTTCGAGGTTGGAACTGGCTATGCAGGGCATAGCCAAGAGTATGCACGACATACTCTATCTGTTGCCACTTTCACCCATTTTGTGTCTTAATCCCTTAAGACAACCAACCTAACCACAAATATGACCATGTTGGGACGTCTTATTCCATAAAGCCATCGACTTTAAGCCTTTGTGTGGCTAGAAAAGTCTCAATGCAATAAACTTAAACTTCCAACTCATCCTAAGCTACTTTAATCATGCATGAGCCATAGGGGTTGATCAAGCAATCATTTTTACAAACCTACAAGCCCTATAATTCATCAAAGGACAACTACAAACCCCTAGAGTGTTGCAACTCATAAAGGTCCAATCTTGGGGACAAAAGTTCATACAACTTCAACTATATAGATCTAATGGAAAACTTAACAATAATGCACAAAGAGGAAAGGTTTCTAGATGTACAAGCGTGCTAACACCCACTCCTTCTTCTCTAGTCCCCTTCTTCAACTTAATTCACCAAAAACACTGAATAAGCTTGAAACACTCACACAAGCACTCAAACTCGGAAATTAGGGTTTAGGGATGGCTGATAGGATGATCAAATGGAGGCATAATGTTGTTTATATATGGGCAACCCTTAAGATTAGAGTTTGGAGTCTAGGCTAGTATACCCAGCGTACCACACATATGCCTAATATACTAGCTCATCATTCGTGATTCCATGCAACATGAGTACGATGCGCGTACTCTTAAGTAATGCAAGCCTTTTTTTCCTCTAGGGAACAATTGTGCAACATTTGATAAAGATAAGCACGATAATAAAAATACCTGGTGTTGGGATGTTACAATTCTCCTCCATTAGAATCAGACTTTGCCCTTGAAGTCAGCCTCATGAAACCGCTCAGGATATTGCTCATGCATGTTGGGCTCGGATTCCCATGTCCACTCCGAACCTCTCTGGTGCTTCCACTGAACTTTAACCAATTTCACTACGTTGTTCCTCGAGGTCTTCACATTCTGATCCAAAATTTCCATAGGCTTCTAAACATAATTCAGGCGATCATCGATCTGAATTTCCTTAGATACAAACCTTCAGATGTAAGTTATATATACATGTGATCATTACACATTAAACATTCACTTAGGTTAGTTTATTTGTACATATGTTGATTAACAACACATCATGATCTAGGATTTGTTGATGATAGAGCAAAGACCGGATTATGCTTAGTGGACATTTGTATTAATAATTTCAACAGAGATGTAGAGGAGTAACGTAACACGGCTGGTGAATCCATTTATCCAACATAGTTTGAGTGAGATATGATGTACTTGTGTTTCGATTAGATTACCTGGATAATAACCACTTTTAACAAATATTATTTGATGACTAGTTAATTTCAACATTTTATGCAACTTTATATCCCTATCAATATACCTAGGGATGAGCATCACAACCGGGTACACGCTTTCGGAACCAGAACTGCCTTGGAACTGCCAATCTCGGAACCGGAACTACCTTTAGTGGTTCCGGTTCCGATTCCTAAAGTTATGGAACTGCCTTAGGTGGTTCTGGTTCTCTTTTTTTCGGAACCGCTACCCATTGGGTATCAGTCGTAACCGGTTTATATATATATATATATATATATATATATATATATATATATATATATATATATATATGTATATAGACACACACACACACACACACACACACTTTTCCTTACACGATCGAAAAATATAAAATAAACAAAGTATCTACTTTAAAGCCTTAAAATTACCAAAGCATCTTGTTGTAGTGTGATATTAAAAAAAATGTGTGTAGTATTACTTAGATAGGTTTAGAGTATATTTTTCTGATTTTATATGTTGTTGGTTTAAACTGATTCGATTTAGACCGAACTAAATTTGCGGTTTTATTGACCAAAGTAAAAAAAAAATATTGATGTAACCGGGTTACCCAGTCATAGAATCGGAACCGCCGGTTCCGGGACTGGTTCCAAAAATTTAAGAAACATCTATACCACTTTCGGTTCCAATTCTAACTTTCTAGGAACCGTCGGTTTCGGTTATCGCAAGTGGTTCTTGACTTCTTTGATATTGTCAACATTATCTCTCATTAACAAGACATCATCAACATATATCAAAGCAATTATGTGTCTATCCTTTTCTTTGTAAAAAAACATCGAATGGTTAGCCTTGGATGTTGGTTATTTGATAACCAAAACATAAACGTGGAAGCAAAAACTTTAGAAATTTAATCTTGAATCTGATTAAAAGAAAACTTAAACATTAAAGAACTATTACATACCTGATTTCACTATCATCTTTGGATCTGAAGAACTAGGATTGAGTTTTCCAATTGATCACAACAACTCTCTCTAAAATCCCTCAGCAAACCCTAAACAAATTTATATGTGTATTTAATGTGTATTGATTTGCTCCTCATCACATGTATTTATAGATGGATATACACCTTAACGTGAGAGATGGAAGGGATCTTGATGATCTTGAGTCAAACCGGGAACTCAACCCACCCCACAAAGTAAGTAAATATTCTATAAACCAGTCTATCGACAATTTATATTCTTACCATAATAATTGGAATTAATGAAAACATTACATATATATGATGTGGTCCCATAATTATCTAACAATCTCCCACTGGACAACGAATATATAAATGTATATATAACTGTATAAGCACTTTAATGAATGTTATCATAATGTTGGTACCCTTAAACAATCTCGTCCACTAATCATAATAGTATAGGATTAAAGCGGTCTTCGTTACAATTTACATTACTAAACCTATCATGGTCACATATACATATATAACTAACGATGTAGATTAAATACAATGTGTGGTTTTAAAATCTAAATAGATTTCCAATGTGCTCCGTTTTTCTTAACTTAAAGTAAGATCTAAGTTCAAACAAGTGCAACTAATAATAGAGTTAACCGAAATCTTAATTTTGTACAGAAAATCATAATTGTTGTTAAACAACGCATAAGACACCATAAAACTCCCACTAAAACCAAATATCATACCAATGTGTGCAGTATGCTCATAAAAGACCTAGGGAGGTAATCCCTTTATGATCGGATCCGCTTTCATGGAGTTTGTTCATATATGCTATATATATTTCCATTTTCCACTATTGTGTGAACAAAAGAAAACTTTATGTCAATATGATTTGACTTAATAGAACTTCTGTTGTTGGAAAATAACATTGTTGGCTGATTATCACAACTTTAGTGGTCTTTCAATACCAATAATGTGTAGTCTCGTGACAAATTTCCGCAACCATATTCCATGCTACAAATTATTCTATCATTATGGAAGAAGCTACCGAAGTCTATTCCATAAAATGGCTCATGCTAAAATGTAAAAGTAACCCGATATTGGATTAGTAACCATTTTGGCGTCTAATAAAATCAGATTCTTAAAAACAATCTCCAAAACATCTGATTTCCTATAGTTGAGCATATAGCCTTTTTTATATATAGATATATCAAAATCCATTTGGATGTTTTCATATGATCCAAACTTGAGTTGCGTAGATATCTACCCAAAACCAAAAAGATAAATTTACTCACATTTAATTTGTGATACACAAAATCATCTACTGTATTTACCTCAAAACCAAAAGAGATAATAAATTGATGAAAAATGTGGTACCACACATAGGATATCCAAAGTTGAGGTTGTTGAGTTTATGTATTCAAAATAGGAGATTGAATAACATTGTCGATCACTGATTCAGCAATAATAGGAATCAAGGTTGATTCCTTCTTAATGACAATGTTTAACCTTCTTTCTCCCCCAAAATCAACATCCTCAAAGAATATTGTTCTATACAAAATGCAAGGTCAATATCCATGCAATTGAGAATTAACATAATTCCCTCATTCCATTCCTTAAAGTTAATCTCATTGAGTACATGAATCATAAATGTGATCAATGTTGACAACTATAATACCATAATTCAAATTTGTTGTTTTGAGAACATAAGTAAATCTACCTTTATGCTCATTAATCCATAAACCGTAATCAATAAATTTAATTTATGACATCTTTACAAGGTATCGACACAACATTAACATCAAGTCTTTTGACAGTAATACTAACTTGCAAGAGATAACCTTGTTTTAGAGATAAACTTTGAAAATAAATCATGTCAATTAACAAGCCCCTCTTTGGATTGACTTATTAATCACATGAACCCAAATAATCGTCACATGTTTATCATCACATATATGTTTATTTGGCCAAATATCAGTCTAACTTTGGGTCGGCTAATACCCGCATTAATAAACATATAAACTATAAATTTTGATAATAAGAATTCACAATATATCATGTCAATTAATAAACCCTTCTTTGGATTGACTTATTAATGACATGTAACCTAAAAAATTATCACATATTTATCATCAAACATGTGTTTATCCGACACAATATTAACCTACATATGGGTCGATTAATATCCGCATTAATAAACACAAACCAAAAAGTTTAAGTTCTTTGTAAATTAATTTTCACAAAAGAGATCACTTTGGCAATATATTATGTTAATTAATTTACGCTTAAAATAAATAATATGCCATAATTTAATTTATTGGTAACCAAAAAATTTAACGACAATATATAATCTAATTAATGTAACAAAAGATATTGTCATGTTACTTTCATCCGTTACATAAGCTTCATATATTCATAACTAGGCGAATGCTCGCGCGTTGCGCAGAAACACCTATATAGTTGAAATCTTTACAAATATTTGTTTTTTTTAAATATAACAATAACATTGTTGTTAAATTTGATATAATAATTCGTATATTAAATTGATATAATATATTGATTATTTTGAATTATATGATAATATATACATCTATTATAACTACATAATTTCAATCTTTTGAATGAATTCTATCCGCGTGTTACACATGAATAAAATTAAATATAATATACGGTTTAAAGTTATTTATAGTTGTTGTTATTGTTAATTATTTTTTTTTTTAATTTATTTGCTTAATTTTTTAATTTCTATCATTATAATTATTTAAAACATCAAATATTGATTTTTTTATTTTAAATGTAACAATATAATCATTTATATATAGTTATTTTTAACTATTGTTATTGTAAGTTATTTTAAACTACTTATTTGAAAAGTTTTAACGATTATAAAAATATTTTTAGGAAATAATTTAGTTAAATTGAGATTACAATTTAGTTTTTGCATTTATGACTATAATTTATCACTTTTAACTATTTACAAAATATTCTTTGGTTTTCTAAGTGGAATTGAAATTTATTTTTAAATTTCACTGTAATGTTATATTTAAATTCACAATTTAAGTATTTTTTTCCTAACTATTCAATAGTTGTAGCTTTAAACTGAAAATGGTTTACATAAAACAACATTTTAAATCTAATAAATTAAGTATAAAATGTTAATAGTTAAAGATGTAACTTTAAAAGTAGAAGTAAATATATTATTTTAAAATTGAAATTTAGTTTATTTATAATTACACTTTAGGTTTGATATTTATTTAACCTTATTAACCAAATTATAATCATTATTAGAAAGACATACTATAATTTATCACTTTAAAGTATTTACAAAATATTTTTTGGGTTGTATAAATTAAATTAAAATTTATATTTAAGTTGACCATGTAATGTTATACTTAAATTAATAATTTAAGTATTTTAAATAAATTGTTCCAAAATTGTATCTTTAAAATGATAACGGTTTACATCTAACAATATATTAAAACTAATAAATTAAGTATAATATGTTAAAAGTTAAAAAAACATAACTTTATAAGTAGAAGTAAAGATATTATTTTAATATTGAAATTTAGTTTATATATGATTACACTTTAGTTTTGATATTTATTTAACCTTATTTACCAACTTATAATTATTATTATTAGAAAGAAATTGAAAAGTCATGGGAGTTTCAAATGAATATGGTGAAAGGAAAATGCATGGGAGTTTCAAGTGAATGTGGTGTAAGGAAAAATGCTTCCTTTATAATATAGTATGGTATGATATGATGATATGATATGATATGATGATTGTAGATGTAGAAGACATGATTACCTGATTTATTGCGAACTAAAATGCATGTACACCTTTAATTGTTTATAGAATAAAACAATTAAACCTTTAGCAAACCAAGTAAAACATTAACAATTCAAAGTCAAAGCATATGCATTCTTTATCAAAAGAATTAACCTTTAGAATGTAAATAACTAAAATAACAAATCACCATAAAGATGATTTGAATCAGATCCATGAACCCATTAACATATGCATAATAAATTATATATATATATATATATATATATATATATATATATATATATATATATATATATATATATATAACAATAAATATCTTGATTTATGTAAATGTAATCCAATTATCTAAATGATCTAATATTCCTTAAGTTAAAAAAAAAAACAATTGTATCTTTATCTTTAGGATTTAGGTTTATTCCTTTATGGCCACAATGGTAAATTTGTATTATTAAGAAAAAAAAAGGCTCTTAAATAACTTAAATCCATCGGATATTCCATTATATTGGTTTAACATTCTTGAAAAGACAACAAATGCGTGTAACAATACAAGAAAACTGCAAAGTGGTTGTACCCTTAAAAAATCATAAATTAGGGTCTTCAAAAGAAAACTTCTAGACCACATACATACACACAAGCAGAATGTTTTGGAAAGAAAGTTCATGTATATAATAACGATGACGACAGAAGAAGCTCAAGAAACAGGTATTTTAATTATGATATTTTAAACCAACTAAAAAAATTCTTTTAACAAATTCGAGTAAGCTCTAATACCAATTTTTGGTTTTTTTGATAACCAAAACATAAATGCAGAAGCAAAAACTTTAGAACTTTACTCTCAAATCTGATTAAAAGAAAATTTAAACATTAAAGAACTATTACATACCTAATTTCACTATGATCTTCGGATTTGAAGAACTAGGATTGAGTTTTTCAGTTGATCATAAGAGCTCTCTCTAAAATCCCTCAACGAACCCTAAACGAAATTATATGTGTATTTCATGTGTATTGATTTTTTCCTCATCACATGTATTTATAGATGAATATAAACCCTAATGTGAGTGATGAAAGGGATCTTGAGGATATTAAGTCAAACCGGGAACTCAACCCTACAAGGTAAGTAAATATTCTATAAATCGGTCCATCAACAATTTATATTCTTACCATAATAATTGGAATTAATGATAACATTACATATATATGATGTGGTCACATAATTATCCTACATTGGACTGTAAGAAACCATGACCAGTAAGAGCATTAGTAAATATTTTATATTAATTTCTGGAGGCTTACTTTAGTCCATAGATGGACTTCTCTAATTTGTATACACGAATTTCTTCTATGTTCTTGAATCCTTGATGTATCTTCATGTACACTTCTTCTTCAAGATCACCATGCAAAAATGCATTATTTACATCAATTTTGTGCACTTACCATCCTTTCTTCTCGACAACAGCCAAAGCACACCTTATTGTTACCAACTTTGCAACTGGAGCAAACGTTTCATGAAAATCAACACTTTCTATTTACATATATCCTTTTGCAACTAGATGCACTTTATATTGCTCTACTTCTCCATTTGGTTTATATTTTATTTTATAAGCCCATTTAGACTCTATAGCTTTCTTTCTCGAGGGCAGTGTGGTAATGGTCCACGTCTTGTTCTCTTCCAAGGCTTTTATTTATTTCATCATAGCTTCCTGCCATTTTGATATTTACTAGACTCTGCAAAAATTTTAGGCTCATTAAGCGAAGTGATGGCTTCCAAGAAAGCTTGATGATTATTAGAAAAAAAATTTATATGAAATAGATTGAGAGAGAGGATATACTGTACGAGAGCTTAATTCGGGAGCGGGTAAGGAACCTTGAAGAGATGGTGGCAAGTCAGTGACATATTCTTTCGAATGTTTGGGCTGAAATCTATTCCAGGTACAATGCCGAAGAGATTAGCCTTGATTAGCAGACCTATCATTAGTCACATTGTGGTCTTGGAGTATTATTATCAGGTCCCTCACCATTTATCGTGGTTTTTGAATCATTGTTGCCTGATCGTTGTGCCTCATCATCAACTTATGTGATGTGATCCCAATTTTCATTCGTCTCTTTATTTGAGTTGCTTTCAATAATATCTCTCTGTTGGTATTCGTCATCAAAATTTGGTATTTCTTCAAAAGCATCAATCAAATACTCATTATTGATTGTTTTGTGAGATTCATAATCTTCTCCAAATGGGAATTTTGTTTCCACAAAAGTCACATCTTAGGTGGTATAAACCTTTTGGTTTTTAAGATCATATAACATGTAACCCTTTTGCCCTATTGGATAACCAATAAAAACACATGGTTGTCCTTGTTCATCAAACTTGTCACCCGCTTTCATGCTATCGTGAGCATATACAAGACATCCAAAAAAAATTAAAATGTTCATAAGATGGTATCTTTTTAAGTAGAATCTCATGTTGAGTCTTGTTTTCAAAAACTAGAGTTGGCAATTTATTTATAATGTATGTTGTTATCATCAGACATTCTCCCCAAAATTCAATGGGTAGTGATGCTTGGAACCGCAAAGCTCTAGCCATTTCTAACAAATATGTGTGTTTTCTTTCCACCATACTATTTTTTGTGGTGTATAAGCACATGAAGTTTCAAGTAGAATTCCCTTTTTTTTTTTTTATAAAACTCAATCATGTGTCGAGATTGAAACTCAAACCCATTATTTGTTCTTATACGCTTGACTTGTTTTTCAAATTGAGTTTCAACCATTTTATAAAATGTTATCAAATGTTGTGAAGCTTCTTATTTGTATTTCATAATATATACCCATACTCCACGACTATAATCATCAATGATAGAAAGGAAATAATGAGAATCATCAAGTGAAGCATGCTTGTAACTCAAAACTATTGCTTGTTGTTGAAAAACTAGTAGGAAAATGTAATCTACTTTTCTTTTTCCCTAATACATAAATCAGATAATTTTTTTTTGTGTACCTAAGTTTCCTAATTATTGTATTTTCTTGAGAACTCCCTCTGACGCATGACCTAACCTTTTGTGCCAAATTTCGTGCTTTGTCCATACCATCATCGCCATCCCTTGTCTTTTGAATGGTTGAAGATAGTACAACCCATCTCTTTCCTTACCCATCCCAATAAGATTCCTTGTATGTAAGTCGTGTATGAAACAAGTTTTAGGAAAAAAAAGTTAGTGAAGATTGTAAGTCATTTTCCAGTTTACTAACATATAATAAATTGCACTTGAATCCGAGCATATTTAACACACCATTCAAACCAAAACCATTTGGTATATATATGTTACCAACTCCTTTGATGTTGACCGTATCCCCATTGGGTATTGTAACAGATGTGCTGTTTAGATATTCTTTCATTGTTTCGAAAAATGCCTTTTCGTGAGTAACATGTTCATTAGCACCGGAATTTATAATCCATTCATCATGAGTTTTAGTTTTATCTGTCATGTTTATAGTGGGAGTTGTATTGTTTTTTTAGTGTCACGGATCATCTTTATCAGCTTCTCATATTCACCTTTTGTAAGACTAAGGCCTTGAATTTGTGGATCTTCAGCAATAGTGGTTGTTGCACGTGGCTGCACTTTTGGTTTTCCAGCGGAAGTCTTTGTGATTGGTGTTCTTGGTGTCCACCATTTTGGATATCCAATCAGCTATAAGCATCATTTCATGTTGTGTCCCGGTTTTTGACAGTAAGTACACCAACCATCATCATTCCTTTTCTTATTGGCTGTTTGATTTGTCTTTCCTTTATTCTAATTCTTGGAGTAGTTCTTTGATGTTTGAAACACAGCAGAGTCATATGTAATTACATATGAGTTTCCAATTTGCTTTTTTTGTTTACCTTGACTGATGAAGCGGAATACAACTCCTAAGGTGGGTAGAGGATCGTGCTTAGTATTTGAGTTCTTAGCACACTATATTCCTCGCTCAACCCCATCAAGAAATAGTACAACCTTTCCTTTTCACACATTACATCAATCTCTTTTGTGATATTGAAAGAACATCCTTGACACGAACAAGTTGGTGTTGGATTGATATATCGTATCGCATCCCATATTCCTCTGAGTTTTATGTAATAAGCGGACACCTTCATGTTTCCTTGTTGAATCACAGTGGTGGATCTTCTAAGTTCATATGCTCTTGGAGCATTCTCCTTCCCAAATCTTTTTTTCAAATCTTCCCATGTCTCTTGAGTAGTAACAACGAATTTCACACTGTTCTTGATTTCTTTTTTCCATGGAACTAACAACCTACCCTCGAACCATAACATTACACCTCTTCCAATTCATGAAATTTTTGGATCCATCTCCTGGTTTGAGAAATGAACCATCGACGAACACGAACTTGTTTTTAGCGTGAAGAGCATTTGTCATCTCATTCACCTAATAGTTGTAGTTCTCGTCGCTTGATAGGTTATCACCAACGATGTTTAAGCCTGGATGACCGGTTGATGAAAGAAAGTATGGAGATAATATGTCGATGGGTTTGTCAGTCAATGATGACGACAAATGGGTTTCTCTTCCCATCATATTATGCGAATCTCCAGATTGTCAAAGATCTCTACTCTGATACCATAATAAAATTGATACTGGATATTTCTTGTTATTATTCAATAAACGAGAGATTACAAAGACCTATATATATTTATATAATTGGAAAACTAGATAAACTAGAAAACTTGAATAAAGATAACTTACGAAAAAAAGATAAGCAAAAGATAACAATAGGCTACAAAACGTAATTCTAAATAAACTCCAACACGATAGTCAATGAAATGACGACTATTTTCAGAAGATGAATATAGCATAGATGTACCACAATAGTCAGGTGGTAAAGATGATTGTTGAGTGTTTTTATGTTAGTTCCTAAAAATGTTGCTTGCTGGAAACTACTATTTAAGGATAGAGAGTTCAATCTAAACCTGAGTCATGTCATTTCGCAAGCAAATTGTATAAGGTAACAAGAAAATATAAGTGTCTGTTTGAACATTGTAGTATTATTTAAAATAAATTTAAGTTTTATATAATTGTTACTTTTTCCCATTGATATAAGGGTTCAAGCATTGTTATACTTTGCAAATTTACTGTTTATTTTTCAAAAACCATTAACACAAAACAACGACCAACTATTAATTTATTTTTTTAAAAACAAAAAAATTTCTCCAAAATACTCATCCACGATCCCGGACCGTCACTCCAAAATACATTGTTAAGTAGTCATTTTTTCAAAAGCATATAAAATTAATTATTTTTGTAAAAAAAAAAACATTTATATGGTTAGATTTGGATTAGTCAATTCCGAATATTATCCGATATTAGAAACGGTTTTATGATCTGATCTCAAATTTCATATGGATGATTACAAAATCCCCCCAAATCTCCCATTTCGCTCTCCCATAAGAAAACCCTAGAATTCCATACGCGGCAGTATCCAAAATCAAAATGTCAGACGAAATTCCTTTCCATGTCCAAGAACAGATCATCAAAAGGCTTCCTGTCGTATCATTGCTTCAGTTCAGATCCGTCTCGAAAGCATGGAAATCTTTGATCGACAGCTCTAAGTTTATCGCTGCTCACAGCGTTACTCAGTCGCAGCATCTGCTTCTAAGGTACGAAGATCAGGAATTTGACACTGTTGGAAACCATGTTTCTTTCGTAGATGATGACACATTCCCAGAACAGAGGTTTGTTCATACCCTTCCTCACTCCGTTACACAACTTAAACAGTCAAATATAGTCGGTAGCTCTCTCGGGTTGTTGTGCTTTCACGGTTATAATGAACTGGGAGAGAATTTTTGTCCCAACATGGAAACTGAGACGATTGTTCTTTGGAATCCTTCGATTAGAAAGTCAATTACTGTTCCTATGCCTAACAAGTGTAATCAGGACCCTGAAACTGATCTTGGTTTTGGGGTTTCCCCTGTGACTAGTGACCCTACAATCGTTGAGATCACACAATTTCACAAAACAAGCTACCATTGTGAAGCTAAAGTTTACACTGTTAGCTCAGGCAAATGGAGAAATCTATCTAGCAATGTTCCAAGTAAACCATTTCGTGTCTTCTGGCCTCAGGTGGTTGTTGATAGGTTTATATATTGGTGTGCTTTTGACCCGTTGACTATGGATAACGGGTTACCAAATCATAATGTGATAATGTCATTTGATATAACTAATGAGAGTTTTGGAGTTGTAGAACTCCCAGATAGTTTAAGGCGCCTCTCTCCTACTCAGTTGTGTATTTCTAAGGTAAGGGATTCTCTTGTCATGCTTGAATATGATAGCTTTGTGAAACGTGCTTGTGGTGTTTGGATGATGGAGAATGGTGTTGAAAAATCATTTACAAAGAGATTTAATGTTGAGGCTCCACCATATTGGTCAAAGTCAATAACAACACTTGGATTTAGGAAGAGTGGTCAACCTATAATGGAAGTGGAAATTGCTCATGATTTTTATGAACAGAGTCAACTTGTGGTGTATGAGCCCAACTTTGAACGCTTCAATTATCATGAAATCTATGGAAAACCTGAAACATTCTCTGTCCATTCGTACATAGAAACACTAGTTTTGATGGGTAGTATCGAGGTTGAAGATGATGGCCACATTGCAACGTGTAGCATATAACAAATGACTTTTGGAGTGGATAATTGAGGAAGATATCTTTAGATTAGATGAAGTTGAGAAAAAGTTAAGTGCGTTATATTTTAGAAGTTAACACATTTTTGTGAACGTTATGCAGAAATATTTTGTTGGTAGTCGATTAATATGTTTAGTAAGCTTAACAGTTTGGCTTAATGGGTAAAGGTTTGTGACTTGAAGTTTCTTGTTTCTACTATTAATTGTGATGCTTGCATGTTAATAATGGTGGAGTAATTTTGCTTGTAGTTGTCAATGTGATCATATAAAAGCAAAATCAGCCATGAAATAGGTTTGTTTATGTCAATTACATTAAATCTCTATGTTCCAATTTGTTATTGATTTTTAAAGGTTTTAAATCTTCCTATACTTTTGGAGTTTCATAGTTGTCTAGAATTGTGGATAGACCCTCCTATTCTTGCATTCTTTAAGTACACTTTCATCTTGCCAATCAACTCTTGATGTTCAAGCAAAAATATCAGCCTCATCTTCTTCCCATGAATTTTTCTTTACCTTCTTCATTGAATTTGATTCTGTTCATGATTTCCTTCATTGATTTCATATATTCGATACACGAATCTGATTCGTTATTCCATTGGAATCAAGATTCAGTTGTTTGTTCTCATGGTTTTCGAGAATGGGTATGAATTGATTAATGTAGTGGAATCAAACTTTCCGACTCTCTTTTCTTGAGAATTTCAACATCCTTTATATACTTAAAAATATATGGAAACGTTTTGAAAAAAATAAATAAATAACAATTATAAATACAAGATAATGCATATACAATTTGATAAATTTGATTTATTTTCAGTTTCAGAACATTTGATTTGTATTAAAACCATCATTTAAAATGTCTTTAGAAAATCAGATTTGAAAACTAGAATAGATATGCCTAATTAAATCCTCTCTAATGGAAAAGCAAAAGATTATATGGAAGAAAGGCAATATTTTAATTTTCAAGCACATCCAGATCGGGTATTTCAATGAAGAGCCAATGATAACTTCTCTATGGAAACTTGACAAACATGTGAACTGATTGAACATGTAACACCCGGTACTTTATGTAAACTTCTTTCCTTATTTAAAAATGTAATTTTTGGAAATTTTGGTCATTACGCATGGTGTAATGGAGTCTCCTACGCAGCCCATATGTAACATTTCAAAAATCATATGATAAAATTTTTGTTTTTAAAACCATATCAAAATCCATAAATCATACAAAACATAGTTTCCAAAAGCCATAATACAAATCAAGGTATCCAAAATCACAAGTCAAATAAATATCCAGGATGATGTGATCACACCTTCGTCTTGCCCCTATCCTTAGAGGTAGTTGAAACCATAAAAACAAATTTTAAGTCAACGCTTAGTGACTTCCCTTAAAGTACTTCACACAACAAACATATACACACATTGCATGTTGGGTCCACAATCTCCCGATTGGATTACCCTAACCCACAGTCTCCTGACTTGATTACCCCTTTGGCCCACAGTCTCCCTACAACACAAAACAGTACCGCCTCAACCCACCCACACTATGTCGACATATGCAACAAATAAACATATAACCAGCAAGTACATGTAATCATATAGATCTACCAATCTAACATATAATCAAAATAACATCATCCGATATATAATGATACATAACCTAGTGGGTCGACATTGGTGTCTTCAACACACGAGAATAGTAAGGAAAACTCAATTCAGAATCCAAAAGATAGTTGCATTGATCACTGCTCCAAGTACCGACTCTACAAGTCACATATACATCAAACAGGTACTTCACACAACAAACATATGCACACATTGCATGTTGGGTCCACAATCTCCCGACTGAATTACCCTGGCCCAGAGTCTCCTGACTGGATTACCCTTTTGGCCCACAATCTCCCTACAACACAAAACAGTACGGCCTCAACCCACTCACACTATGTCGACATATGCAACAAATAAACATGTAACCAACAAGTACAGGTAATCATATAGATCTACCAATCTAACATATAATCAAAATAACATCATCCTATATACAATGATACATAACCTAGTGGGTCGACATTGGTGTCTTCAACCCACGAGTACAATAAGGAAAACTCAATTCATAATCCAAAAGATAGTTTCATTGATCACTGCTCGAAATACCGGCTCTACAGGTCACATATACATCAAATAGGTACCAAGCCTCAACCTACTAGTCAAATTACTACATTTGACCTAAAGTCAAACTTGGTCGACGATTGTGACAACCCGAAATTTCCTAACCGATACATTCTTCATTTTAATCAAAGTTAGCCTCGTTTTGCTATTTTGTAATAAGTTTTGGGTCCATATAAAGTGCTATAGGCTTAATACAATGGAGATAAAATTCTTAGGGAGGGTTAGAATGTGTAAAACATCACAAAACCGGGCCAAACACACCAACCAAGGTGTGTGCGGCCGCACACCCGAGTGTGCGGCCAGCCAGCCGCACATAGCCGACCACACACCCCCTAACCTGGCACTCCAGCCTATATAAAGGACCTAAGTCAACCTTACACCCTTTTTCACACCCCTTCAAGTTGGAACATTCTCGCTTAAGAGTTCTTCAAGTTTTCCTCTCCAATCATCAAAACAAGTAAGTAAACACCCTTAGATCTTTACTAAAACACGTTGGCAAGCCTTTGCCTCGAGTTTGATCCATGAAATCATCTTTTTAGACGACCTTCATGTGTGTATGGCCGCACATACATCATGTATGACCGTACACACATCTTTTTGGCCCTAAAATGGGCTTATACACTCACCCAAGTTTGTAGGAGTGTATACGGCTGCACACGGGCCTGGCCGCACACACCTGGCCGCACACGCCATGTGCAACCGCACACACACTTTTTAGGGTCCAAAATGGCCCCAAACTCCCAATCCGGCTAAGCAATGGTCAAAACATCTTCATTAGAACGTCCCAAAGGCTTGGAACCACGATTTTGACACACTCCATAGTGAGTGTGCGGCCACACACACACTTGGCCACACATACACAAAAGCCATGCTTTTGTGGCCTTACACTCCAATATAGGGCTATACACTCCTTATGTGCAACCATATGAGTTGATTACACTTAATTCTAAGTGTTTTATGTCCTTAAGACATGTCCTTATCACCATTAGTGATTATAACTACTAATGTACTCACATATATGTAATTATATGTTAAATAGGATTCATTTTCGCCCAAGACTCCATTTGACACCCAACAATCCTATAGCGATCTTTCATTCGAGTTACTCACTACAGGTGAGTTCGTACCCCTAAATCAACCTTTTAAGTGTTTTTAAATGCTTTTATGAGGGGGGGGGGGGATACAAGTTGAATCAAACAAGTTATAGTATCAATCACACATGGTTTATAACTTGCAACCAAAAAAGGATTTTCTATATTTTTAACTGCTTTGCCAACAAAACTACTTTAAATGTTTGTCAAACTCATTTTCATGTTAAATTGTTATGATACTGTATATGACGTCCTCCACCCCAGAACGTTTCCTTCGTTCTTGGTTTTGGGGTGTGATAGATTGGTATCAGAGCATTGTTTATAGTGAATCAAGTATATCAACCCATAAAAGATATACGAACTATAAACACATCGGGATTAAAACACTCTGACCAAGAATATATACTTTTAAGTAATAAAATATTTAACTAAGTATATATATCATCCATTCATACAAAGGGTCAGTATCATACTAGAATAGAACAAAAGTATTAAGATTGTTGAACAACACAATTAGGCTTCGAGATATATACTCAAATCTGGGTGGATATAGCCTGATCAACTACATTTTCCTAGGAGTGACTAGCATGTGCCTAAGAATGATTGTGGTGTTGCAACAAGTCTAAACACTTACCAACACTACTACAAGAACATTAGAACAAGAATACTATAGGAGTATACATATGTGAGAACTGAAAAGGTCGTTACTAGTAGAGCAATAGTTTCTAAGTGGATACTCTACGGTTACATGTGACTAAGGCGCTATAGACTTAGAATTTGTGACCTTTGCTTTACTTCCTGTTCCTTGTTTGGTTGTGGATTTAGAGTTAGGGTCACTTATTCTAAGGTCTATTCTGTTTTGGTCGCATGTAATTAGTATGCACTATGCAAGTATTGGTCTAACTCATAACGATCATCTTATTAGTATCTTAGATTGGAGCGCCTATTAACTATTCTTTCCCCATTCTTGCGTAGACAGCATGGATGGTTTCCACCTTCCCGGCTGTCCGTACTATCCGAACCAAGGCATTGGAGGATGGCTCGATGAGGAGCCAGAAGATGATCACCCAATCCCTTTGGATGATCACCGTGCAGAGGGATTTTCGGATAGTTCCGGCTTCAAACCAAAAGTCAACAATCTACCCCCAGTAGCTCCAAACCCCAACCCCTGTCCAACATTTCAAGGTCCCACTCCCATGTGGGCAACACCCTTGAATCGATGGAGCGATGAACAGGTTCAGCCTTTACCTTTCATCGGAGACTGAAGTTTTTACAACATAAGCGAGGGAGGTTCAGCTGACCGAGTCTTGCCCATCATGGTTCGTAGGATTGCTAGGAACGTCGAACAAGGTCACGCAGCCATCGACAAAGTTGTGGAAATTGACGCTAACTCTAACCTTAACACTGTCCGTATCCGCCAACTTGAAGAAGCTATGGATAGGACTAGGAGGACCAATGAGGCTCTGCAGCAACAGCTATGTAACACCGTGAATTTTCAAAATAATTTTTCGCAATATAAAAACATTTCTCATTTAATTTCATAAAAACATTAAGTTTCAAATTCCAATATGTATCATACAAATCCCAAGATCACATAAATATATCAAAAGTCCCCTGCGTGTGTACAGATCAAGCCAGCGCCTTCCCACGGTCATCGCTAGTACCTGAAACAACAACACTAACACTGTAAGCATGAAGCTTAGTGAGTTCCCCAAAATACCACACATAAAACACATATTGGCCACTTGAGGCTATAACTCTATGGGTCCGTGCACCCAACTCTGTGAACCCTCAGGTTCTAACTCTAGGAACCTTCCGGTTCCAACTCTGTAATCATGCACAGCATAAATCACATAGAAATAATGCAGTACAACACATAGCTTACACATAACATACATACACTAACACATAGCTCTGATTACCTACTCAAGGTAAAGTATAGTGAGAAGACTCACCTCGCGTATCTCGGTATCTCACGAATCCTGGAAATCCCTCGTGCTCGATCCTCCGAGCTCTAATCCTCCTTTAGATTGAAGGGCTAAGCTTCAAATCCACAGAATAGCAATCTCCTTTGTCTCCTCTTGGCTAGAACCTCCCTCTTCTTTGCTAAACAACACACAAATGTCAAGAAATGCTTCCTCTCTCTCCCAAATCGCTAAGGCACTCTAGGGTTTCTCTCTATGGACTGTTGGGTGCAAATGATGGCCATAAGGCCCTTTAAATAGGTCCTAAACCCGAGAAATTAGGGTTTCATTAAACAGCGTGGACTCGCCGAGTCCATATCCTGGACTCGCCGAGTCCAGACGAATCCCGCATCCAGAATCGCGACCCTACTCGGCGAGTCTGAGCTCCAACTCGCCGAGTCCCCTCTCAAAACATCACAAATCAAAACAATAAAGATACCTGGAAATCCGGGCTGTTACAAGCTAGCTGCATCTCGAGCTGAAGTCAGGGAACTTTGAGCGCGTCAGAGGGCTCATGAACGACATCTTTAGGAAGTACGCCAAATGGGTGATCTTAGGGTCCGCCCAAGGTATACCCGTCGCCAGTAGAAGACGTCAGCCCATCTTTCTCTTTTGTTTAAGGAATAGCTTTTTCTTTTCTATGCTCAGTAGAGCACTTGTCTGTAAACATTCCTAAACTTGAAAGCACTCTAACTAGACTTTTAAGCTACCAACATTTTCCTTATGGTTTGTTTTTCCCGAACTTATTTACATCAGAAATACCAGTAATATTGGTTGTTATCTAATTTGTTGGAAAAGTCTATACTCTTATGTTTCCCTACTCTGTGTTATGACTCTATCTGACAGTTAGACTATAGCAATTTAGTCCATGAAACGCCCCCTCATGCTTACAATTGTTTCTCACTATTGTCATCATCCTTATGAATTTTCAGTGAAAGATGCCTCCTCGCAAGCGTCCAACTAGAAACCTGCCTGCGAATCAAACTCCGCCTCCACCACCTCCTTCTCCGCAGTTCGATGCGGTGATGTTTCAGACAGCTGTAACCGCAGCTGTGACCGCAGCTATGGCCCAAATAAATTCTGGTGATGCAAGTGGAGTCGGAATAGGCACCGACTCTAGACATGGTGAAATCCACTCATGTACATAGGGGTATACCTATAAGGATTTCATGAGCTGCAAACCCACATTCTTTAATGGAACTAGAGGGATCATTGCACTGTCCCAATGGATCGAAAGAACTGAATCCATTTTCGAGATGTGCTCGTGCCCCGAGGAAAGCAAGATTAAGTTCGCTGCTTGCACCTTCACTGGAAGGGTCCTAACATGCTGGAATGGCCATGTCAAATCACTCTCCCTTGTAATGGCCAACGCCATGGGCTGGGACACACTGAAAGACCTGCTGACAAGGGAGTACTGCCCTAGGGGCGAAATACAGAAACTCGAGGAGGAACTCTGGAACCCCAAAATGAAGGGGACCGACATAGTGGCTTATACGACCTGGTTCTGCGATCTGTTAACTCTATGTGCTAACATGATCCCTACTGAAGGCAAGAAAATTAAATGATACATCTGGGGTTTAGTGCCCCCGTATCAAGGGAATGTTTAAGCATCACACCCTACGACCTTTGACAGTGCCAAGGAATTGGCCTAAAGGTTGATCGATCATGAAGTTCCTTCCACTCCATCAATGACAACAATGGTTGCCACTGCACCAATCAAGACATCCAACAACAAGAGGAAACGGTGGGACCGGAAGAAGGGCAAATCAACCCAATCCTCTTCAAAGAACCAACAAGCGGTGGCTGTCCATGCTGCCACTACTCTTGCTGCCCCTGTACCAATGAAAACATATGCTGGAAACCTACCCAAGTGCACCAAGTGCTCCTTCCATCATAACGGCCCCTGCCGTGAAATGCATTGCACTAACTGCGACTGGAAGGGCCATACTGCCCAGTTTTGCAAATCTCAACCCAAACCCATTTCTCAGGTCCCAGCTCGGGAGTAAGCCATGCCTGCTATGGTTGTGGCGAAGTAGGTCATTTCAAAAGAAACTGTCCGAAAACTGGGAATACGGGAGGAATAGGAAGACTACTTGCTATTGGCCACAATGAAGCAGTAGTAGACCCCACAGTCGTAACGGGTACATTCCTTCTTGATAAATCTTATGCTTGTATCCTATTCGATAGTGGGGCAGAAAGAAGCTTCGTAAACCAAAACTTTAAACACTTACTTAAACAATCCCCACAACCATTAAAAGAAACCTTCGTCATAGAAATGGCTAATGGAAAGACAGAGAGTTCTAACAAGATCTACATGGGTTGTACCCTTATGCTAGATAATCACTCATTCCCAATCGACCTCATACCAGTATCGATCAAGAATTTCGATGTCATTGTAGGCATGGACTGGTTGAGTCTCCATCATGCTGACATCCTGTGATTCGACAAAGCCATCCGTTTAAACCTATCGAATAACGAAACGTTGATGATCCATGGAGACAAACCCAGTACGAGTCTTCGTATCATCTCAAGTATTCAAGCCCAGAAGTACTTGCGTAAGGAATATCGTGCATTCCTTGCACACGTCATCGATATGAGCCAGAAAATGAAAGATCTAAAAGATTTCCCAATAGTATGCGACTTCCCTGACGTTTTTCCGGAAGAGCTACCAGGTTTACCTCCCCAACGTCAGGTCGAGTTCAGGATCGACTTAATTCAAGGAGCTACCCCCCGTAGCCAAATCACCCTATCGTCTAGAGCCTGCTGAGATGCAAGAACTGTCCGGTAAACTTATCGAGCTGCTCAGCATGGGCTTTATAAGACCAAGCTTCTCACCCTGGGGAGCACCGATATTGTTTGTGAAGAAGAAGGACAGATCGTTCCATATGTGAATCGATTACCGGGAACTCAACAAGCTCACAGTCAAGAATCGTTATCCTCTTCCTCGCATAGACAATTTATTCGACCAACTGCAAGGGGCAAGCTACTTTTCCAAGATTGATCTGAGGTCCGGGTATCACCAGTTACGAGTGCTTGAGGAGGATGTTCCGAAGACAGCCTTCCGAACTCGTTACGGACACTACGAGTTTGTGGTAATGCCATTTGGATTAACCAATGCGCCCGCAGTATTCATGGACTTGATGAATAGAGTATGTCGTCCTTACTTGGATCAGTTCGTCATCGTCTTCATTGATGACATACTTATCTACTCTCGAAGTAGGGAGGAGCATAGCGATCATTTATGACAACTCCTGGAAACCCTACGATCAGAGAATCTATACGCGAAGTTCTCTAAGTGTGAATTTTGGATCCGAAGAGTCGAATTTTTTGGACACGTGGTTAGCGAAGAAGGAATCCACGTGGACCCATCCAAGATTAAAGCTATTAAGAACTAGTCAGCACCGAAGACACCTACAGAAATTCACCAATTTCTAGGCCTCGTTGGCTACTACCATAGGTTCATACAGAACTTCTCTCGAATCGTGAAACCCCTTACAACATTAACCCAGAAAGGCGTGGCTTTTGACTGGGGAGAGAAACAAGAGAAAGCATTCCAAACCCTGAAAAGAGCCTTATGCACCGTACCGATACTATCCCTCCCCAAAGGGATAGAAGATTTCATGGTATACTACGATGCATCCAATCAGGGGCTCGGTTGTGTTCTGATGCAATGAGGTAAGGTCATCGCCTATGCCTCAAGACAACTAAATATACACGAAGTCAACTACACCACACATGACCTCGAACTAGGAGCGGTTGTGTTCACCCTAAAGATCTGGAGACACTACCTGTACGGTATGAAGAGCACAATATACACCGACCATAAACGCCTCCAACACATATTCAACCAGAAGGAGCTCAATATGAGACAATGACGGGGGGTCGAACTACTCAATGACTATGAATGCGAAATTCATTATCATTCGGGTAAAGACAATGTAGTAGCAGACGCCCTAAGCCGGAAGGAATATTCTGATCGAAAGGTCAAGTCATTAACAATGACTATCCATTCGCATCTATCCGCACGGATTAAGGAGGCTCAGCTCGAAGCCATGAAACCTGAAAATGTGGCGGGAGAATCCCTGAGGGGAATGGATAAGAACTTGGAAGTCAAGGGTGACGGAGCCTTATATCTCATGGACCGAATCTGGACACCGGGACACGGTGGCTTCAGAGACTTGGTCATGAAGGAAGCCGACAACACTCGATACTACGTTCACCCAGGTTTAGATAAGATGTATCTGGATCTTAAAAAGTTATACTGGTGGCCTAACATGAAAGCAGAGATTGCTACCTTCGTGAGTAAATGCCTTACTTGCGCCAAGGTCAAGGTTGAATACTAGAAACCATCAGGTCTACTACAGTAACCGGAGATACCTGAATGGAAGTGGGAGCGGATCAGTATGGACTTCATAACAATGCTACCCAAGACAACGGGTGGGCTTGATACCATATGGGTCATCATCGACAAATTGACCAAATCCGCGCACTTCCTACCCATCAAGGGAACAGACAAGATGGAGAAACTCACAAGAACATATATTAGGGAGATTGTACGATTGCATGGTGTTCCCATATCTGTTATCTCCGACAGGGATAGCATATTCACTTCGAGGTTCTAGTAGTCACTGCAAAGCTCCTTAGGAACGAGGCTGGACATGAGTACAGATTACCATCCGCAGAACGATGGACAAAGTGAGAGAACTATCCAGACCTTAGAAGACATGCTGCGAGCGTGTGTGATAGACTTTGGGAAGGCGTGGGATACCCACTTACCCCTTGTCGAATTTTCCTACAACAACAGTTACCACACAAGCATCAAGGCTGCTCCATTCGAAGCCCTCTACGGCCGAAAGTGCAGGTCCCCTCTGTGCTGGGCTGAGGTGGGTGACACTCAGTTAGCTAAAGGATGAGTTTCTAAAAGCACTCTCATGGGTCCGGAGATCATTCGAGAATCGACAGAGAAGATCGTTCAAATTCATGAACGATTGAAAGCCGCTAGATACCGACAGAAAAGCTACGCAGACAAATAAAGAAAACCCTTGGAATTCCAGGTGGGAGACCGAGTCCTTTTGAAAGTCTCACCCTGGAAAGGTTTGATACGCTTTAGAAAGCGTGGAAAGCTGAATCCAAGACACATAGGGCCTTTCAAGATTCTCGCTAGAATCGGCCCCGTAGCTTACAAACTCAATCTACCCCACGAGCTTAATAACATACACCCTACCTTCCACGTCTCGAACTTGAAAAAGTGTCTATCTGACGAGACTCTTGTAATCCCACTCGATGAGATCGAGATCAACGAGAGCCTCAACTTCATGGAAGAACCCGTGGAGATCATGGACCGAGAGGTCAAGCGAACGAAAAAAGTCGTATCCTGATAGTGAAGGTTCGCTGGAACGCCAAGCGAGGACCTGAATTCACTTGGGAACGCGAGGATCAAATGAAACTTAAATATCCTCATCTTTTTAATTAGTTGTGTTGTAATAACTTAGTGCTTGAACTCCAATTTCGGGATGAAATTCCCTCTAACGGGGGGATGATGTGACAACCCGAAATTTCCTAATCGATACATCCTTCATTTTAATCAAAGTTAGCCTCATTTTGCTATTTTGAAATAAGTTTTGGGTCCATATAAAGTGCTTTAGACTAAATACAATCGAGATAAAAGTCTTAGGGAGGGTTAGAATGTGTAAAACATCACAAAACCGGGCCAAACACACCAAACAAGGTGTGTGCGGCCGCACACCTGAGTGTGCGGCCAGCTAGATGCACACAGCCAACCGCACACCCCCTAGCCTCACACTCCAGCCTATATGAAGGACCTAAGTCGACCTTACACCCTTTTTCACACTCCTTCAAGTTGGAACATTCTCTCTCAAGAGTTCTTTAAGTTTTCCTCTCCAATCATCAAAACAAGTAAGTAAACACCCTTAGATCTTAACTAAAACACGTTGGAAAGCCTTTGCCTCGAGTTTGATCCATGAAATCATCGTTTTAGACGATCTTCATGTGTGTATGGCCGCACATACATCATGTGTGACCACACACACATCTTTTGGCCCTAAAATGGGCTTATACACTCACCCAAGCTTAACATCGACCAGAACACCTTCTTAGAATCATCACAAAGCCTTGGAAAATCGATTTGGACAAGTTTGTAGGAGTGTGTTCGGCCGCAAATAGGCCTGGCCACACACACCTGGCTGCACACGCCATGTGCAACCGCACACACACTTTTTAGGGTCCAAAATGGCCCTAAACTCCCAATCCGGCTAAGCAATGGTTAAAACATCTTCACTAGAACGTCCCAAAGGCTTGGAACCACGATTTTGACACACTCCATAGTGAGTGTGCGGCCACACACACACTTGGCCGCACACTCTGGCTGCACACACACAAAAGCCATGCTTTTGTGGCCTTACACTCCAATATAGGGCTATACACTCCTTATGTGCAACCATATAAGTTGATAACACTTAATTTTAAGTGTTTGATGTCCTTAAGACATGTCCTTATCATAATTAGTGATTATAACTACTAATGTACTCACATATATGTAATTATATGTTAAATAGGATTCATTTGCGCCCAAGACTCCATTTGACACCCAACAATCCTATAGCGATCTTTCATTCGAGTTACTCACTGTAGGTGAGTTCGTACCCCTAAATCAACCTTTTAATTGTTTTTAAATGATTTTATGGGGGGGGGGGGATACAAGTTGAATCAAACAAGTTATAGTATCAATAACACATGATTTATAACTTGCACCCAAAAAAGGATTTTCTATATTTTTAACTGCTTTGCCAACAAAACTGCTTTAAATATTTGTCAAACTCATTTTCATGTTGAATTGTAATGATATTGTACATGACGTCCTCCACCCCAGAACATTTTCGCCGTTCTCGGTTTTGGGGTGTGACAACTTTCAACGGTCAAAATTTCTACTCTAAGTCACACGACCAGTTGTCACATCATGACCTTGTAAGACAAAATAGTCGGGGTCATTCCATTCTCACGTCGTGAGAAACGCTCTGAAAAGCTTGATATAATAAGCTCTTAATCCTTTTAGACAAGCAACCAAAACTTCTAAAATGTCTTATATAATTAAGAACATTATAAATATCGTGGCTTTTTACGCATGTGTGGCCAATACATGCATCAAACACAAGCTAGGTCTAAAATGGTGCAAAATGGGCCAAGATCTCATGCAAAAGCTCAAAGCTCTATAAAACTATAGATCCATGGCTTTAATCCATAAAAGGACCCTAAGAATCTATAAAGTTGACAACTTTATGGAACCCCAACATACTCACAAGCCATAACATAAAGAACAACCATGGAAATTAAACCTTGATCTAAGTACTTCGAATCATAAAGCAATGAACATTGAATACTACAAGGGTCCCGAAGGTGAGAAAGGATGATGGAGAGGCTTGCAAGCTGAAATGGTGTATCAAATGCTCCTTTTCTTCTTTGCTTGAAATCAACACAAAGGAGCTTAAAATTAAATATGGATGATTAGGTTTACAATGGGGAATGTTAGGAGGTGATGGAGTTTGAGGGTGTGCTAACCTTAGCCCTCACTTCCTTTAAATATCAGATAAACCCCCAAAAACTAGGGTTTGCCTTGCAACCACGTCTCACGTTGAGACCCATGCATGGTCTTATCGTGAGTTCCAAAATCATGCGCATAAATGAGAAGCCACCTCATGTCGTTACATGCCAGTGCTCATGATTTGAACTAAGTTTTAACCAAAAAATTTAGTTTAATAACTTAACAAAATGATTGCCTGAACTGGGTGTTACAGCGTAGGAGGGACATTAGATGCGGGGATTTAATGAGCTACGCAACGCGTAGCAACCCATAATAAAAACCCTAATTCGCGGTTATGAGCCCTATTTAAGGACTCTAACACCCTTGAGGACTCTTCCATCATCATCCTCTATTCCTTAAACGTGTCCCTTTCAAACGCTAATTCCTTTGAGTGATTTTTAAGGCCATTGTGGGATATTTTGGTGCTTTTGGTAGAAGGAAGTCCCTATTGTTGAAGATTTGGAGTACTCAAGCTTGTGGAAATGGGATTTTGTGACTCTCATCCATCTCCAGAAGGTATAAAGTTTGTACATTCATACTTGCATTGTTATATTTAGCTTAGATGTTGAAGTTATGCCATTTTATCCCATTATATTGGTCTATTTGAGTATGAGCTACTCTAGACCTTGTAGAGTGTGTTTCTAGAGGTATTTGTGGGTATTAAGTCATAAGATTGGTATCTTGACCATATCCAACCATCCATGCACGAGTTTGAGATCATCAGAAGTTGTTATGCGGTTAGGGTTTTTTCTTGAGTGTTGATAAGACATGCAAAGGCATAAAGTTTGAAGCATTATCAATTAGGGCGTTCGTTAAGACCAAATATGAGAGTTTGACGTGATATCTTTCCGTGTTAAGCACCTAAATGGAAGTTTGGCATCAACATAGTTACACATAGTATAACTTTGGCTACGCAGCGCACAACCCCATAATTTCCGTTTTTCCATCTTGAGCCCTATGTTGGGCATAGAAAGGTTATGCATGGCGTAACCCAGCTGAGTGTTGACTTTTGAGTTTTTGACTATTGACCGTTTGACTTTGACCAAGTTTGAATTTAGGTCATTTTGGATATTTGATTTGTAGATTGAGACTTGGTCCCCGTTTGTTGTATAGGTAGTGTGTAGAGCCAGTGTTGGCGTAATGATCAGTTTAGTTAATTTTTAGACCTTGAGGTGAGTTTTCCTCACTATACTTGTGGGTCGAAGACACTAATACTGACCTGCTAGGTTGTGTTATGTATCCTAGTATACCCGAAATGTTATGCTATAGTGATCAGTTAGATTGGTAGATCTGTATGATTACATGTATTTATTGATTATATGTTAGATTGGTAGATTTGTATGATCACATGTACTTGCTGGTTATATGTTCATATGTTGCATATATCGACATAGTGTGGGTGGGTTGAGGTGTTACTGATTTGTGCTATATGTCAACAAACTCGGGGTAATCCAATTGGAAGAATGTGGGTCAGAGGCAATCCAGTCGGGAGACTTTAGGCCAGGGGTAATTTAGTTGGGAGAATGTGGACCCAACATACGATGTTTCTATATGTTCTGTTGTGTGGGATACTTTAGGAGAAACTCACTAAGCTTTGACTTACAGTTTGATTCATCGTTTAAGGTACATCTGAGGACCAGGAAAACCAAAGGAGTGATTATACACATCATCCTTGGATATTTATTTGACCTATGATGTTGGGATACTCTGATTGTTGAATATAACTTTTGGAAACAATGTTTTGTATGATTTATGGGCTATTATATGGTTTTCAAAAATAAATTTGTTTCATGATTTTTGGGATGTTACAAGTTAGTATCAGAGCTCCGGTTTGAGAGAAATGAATAAAAGTTTGTGTGATTCCAGACTCAAACTAAGCATCTGCAAAATATTCTTAATAGTAACTCTAAAAAGATCGACATTAAGGATGTGATGTGCATAATTAGTCGGAGCCAAGGAAAGTGTTCCCAAAGATTCCCACACTTGTTCTGTGTATTGATGATATGTTAGAATTGAATGCTAGTTGTAGGCTTGGTATCTTCAGGATTTGCATGGTAGAATTTCTTGATTTATGATGCCTGATAGCCTAGGAAAGTTTCATGCTATGTTATATGGAACTGACATTATTACTATAGTTTCTTAGTATATGCATCATACTTGTACCTAATTAAAATTCTATAGCCTGAGAATGTTTGATTTAACCTTATTTCTTGTTTCTTGTTTGACTAAGGGCTTTGGGTAGAATCCGGTATTTGACTGTCTATCGAATCTAGTGTAATGTATGGTTAGCATACATGAGCGGCTGCAGGATTAGTGGAAGTTTCATGAGTGAGTGTGTTTTGTAGAATCCAACATAAGGAATGATTAGCTACTCTCGAATGAGTGACTAATGGATGTATGTATATTCTAGTTATTAGGCTTTGTGGGCGAGTTGTAGCACCTAGTTCCTGGTATGTATTTATTTAAGTATTTTACATTTTTGGCTTGTGACTCGGCGAGTTGAAGGCCAAACTCGTCGAGTAGAAGCGGATTGGATACAGGATTTAAATGATGGACTCCTCGAGTCGGCCTCTAAACTAGACGAGTAGAATCTGACTGGATAAAACCCTAATCTAAGGGTTTACACCCTATTTAAGCATCTCATTCGGCCACTCTTCGTCCCTATTGCTTCCAGAAACCCCCCCATAGAAAACCCTAACTATGTGTGTGAAGATCTAAGGGCATTTGTGGTGATTTTTGGTGATTTTGATCACAAGGAAGAAGGAAGGGACAAGAAGGATTAAGAGAAGACCAAGGGAGTCCAAGTCTATGCATCATTTGCAGTTCCCAGAAGGTATAAAGTCGATACCTTGCTTGTTCATTTGCTAGATCCCTTTTTGGGGAGATTTAGGGCTTTTATAAGCCATTCTTGGTGACCAACCATGATTGCAAGCATGGTTGGGGGTGGAGGTTTCAGATCTAGGTCCATGAAGGAGTTACAAGGAAGAAAAGGGATGTTTTTGCACCCATGGAAGCTCCCATGCAACTTAAGATTCTCTTTTAGAGTCTTTTAGGCTCAAAGTCCCATGCATTCACGTAAAGTTTGTAACTTTATGTGCTAGATCGAGTTTAGGAACCTAGATCTATCATTTGGACAAGAGTTCTACACCAAAAATTAAGGGAAGTAGACTTGGACAGTATCGACACGGTAAGTCGATACGGGTCAAAGAGACCCAATTGAGTGTCGGAAAGGTTTTAGAGGGTCCAGGGGAGTGACATAACGTTTTGGGCTAATCCATAGTCCTGGAGTTCATAGGACTTAGGGAGTGCATGAGTCGACTCTACGAGTCCAAGGCAATCTCCCAACATTTGAAGATGAAATTGATGAGTTGTTCTTACAACTCGGTGAGTCTAGGATAGGACTGGTTCATAGGATGAGGATAAACTCGGCGAGTTGTTCATACCACTCGGCAAGTCGGATGAAGGATCCTTCGATGATTTATATAGAAGGAGAACTCGTCGAGTCATTGCTAAACTCGACGAGTAGATACATGGATGAGGAAGTTTAAAAGGATATGGACTCGACGAGTTGGCGACCCAACTCGGTGAGTCAGGTCAACTGGATGTTAACTTTGACTTTGACTTTGACTTGGAGTTGGTTAGGGGTAAAATGGTCATTTTACGCTAAGAATAGATATGAGACTCTGATTAAGTGTTTCGTGGGGATTATAGTCGGAGGATTTCCGGAGCAACAACAGACAGAGATTTCCCGCACAGGTTATCAATAGCTACTCGTTCAAGGTGAGTTACCTTCCAGTAGGGGTGGGTCTAAGGCCACAATGCTGGCCCACCAACAAGGGTATTTGGTAGATAATTATTTTTGTGATAATTATCTTGGTATGGTTATGAGATTTGGTCATGAGATATGCCTGTGTGATATGTTATGTGTGTTAATGGTAGTGGTAGGGATTAGTCTTTCCCTGACATAAGTCCTTAGGATCGAGGGGTAGGTCAGTACCTAGTTATGCCTGACTGTATGATTATATCTTGTTATTTTATGATAGTGGTAGGGGTGAAATAGTCCCCATTTACCGGTTGAAAGATACCGATGACAGTTACCGGTTGAAAGATACCGATGACAGTTACCGGTTGAAAGACACCGACGACAGTTATCGGTTGAAAGATACCGATGATATTATATGGTATGTGGTATGATGGGGGAACTCACTAAGCTTTGTGCTTACAGTTTCAGTTTTGGTTTCAGGTACCTCTTCATCTAAGGGGAAGGAGGCAGTGGTTTAGCAGTGCATCACACATTCACACATGATTTCTGCAATGAGCTTCTGGGATTGTACTATAATTTCCATCACTTATGATGTTATGATTTTTGAGAGACGACATTGTGGTTTAAACCTGATGTAAAATTAACAATGTTTTGGTAACATATTTTATGATTTTCTTAATTTAAAAATGAAATTTTTGGCCTCAAATTTTGGGATGTTACACGAGTGGTCCGTAACGATACCTTTAGACAAATACCGATAGGTGTGGAAGGTAGTATGGGCCCGTACTACTGGAAGTACATGACCAGTACGCAGACCAAGGAAGTCACAAATTCTGAGGGGTTAGTAGCTCTGTAATGATAGTATTATGGATTATGAATCTTTTAGATGTTTTTCCAGTTTATTTTTAGTATGTCAATCACTAGAGGTTCAGGATCAGAAACGGGCGGCCTGGCGAGACTAAGATTGACTGACGATGAGATTTGTGAGATGATCACCACCCATGTGACCATGGTTGTTAGTGAGGTGATCCCGGAGGTATTTGGGTATATTAAGAGCACCATGATCGAGATCTTTGACGAACATTATGTTGTTGTCACCGAGGCAGTTGCTGCCGTAGCCACTATAATCGTTGCTGCTGTGGGACTCCAGGGGAGGAGGACGATGCAGTACATTAACTTTAGCAAAACGAAGTCCCCAAAATTCGACATGGTCAAGGACCTGATCATTTCCATGAGGTGGCTATCTGATGTGGAGGGTCGTTTCTTCACATGCTCGTGCCTAGAGGACCAGGAGGTCAAGTTCGCATTGAGGCTTCTTCATTTAGGGGCAAAGGACTGGTGGAAGATGGTGACCAATGCCTATTTTCCTGAGGAAAAGGCCGCAGTGATATGGGAGCGGTTTATAGAGATTTTCCATACTTAGTATGTATCATTGGTGGAGAGGGCGAAGTGTAACATCCGAAAAATACCACCCAAAGATTTTTATTTGAAAACATAACCAAAACCATAATATATAAGTCATATAACAAACCACGAAGCATGTGTCTCAAAATGTCATATCAAAATTGTAACAGCCCGGAATTCGAGGTATCGTTATATTTATGATTTTTGGGTGTTTTAAGAGGGGACTCGGCGAGTTGGAGCTTAGAATCGCCGAGTAGGATCGCGTATTTGGTCGCGGGTTCGCGACTGGACTCGACGAGTCCGGATATGGACTCGGCGAGTCTGCGCTGTTTAGCGAAACCCTAACCGTCCAGGTTTGGGACATATATAAGGGGCCTTATGGCCGTCATTGTTCATCCTAGTCCTTTGAGAGAAACTCTAATTCGATTGTGAGCATCTGGAGCAAGGTAGAAGACCATTATTGATCTTGGAAGTGTTATTTTGCAAGGAGTAGGAGGCTTGGTTAAGGGAACAACAAGAGAAGCCACATTCTGAGGATTGGGGACACAGAGCAACGTTATTCAGGTAATATTTTCGAGTTGCATTCTTCTATGTTGATGTGTATATGGATTTAGGGTTTATTGAACCCTTTTGTGGCTAGATTGAGTGTTTCCTTAGTCCCCCAAGCGATTGGAACCCTATATTGGGACCCTTGGAAGTCCAGAATGTCCCATGCCTGAGCATTTCGGGAATCAATGGAGGTTTTGGATTGGAATCCTTATGCCTTAGGTCAAAACGTAAATTATGAGTCATGGGGTGTATTATGAGCACCGAAATGAGGGCTTTACGTGATGAACAAGTTTAGGAAGGCCAGACATGTGAATTGTCGGAGCAGATCTGACCTTAGAAAGCAGTTTGAGCGGTTGCATGGCATGGACTCGCCGAGTCCGATGAACAGACTCGGCGAGTAGCTTGAAGATTAATTGGGACTCGCCGAGTTGTTCTTCAGACTCGGCGAGTTGAGTCGGGGTGGCCCCGCGATTCTTCCAGGAGGAACTCGTCGAGTCAGGGGGGATACTCGACGTGTAGAAAGGGAATCTTAGAGAATTGGTGAGAACGCGTTGACTCGCTGAGTCTGGTCAAAGTTGACCGTTGACCGTTGACCAGAGTGGACCTGTGTTGACTTCTTAGGGATAGTCAACATTAGTGATATAAAGTGTTAACTAGGGACATTATGATGTTATAGGAGGATTAGAGCTCGGAGAATCGGGCACGAGGGATTCCCAGGTTGTGAGATATCAAGACACGCGAGGTGAGTCTTCTCACTATACTTTACCTTGAGTAGGTAACCAGAGTTATATGATAGAGTATTTGTATGCTATGTATGTTATGTGTTGCACTGCATTCTTCTATATGATTTATGCTATGCTTGTTTACAGAGTTAGAACCTGAGGGTTCACAGAGTATGGGTGCACGGACCCACAGAGTTATAGCCTCGAGTGGGTAATATGTGTTATATGGTATTTTGGGGAACTCACTAAGCTTTATGCTTACAGTGTTGGTGTTATTTGTTTCAGGTACTAGTGAGGATCGCGGGAAGGCGCCGGCCTGATCAGTGCACACATGCGGGATTTTTATATTATGTGATCTTGGGGTTTTTATATATGTTATGAAATGAATTACAAACAATGATGTTTTATGAATATTAAATGAAGTTTGTCTTTATTAAATGCGAAAAATTATTTTTAAATTCTTGGCGTTACAATTTGGTATCAGAGCCTTGGTTTGAGGGATTCGAGTACACCTTCGGGCGTATTTGAACTCAAACTGAGGATTTGAGATGTAATTTTCAAAAGATTAAAAGATTTTTGAAAAGACGCAGAGCAAGAGATGTGTGTACGATCAGTCCGCGCCTGAACGGTGATTTCCCAAAATACCCTTACATTATGTGATGTTAATATTGATATGTTGTATCTGCATGCTAGAGTAGGCTAGGCATTGCTACTAGGAATAGATTGCCCTGATTTGTGATGCCTTAGTCTAGGGAGGGGTGAGCTGCTATGAGATGCTTGAGAGTGAGTAGGTAGCAGCGAGGGACTTACGATAGATATATTAGAGAGTGGTCTACGCATGATAGAGTACTTGAGACCTGGAATCCGAAGAGGAGGACTTGGAGTGTATTCTGGTGCGGTGCGGACAGTAGTATTGGGCCCGTACTACTGGAAGCACCGGAGCGGGGTGCAGCCCAAGTAAGAATCTTTGGAATGCCAAGAATCAAGGAGGAAAGAGTTGACGAGTGTGAGTGTGTTCGTGGGGATTCTAAATTTATTGTATGTCGTATTTCAACGGTAGATCATGGTGAGGACACGTTTCACGTCCGAGAGCAGTGGTACCAGTGAGGAGGATATCCGCCGGATCATCTAGGAGGAGGTAGCTGCAGCCATCAGGGCCGAGATTCCGGAGATGTTTGGGTCCATAAAGACCACACTGATTGAGACGTTCGACGAGCGTTATGCCGCTATTACTGAGGCTGCTGCTGCAGCGGCTACCGCAGCGGTGACTGCTGCAAGGCCGCAGGGTGGGGATGCGTTACTATTCCGGGAATTCAGCAACACAAAACCACCAGAGTTTGATGGGACCCCGGGTCCGGTGGCAGCGATGAGGTGGATATCTGATATTGAGGGGTGCTTCTTCACTTGCTCGTCTCCTGAGCATTTGAAGGTCCGATTCGCGCTGAACCAACTTCGCTTGGGAGCGAAGGACTGGTGGAAGTTTGCAACGGCGCATTATACGCCTGCCGAGCTTTCTGCGGTGACCTGGGAGAGGTTCACCACCATGTTTCGAGATGAGTACGTTCCCCAGGTGGAGAGGGAGCATTTAGCATAGGAGTTTTTGACCCTCAAGCAGGGTACTGAGTCTGTTACAGCAATCACGAGGATGTTCCACGAGAGGGCAATGTTCTGCCCTAAGCACGTGCCCACTGAGCAGGCACGTATGAGCCGCTACTTGAGCGTCTTAAGGCGGGATATTCGGGAGTTCGCTGCAAACTCCTCGTACCGGACATTTGCCGAGCTTCAGGCAAATGCCCAGAAGAGGGAGATCGAGCTTGAGACTCAGGCCAGGGAGGAGGCGGAGTCTCAGGGGAGGGATCGGCGACCGGCACAGTCGCAGCTGGCCGCCAAGCGGACCAAGCCTGCTGATCCCCGACCAGGGAGCCAGAAGGGCCGCACTTGCGGAAAGTGCGGCAAGGGGCATGACGGAGTTTGCCGAGCGGGGTCTTGCTACAAATGTGGCAAGGACGGGCACATGGCCAAGGACTGCCCCAAGGGGTTTGCAGTGTGCTTTCACTGCAACCAGACTGGACACCGGAAGGCTGAGTGTCTGCAGCTGCGCGGAGCACTTCAGGGATCTGCTCCAGCCGCCACCAGAGCTACAGAGAGTCGGCCTATGAAGACCGAGGCACCGAGAGCTCGAGGGAGAGCCTTCCAGCTGACTGCGGAGGAAGTCCGCACTGCGCCCGATGTGGTGGCTGGTACGTTTCCTTTCATGTATTTATATTGATGTTGAAATATTATGCTTATATTAGGTTATACGTAGGTACCTTCCTTGTGAATTTTGTGCCTGCTTTAGTGTTATTTGACTCGGGTGCGAGTCGGTCTTTTGTATCTCTGGCCTTTAGTCAGCATATCAGTGTTAGTTGTGAGGCATTGAGTCGGCCTCTGAGAGTTTCCATAGCTGATGATAGAGTAATTTGTGCCACGGGGGTTTTCCGGGGATGTGTGTTAGAGATTTTTGGGGTTGAGTTTCCGATTGACCTAATTCCTATCGCGATGGGTGATGTCTGTGTCATTGTGGGCATGGACTGGTTGAGCCGATTCAGCGCAGTCATCGATTGCGAGCGTCAGCTGGTGACTATACGAGACCCTAGTGGGGGAGTTCTTTCGGTGTACAGCGAGGGTACGCGTTCGGGATCAGACTTTTGTTCGGCCGCCAGAGCGAGGCAGTGTCTACAGCAGGGCTGTAAGGGTTTTGTGGCGTATGTGATGGATACGCGAGCGACTTCCGAGAGACCGAGTTCAGTTGAGGAGGTACCGGTGGTGCGTGAGTTTCCAGATGTCTTTCCTGAGGAGCTGCCGGGAGTACCTCCTGTGAGGAAAGTGGAGTTTGGTATTGATTTGATTCCGGGAGCCGCGCCTATCGCTAAGGTGCCTTATCGTCTTGCACCTCCAGAGATGCAAGAGTTATCCTCGCAGCTTCAGGAGTTGCTGGGGAAGGGATTCATTCGGCCGAGCAGCTCGCCGTGGGGAGCACCTATTCAGTTCGTCAAGAAGAAAGATGGTTCACACCGAATGTGCATTGATTACCGGGAGTTGAACAAGTTGACGGTCAAGAACCGTTACCCATTACCGAGGATCGACGATTTATTTGATCAGTTGCAGGGAGCATCTTGGTTTTCCAAGATCGACTTGAGGTCGGGATATCATCAAGTGAAAGTGCGGGATGAGGACGTACAGAAGACAGCATTCAGGACGCGATATGGGCATTATGAGTTTGTGGTGATGCCTTTTGGGCTCACCAACGCCCCGGCTATATTCATGGATCTCATGAACAGGGTATGTTGTCCGATGTTGGATCGGTTAGTGATTGTATTTATCGATGATATTTTGGTGTATTCGAGATCTAGAGAGCAGCATGAGGAACATTTGAGGGAGGTTCTTAGGGTTTTGAGATCGGAGAAGCTTTATGCAAACTTCTCCAAGTGTGACTTCTGGTTGGGGGAGGTCCAATTCCTAGGACATGTTGTTAACCAGGAAGGGATATTGGTCGATCCGGCCAAGGTTGAGGCGGTGATGAGTTGGGAGGTGCCGAAGTCGCCCTCTGAGATCAGGAGTTTCCTTGGATTGGCAGGGTATTATCGGAGATTTATTAAGGACCTCTCCAGAATTGCAGTGCCACTTACTAGATTGACCCGAAAGGGGTTGCATTCTCATGGGGACCCGAGCAGCAGACCTCTTTTGAGACACTTCGCCAGAGACTGTGCGAAGCCCCGGTGTTAGCTCTCCCAGAAGGGATGGAGGATTTTGTAGTTTATTGTGATGCATCTATTTTGGGGTTGGGTGCAGTTCTGATGCAAAGAGGGCATGTAATAGCATATGCATCGAGGCAGCTGAAGCCTCACGAGACGAGATATCCCACGCATGATCTAGAGCTGGGGGCGGTAGTGTTCGCCCTCAAGAGTTGGCGTCATTACTTGTATGGGGTTCGTTGCACGATATACACAGACCATAAGAGTTTGAAGTACTTGATGGACCAGCCCAACCTAAACATTCGTTAGAGGAGGTGGTTGGATGTGGTCAAGGATTATGATTGCGAGATCCTGTACCACCCGGGCAAAGCTAATGTGGTAGCAGATGCGTTGAGCCGTAAGGGGGAGAGTACTCCACTACGAAATGTATGTTTGAGGTTGACCGTGATAGCTCCAGTACTAGATGCCATTCGTGGGGCACAGTCTGAGGCTATGCAACCGGAGATGCAGAAGAGAGAACGGGTCGTTGGGTTGGTTTCAGAGTTCGTTACCGATGTTCGAGGGTTGATGACCTTTCAGGGTTGGATTTGGGTACCGTTTGTGGGCGGTACGCGTACTACTTTGATGGAGGAGGTACATCGATCGAAATTCTCGATCCATCCCGGGGCTACAAAGATGTATTTGGATTTGAGGAGAGAATATTGGTGGCCCTGCATGAAGAGGGATGTCGCGTGGTTTGTCGAGAGGTGCTTGACCTGCCGTAGGGTTAAGGCCGAGCACCAGAGACCGCATGGCAAGATGCAGCCATTGGTGGTTCCCGAGTGGAAGTGGGAACATATCACTATGGATTTCATCACCAAATTGTCGAGGACTGCCAGAGGAGTTGATGCAATTTGGGTGATGGTAGACAGATTGACGAAGAGCGCTCACTTCCTTGCCATTAGTGAGAGTTCTTCAGCAGAGAAATTGGCGGAGGTGTATGTGAGAGAAGTAGTATCTCGGCATGGGGTGCCGATCTCGATTGTTTCAGATCGTGATGTGCGTTTCACTTCTAGGTTCTGGAAGAAATTTCATGAGGAGTTGGGTACTAGATTGCATTTTAGTACCGCATATCGTCCCCAGACAGATGGTCAGAGTGAGCGGACGATTCAGACGCTCGTGGACATGCTTCGGGCGTGTGTGTTGGATTTTGGGGGTAGCTGGGATGCGTATTTGCCCTTGGCGGAGTTTTCCTACAACAACAGCCATCATTCGAGCATTGGTATGCCGCCCTTTGAGCTGTTGTATGGTAGGAGATGTCGGACCCCCATTTGTTGGGGAGAGGTGGGACAGAGAGTGATGGGCAGTATAGAGATAGTGCTTCAGACGACAGAGCAGATTCAGCAGGTTAGACAAAGGTTATTGACCGCCCAGAGCCGACAGAAAAGTTATGCAGACAGACGCCGATCCGAGCTTGAGTTTCAGGTCGACGACTTCGTACTCCTGAAGGTCTCTCCTTGGAAAGGAGTGATTCGATTCAGGAAGAGGGGCAAGTTGGGGCCCCGGTATATTGGGCCTTTTCGTGTGATTGCGAGGGTAGGCCGGGTGGCCTACCGTTTGGAGTTGCCAGCGGAATTGAGTCAGATCCACAACACTTTTCATGTGTCGCAATTGAGAAAGTATATAGCCGATGAGTCGGCAGTGGTTCCATTAGAGGACATTCAGGTGGATGCGAGCCTGAATTATGCCGAGAGACCAGTGGCCATCCGAGATCGGAAGATCAAGGTTCTGAGGAATAAGGAGATACCTCTGGTGTTAGTTCAGTGGCAGCACTGGAAGCGATCGGAAATGACCTGGGAGCCGGAGCGTGAGATGCGGGAGTAGCATCCGGAGCTATTTTCAGAGTGAGACTTTGAGGGCGAAGTCTAGTCCTAGTGGGGGAGAGTTGTAACAGCCCGGAATTCCAGGTATCATTATATTTATGATTTTTGGGTGTTTTAAGAGGGGACTCGGCGAGTTGGAGCTCAGACTCGCTGAGTAGGATCGCGGATTTGGTCGCGGGTTCACGACTGGACTCGACGAGTCCGGATATGGACTCGGCGAGTCTGCGCTGTTTAGCAAAACCCTAACCGTCCAGGTTTGGGACATATATAAGGGGCCTTATGGCCGTCATTGTTCATCCTAGTCCTTTGAGAGAAACTCTAATTCGATTGTGAGCATCTGGAGCAAGGTAGAAGACCATTATTGATCTTGGAAGTGTTATTTTGCAAGGAGGAGGAGGCTTGGTTAAGGGAACAACAAGAGAAGCCACATTCTGAGGATTGGGGACATAGAGCAACGTTATTCAGCTAATATTTTCGAGTTGCATTCTTCTATGTTGATGTGTATATGGATTTAGGGTTTATTGAACCCTTTTGTGGCTAGATTGAGTGTTTCCTTAGTCCCCCAAGCGATTGGAACCCTATGTTGGGACCCTTGGAAGTCCAGAATGTCCCATGCCTGAGCATTTCGGGAATCAATGGAGGTTTTGGATTGGAATCCTTATGCCTTAAGTCAAAACGTAAATTATGAGTCATGGGGTTTATTATGAGCACCGAAATGAGGGCTTTACGTGATGAACCAGTTTAGGAAGGCCAGACCTGTGAATTGTCGGAGCAGATATGACCTTAGAAAGCAGTTTGAGCGGTTGCATGGCATGGACTCGCCGAGTCCGATGAACAGACTCGGCGAGTAGCTTGAAGATTAATTGGGACTCGCCGAGTTGTTCTTCAGACTCGGCGAGTTGAGTCGGGGTGGCCCCGCGAGTCTTCCAGGAGGAACTCGTCGAGTCAGGGGGGATACTCGACGTGTAGAAAGGGAATCTTAGAGAACTGGTGAGAACGTGTAGACTCGCCGAGTTGCCCTAGCACTCGCCGAGTCTGGTCAAAGTTGACCGTTGACCGTTGACCAGAGTGGACCTGTGTTGACTTCTTAGGGATAGTCAACATTAGTGATATAAAGTGTTAACTAGGGAAATTATGATGTTATAGGAGGATTAGAGCTCGGAGAATCGGGCACGAGGGATTCCCAGGTTGTGAGATATCAAGACACGCGAGGTGAGTCTTCTCACTATACTTTACCTTGAGTAGGTAACCAGAGTTATATGATAGAGTATTTGTATGCTATGTATGTTATGTGTTGCACTGCATTCTTTTATATGATTTATGCTATGCTTGTTTACAGAGTTAGAACCTGAGGGTTTACAGAGTATGGGTGCACGGACCCACAGAGTTATAGCCTCGAGTGGCTAATATGTGTTATATGGTATTTTGGGGAACTCACTAAGCTTTATGCTTACAGTGTTGGTGTTATTTGTTTCAGGTACTAGTGAGGATCGCGGGAAGGCGCCGGCCTGATCAGTGCACACACGCGGGATTTTTATATTATGTGATCTTGGGGTTTTTATATATGTTATGAAATGAATTACAAACAATGATGTTTTATGAATATTAAATGAATTTTGTCTTTATTAAATGCGAAAAATTATTTTTAAATTCTTGGCGTTACAAAAATAGATCAAATCAGAAACTGTGTTAAATATGTCAAAATATCAGATTGAACTCCCAGACTAAGTGAAACTGTGGTGTGTCCCATGCCATCAACTCGAGCTCTTCCCCTTACTAGCGGAAGAACCTAAAAACAAAACTAAAACTTTAAGCACGAAGCTTAGTGAGCTACCCCAAACTACTACATACCATACAAAACAAATAAAACACATACTGGACCTTGCCCACTTTATCAGACCGAAATCCGGAAAGTGCATCGGACCGAAGTCTGGAATTTGCATCGGACCAAAGTCTGGAACTAACCAGGGCCTTGACCTCTGCATCGGGCCGAAGTCCAAAAACTGCATCGGACCAAAGTCCGGAAACTGACTAAATATAGCATAGCATAATCATAACACATATATTGCATACTGCATCGGATCGAAGTCCGGAATACATAACAAAAAGACATGCTTGAATCACAAAGACATCAAGTACACCAACTACTGCATCGGGCCAAAGTCCGGAACTACTGCTAACTAAACGGGTTAGCATTGTGGCCGTAGACCCATTCCTACTGGAAGGATACTCACCTCGTAACGCTGGCTGCTGAGATGTTAAATCTGAAATTGGTTGACTGCTGCTCCGGAACTCCTCGGCTACAAATCCCAAAAAGGCTAGATCAGGTACTGATAACTACCCTCAGGGTAAAATGACTATTTCACCCCTGGTCAAAGTCAACTTCTTGGTCAAAGTCAACTTTCAGTTAACTGAACTCGCTGAGTTGGGCCGCCAACTCGCTGTGTCCTAACACCTTTTCTAATCCTTTACTCGCTTCTAGTCGTCGAGTGTGGCAAAGATTCGACGAGTTCTTCTTCGATACAAACATCGAGTCCATCTTCATCTAACTCACCGAGTTGTATGAACAACTCGTTGAGTCCTCCTTCATCCTATGAATGTGTCCAGTCTTCGACTCGCCGAGTTGTATGAACAACTCGTCGAGTCTATTCTTGAGTCAAGAAGATTTCCCTGGACTCGCCGAGTCAGGGTGTCGACTCTCTGAGTCCCTTCATTACTAGATTTGAGCTCTAACTCACCGAGTCCATTTCCCACTCACTGATTCCACCCTAAACTCTCAAATGGGGAAAAATCGGGGACTCACGACTCAACTCGTCGATTCTGAAGAACAACTCGCCGAGTCTCATGCATGCCATTAATATATAGTCGATTTTGCTCGATTCCAATGCATCTAATTCATAGATCTGGGTTCCTAGGACTGGTTTCACACGTAAAGTTTCTAAGTTTACGTGCATGCATGCTCATATGAAGTTCGAATACGCAATAATGAGCTAGAAGAGGAGATCTTGGTTTCGAATGGGAATTTAGCTCAACAGAGGTGGCAACCTTAAGCTTAAGGAGTTCCGAAATGCTTAGATCTGAAGCCCATTCATCATAACTACTCTTAAATCGACATCAATGTCTAGAAATGGCTCAAAAACAACACTAGCAAGCTTTTAAGGAGATCTACATGATAACAAATAAAGATTCGAGCTTTATACCTCAATGGAAACTGGAATGACACAAGAAACTCGGATCTTCTTTGCTCTTTTTGAAAACCCCTCTCTTCTCTTATTCTTCTAACTCCAAAATGCACCAAAATCCTTCACAAGGTGATAAATACTCCAAGAATGCTTAAAGGAAAGGTAGGGTTTAGTAAGGGACGTTCTGTGGGTGATGGAGGCTGCTTTTGGGCGCATAGAGTTGTTTAAATAGGGTGCAAACCCTTGAAATTAGGGTTTCATTCAGACTGGCAGACTCGCCGAGTCTAAGAATATGGACTCGTCGAGTCGCCAAATTAATCCGCGTGCCAATCTCATCTCTACTCGACGAGTTGGGCTACTGACTTGTCGAGTACCCCTTAAGAAATGAAAATTACTTTATTTAAATCGCATACCTGAAATGGGGTGTTACAACTCTCCCCCACTTATTTTAGACTTCATCCTCGAAGTCTGCTAGTGCTGAATCCAAAAATAACTCTGGATAATGCTCGCTCATCTCCTCCTTGGTCTCCCACGTCCACTCTGAACCCTTTTGGTGCTGCTACTGCACCTTCACTAGCTGAACCACCTTGTTCCTCCAGGTCTTCATCTTCTGATCCAATATTGCAACTGGTCTCTCAATATAATTTCGGTTGGTATCAACCCGAATATCCTCCATTTGCACGACTGCTGACTCGTCCACTAAACACTTCCTCAATTGGGAAACATGGAAAGTGTTGTGGATCTGGCTAAGCTTTGTTGCAAGATCCAATCGATAAGTAACCCAACCTACCCGAGCCGAAACCCTAAAAGGACCAATAAATTTGTGCCCCAACTTGCCCCGCTTCTGGAACCTGATAACACCCTTCCAGGGTGATACTTTCAGGAGGACCATATCGCCCACCTGAAACTCCAAGTCTAAATGCCTCCTATCGGCGTCACTCTTCGTCCGACTCTGAGCAGTCTGCAGTCTGCTACGGACCTGCTGAATCAACTTTGTGGTCTTGAGCACCACCTCAGTGCTCCCAATGACCCTCTGACCAACCTCTCCCCAACAAATTGGGGTCCTACACTTCCTTCCATAAAGCATCTCGAAAGGAGGGCGGTTAATGCTAGCGTGGAAACTGTTGTTATATGAAAATTCCACTAATGGAAGATACATATCCTAACTGCCACCAAAATCTAGTACACATGCCCGAAGCATGTCCTCGAGAGTCTAAATCGTCCTCTCGCTCTGCCCCTCCGTCTGAGGGTGGAAAGCGGTGCTGAAGTGAAAAAGATTCCTCATCTCGTCATGAAAACTCTTTCAAAATCTAGAAGTGAACCGGACGTCTTGATCTGATAGTACTGATACAGGCAGTCCATGCCGCGCCACCACCTCACGCACATAAATATCAGATAGCTTCTCGGCCAATATGCTCTCCTGAATCAGTATGAAATGCGTGCTCTTGGTCAGCCGATCCACTATGACACAAATCGAATCAACTCTACGTGCGGTCCTGGGAAGCTTAGTGATGAAATCCATAGTGATATCCTCCCATTTCCACACGGGAATGTCTAATGGCTGCATCTTTCCGTGGGGCCTCTGGTGCTCCTCCTTGACCATCCTGCAGGTCAGACATCTCTCCACATACCAAGCTACCTCCCGCTTCATTCAAGGCCACCAATAATCGGGTCGAAGATCTCTGTATATCTTTGTCGCCCCTGGGTGGATGGAGAAACGGGACTTATGAGGCTCATCCATCAACACCTGCCGTACGCCGCCCCAGTACGGTACCCAAACTCTCCCATGAAGGGTCAACAATCCTCAACTTTCATAGTCAAAGGAGGCGACTCATCCCATAATCCTCTCACACTTCTGCCTTTCCTCCTTCAGGCCTTCAACATGTGCCTCTCTAATCTGCTCCAACAAGGGAGTAATCACTCTCATCCTTAAACAAATATCCCTGATCGGGGCTGCTACTGCCTTGCGACTCAGGGCGTCGGCCACTATGTTGGCCTTACCTAGATGATAAAGGATCTCACAATCATAATCATTTACCACGTCTAACCATCGGCATTGCCTCATGTTCAAATTTGGCTGATCCATGAGGTACCTCAATCTTGGCCGGATCTACTAGTATACCCTTCTGGTTGACGAGGTGCCCAAGGAACTTCACTTCGCGCAACCAGAACTCACACTTGGAGAACTTCGCGAAAAATCTCTCCCTCCTCAAAGTCTCTAGCACCTCCCTCAGGTGCTCCTCGTGCTGCTCCTGAGTCATGGAATAGACCAAGATGTCGTCAATAAACACTACCACAGACTGATCCAACATTGGCTTGCATACGCGGTTCATGATATTCATGAATGCGGCTGGAGCGTTGGTGAGCCCAAACGACATCACCACAAGCTCATAATGACCATAACAAGTCCTAAAAGTTGTCTTCTGCATATCTTCCCCTCTGACCCGCATCTGATGATACCTAGAGCGCAATTCAATCTTTAAGAACCAAGATGCTCCCTGAAGCTAATCAAATAAGTCGTCTATCCTTGGAAGTGGGTAACGATTCTTCACCGTTACCTTATTTAACTCCCAGTAATCTATGCACATACAGTGCGACCCGTCCTTCTTCTTCACAAATAGGATCGGGGTTCCCTAACGTGAACTGCTTAGCCTGATAAAACCTTGTCTAACAGCTCATGCAGCTGCGTAGACAACTCCTGCATCTCTAGAGGAGCCAACCGATATGGTGCCTTGGCTATTGGAGCCGCACCAGGAACCAGATCAATCCTGAACTCAACCTGTCTCTCCGGAGGTATCCCAGGCAAATCCTCCGGGAATACGTCCGAGTAGTCTTGCACTGCTGGTACATCGTCGACTGTTGCCTTGCCCTTCACCCGAGCATCTAAAACATAGGCGACGAACCCCGCACAACCCTGCTGAAAGAAGTGCCTCGCTCTCGCTGCTGTACAAAGAATTGGTCTGCGCTGTGGCCTCTCGCCCTGAATCACTAACTCTCCCCCACTGGGAGTGCAAACCCTCACTAACTATAGTTCACAATAAATCACTGCCCCATTGGGGCTCAGCCAATCCATGCCTACTATAACCTTGTTCCCTCATAGACGAATAGGAACCAGGTCTACCGAAAACTGCTCATCGAATAACCGAAGCGAACACCCCTTCTGCACTCCCGTGACCCTGACGGTCTTGTCATCATCTATCTCAACCTCAAGTGGACAATCCAGCTACCCCGGAGCTCTGCTAAACCTCTTGCTAAGAGCAAGTGAAACAAATGATCAGGTAGCCGTAGAATCAAACAAGACTGTAGCTGAAATGCCGTTCACAATGAACAACCCTATACAAAAACATATAATCATGAGAAACAATCAATATCAATAAAGAGATAAGAGAAAGATACATATCCTTCATGACATCAGGAGTCGCTCCCGCCTCCTTTGCTGTCAACTGAAAAGCTATACTCTTCACCACTGGTGCCTAACTCCGGACCTGACGGCCGTCTGTAATCCTCAATGTTGCAGGGGAAAGTGATACTACCTTCTCTGCTGCTGCCAAACTCAGACACTGGGACTTTTTATGTCCCCTCTGATTGCAATGGAAGCAAATCAAATCAGATGCCATTGTGGTGATAGTAGTTGTACAATCTATACTCATATGCCCGGTCCGACCGCACTTGTAGCAACCGGCACTACCTGCCTTGCACGCCCCTTCGTGAAATCTCCCACACTTGCCACACCGATTGTGGCTCTACTCTCCTCTAGATCTATAATCTGATACCTTGGGCTCTTTGCTCGAACCCCTAGTGCCAGATGCCACCTCTGGCTTCATCTTCTTCTCAATCTCTAAATCAATCTCTCTCTCTCTCTCTCTCTCTCTCTCACGAGCCCTAGCAATCATGCCATCCAACGTTTTACAGTTGGACCGACTCACAAATTGGAGGATATCACCCCGCAACATCTCATGATAACGAGCATTCTTCATTTCCTCATCAGTTGTGTAGTGAGGAACAAGAAGAGCCCTCTCCCTAAACTTGACGGTAATCTCTGCCACTGTCTCTATAGTCTGAGTAAGATCCTGAAACTCCCTCGCTAACTGTTGCACCTTAATAAACGGTGCAAACTCGGCTCTGAACCTGGTAACAAAATCGGCCGAAGTCATTGCATCAAGAGTTGCTTCATCCCCAATGACATGTCCGATCTCCTCCTACCAATCTCTTGCCCTGTCCTTCAGGAGACAGGATGCTAGTCTAACCTTGTTCCTCTCGGTACATCTGCTAGTGCGGAAGCATTGGCGACATCCGCCAACCACCTAGTACTCGCAATTGGATCCCGCGCCCCATGATAGCCAGGAGCTCCACAAGCTCTGAAGTCCCTAAAAGTGAGTGCGCATGACCCCATCATGGTTGCCACCTCAACATGGAATGTGCTCAACCTCTCATCCATCAGCTCCAAAAAACCCTCCTTGATCGAACCAAAGATCAGAAGAGTCTGATCAAGTATGATACGAGTAATCTCTGAAGAGAAAAACTCCCTCGTCTGCTCATCCAAATGCTCGGCCCCTGAGCCTGATCCTGATCCCTCATCGGCACTTGAACTGTCGGTGGTCTAGGGCGCAAAACCACCATTCAGAAGCTCATAACGACAACGTCAGAAATACTGATACATCTCAAGGGATTGCTACTACTACAAGTTTCCTGGTCTTGCCTTGACCTTCCTTGATTCAAGTACAGATCCTCTACTTTCAGTAGTACGGGCCCACACTACCTTCCACATCTATTTGTAGTTTCCTCAAGAACTGCCTCGACTCCACCAAGTGACTACTACTATTACTGATCTCTGCTACTCTCATCCTAGGCTTACCCTAGGAAAATCTCTGACCCAAACCAGTCCTCAGCTGCTGAAGGCCTCCTTGTAATGCCAATTAGCCATCACCTGAATACCATCACATGTAACGAGTCTCAGATAATCCTTCGAGTAAAAGACTCATCCCCACAACGGTTAGACTCAGACAAGAGCTGCGTAATAGGGAAAAATCCAACACTCTGACATTATTCAACCCTGATAATATGTGATGTGACCTATTCACCTAATGGATAACTCCTATCACTCAGAGTCCTACAAAGCACAAAGCAAGCAGCATTCGAACACATGAACTACTCAAGCAAATTTATTCTCATAACGAGAAACTATACTAGCATTCAATGCTTAGCTCATACTATCAGGAATAACCTAAACATGCTATCCTACTACTGTCTACTCAATACTAGCATGCAATTCTCATAAAGTTGAAACACGTATAGCAAGCACATAAGGCATCCCCCTAGATCCTTAGTCCTATTCTAGCATGCTGTTCTACTGAAACTGAAACTGATAATCATAACATAAACTTGTATCGGTAATTTGGGAGTACTTACTTGAGATCGGCTGATCGCATGCACAATAGCCTTTTCTCATTTTAAAAAAATTATTTTTCTTTCTAGGTTCTCTTTCAAAAATATTTTCGAAAATGTTTTTCTTTTAAAATCTTTTACCATTTCCTTAGTTTGAGTTCAGACACACCCAAAAGTGTGCCCGAATCCCTCAAACCAAGGCTCTAATACCAACTTGTAACATCCGAAAAATACCACCGAAATTTTTTTATTTGAAAACATAAGTAAAACCATAATATATATATTTCATATAACAAACCACAAAGCATGTGTCTTAAAATGTCATATCAAAATAGATCAAATAAAAAACTAAGTCAAATATGTCAAAATATTAGAGTGAACTCCTAGGCTAACTGAAATTGTGGTGTGTGCCATGCCATCAACCCGAGCTCTTCCCCTTACTAGAGGAAGTGATGGGTTTTGAGCATTCTAACACTTCCTAAGTGTACATGCAACCCTAATAACCTTGGATCTATGTTTGTCTAATTATCATGCAAAGTTGAATTCCAAGGTTATATTCCTATCTAGCATACATGGGGAACAATTTTAACTTGAATCATAGATAGAATAACTTACCTTGTTGTTGCTTGTGTTCCTTGAAACCTTGTGAGCCTAGCACCCCAAGTGTGATGCCTCAAATGCTTCACACAACACCAAATGCTCTTGGAAAGACTCTTGAGATAACACACACTTCTCAAAATCGGCCATGCCCTCTTGTTTCCTTAGTAGTAGTGCCGATTTTGGTGGAGAATATGCTTCTTATATAGTGTTGACACATCTAGGGTTACACCATGTAAACCCTAATGTGTCATGACTCTTCATTTCCATGACCCATGGGTTTGTAACTCCCATGGAGCATCCATGGAGCATCCTATGGGTAGAACCCAACTTGATAATCCATGGAGCCTCTTAGCCCACTATACAAGATATGGATGATTTACACAATCAACCCATATATTTAATTAGTTATCCTTTGATCACTTAATTAATTCCAAATTAATTCTTTGATCAACTAATCAAATAATATTATTAATATATTAGAACTTATAATATATTAATAATCTCCACGTGTTATTTCTCTCATTTAGTCTATCCAATTGCATGGTGCCATGCAACCCAAATGGACCATGCCGGGTCGGGTCAAGTACAAGCCCGAAATAGTTATGGACTTAGACACCTTATCCAACAGTCTCCCACTTGGATAAGTCTAATAACTATATCTCTAGTACTTCAGGAACCGACCGGCAATCGTAGCTCTTTACAAGGTTTCTCGAAACTTGAGAAGATGATGGTACGCCATTTAAGATAAGTGATCATATAATCCTCCGTTCTAGATATCAGCCGGACAAATACATGGAACATAGTCTTGCTTATTGTCCAGCATTTGTTTCCCGATTTCCGATTTGTTTGACATAGAACTTAATTGAACACATCAACTTAGTTCTGACCGGGCCCGGTACATGGGTCAAAACAAAATCATCGAGGGGCCCAGATATCAACTTCTAATCCAAGAAGGAACAGATAAACTTCGACTCATATGTTTGTTCTACCACTCATTGAATTACACACAAAAGTACGTTTTATAACATCGAGTTACCAATGCGGTTTCGTACAGTCAATGCATAACCAACTTGTAAGTAACAAATCATATCTCTAGGTTTGAAGACTTATATGATATTACCGTCTCACGATCACTCGAGATAGAATTCCATGAAGTGATTCCAGTGAGCGTGGGTTGAGTCCAATGCTCAGAACTTATGAGCACTCATGATTGTTGTAGCCTTGTCCAACACCTTGGACCTCTACAACCCATCATGACAGTCTTGATTCATACCTACTTCCGACATATGACCGACTGTGGAGGTTTGAATAATATGTTACACCAAACAAAATTATTCTGGAAGTCAAAACATGCAAAAGAAATATAGTAAACGATTGACAAGAGATAGCAACACTTTACTCATAAATAAAACACCTTTTATTCATCATCAAATGTCAATTACACTTTACAAATTTCTGAGTTATCTAACTACTAAAACTTATATCATCCTTCAGCCCTATGCTCCGAGCATGCTGGAGATGCTTAACCCTACTCAGTCCCTTTGTGAGGGGATCTGCTGGGTTCTCATCCGATGATACCCTCTTTGCCACGAGGAGTCCTTCTTCGATCCGATGTCTAATGAAATGGTATTTTCTGTCGATGTGTCTGGATCTCCCATGATCCCTTGGTTCCTTGGCTAAGGCAACAGCACTTTCACTATCACAGAAAATTTCCATTGGCTCTTTAATAGCTGGTACAACTCCAAGGTCTCCAATGAAGTTCTTCAGCCATATCGCTTCCTTTGCTGCTTCACTAGCTGCAATATACTCTGATTCACAAGTAGAATCAGCCACTGTCTCTTGCTTGGAACTCTTCCAAGAAATTGCTCCTCCGTTTAGGGTAAAGACCCAGCCCGACTGAGAGCGGAAATTATCCCTATCAGTCTGGAAGCTAGCATCACTATACCCTACAACTCTCAAGTTATCACTCCCACCGAGGGTAAGGACCCAGTCCTTAGTCCTCCGTAGGTACTTGAGGATATTCTTTACCGCAGTCCAGTGTGCCTTGCCAGGGTTCGCCTGATACCTGCTAACCATGCTCAAGGCAAAAGCTACATCGGGTCGAGTACACGTCATAGCATACATGATCGATCCTACAGCCGAAGCATAAGGTGTTCGACTCATTTCTGCTATCTCAGCCTCAGTGCTAGGGCTTTGTGTCTTACTCAACCTGGTGTTACTCTGGATGGGTAACTCTCCTTTCTTGGAGTCCTGCATGCTGAATCTCTTCAGCACCTTATCCAAGTAGGTACTCTGACTAAGTCCAATTAGTCTTTTACTCCGATCTCTCAAGATTCTTATCCCTAGAATATAGGCAGCTTCACCAAGGTCCTTCATAGCGAAACACTTCCCAAGCCAGGACTTTACTTCCTGCAGGGTTGGAATGTCGTTTCCTATGAGTAGTATGTCATCCACATACAATACCAAGAAGCTAACTATACTCCCACTAGCCTTGACATACACACAAGATTCATCTTCACTCTTAGAAAAGCCAAATTCCTTGACCTTTTCATCAAAGCAAAGATTCCATCTGCGAGGTGCTTGCTTCAATCCATAAATGGATTTCTCAAGCTTACACACTCTATTAGGGTACTCATTGCTGACAAAACCCTCTGGCTGACTCATGTAAACATCTTCAGCCAACTTCCCATTAAGGAAAGCGGTTTTGACATCCATCTGCCATATTTCATAATCATGAAACGCAGCTATGGCTAACAGAACCCGAATAGACTTAATCTTGGCTACCGGAGAAAAGGTCTCATCATAGTCCACTCCAGGAATTTGAGAGAAGCCCTTTGCAACCAGTCTAGCCTTATAAGTGTGTACTTTACCATCCATGTCGGTCTTCTTCTTGAAGACCCATTTGCACCCTACTGTCTTACGACCTGGTACATTTTCAACCAAGTTCCAAACTTGATTGTCATACATGGATTGTATCTCGCTATCCATAGCCTCTTTCCATTTAGCAGACTCGGGGCCTGCCATGGCTTCCTCGTAGCTGTTAGGGTCATCTTGACTTACCAGTGTCTCATCACTAATAAGTGTCTCACCTTCTGCAGTAATATGGAATCCATAGTAATGCTCAGGTGCACTCCTAACTCTCGTGGAACGTCTCAGAGGTACAGATTTGTCAATTTGCTCAACAGGAGTTTCCTCCTCAAGTTGAGGGCTAGAGTTTGAAGTTCCTTCACCGCTTGATTCTTGAATTTCTTCAAGATCAATTTGCCTCCCACTGTCTCCTTGGCTTATAAACTCTCTTTCTCGAAAGACTCCTCTTCTTGCTACAAAGACCACATTGTCACTAGGTCTGTAGAAGAGGTAACCAAAGGAATGCTGTGGGTAGCCGATGAAAATACACCTCTCGCTTCGAGGTTCGAGCTTATCATGAGTCTCGCGTCTCACGAAAGCCTCGCAACCCCAAATCTTGATGTGGTCTAGTTTAGGTACTTTACCAGTCCACATCTCGTGAGGAGTTTTGGCAACTTTCTTTGTAGGGACTAGATTGAGGATATGGGCGGCAGTCTTTAAGGCATACCCCCAGAATGAGATTGGTAGCGTAGCTCCACTCATCATGGAACGAACCATATCCAACAAGGTTCGATTACGCCTCTCAGCCACACCATTCAACTGTGGTGTCCTGGGAGGTGTCAATTGTGAGACTATCCCACATTCCCTTAGATAGTCGAGGAACTAAGATACTCACCACCACGATCGGATCGAAGCATCTTAATGTTCCTGCCCAATTGATTCTCGACTTCCTGTTTAAATTCCTTAAACCTCTCGAAAGTCTCTGACTTATGCTTGATCAAGTAGACATATCCATATCTACTATAATCATCAGTAAAAGTCAAATAATAACGATTAGCATCCCTTGTGGCATGTTTGAATGGTCCACACACATCCGTGTGTATAAGGTCCAACAAACCTTCACCCCTCTCACATGAACCTGTGAAGGGTGACTTTGTCATTTTTCCAAGTAAGCATGATTCGCAACTATCATCTGACTTTAGGTCAAACGACTCCAAGACTCCATCTTTTTGGAGTTGGCCTATGCGTTTCTTGCTTATATGTCCAAGACGACAATGCCATAATGATGCTTTATCCAAGTTATTATTAGTAGAATCAATACACAAAACATTATTTCCCAAGTTATCTACAACAGATACAGCTTCATACACACCATCACAAGGTAATGCTTTAAAATAAAAGACATTATTATAGAAAACTTCTATAGAACCAACTTCATTATTAAATGAAAAGGTAAACCCTTGTTTGTACAAAGCATGAAAGGAAATAATATTTCTTGCCATTCCTGGCGAATAACAACACTTATTCAAATCTAAACTAAACCCACTACTTAGCGATAAAGTATAAACTCCAATCTTGGTAACAGGTATAACTTTCCTATTCCCCATGATCAAGTTTATCCTTCCTTGCTCCACATCCTCACTTCTTCTTAGTCTATGCAAGTCACAACAAATGTGAATACCACACCCGGTATCAAGGACCCAAGAATTAGAATGGGGTGAGTTATTAGAAATGATAGTGTAAATACCTGCATGGTTGGGTTTAACTTTCCCATCCTTCACATCTTGCTGGTATTTTGGGCAGTTCTGCTTCCAATGAGCTTTTTCATGGCAATAGAAGCATTCAGCCTCTTTTGGGTCAGAAGAAGGAGTAACGAAACCTTTCTTGGTTCTACTTGAAGAAGAGCCATCAAGGGTCCGAACCTTGGTACCCTTAGAAGAGCTCTTTCTCTTCCTCCCTCGATTCTTCCCGATTGCCAAAACCGGAGTAGAGTTTTGAGTAGGAGTGATAGCAACCGACTTCCCCTTAAGACCTGTTTCTGCGGTCTTGAGAAGTCCCTGAAGTTTGCTGAGGGTGACTTCTTCCTTGTTCATGTGATATGTCATGCGGAATTGATCATAGCACGATGGTAAGGAATGCAAAATAATATCTATTGCAAGATCCTCCGGGAAGTTCACATTAAGCTTCAGCAAACGATCCACATACCTTTGCATTTTCTGCATGTGGCTCGTGACGGATTCCCCGTCCTTCATCATGGTTGTTATCATGGAGCAGATGATCTCATACCTCTCTTGTCTTGCACTTTGATGGTATCTTTCCATCAAATCTTGGTGCATGTCATAAGGGTAGAAATCTTCATAAGACTTTTGGAGTTCTGCTGTCATCGTGGCCGTCATGATGCAAGCCACTTTCGTAGCATCCCTTTCATGCGCCCGAAATTCAGCGATCTCCTGAGGAGTTGCAGTGGACTCATTAATCTCCTTAAGCTCCTTGTCAAGGACATATTCTTTGTCCTCGTAGCGGGTAATCATCCTGATGTTTCTGATCCACTCATTAAAGTTGGATCCATCAAAGGTGACTTTCCCACACAAGTTCATAAGGGAAAAGGAGCCATTAGGATTAGAGCCAGAAGCATTATTGAAAGACATCTGAAGGAAAGAGGACAAGATTAGTTTAGATATAAGAGAGTCCTTAATAAAACACCCAAATGTATTATTAAGGCTAGGATCCAATCACAATATAATATAACTTAGAAGAGGTATGCCGTAATCTAAGCTATATCATATTTGAAAGGTAGGTGAATGACGATTCACCAATTTCCACCACGAAAACCGCAATATTTTACTATTAGGTTTTTTGAATGGTTCTTAGAAATTCCTAGATTCTTTGAGATTCAATGAACTTTTCAAAGGCATGTTTCAATCTCGAGTGTGCCCTCCAAGTTTTGTGACTGGGATACCGAGGATCACAAAACGAGGTGTGAAGTAACCATGCAAATCACTTGGTACCCTTAAAGTTTATCACTCAATCGATGTGCCGGTTAACCACACACGCTCCATCGATACTATAATAAACCCTAAGTCACCCTTTACCTACCTTGTTAAGTCCAAGTTAGTGTGCCGGTTAACCACACACGCTCCACCAACGACTTAATCAAAGTGTAAAGTGTAATTTCATGGAATAGCACCTTATTCACATTTTTCCTAAAGTAACTAAGATTGGGAATTTAATAAAACATTTAGTTACTTTATAATATTCATCATACTTTGAATGAGAATTAATAAGTCCTTGTCTTACCCGTTCGGCTAACGACCCTCCACCGATCAAGCAAGCGGTGGGTGAGAGTGGACACCCATTAAGTCACCATTTTATAGGCAACAACCTTATACCCACCTTATAGACCGGCTTCGTGAATGAGGCGTACTAGCGGTAAGACGACTTTGTTCTTATACATATATATATATATATAATTATTAAATCATAATAATATAAGTATAAGGGTTGAATTTTAACTTTTAAAATTCTAGGGGTTGGAACTAAAGTTTTAACTTAACTTTACTTGTTCCAAAACTTGAGGGCAAGTTTTGTAAACTTTCAAAACTTTTCATTTCTTGTAACTTATGAGTTTAATAGAGTAATAAAATGAGAACTTTTCATTTTTCTAACTCTTGTGTTCTTTTAATGGTTTTTTTAATCCAAGAGACTTTTGGTTTTCCATAACTTGAGGACAAGTTATGGACTCCATTAAAACACATTATGATCATGAATTAATCTACCACATAGGTTACAAATAATTCCTATGATCATCTAAACATCATAAGAACAAGAACATGAATATGAACACTTTCAAGAATCAAAATCACATTTAATCTTTGTAATTTTGATAACTAGTTGTTGTAAATGAGTTAGAAAAGACATTACACCTTCTAAAATAAGTTTTCAAGTACCAAAACATTTTAGGGTAATGATTCTAATTCATTTCCAGCAACACAAGTCGAAATTCTGCACTCTGTCGACCCTACTCGCCGAGTGCATAAACCTACTCGCCGAGTAGGTTGAAGATACACATGAACTCGTCGAGTCCTCCCCATGGACTCGCCGAGTCCATCAGTCAGACAGCAAGATTTTCGACTTTCTTCAACTTTTAAGCACAAATAACAAACAAACAAGCCTAGGCTCTGATACCACTGATGGGTTTTGAGCATTCTAACACTTCCTAAGTGTACATGCAACCCTAATAACCTTGGATCTATGTTTGTCTAATTATCATGCAAAGTTGAATTCCAAGGTTATATTCCTATCTAGCATACATGGGGAACAATTTTAACTTGAATCATAGATAGAATAACTTACCTTGTTGTTGCTTGTGTTCCTTGAAACCTTGTGAGCCTAGCACCCCAAGTGTGATGCCTCAAATGCTTCACACAACACCAAATGCTCTTGGAAAGACTCTTGAGATAACACACACTTCTCAAAATCGGCCATGCCCTCTTGTTTCCTTAGTAGTAGTGCCGATTTTGGTGGAGAATATGCTTCTTATATAGTGTTGACACATCTAGGGTTACACCATGTAAACCCTAATGTGTCATGACTCTTCATTTCCATGACCCATGGGTTTGTAACTCCCATGGAGCATCCATGGAGCATCCTATGGGTAGAACCCAACTTGATAATCCATGGAGCCTCTTAGCCCACTATACAAGATATGGATGATTTACACAATCAACCCATATATTTAATTAGTTATCCTTTGATCACTTAATTAATTCCAAATTAATTCTTTGATCAACTAATCAAATAATATTATTAATATATTAGAACTTATAATATATTAATAATCTCCACGTGTTATTTCTCTCATTTAGTCTATCCAATTGCATGGTGCCATGCAACCCAAATGGACCATGCCGGGTCGGGTCAAGTACAAGCCCGAAATAGTTATGGACTTAGACACCTTATCCAACAGGAAGTACCTGAAAATAAAATTTAAACTGTAAGCACAAAGCTTAGTAAGCTCCGCCAAACTATCACATACCATACAAAACATATAAAACACATACTGAGCCTTGCCCACTGCATCAGACCGAAATCCAGAAATTTCATTGGACCGATGTCCGGAAATTGAATTGGACCGAAGTCTGGAACTAACCAGGGCCTTGCCCTCTGCATCGAACGAAGTTTAGAAACTGCTTCGGACTGAAATCAGGAAACTGCATCGGACCAAAGTCCGAAAACTGCATCGGACCGAAGTCCGAAAACTGCATCGGACCGTAGTCCGAAACTAACCAGGGCCTTGCCTTCTGCATCGGACTGAAGTCCGGAAACTAACTGAATAGCATAGCATAATCAGAACATATATATTGCATACTGCATCTGACCGAAGTCCAGAACACATAACACAAAGACATGCTTGAATCACAAATACATCAAGCACACTAACTAATGCATCGGACCAAAGTCCGGAACTACTACTAACTAAACGAGTCGGCATTGTGGCGGTAGACTCGTTCCTACTGGAAGGAAACTCACCTCGTAACGTTGGCTGCTGAGATGCTGAATCTGAAACTGACTAACTGCTGCTCCGGAACTCCCCGACTACAAATCCCAAAAACACTAGATCAGGTACTTATAACTGCCCTCAGGGTAAAATGACTATTTTACCCCTGGTCAAAGTCAACTTCCTGGTCAAAGTCAAAATTCAGTTGACTGGACTCGCCAAGTTGAGCTGCCAACTCGCCGGGTCCTAACACCTTTTCTAATCCTTTACACGCTTCAACTTGTCGAGTTTGGCAAAGACTCGACAAATTCTTCTTTGATACAAACATCGAGTCCATCTTCATCCGACTCACCGAGTTGTATGAACAACTCGTCGAGTCCTCATTCATCCAATGAATGTGTTCAGTCTTCAACTCGCCGAGTTGTATGAACAACTCGTCGAGTCTGTTCTTGAGGCAAGAAGATTGCCTTGGACTCGTCGAGTCCGGGTGTCGACTCTTCGAGTCCCTTCATTACTAGATTTGAGCTCTAATTCATCGAGTCCATTTCCCACTCATTGATTCCACCCTAAAGTCTTAAATGGGGAAAAATCGGGGACTCGCGACTCGAATCGTCGAGTCTGAAGAACAAATTGCCGAGTCTCATGCATGCCATTACTATATAGTCGATTTTGCTCGGTTCCAATGCATCTAATTCGTAGATCTGGGTTCCTAGGACTGGTTTCACACGTAAAGTTTCTAACTTTACGTACATGCATGCTCATAAGAAGCTCAAATACGCAATAATGAGCTAGAAGAGGAGATCTAGTTTTGGAATGGGAATTAAGCTCAACAGAGGTGGCAACCTTAACCTTAAAGAGTTCCAAAATGCTTAGATCTAAAGCCCATTCATCATAACTACTCTTAAATCGACATCAATGTCTAGAAATGGCTCAAAAACAACACTAGCAAGCTTTTAAGGAGATCTACATGATAACAAGCAAAGATTCGAGCTTTGTACCTCAATGGAAACTGGAATGATACAAGAAACTCGGATCTTCTTTGGTCCTCTTGAAAACCCCTCTCATCTCTTCTTCTTCTAAATCCAAAATGCACCAAAATCCTTTACAAGGTGAGAAATACTCCAAGGATGCTTAATGGAAAGCTAGGGTTTAGTAAGGGGCATTCTGTGGGTGATGGAGGCTTCTTTTAGGCGCATAGGGTTGTTTAAATAGAGTGCAAACCCTTGAAATTAGGGTTTCATCCAGACTGGCAGACTCGCCGAGTCCAAGAATATGGACTCGTCGAGTCACCAACTTAATCCGCGTGCCAATCCCGTCTCTACTCGACTAGTTGGGCTACTGACTCGTCAAGTACCTCTTAAGAAATGAAAATTGCTTTATTTAAATCGCATACCAGAAATGGGCGATTACAAGAAGTTAGCCTAGGAGTATCTATCGTTGAAGCAAACGACAAACTCAGTGAAGGAGATCACCAAGATGTTTACAAAGAGAGACCTTTTCTGCCCCGAGTATGCTGCTTTGGAGCAGGTCTAGATGTCAAGTTACTTGGGAATGCTTAAGATTGTGTTCAAGGAGTTTGTCTCGACCCAATAGTATAGTTCTACTTCCGAGTTGTAGTCATTCGCTCGAAGGAGAGAGATTGAGATTGAGACCCAGATAAGAGAGAAGAGGAAGACCCCATATCAGTCAAAAATGGGAACAAAGTGGTTCAATCTCATCGATTCTCGATCTTGAGGCCTGAAGGGCCGCACTTATGGCAAGTGCGGGAATGGCATTTTGCAAGGGACTGTCGTCAGTAGGCTCTGTCACCAAGCATCAATATTCTTTACCACTGTGATCAGGTTGGCCATGTGAAGGCCAGTTATCCATTGCTTGCTAAAAAGTTGGTGTAGGAGCCAACTTCGATCACTCTTTGGATCATAGATGTGCATTAGGAGAGGGATGAGGCTAGGGGTGTAAATGAGACGAGACAGCTCACAAGAAACTCGAGCTCGGCTCGGAAAATACTCAAAATCGAATCGACTTTTATCGAGTCAAGATCGAGCTCGAGTTACTCGAGTACCTTATCGATCCGAGCTTGAGTAGTTAAATACCCGGTTCAGTAGGCTCGCGAGCTTAATTGAGTATTTAAAAAATTAAATTTTTACCCTTTATATACTTTTAAATTATTAAATATTTCAACACTTTTGGCTTTTATACGTTGATTAGGGAGTAATGAATTAAGTTGCACTTCAAAAACTTTTGAGAATGTTTCTTTTCGTGGTTTTGGAGTGTGGAAAATGCAATCACACAAATGGTTGGTGCTATATTGACATTAGATGGTTTATTTAGATTTTTTTGTTATTTTGAAGAAAGTAAAAGCATGTGAAATGTTTTTAATTTGAGATGACTTTAACTTCTTTTTTTTTGTCAAACTGAACCGAGCTCGCGAGCCGAGCTTGATGGTATCAAGTATTTTGCGAGTCGAGTCTGAGCTTCAAATCTAAGCTCGAGGCGAGTTTGAGTCGAGCTTTAAGCTCGAGTATTTTAGATGAGTCGAGCTTCGAGCTTAGCAGTACTCAACTCGACTCAACTCGTTTACACCCCTAGCTGAGGCCCCGATGGCCAGGGGTTGTGATTTTCAGCTCTCATGAAAAGAGGCTAGGGCGGCGCCCAACATCTGCTAATCACTGCCTGCTCACAATGTGGTCCTTCACCCCATGATAATCTGGATCTCCACATGCCCGAAACTCCCTGAATATCAAAGAACGTGCTCCTGCTAGTGCCATCATCTCAGAATGAACAAGCTCAATCGTTCATCGAAAACCTCCATGATAACCTCCTTGACCGAGTTGAAGATCATAGGAGTCTGATCAAGAATGCAACGAGTAATCTCTGACGAGAGAAACTCCCTAGTCTGCTTATCGAACTTTCCAGCTTTGAATCCTGAGCCCGAGCCCTCCCCAACACCAGAACTGCCGGTAGGTCATCCTCATAATACTAATATAGTGAAAATAGACCATATACACCATCAGAACACACACATCAAAATATATATTTCGAGGAATCACAACTCCCCAAGCTCCCTGATTTTATCGTAGCTCTCCTTGAATCAATTATGGATCCTTTGCTTCCAGTAGTACGGTCCCATACAACCTTTCACACATATCCATACTTTCCTTAGGAATTTATTTGACTCAACCAAGTCACTCTATAACCATACAACCTTGCTTCATAGAGAAGGCTCCCAGCTGTAACACCGTAAATTTCAAAACCATTTATCTTTTAAAAAATTATAATTCTCAATACATATTTCACAAAACATCATTTACTAAAATCACAAAACATAGCTCCATGTTTAATAAAATGGTAATCCAGGATCCTCTTAACTCTTTCTCTAGTGTGTACAATCAAGCCGGTGCCGTCTCGCGATCCAAATAAGAAAAACCTGAAACACATAACACATAACACGGTAAGCATGAATGTAACGCCATAAAAAAATTAAACAATTTTTCGCAATTGTAAACACATTTTTAACAAAACCATTCATTCATAAAATGTCATATCATCATGTTTCTATTCACAAAATATCTCCCAAGATCAAAATACTTCAAATCCCATATGTGTGTGTGTACGAATCAAGTCGGCACCTTCCCGCGGTCATCACTGGTACCCAAAACACATAACACTGAACACTGTAAGCAAAAGTTTAGTGAGTTCCCCAAAATACCACACTCACACATAATAGCCACTCGAGGCTGTAACTTTGTTGACCCTCTGGTCAATGTGTCTCAGTGGGGCCCTCCAGCCCCAACTCTCTGTGGGCCCTCTGGCCCTAACTCTAGGGACCCGTAAGTCCCAACTCTATAACTCTGAATCATGCATATCACATATCACCATAAATCACAACACATAAATAACATGCAATCACACTGGCATATAACTCTATAGTACTCTGTCACATAACTCTATTACCATACTAGGTAAAGTATAGTGAGAAGACTCACCTCGGTATCTCGGTAAATATCTGACCCGGTAAACGCTGGCCTAGCCTCCGCCTAATCATATGAAATAAACACTCTATTTAATATAACTCTCAAAGGCTAGGCTTTGCTCTCTTATGACACTATCAGAAGGGTAAAAGACCATTTTACCCCTCTCATAACTCAAAGGCCCCACAATAGACCATACCCTAAAAGTCAACTCTCCGGGTTACGCTGCACATACCGGATGTGTACGCTGAGCGTACCCGGCTGCACCTTAGAATCGGGGAGCGCCACCAAGTACGCGGCGTGTACTAGGGATTACGCCCGACGTACTCCCCTGCTTCAGCCCTTTAGCTCTTGAGATCTTAAACAGTTAAGACCTACGTCAATATATTAGATCTGACCCCATCTAAGTCCATTAATCCATAAAGTTGATGACTTTAAGCCTTTGCATGGCTGAATAAGTCACCAACTCTCACAATGATCCAACCTTCAAGTCTAGAAGGCTAAATACACATGCATGACTTCAAACTAACATCCAAGATGGAAACATTATGAATCTAAATCACCAATAACACTGAAAGGGGACAGATCTCGGACCATGGAGCACTTTACACTCATAAAGTCTCCACCTTTGGGGTTTTTAGCCCTAAAAAGGGCACATACAATAACAACCAAAAGAAGAGGAAAGTTTTGAACTTTATACCTCCAAGTGTAGCCCTTTTCTCTGTAGATCTCAGATCCAAAATGGCACCTCAAGCTTTAGCTTCCAAGAACTCCCTTCCTTCTTCTTCACCAAGTCACTAAAGCACCAAGAAGCTCAAATCAACTCTCTCACACACTAAGGACGATGGGGCTCTCTTTTAGGGTTTCACTCACTGATATGGAGGCTAAGGAATGAGTCATAACACCCTATAAATATTGCACAAGGTGGATTAGGGTTTTTGCACCTGGGTCGGGTACGCCCGGCGTAACTCTAGGTACGCCCAACGTACCTTGGCGACTCTGCGTCCAAATTAAGCGATTGAGTACGCGCAACGTACCCCTATGGTACGCCCAGCGTACTCACTTGCTACAATCCCACCACTCAAGGTCTAAACATGCTCAAACATTAAAGAACAAGGATGAATGAAATATACCTGAATCTCGGGGTGTTACAATTCTCCCCCACTAGAACCAAATTTCGCCCTCGAAGTCTCATTCCTCGAACAACTCTGGATGCTGCCCTCGCATCTTCGACTCTGACTCCCAAGTCATCTCGGACCCCTTCCGATGTTGCCACTGAACCAAAACCAAAGGTACTTCCTTGTTCCTCAAAAGCTTGATTTTCCGATCTCCGATTGCCACCGGTCTCTCAGCATAATTCAGGCTCGCATCTACCTGAATATCCTCCAATGGTACCACTGCCGACTCATCGGCTATACACTTCCGCAATTGCAACACGTGGAAAGTGTCATGGATCTGACCTAACTCTACAGGTAGCTCCAACCGTTAGGCCACCCTGCCTACCCTTGCAATCACCCGAAAAGGACCGATATAACGGGGCCCCAACTTGCCCCTCTTCCTGAATCGGATCACTCCTTTCCAAGGAGAGACCTTTCCAAGGAGAGACCTAGAACTCGAGCTTGGACCGGCGCCTGTCCGCATAACTCTTCTGACGACTTTGAGCGGTCAATAACCTCTGCCTGACCTGCTGTATCTGCTCAGTCGTTTGCAGCACAATCTCTATACTACCCATAACACGCTGCCCGACCTCTCCCCAGCAAATGGGGGTCCGACACCTCCTCCCATACAACAGCTCAAAGGGAGGCATACCAATGCTCGAATGATGGCTCTTGTTGTAAGAAAACTCTGCCAAGGGAAAGTACGTGTCCCAACTCCCCCCGAAATCCAACACACATGCCCGGAGCATATCCTCGAGCGTCTAAATCGTCCGCTCACTCTGTCCGTCAGTCTGGGGGTGATATGCGATACTAAAATGCAACCTAGTACCCAACTCCTCGTGAAATTTCTTCCAGAATCTGGAAGTGAAACGCACATCTCGGTCCGAGACAATCGAGATCGGCACTCCATGCCGCGATACCACTTCTCTCACGTACATCTCTGCCAACTTCTCTGGGGAAGAGTTCTCACTGATAGCAAGGAAGTGAGCGCTCTTTGTCAACCTGTCCACAATCGCCCAAATTGCATCGACTCCCCTAGTAGTCCTTGGCAATTTGGTGATAAAATCCATGGTAATCTGTTCCCACTTCCATTCGGGAACCTCTAAAGGCCGCAACTTACCATGCGGTCGCTGGTGCTCGGCCTTAACCCTACGGCAGGTTAAGCACCTCTCAACAAACCACGTGACATCCCTCTTCATATAGGGCCACCAATACTCCTTCTTTAGATCTAAATACATCTTAGTGGCCCCAGGATGGATCGAGAACTTCGACCGGTGAGCCTCTTCCATCAAAATGGTATGCGTTCCTCCCACAAACAGTACCCCGATACGCCCCTGAAATGTTATAAGCCCCCGACTATCGGTAACGAACTCCGATACCAACCCGACAACTCGCTCTCTCTTCTGGCTCTCAGGCCGCACAGCCTCAGCCTGTGCTTCACGAATGGTGTCCAACACCGGAGCTATCACGGTCAATCTCAAACATACATCTCGCAATGGGGTGCTCTCCGCCTTGCGGATCAGTGCATCGGCTACAACATTAGCCTTGCCCGGGTGGTACAGGATCTCACAATCATAATCCTTGACCACGTCCAACCACCTCCTATGTCGCATATTTAGGTTAGGCTGATCCATCAAATACTTCAGGCTCTTATGGTCCGTGTATATCGTACACCGAACCCCATACAGATAGTGACGCCAAATCTTGAGGGCGAACACCATTGCCCCCAACTCTAGATCACGGGTGGGATACCTTGTCTCATGAGGCTTTAGCTGCCTCGATGCATATGCTATCACATGCCCTCTCTGCATCAGCACCGCTCCCAACCCCAAGATCGACGCATCACAATACACCACAAAGTCCTCCATTCCCTCTGGGAGGGCTAAGACTGGGGCTTCACATAGCCTCTGGCGAAGCGTCTCAAAGGAGGTCTGCTGCTCTGGGCCCCATGAAAAAGCGACACCCTTCTGAGTTAACCTGGTGAGTGGCACGGCGATTTTGGAGAAATCCATGATAAATCTCCGATAATAGCCTGCCAACCCTAAGAAACTTCTGATCTTGCAGGGTGACCTCGGCACCTCCCATCTCATCACTGCCTCTACTCTGGCCGGGTCGACCAAAATCCCCTCCTGGTTAACGAGGCGCCCTAGGAACTGGACCTCTCGCAACCAGCAATCACACTCGGAGAATTTGGCGTAAAGCCTCTCCGATCTCAGTACCCCGAGGATCTCCCTGAAATGCTCCTCATGCTGCTCTCTGGATCTCGAATATAGCAAAATATCGTCAATGAACATGATCATCGACCGATCCAACATCGGCCTGCACACTCTGTTCATGAGGTCCATGAACACTGCCGGGGCATTGGTGAGTCCGAAAGGCATCACCACAAACTCGTAATGCCCATAACGAGTCCTGAACGCTGTCTTCTGGATGTCCTCATCTCATACCCTTACCTGATGATACCCAGACCTCAAATCGATCTTGGAGAACCAAGATGCTCCCTGCAACTGATCGAACAAATCATCGATCCTCGGCAACGGGTAACGGTTCTTGACTGTTAGCTTTTTCAACTCCCGGTAATCAATGCACATCTGGTGTGAACCATCCTTCTTCTTGACAAAAAGGATAGGCGCTCCCCACGGCGAGCTGCTCCGCCAAATAAACCCCTTTCCCAGCAGCTCCTGAAGCTGCGGGGATAACTCTTGCATCTCTGGAGGTGCAAGGCGATAGGGCACCTTGGCGATAGGCGCGGCCCCCGGAATCAAATCGATACTGAACTCCACTTGCCTCACAGGAGGCACACCCGACAACTCCTCTGGAAATACATCCGGGAACTCACGCACTATCGGGACCTCCTCAACTGACCTCGATCTCTCGGAATCAACCCGCGTATCCAGCACATATGCCAGGAAACCCTTACATCCTTGCTGAAGACACTGCCTCACTCTAGCGTCCGAACAAAATGCTGACCCAGAACATGTACCCTCGCCGTACACTATAAGAACTCCCCCACTAGGGTCTCGTATGGTCACCAGCTGTCGCTCGCAGTCGATAACTGCTCCGAATCTGTTCAACCAGTCCATGCCCATAATGACGCAGACATCACCCATCGCAATAGGAATCAAATCAATCGGAAACTCAACATAGAAAATCTCGAACACGCACCCTCGGATCACCTCTGTGACATATATCACCCTCTCGTTAGCTATGGAAACCCTCAGAGGTCGACTCAATGCTTCACGACTAACACTGATATGCTGACTAAAAGCCAAAGATACAAAAGACCGACTCGCACCCGAGTCAAATAACACCAAGGCAGGTACAGAATCCACAAGAAAAGTACCTACGCATAACATAATATAAGCACAAAATCTCAACATCAAAATAAATATATGAAAGAAACATACCAGCCACGACATCGGGCGCTGCTCGGACCTCCCCCGCGGTCAGCTGAAAGGCTCTCCCTCGTGGCCTCGGCACCTCGGCCTTCACTGGCCGACTCTCGGTAGCTCTGATGGCGGCAGGGGCAGATCCCTGAGGTGCTCCCTATGCCGATCCCCGCAACTGCGGACACTCTGTCTTCCGGTGTCCGGTCTGGTTGCAGTGAAAACAAACTGCAAACCCCTTGGGGCAGTCCTTGGCCGTATGCCCCTCCTTGCCACATTTGTAGCAAGACCCTGCTCTGCACACCCCGTCATGGCTTTTGCCGCACTTGCCACAAGTGCGGCCCCTTTGGCTCCCTGATCTCGAATCGGCGGGCTTGGCCCACTTGGCTACCGACTGAGACTGCACCGGTCGCCGATCCCTCCCCTGAGACTCAACCACCTCCCTAGCCTGAGTCTCCAGCTCTATCTCCTTCTTCCGGGAATTCACCTGAAGCTCGGAAAATGTTCGGTACGTCGAGTTTGCCACAAACTCACGTATATCCCTCCTTAGAATGCTCAAATATCGACCCATACGTGCCTACTCGGAGGACACGTGCTCTGGGCAGAACATCGCTCGCTCATGAAACATCCTCGTAATCACCGTAACAGACTCAGTACCCTGCTTGAGAGTCAGAAACTCCTGTGCCAAGCTCTCCCTCTCCACCCGGGGAACGTACTCATCTTGGAACATAGCAGTGAACCTCTCCCAGGTCACTGCTGCAAACTCAGCAGGCGTATAGTGCGCCGTTACAAACTTCCACCAGTCCTTCGCTCCCAAGCGAAGCTGGTTCAGCGCGAACCAGACTCTCAAATGCTCAGGAGACGAGCAAGTAAAGAAACACCCCTCTATGTCTGAAATCCATCTCATCGCTGCAATCGGGTCCTGGATCCCGTCAAACTCCGGTGGTTTTGTGTTGCTGAACTCTCGGAACAGCAACGCATCACCACACTGCGGCCTCATCGTAGCTATAGCTGCAGTGGCCGCAGCAACAGCAGCCTCGGAAAGATCAGCGTACTTCTCATCAAATGTCTCTATCAGCGTGGTCTTGATAGACCCGAACATCTCTGGTATCTCTGCCCTGATGGACGCAGCAACCTCCTCCTGGATGATCCTATGGATCTCCTCATCCCTCGTATCACTGGTCCCTGGTGTGTGGCGAGTCCCAACCATGATCTCTCTCTCTCTCTAAAATACAACATAAGAATAATATCAGGGACTCGCTCGAGTATACTCACACTCGAATGCTCCCTCCTACTTGTCCCTTGGTACTCCAAAGATTCTTACTGTGACTGTGCACTGAACCGGTGTCTTCAGTAGTACGGGCCTAATACTACCGTCCACACCGCATCAACATCCACCCCAAGTCCTCCTCCCAGAGTCCCAAGTCCCAAGCACTCTACTTTCTCTAATCATATAATACTCGCAAACAGATCCCCCGCAGTCTCCTTGCTGTTACCTAAACACTCTAAAATATTCATAGCAGCAAGACTCCTAGACTCAGGCATCACATATCAGGCCACTCTAGTCCTAATAAGAATACCTAGTCTACTCTAGCATGCATATCATAGCTCAACGTATAACATATCACATCATATCTCATAACACTTATAATAATGGTATTTTGGGAAACCACCGTTTAGGCGCTGGCTGCTCGTACACACGACTCTGATCTTGTTTGTCTCACAAGTTGTTCTTTTGAAAACTTGTTTTATTATCAAAATTTTCTCAAATCCTCGGTTTGAGTTCAGATACGCCCGAAGGTGCACTCGAATCCCTCAAACCTAGGCTCTGATACCAACTTGTAACGCCGTAAAAAAATTAAACAATTTTTCGCAATTGTAAACACATTTTTAACAAAACCATTCATTCATAAAATGTCATATCATCATGTTTCTATTCACAAAATATCTCCCAAGATCAAAATACTTCAAATCCCATATGTGTGTGTGTACGAATCAAGTCGGCACCTTCCCGCGGTCATCACTGGTACCCGAAACACATAACACTGAACACTGTAAGCAAAAGTTTAGTGAGTTCCCCAAAATACCACACTCACACATAATAGCCACTCGAGGCTGTAACTTTGTTGACCCTCTGGTCAATGTGTCTCAGTGAGGTCCTCCAGCCCCAACTCTCTGTGGGCCCTCTGGCCCTAACTCTAGGGACCCGTAAGTCCCAACACTATAACTCTGAATCATGCATATCACATACCACCATAAATCACAACACATAAATAACATGCAATCACACTGGCATATAACTCTATAGTACTCTGCCACATAACTCTATTACCACACTAGGTAAAGTATAGTGAGAAGACTCACGTCGGTATCTCGGTAAATCTCTGACCCGGTAAACGCTGGCCTAGCCTCCTCCTAATCATATGAAATAAACACTCTATTTAATATAACTCTCAAAGGCTAGGATTTGCTCTCTTATGACACTCTTAGAAGGGTAAAAGACCATTTTACCCCTCTCCTAACTTAAAGGCCCCACAATAGACCATACCCTAAAAGTCAACCAAAAGTCAACTCTCCGGGTTACATTGTGCGTACCAGATGTGTACGCTGAGCGTACCCGGCTGCACCTCAGAATCGGGGAGCGCCACCCAGTACGCGGCGCGTACTAGGGATTACGCCCGGCATGCTCCCCTGCTTCAGCCCTTTAGCCCTTGAGGTCTTAAACAATTAAGACCTACGTCCATATTTTATATTTGACCCCATCTAAGCCCCTTAGTCCATAAAGTTGATGACTTTAAGCCTTTGCATGGCTGAACAAGTCACCAACTCTCACAATGATCCAACCTTCAACTCTAGAAGGCTAAATACACATTCATGACTTCAAACTAACATCCAAGAAGGAAACTTTATGACTCTAAATCACCAATAACACTGAAAGGGGACAGATCTCGGACCATGGAGCACTTTACACTCATAAAGTCTCCACCTTTGGGCTTTTTAGCCCTAAAAAGGGCACATACAATAACAACCAAAAGAAGAGGAAAGTTTTCAACTTTATACCTCCAAGTGTAGCCCTTTTCTCTGTAGAACTCAGATCCAAAATGGCACCACAAGCTTTAGCTTCCAAGAACTCCCTTCCTTCTTCATCACCAAGTCACTAAAGCACCAAGAAGCTCAAATCAACACTCTCACATACTAAGGACGATGGGGCTCTCTTTTAGGGTTTCACTCACTGATATGGAGTCTAAGGAATGAGCCATAACACCCTTTAAATAGTGCACAAGGTGGATTAGGGTTTTTGCACTTGGGCTGGGTACACGCAACGTAACTCAAGGTACGCCCAACGTACCTTGGCGACTCCGCGTCCAAATTAAGCGCGTGAGTACGCACAGCATACCCCTATGGTACGCCCAATGTACTTACTTGCTACAATCCCACCACTCAAGGGCTAAACATGCCCAATCAATAAAGAACAAGGATGAAAGAAATATACCTGAATCTCGGGGTGTTACAACAAAGCTTAGTGAGCTCCCCAAAATACCACATATAACACATATTAGCCACTCTTGGCTATAACTCTGTGGACCCTCTTGTCCTAACTCTGTGGACCCTTTGGTCCTAACTCTATGAACCTTCCGGTTCTAACTATGTAAACTCTGAAACATACATAGCATAAATCACATAGAAATAATGCAGTGTATCACATCATATAAATAACATACAAAATACTCTGTCACATAACTCTAAGTACCACTCTAGGTAAAGTATAGTGAGAAGACTCTCCTCGGATGAAGAACAGCTCCTATAATCACTGCTGCTACGCACCGGACTCTAACTCTGTGCCAAACCAACAGTAAATCTCAATTAGGAGCTAAGTCCAACCTCTCACTCATTGGGACTAAAGATAGACCACCTAACAGCCCATTAATACCCTAAGCCCATTGGGCCCACCAAAGCCCAATAATAAATGGGTCCTCATACAGCCCAATTCCCAACCCAAAAGGCAAGCCCAAACCAAGGGACCCAAAGCACATATATACACTCCGCTAGTCCAAGACTCTATTTATGAAGTCCAACTCTAGGCCCAACACTCAAGGCCCACAACATGACTTAGCCCAAAAGCCCACAGAGGGGTTACGCGGGGCGTACCTCCTTTGGTACGCTAAGCGTACTCAAGCATGCACAAATCTGATCGGGGACCTCAGCCCAGTACGTGGGGCGTACTTGGATTACACTGGGCGTACTCACAGTTTTGCATAAATATGTTTCTGGGTCTTAACCCGTTAAGACCTTATCATATCTCTTAGATGTGGACATCCTAACATTTCCTACTCCATAAAGTTATCGACTTTAAGCCTTTGCATGGCTGATAAGGTCACAACACATGAAACTCTTACTTCCTTAACCCAAAATGCACATAGCTCATGCATGGGTTGAATCTCATGATCAAGATCTCATTTTTATGGTTCCCCACCACTAAATACGTTTAAAAGGACAGGTCATTTAGCTCTGGAGTTCACCACCTCACAAAGTTCAAATCTTGGAACATAAAACACTAAAATGGACCATACTAAGTATAGATCAAAAAGAATGGTAAAGCTTTGAGCTTTTTACCTTCAAATGATGCTCTAGCCCCAAGAAAGCTCAGATCCAAGGCCTGGACTTCAACTCCATTCTCTTTCATGCTCCTTCTTAACTCCAATGAGCCCACAATAACACATACAAGCTCAACATGGCCACCAACATGCTCAAGCATGATTATTTTAAGGTTTGAGAGGGTTAAATGCTGAGGAAGGTGTCCAGAAATGAGACCATCACATCCTTTAAATAGGGACACCACTTGAATTAGGGTTTTCCTTCAGCGCTTGGTACGCCCAGCGTACCCTCAAGTACGCCAAACATACTTGGTGGTCCTCGCGTCCAATCCACGCTTATAGGTATGCTAAGCGTAACCATACATACGCCCAGCGTACCCGATGCTACTCATTTCTCCATAAGGACTCAACTTTCCATAACTCCCAAACCATCATAGCTTCTTTGATATAACTTTAGATTCTCAAGATCCTCATTTCTACGGACAGGCGACGAGATGTCTTACGATCCCAACAACTCGCCATAACCCGAGACTTCCTCATGCCCGACTCATGGCCTACGAACCGTAATCATGGTCAATACGAAACGGGATGTTACAATTCTCGACCACTTAATTAGATTTCGCCCTCGAAGTACCAAAAACCGTAATCATGGTCAATACGAAACGGGATGTTACAATCTCTTGTTATCAACACTTAGATTGAAACCGAAAACCTAGAAGTACCAAAAAGAAGGACCTCATATCTCACCACCATCTTCCCATGGATGCGTGAGTCCAAAAATGAACTCCCGAAACCAGAACCAAAATCGAACCCTCTGCCACTAAGATACCCCTTTCTGACTTTCCCAAAATCGGGAACTCTAGTCGATTGGCCCACCGCCAAACCTTCCACTCATGTTATTACCATGATAATCGCCCCTTGAACCTGAAACAATGATAACTCACTACTCCTCTGTCTTCACAAGACAAAATTCAATGATCGGCTATCGATCACTCATACCAATGCACTAAACAATCTGGATCACGCCCCAAAAAAGGAAGGGTTCACATCCCACCAGTGCTCATTCGCTGAACTGCTATACTAACCCATCCGATCAATGAATTCTCAACACTCTGCCCTCAGATGCAAGAGAATAATTGTGCTCGCTCAGAAGTGTCCTAAGACACAAAAATAACCATAAGCCTCAGCTCCATTTCACATACCCCTTTTTAACATTGAGCACCAGGTCTAAACTCGACCCATCCGTTGAACCTCCAAGGTCCATTGCATTATCTCAACCGTCTCAATGGCTCCCTTCTCACAATAACTACCTCGGTCCATAGTGTCACACAAGTCATGAAATTCGCTTTACCCCAAGCGAATGCTTTACACCCACTGAAGGTCGACTCAACCCCGACATATGTCGTTCACTACTCAAAGTTCCATGCATCTCACGGTACTTCTCGTAACCGAGTACTGACCTAGACAGGTTTAAGACATCACATGATAAACAATACCCCTCAATATGGAATCCATCTCTAATTCCAGAACCTCATCTCGTCTATCCAACATGCCACCCGGACTCAACTCAACTCGAGAGTTTGGTCCGACCCAAAGTAGGAACCATTCGTCCCAATGACCCACTCAAATCATGACTCGTGCCCCGCAACTCATGCGTACTTCACTTATCCAATTCCTTTGGATTGCGATGACCACACCTTACTCAGAATACAATGATTCCCAATCATTGAGGAGACCCCGGTCTCACCCCTGGTCCGGCCACCAGGCTCCCAAAAACTCATAAATTAGGGCTACTCAAGCCTAAGACTCTTCCGTGTCATGCTCTAAACAAGAGTGCTTTATCATAACAACCCCTCGCTAACTAGTGCGTACTATGGCTCCCCATAGCATCACGTCACCATCCTCTCTGACTAGTGAGTACTACGACTCCCCGTAACATTACAACACCCTCTCTCTGACCAGTGAGTACTACGGCTCCCCGTAGCATCACAACACCCTCTCTCTGACCAGTGAGTACTACGGCTCCCCGTAGCATCACAACACCCTCTCTCTGACCAGTATGTACTACGACTCCCCGTAGCATCACAACACCCTCTCTCTAACCAGTGAGTAATACGGCTCCCCGTAGCATCACAACACCCTCTCTCTGACCAGTGAGTACTACGGCTCCCCGTAGCATCACAACACCCTCTCTCCGACCAGTGAGTACTATGGCTACCCGTAGCATAACAACACCCTCTCTCTTATTGAAGTGCAGCTCTTCGCAATCTTACTCTGCTAACTCTTACCACTTCACAATCTCACTCTTAGATCGACGCCACACTGCGATCATTTCTCATGCCTACGGATCATCCATAGATAGGTGCACGCACACCCATCCAGGCTAAGCAACACTACTTCGGACGACCACCATCAAGACAAAACCTCTTTTTCTCGCTGTAATTCACATTCTCAAATAAATCCCTTTGATGTCAAATAGCTGAAAGGCCTCCCACCAAAACCATAGACACTCAACACCCCCACTTGGCATCTCAAGCACAAAACTCAAAATAAACCGAGATTTAGGACATTGATCACGGATACCCCGGAATACTCCATCTTTCGAATTATAACACAGAGAAATTGCCAACGACTCAAAACACAAAGATGACAATCCAAAATTTCCTCCTCTAAAACTCATGCCAGAATACCCATAATGACTCTGAATTTGGTTGGCTAATCAACTTCTTTCCTTCTCATACTGCATATAATAGTCCATACTCTGAACCAGAAACTCTCAACCGCTGAACTAACCTTACAAGCCAACCACCTCGAATTCACCATTTAACCTTGAAGGATTCCTAACTACCCCAATGTCTCCGACCAACGACCACTTGCCATGGAGACACTCATCCTTTCTCAAACACGTACCATATGCATTATCTCACTCTGCACCTCTCCTTGACCAATAATAACCCCGGTCTCAGAAATCTGCACCGCAGGCCTCTCTATCTAGATCTCTAACTGCTCTTGGACAACTCTTTGTTCCTCTCAACCAAAAGACCCGGTCCTCCCCCACTTAGGGTTCGAACCATCACCGATTGGTGCACTAACACTCTATCCCTCGAACTGTCTCCACTAGCAACATCACACACAATCTCTCAAGGTGCTACGCCACGCTTGATGATCTCCTCGGCAGAGATTGAACAGCTCCAAATACCCAAATCTCATAGAAAATCCTCAGAACTTACCATCATGACCGCCTCTAGTCATTCAGAATCTCACATCATACCCTCACCGAACCTTCCAAATGTCCAGTATATACCCTGACTCCTAATCTGGAAATAATGAACTATCATACTCCTCATCCTCGACTCCTTATCATAAGAGCAGAAACCACATTTCCACTCTCTATACATATCAAAGACAATAAGAGTCACCACCATGATATACTCCTCTTGATTGTCCAACGCTGCAGCTATCACATGCGCTATGTACTCCAATAGGGTGTATCTTGGTCCTTGACCGTCTCAGTCCCCATTGACAACCTGCTCAAGCTATATCATTCCCTCGCGACAGACCTACTGCCAGATACTCTGATTGAAGATCACCATCAGTGCGATCCCACAAGGCTCATCCCCAAATCAGAAACTGAAATCTCAACACCTTATCATGTCTCCCTCTGGAAACGGAAATAGCACCACTCGGGTCATAGAAGGTGAAAACTCTGCTATCGTCCGGTTACCTAGCTCAGACTGTATTCTTTCATAACTTGTCGACCCTACTCATCTCTGAGTTTTGCGACTCTATTGGCATATCACCAACAATCCCTCTGAGCTAACTCGATTTCCCTATCAAGGATGCCCCACTAAAACTCGTTCATTCTGGCCTCCTGGCCCATATTCTATCTCATCCGATCATAGATTGACCCCAACACGACAGGATAACTAGAAAAGCACAAACACTATCCGCTACGAAGCATGGTACTTGAACCATGATATCACCTCTTGCTCTGTGGCCGATCATGGTACCAAAACCATGACATCACCTCTCGATCTGCTATTGATCATGGTACTCGAACCATGACATCACCTCTTGATTTGCTATTCAGAACCTCTGGAATACTCCCTGCATCGAGTATGGGTCCTCTGCTCTCAGTAGTACGGGCCCATACTACCTGCCACATCTACCCATACTCTCTACACGGACCACTCCATATACCCTAAGTAGCTGATCAACCTCCTCTTCACCAATCTCAACACGTGTGCTCGCTCGCCAACAAAATGCTCTAATCTGTCAGCGTACTCACTTGACTAAGGCCACTTCCTAGGCTCTTCCTTGGTTCTCACATTTCTCCGCCATCAGCTGTTGAGAAACTCCTTATGATGACAGTCATCTACCTCCTGAATATCTTCACATTCACTTGGTAGCTGACTCCCATCATCGGGAGTCCCACAAAGCACGGAGCAAGCAACATTCGGGGGTCGAATAAACATATATAACCCGCCCTAGGTGATAACACCATTAGCTCTACTCATACCCAAAAGGTATCACCAAACTCTACAACTCTACCCCCGCAGGTATCTGGCTCCTCTCTTAGAAGGCTCCACCAATGCTCATCTAGGTATCTCTCCTAGATTACTCCTCTACTCAGATCCCTCTTTACAAGGATTCCCGCTGGATACTCTTACTCAACACATACTCGAAAGCGCATCACAGATAATAACTCCTAGGCTAAGGCATCACAAATCAGGCCACTCTAGTCCTAATATATGAGATACCTAGCCTATCTCTAGCATGCATAATATCTCATAATATCTCATAAAACATAAGGTAAGGGTAGTTTGGGAAATCACCATTTGGGCTCTGGCTGATTGTACGCACTGCTCTTTCTCGTTTTCTTTTTAGAAACTCTTGCTCGTTTTTAGAAGAAAAAAAATCATTTATTTTGAAAATTTTCCTCCATTCCTCAGTTTCAGTCCAGATATACCCAAAGGTGCATCTGAATCCCTCAAACCAAGGCTCTGATACCAACTTGTAACACCGTAAATTTCAAAACAATTGTTCTTTTAAAAAATTATAATTCTCAGTACATATTTCACAAAACATCATTTATTAAAATCACAAAACTTAGCTTCATGTTTAATAAAATGGTAATCCAGGATCCTCTTAACTCTTTCTCTGGTGTGTACAATCAAGCCGGTGTCGTCTTGCGATCCAAATAAGAAAAACATGAAAGACATAACACATAACACAGTAAGCACGAAGCGTAGTGAGTTCCTCAAAATAACACATATAATACATATTAGCCACTCGAGGCTATAACTCTGTGGACCCTCTGGTCCTAACTCTGTGAACCTTCCGGTTCTAACTCTGTAAACTCTGAAACATACATAGCATAAATCACATAGAAAAAAATGCAGTGTATCACATCATATAAATAACATACAAAATACTCTGTCACATAACTCTAAGTACCACTCTAGGTAAAGTATAGTGAGAAGACTCACCTCGGATGAAGAACAACTCCTATAATCACTGTTGTTATGCATCAGACTCTAACTCTATGCCAAACCCACAATAAATCTCAATTAGGAGCTAAGTCCAACCTCTCACTCATTGGGTTGAAAGATAGACCACCTAACAGCCCATTAATACCCTAAGCCCATTGGGCCCACAAAAGCCCAATAATAAATGGGTCCTCATAGGGCCAATTCCGAACCCAAAAGGCAAGCCCAAACCAATGGCCCCAAAGCACATATATACACTCCACTGGTCCAAGACTCTACGCATGAAGTCTAACTCCAAGCCTAACACTCAAGGCCCAAAACATCACTTAGCCCAAAAGCCCACAGCGGGGTTACGTGGGGCGTACCTCCTTTGGTACGCTCAACGTAGTCAAGCATGCAGAAATCTGATCGGGGACCTCATCCCAATACGCAGGGCATACTAGGATTACATTGGGCGTACTCTCAATTTTGCTTAAATAAATTTCTAGGTCGTAACCCATTAAGACCTTAACTCATCTCTTGGATCTGGACTTCCTAACATCTCCTACTCCATAAAGTTATCGACTTTAAGCCTTTTCATGGCTGATAAGGTCACAACACATGAAACTCTTACTTCCTTAACCCAAAATTCACATAGCTCATGCATGGGTTGAATGTCATGATCAAGATCTCATTTTTATGGTTCCCCACCACTAAATACGCTTAAAAGCACAGGTCATTTAGCTCTGGAGTTCACTAACTAACAAAGTTCAAATCTTGGAACATAAAACCCTAAAATGGACCATACTAAGTATAGATCACAAAGAATGGTAAAGCTTTGAGCTTTTTACCTTCAAATGATGATCTAGCCCCATGAAAGCTCAGATCCAAGGCCTGGACTTCAACTCCATTCTCTTTCATGCTCCTTCTTAACTCCAAAGAGCTCACAATAACACATACAAGATCAACATGGCCACCCACATGCTCAAGCATGATTATTTTAGGGTTTAAGAGGGTTTAATGGCTGAGGAAGGTGGCCAGAAATGAGACCATCACATCCTTTAAATAGGGACACCACTTAAATTAGGGTTTTCCTTCAGCGCCTAGTATGCCCAACGTACACTCTGGTACGCCCAGCGTACTAGGTGGTCCTCGCGTCCAATCCACGCTCATAGGTACGCTAAACATAACCATACATACGCCCAGCGTACCCGATGCTACTCATTTCTCCATAAGGACTCAACTTTCCATAACTCCCAAACCATCATAGCTTCTTTGATATAACTTCAGATTCTCAAGATCCTCATTTCTACGGACAGGTGACGAGATGCCTTATGATCCCAGCAACTCCCCACAACCCAAGACTTCCTTATGCCCGACTCGTGGCCCACGAACCCTAATCATGGACAATCCGAAACGGGATGTTACACCAGCACTAGATCTCATCCTAGGTTTTCCTATGGCAAACTCCATACGACTCTCCTTCATCAGCTGTAGAAGTAACTCCCGCTAAATTCCTCTAACTAACTCACGGATACAATTACATATCACTAAAACTAGATAATTCTTCGAATGAGAGGTCTCACACTACAAAAGTTGGACTCAAAAAAGAGTTGCACAATAGAGTTAAAGCTTAACACTCTAAAATTATTTAGTTCCCATAATATGTAAGTTAACATATTCGTTTACTAGTTAGCTGAAACAAGTTAGAACTCCTAAAAGCATAAAGCAAGCAACATTTGATCATCAAGTAATTAGAACCAAGCATAACCTAATCAGACCATCCTATCACTGGCTGGTCAGTACTAGCATGCAAGTCTACAAGCTCATACAAAGGCAATCAAAGACATATCACCTATCACTCTATTATGCAAAAAGTGAGTAGATCCTTAGCCTTAACTATCATGCGATTAACATATTCGCAGATCAAAGCATATCAAATAACATGTATGGGTAATTTGGGAAAACTTACTTGAGCTCGGTTGATGGCATGCACCACACCCTTTATTATTGTAGAAAAACCTTTTCTTAAAATATGTTTCTTTTGAAAAACTTTACCAAATCCTCAGTTTGAGTTCAGATGCACCCATGAGTGTGCCTAAATCCCTCAAACCAAGGCTCTGATACCAAATTGTAACGTCCCAAAAAATATGATCCAAAATTTTCATTTTGATTTAAATAAAAAGGTATTCCAAAAACATTATCTATACATCTCATATGAAAATAAGTATCTCAATAACATAAGAATCAAAGTGATTTCTCAAAAGCAGAATCCATGTGGTTTGTGCAATGCAGTCAACCCTGTTGGGTATTGAGCATTCTAACACTCCTAAGTGAACATGCAACCCTAAATACCTTGGAACTATGTTTTCTCTATTATACATGCAAATATGAACATCCAAGGTATTATCCTAATCTAGCATACAAAACAATGGATATAACAAGATAGAATACATGCCTTTTTCATGTAGAAAGTCTTCATGAAGCTTGAGTGCCTAGTGCCCCAAGTGTGACACCTCAAATGGTTCACACAACATCAAATACACTTGGAATAACTTGAGAGAATTCTACATTTCATGAAAATCGGCTAGCCCTCTCTAGATGATACTAGTGGCCGATTTTGTCAAGAATAAGATCTTTATATAGTGTTACAATTAGGGTAAACCCTAATTGTCATGACTTTCCATTTCCTTGGATCCATGGGTTCACATACACCATGGAGTATCCATGGACCATCCTATGGGTTTTAGCCCAACCTGATTATCCATGGAGCATTAGCCCACTATACAAGTATGGATGATTTACACAATAAACCCGTATATTTAATTAGTCTTCTTTTGATCACTTAATTAATCCTAGATTAATTTTTGATCAATACTATTTAAATAATCTTATTATTCTTATTATTAATATACTAGAACTTATAATATATTAATAACCATAAGTGTCTTATTTCTCTCATTATAGTATATTAAAATGCATGATGCCATGCAACCCAAATGGACCATGCCGGGTCGGGTCAAGTCTTACCAATTATAGTTATGGACTTAGACATTAATCCAACAGTCTCCCACTTGGATAAGTCTAAAACTATTATTGCTTATGACTTCAGGAACCAACTGGCAATCGTAGCTCTCAAAAGCTTCTGTCGAACTCTGACCTTGTCGATGAACTCTGACCTTTGTCAATGACTTGTCCATTAGATAAGGGATCATATATTCCTCCATTCTAGATATCATATGGACTGAGACATGGATTATAATCATTCTCTCTGTCGATTTGTTGTTTCCCGATTTCCGATTTATGACGACTAACTAATTGAACAAATCAAATCAGTCCTGGCCCGACCGAGCACTTCCATTTGTCATTATCAAATCATCAAGGGGCCCACATATATCGTTTTTATCCCGAAGGTAAAAGGAATGGATAAACTTCGACTCATATGGCTTGTTCTACTACTTGTTGAATCATACACAAAGGCATGTTTTATAGCACCGAGTTACCAAATGCGTTTTCGTGCAATCAATGTACAACCAACTCATAGTAACAACTCATATCTCTAGGTTTGAAGAATATAAGATATTATCGTCTCATGATCACTCGTGATAAAATCCATGAAGTGATTCCAATGAGCGCGGGTTGAATCCAATACCCAGAACTTATAAGCACTCATGAGTGTTGTAGCCCTTTGTCCAACACCTTAGACCTCTACAAGCCAACCCATGACAGTCTTAATTCATATCTACTTCCAACATATGACCGACTGTGGATGGTTTGAATAACTTAGTCATTCCAGAAGAATAACCTAGTTTATTCTGGAAGTCAAAACATGCAAAATGAAACACAATAATAATTGAATCCAATATGGTATCAAAACCTATGAACATAAATAAAACACCTTTTATTTATCACCATATGATTACACATTATTCATGTATACTGTTTCAGCTATCAACTTTATTCTTGAATTTAAAACAATAGTCGTCCCATGCTCCAAGCATGTACACTATGTTTTATAAACACTAGTAATGCCATACACCAAGTATGCATACTATGTTTGTCTATGATCTTTACTTTGTAAACTAGATCCATTGAACATAACTTCAATGATTCTCTTTTCACAGTCCAAAATCCTTACTGCAAATGCAAGAATTCCAAATTCATGCCATTTACTGAAATCTGTTAGATTCTAAACTTATATGCATTTATCTTCTTGTAATGATTATGCACAAAGTCAGAAAGACTTGACAACAATCATTACAGAGCATTCCAAAGGAGATCAACTCCTTGGAAACATCCTTCTTGCATTAAGTTTCCTAATCTTAAACAGATTGAAAAATCTAACTTTGAAACATTTCCAGATTCCATTTTGACTATCACTTCTGAACAAGAGTTGCCTCCTTACAGATTATGTCAATATGGTCCTTCCAGAATTATCACTATACTTCCAACTGTCCTTGAGCAACCAATCTTTGGTAAACCTTAGATTGTCCTCGACAGTTGTTTAATCCTTTTAGTCATATCCAGTTCTAAACCTTTTCCCTTCTTAATGCCCCAGGCATTTGGAAAATTTTAGAATGGATGAATATAGCACATGTAATCGATCCTATATCCGAAGCACATGGAACACGATTCATGATGTCTCACATAAAGACTAAACCAGTCTTTTGCTATAACATTTCCATTTCTATTTGCCAAGTTCTCATAATTCAGATTATGAAAAGGGATGCCGTAATCAAAATAGAATTTTAGAATGCAAATAATGGACTCATATACAAAATTTCCTTATATTGAGCCATTCCAACATGAAATTCATATATATCCTTGACTAAATGATTAAAACCTCACGATCTAAGCTTATAGATTTGAGATGAAGTATAATTTCCTCTCCCTTAATTATAGCAAAATAACTCTTTCCCAATTGAAACTTTTGTTTTCTATAATTAACATTACTAACTTGCAATACTTATCATAATTATCATGCTCCCACTAACATGATGATTATTAGCATAACACTTATGCTCCCACTAGCTTTGACATGTACTCAGAAATCAGCTGACTTTCTTACCAAAGTTCAGATTTCTAATACTAGATTGTTTTGATAAAACTTTATCAAAATCATACACCTTCCCTTAGATAGCACACTTGTGTGTCTAAACAATTATGAAGAGGGATGCCGTAATCATAATGGTTAGACCTTTTTGCCACTTCTCACAAGTCCAGGTTAGTGTGCCGGTAAACCACACATGCTCCACTAACGACTTTGAGAATGCAAATATCACAATTGCTATCTAGCTAAAATTTACTTAGTGAAAGTGTTTCCTCACCATCATTTTCATGAATCGGAGAGAAACCTTATGACACTTAGATTTAATGGTGTATGTGTTCTTATCCATGTGAATTCTCAAAACCATAGTCACAAGGAAAGGATAATGACAAATCCAAACTCATATGGACTGAACTCAATCTTAATTTCTTGCCACCTGGCAGCTCAAGGGCCTGCCATTGCTTCCAAGTTGTTGTGCAACTAATTGAGAACTCTAAGAACTCATATGCAAAGCCAACTTTAACTGGAATGGGCACAGAATATGTCAACATGATAGGTTATAAACCTCAAGTCGTGTGCTAGTGAAGAACTTCAGGTTTTATTCTTGATTAGTTCTTGAGACTTCCAAGACCTTTAACACTCCCACTGTCCTCTTGACATATAAGACTCCCTTGTCAAACATCCAAGAGATAGTGCGGATTCTAATCAAGACAAACACTTCACAAAATTGGCCTAAGTTGGTCTTTGTTTTATCCAAAACATCACAACTTACCAATTTCAAATGTACAAGAGTAGAAAACTTTTACTCTTACATTTAACAAGTGTTTTAAACCTTCTTTAAGACATGTCACTCAAGTTACAATCTTGGAGTATGACTCTAAGACTTGTATTGGAACGAAGTATGACTCATCTACTTGATTTAACCATTTCAACAATTCAAGTTCTCTTCTTAGTCATAAGAATGCACTAAGATTTCCTTAGAGAAATAATTTTTGATATGGTTTCTTAATCGTTAAGATGATCACAAAAACTGATACTAAAGTACTCTCCCATATTTTCAGATTTGAGAAACTTTTATCTTTCTGCCTAAGTTGATTCTTCTTATTCGCTCTGCCTTACATTGGAAACTTTTCCAATGTCTCAGAGTTACACTGAAGCTTGTAAGTATAATCATATTTACTAAGCTTTAGTAAACTATGACGAATAGTGTTATCGATCTTTTGTGGTGGACTTGACCAGTGCACAAACATGTGTACTCAATCCCTTAGTCCTTCACATTACTCACACATCCATGTGAAAAGTAATTCGTCTTAATTTTCCAATACTTGAAAGTTCTCATCCATCATGATATACAACTTCCATGATTCCAAGTTCCGGTCCAATTGAAACTTGGGGTGATGAGAATCTTTCCTTATTTGCTAAATTTAGACATTACCACAAATGAAAGAATCCATTTCATATTTCCACTCTTGCTATTAATGGAATCATATAAGCAACAAAAATTTCCACAAACGCCATTGTAAGGATATTTTTTAAAATAAATAAAATCAAAATTTTCCTTTTATTTTAAAAATTTGCGGAAAAACTTATCCTTACAATCCATATGAAAACTTGTTGTTGTCTATTCCTAAGCAAAAATATCATAACTCCTAAGAAGTAGCTCAAGAATCCAATCTTCAAACTATGCGATAGAAATCCATCTACGCGATCAGATTCAAAATATTCTTTCTCTAAGTTTCTTTACTTTTCTTTGATTCTTAAAACATCAACATGTGACCCAGTCACATCATGTATCAAGAATCTCATAATAGAAACTTAGCAGAGTTAGATAGTGGATTTTACCTGAAATAAAGTCAAACTTATTGACTTTACCATCCTTAGGTAAAATTGGCAGCTTCGCAACTAATGCCCCTTCCTTTGGCAATGTAAACATATGGACTCTTTGATAATGGTACATGGGACTATCACAGACTTAGCATTTCTCTTTACCATTTGGTCAACCGAGTTCACTATGGTCAATCCTTTTCCACTGGGAAGAGAGAGCTTTACTAGATATCTAATGTCATCATTGTCAATGTCCATAAAGTTTTAGGAAGTTGATCTTAGCAAATGGATAAGATAATTAAGGGTCTTGTCTTCGTCTGTTTCATAGGAGTTCCAAAAGAACTCACTATGTGACTTAGAAAGTAGTTAAACCACCAACTTTCTCAAGACTTTGACACCCAACTCTCCCGGCTTGTCAATATGTGACTAGATCTCCAAGATGTGACCACACCTAGACCTTGCCTTGCCAATAGGGCTTGAGTGACCTTGAAATTGTGGGTTTGGGAGAATAATTGGAGGAGGTAAAAGAAGTATGATTTCCATGGGACATCATCTTCATTTAGGAAGCTTGTTTCAAGAGATTTGGGAAGATCATAAATGTCTAAACCAGACATCTTTTGTGAGATATTCAAGATAGTTGATCTAAAGTCCTTAATATAACACCCAATATCAAATATTAAGGCTAAGACCCAACAAACTATTTTATAACTTAGAAGAGGGATGCCGCAATCCAAGCTATAAAATATTTGAAGGTATGTGAATGACGATTCACCAATTTCCACCAAGATAAACGAAATGTATTATTAGGTTTTAATTGGTTTTGAAACTCCTAGATCTTTGAGATTCATTGAACTGTTCAATGGCATGTTTCAATCTCGAGTGTGCCCTTCAGGTTTTGTGATTGGGATGCCGAGGATCACAAAACAAGGTGTGAAGTAACCATGCAAATTACTTGGTACCCTTAAGTGTTTACCCCTCAATCGATGTGCCGGTTAACCACACACGATCCATCGATACTATGATAAACATTAATTTACCCTTTGCCTACCTTGTTAAATACGAGTTAGTGTGCCGATTAACCACACACGCTCTACTAACCGACATAAACAAAGTGCAAAGTGTAATTTCATGGATTAGCACCTTATTCACATTTTCCTAAGTAACTAAGATTGGGTATTATTAAGAGTTTAGTTACTTAGTATTTATCATTAATACTTTTAATGAAGGGATAATTCTAGTCTTGTCAAACCCGTTCGGCTAACGACCCTCCACCAGTCAAGCAAGCGGTGGGTGAGAGTGGACACCCATTAAGTTGCCATTTTATAGGCAACAACCTTATACCCACCTTATAGACCGGCTTCGTGAATGAGGCGTACTAGCGGTAAGACTGACTTTACTCTTATACATATATATATATATATATATATATATATATATATATATATATATATATATATATATATATATATATATATATATATATATATTATTAACTTATAATATTATAAAGTATAAGGGTTGAATTTTAACTCTTAAAATTCTAAGGGCTAACTTGGAATTAAAGTATTCACAAGAGAAAACTTTACAAATTCCAAAACTTGAGGGCAAGTTTTGAAACTATTCAAAACTAATTAATTCCATAACTTATGTGTTTAAAGTAGTTTTAATCCAAAAACTCTTCAAGTTCCATAACTTGAGGACAAGTTATGGAAGACTTTAAAGTAATAAAAGAATTAACTTTTCTTTATTTTATAACTTATGGAATTAATTAAGGTTACACTTTTTTTATTTATTATTTAATGAAGAGACTCTTGGTCCTCCATAACTTGAGGACAAGTTATGGAGTCATAAAACCATTTAATTAGAACTAGACTCTTCATTTTTTGTAACCTTTGCCAACTTTTATGAGTTTTATGATTCTTAAATGTGACTTTTCATATAACTTGAGGACAAGTTACAAAAACACATTTTAGAATCAACTCTTAGATTAATTTGGATTGAAAACAACTATTTCACTCAACTTTTCTATTAATCTAAGCAACTCATAAGAACAAGATAATTCAAATCAAACTTTTTCATGTAATTAGTCTAAACCTTAAACTAATACAAAACATGAATTTATTGACAATTATCTTTGAAATTGGATTAGCATGAACATTACCACATCAAAAACAAGTTTATAAGTTCAAAAACATCTTAGGGTAATGTTCCTAGTCCAATTCCAGCCAAAAAAGTCGAATTTATGCTGTCTGGGGGTCCAACTCGTCGAGTGCACGAACCAACTCGACGAGTTGGATGCTTTTTGCCTTGGACTCGGCGAGTCTGCTGGGCAGACAACATCAAAACTCGATTTTCCAGCTTCTTTTGCAAGTATAACAAGAAAACAAGCCTAAATACCACTGTTGGGTTTTGAGCATTCTAACACTCCTAAGTGTACATGCAACCCTAAATACCTTGGAACTATGTTGTCTCTATTATAAATGCAAATATGAACATCCAAGGTATTATCCTAATCTAGCATACAAAACAATGGATATAACAAGATAGAATACATACCTTTTTCATGTAGAAAGTCTTCATGAAGCTTGAGTGCCTAGTGCCCCAAGTGGGACACCTCAAATGGTTCACACAACATCAAATACACTTGGAATAACTTGAGAGAATTCTACACTTCATGAAAATCGGCTAGCCCTCTCTAGATGATACTAGTGGCCGATTTTGTCAAGAATAAGATCTTTATATAGTGTTACAATTAGGGTAAACCCTAATTGTCATGACTTTCCATTTCCTTGGATCCATGGGTTCACATACACCATGGAGCATCCATGGACCATCCTATGGGTTTTAGCCCAACTTGAATATCCATGGAGCATTAGCCCACTATACAAGTATGGATGATTTACACAATCACCCCATATATTTAATTATTCTTCTTTTGATCACTTAATTAATCCTAGATTAATTCTTGATCAATACTAATTAAATAATCTTATTATTCTTATTATTAATATACTAGAACTTATAATATATTAATAACCATAAGTGTCTTATTTCTCTCATTATAGTCTATCCAAATGCATGATGCCATGCAACCCAAATGGACCATGCCGGGTCGGGTCAAGTCTTACCAATTATAGTTATGGACTTAGACATTAATCCAACAAACCCGACTTCTTTCCTTTGGAACCGGAAATACCTAAAACATAAACTAAAAATCGTAAGCACAAATCTTAATGAGTTTCCTAAACTACCTCATACCATACATAATAAATAACATACAGGGACCCAACCCTACTATTGGATTAGGTGTCTAAGCCCATAACTATAATTGGTATGAACTTGATCTGATAGTAGCATGGTTCTTTTCGGTTGCCTTCACTTTAGCAACTTGACAGGAGGACTTGTGGAGAGAGAGGTTAATAAGTGATTTATTAATATATTATGAGAATAATATATTAATTAGAAATAATATTATTTAATTAGTATTTGATTAGAAATTAATTTGGAATTAATTATGGGATCAAAGGAACTGATTAAAAGAATGGGGACTATTATGCAAATCATTGATAGTTGAAAAACTGGGCTGCTGGACTGCTTTGGAATGGGGTGGATGAATTTCTATAGGGAGGCCCTATAGAATTCGTCCAAGGCCTCTAGAAGGGGAAGTCCATGGACTTCTTAGGGCCTAAGAAAGAGATTAGGGTTTCCACCTGAAAACCCCAACAACCAAAGCTATTTAAAGACCGATATATAGGTGATTTTCGGCCAACTGCTTCCTTGAAGAACCCTAGCCGAAATTCTTAGTGTTCCCTTCACTCTCCTTCTCATCCTCGTTCTACAAGTGTTTGTAATCCATTAGTGGTGCAACATTTGGGGTACTAAAGCTTTCAAAGGTCAAGAACAAGCTAGGAATTCTTGTTATTACAATATAACAAGCAAGGTAATCTACTTAACCCTTTTCATATGTTAATTTCGAATTATATATGCTAGATCTAGGGTTATTGCTTTGGAACTTCTTTTGCATGTTTAATTAATGAAAAACTTAGATTAAAAATGATTAGGGTTGCATGAACACAAAGGATGTTGTAATGCTTAAAACACATCAGCGGTATCAAAGCCTAGGATGTTTTTCAATTGAATTTGATGCTTTTATGAATTTGTCCAAAGCTATAGCAAACAGAATTCGCATACTGTTTGTTGAACTTGACGAGTTGGGGCAACTCGACGAGTTGACTCGTTAGATGTTTGTTTTTTCGATTTTCTAATCATGTTTGTGTTAGGATAATTACCATAATTCGTTTTTAATGCCTTAAATTAAATTTTCTGGATGGTAATTTGATTTCCTTATAAAATAAGATTGATTTGGTGAAATTTTAAGATAATGACAAAATTATTTGATTAATTTAATTATTTAAAATTTGATCTAATAATTTTGAAATGTTTCAAATTACACCCTTAAGTTTTGGAATTTAAAATTTAATTAAAAGTTTAATTTTGAAATATTAAATTCTAAAACCCTAGTATTTTAAAAGTTTAAATACAACCCTTATACTATTATAATATTAAAAGTTCTAAAGTATACTACTAACTGTAAGACTGACTTTTTCTTATACACACACACACACACACACACACATATATATATATATATATAAGAAAAATCAGTCTTACCGTTAGTAGACCTCATTCACGAAGCTGTTAAATAAGGGGTGTTTAAGGAATCAACCTATAAAATGACCGCCATTGGGTATCCATTCTTACCCACCACACTCTTGACTAGTGGAGGGTCATTAGCCGAACGGGTAGGATAGGACATTAATCTCACATTAATAAGTATAATGAAGAATATAAAGTAACTAAATGTTTTTATAAATTCCTATTCTTAGTTACTTTAGGAAAATGTGAATTTGATGCTAATCTATGAAACTGCACATTGTACTTTGTCATGTCGTTAGTGGAGCGTGTGTTGTTAACCGGCACACTAACTTGGACTAACAGAGAGTGACAATGGGTAGCTTGTAAATTATCATTGATCAATGGAGTGTGTGTTGTTAACCGGCACATTGGTTTGGTTGTAAATGACATCGAGAGTACCAAGCTAATTTGCATGGTTATTCACAACTTGTTTGTGATCCTCGGTATCCCAGTCACAAACTTGAAGGGCATAATCGAGATTAAACATCCCATTGAATAGTTCAATGAATTTCAAATAATTTCAAAGAATCAAGGAATTTCATTTCATTTAAAACCTAATCCTTTTAATTTCTATTTTTGTGGTGAAATTAGTAAATCGTCATTTACCTACCTTAAATAATTTACAATTCGATTACGACATCTCTCTTCCGAATTATAAATTATTGTGTTAGTCTTAGCCTTAATATTCCATTTTGGGTGTTATATTGAGGATTCCTTATCCAATCAAAACATGTCCTTCTTGTTTTACAGATGTGGACTTCCAACAACGCTTCTGGTTCCTCCAACAACTCTTTCTCGCTCTTGAACATTTGTGCGAGGATCACAATGCTTCTGGTTCCTCCAACAACTCTGGTTGTCTTGCCATCTAAGTTGCTTTTCAATCATTGTCTCAACTTTATTACTTGACACATCAAATTTTTGAAAATTAAAATCTGCATTTTCAAACTTATTTCTCAATGTGTCAAGCTCGACGGTTAGACTAGCAATCTTCTCTGTAGCATAGTCATAGTGTTCATATTTAGTGTTGTATTCTTCCTTGATTCTTTTTAGATATTTGGTTTGGGCCTCTAAATTTTCTTTTAAAGGTTTTTGGGCCTTTCTGAGAGTATATCTTTCATATTTAAGATCTTTAGTTTCCCTAATTAATCACTCATTATGCTCATGGTACTTATTTATTTTATCTTCATAGGACTGAGAGCATTGGGTATCACTTACATTAGTTATTTACGAACAAAAGAAATCTGATTATGTAAATGGATATTGATCGAAAATAAAAAATATATGCTTCTCTGATCGAAAATACTAATGGTCAACTCTCAGTTGACTGAGAACCTTAGTCGGAACCACACAACTGATACACTGAACCGAGGATGAGGAGCCGAGAACACAGATTCGCAACCGAGAACTCTGAGGCTGAGACCGAGAACTCCAAATCCGAGACCGAGAACTCCTAAACCGAGACCGAGAACTCCTAAACCAAGGCCGAGAACTTCGAAGCCGAGATAGAGAACTCCAAAGTTGAGACCGAGAACTTCGAAGTTGAGACCGAGAACTCTGAAGTTGTAACCGAGAACTCCGAAGTTGAGTCCGAGGAGCTGCCCTAAGCAAGAATTAACAGCTGGCTGATCTCTTTGAATTCACCACCTTTATTGTTTGATTTTCGGGTATCTTCAATTTTTTTTTTTTTTGATTTCTTGGAATTTTGATCTTTTGATCTTCACTTTAATTGCTCCAAAATTCATACAACTTTTCTTGTAATTCTCTCTCTTTTTTTTACATGTATACCTCACTTTTTCTTTCACTCAAAACCCTACATGCTTAAGCAGGGGCGCTCAACCTCAACCTTTATTGGCTAATGATAAAAATTTTCGTGGATACATTTCAGGTTTAGGCTGCTAAACATATTACATCCTTCAGGCTGAGCAAGGTCGTGTTTTTGTCCCATGATTTCACTGAAATAAGGAAGCCACAAATGCACTAGAACGTGTATAGGCTCAACTAAACATTTGGGTTACCATGCAATTATCAACACAATTCTAACATCGAATCCTAATTTTTTTTACCAAAATTTTCTAATTTAAGACCTAAGCATTTTTGATATGCAAAATTTTAAAATTATACCTAAAATAGGATTCTAATTTTTAAAATTATACCTAAAATAGGATTCTAATTCAACTAATATGACCAACCCCCTACCCCACACTTATTTGATGCAATGCCCTCATTGCATATGATGCATAAAAACATAAAAAGAAACTAAAAAGGGAATTGGAACGAACTCCCCTGGGATAGCAGTGGATAGGCTGATCACACTCATTTAAGCTCCAACTTCAAATTTAGACATGGTAACATCTCATCCATGCCTTGGGTGTCAAAACTCGTGTGGGTCGCTCCAAATACGCGGAAATCAGTGTAAGATCTTCAAGAATGGAAATGGAAGAATAAGTGAGCAAGTGGGACAAGTAGCAGCATCAAATCAGCAGTCCGTCGGTATAAAAATTGAACGACTCGTCGAGTCTTATGGTGGACTCGTCGAGTACCAGCGCGCCTTCTCAGAATATGTAGAAATACAAGGCGACTCGTCGAGTCAGCTTAGTGCACTCGTCGAGTAGGCCACTGAACGAAAAAAACTTGGTATGTTGCAACTGTTTTAGCCTCTAAAAACTTCTTTAACTCTTCCCCATGTTGATTAAATCCCTTGCATGCAAGAGGTGGTTTGTGAAAACAAAAACTTTCGGGACCTGTTAGACTATTTCCTTTGTTTTCTTTGCACCATTAACTAAAAGTAGAACAAGAAGTGACCAAACTAGTCAAGAACAGCAAGAGCTCGGTCTTCCACTTAACCACCACGACACGCCTTGCTATACTACGCCTTGTGGATTGAGTTGGACAAATCACCCAAAGTAGTAGACTAAACAAGTCAAGAATTCCCTAATCGCTTGCAATCTCAAAACCCATGCAAAAGGTAAAGCCAATCGATGTGTATGATCACGAATTCCTGCACATAACAACAAGAACCTTCCCGACAAGTGAAATGATATCAACGAAAATAAAACTAAAAAAATAAAATAAAAAAACTAACTAAAAACAAATAACGAATAATCAAATAAACTAAATTAATTGAAAGCCGTTCCCCAGCAACGGCGCCAAAAACTTGATGTGCACAAAAGTACCCACTAATTTTAATATTTATAACCTAACAAACTTAGACTATCTATGAACTTATAGGCAGTGTACCTAGTCAGATTACAGTATAGCTTAGGTAAGTCAGGTGTCGATCACAGGGAACGGTGGATTAATTTAATATATTTGATTATAGGTTACACGAAAAGAATAAAGAAATAAATATCAAACTAACAATTAATTAACTACTTTCGATAAACTAACAGGAAAGCACATCTCTTCAGGTACTTTGGTTTAGATAAATTACACCTTAAAAACATAGACAATTGCATACACAAATTCATTTATTCATGTTCACCGATTCCTAAAATGATTAGATTCATGTTCACTATAACTAATCCTTTAGCAAACAAGTCAATTCAAACAGTGATCAGTTGATTAAACTAACATGCTTCCTAGTGTTCAGTTCGTATCAAGCAAGACTTGTAAATATAGTTAATCAATTTAGACATTTAATTAACCTCTTGTTGATGGTCATCAAACAAGGCTCACACATTAACTTACCTATTCTCAAGTTAATCCTAGTTTCACATTTGTTATTTCTAGTCTTATAATCTCGATGGTCATCAAAAATCATAAGAGACAAGCAATTGAGCAGATGTTCAAGCAACTCAATTCACTTAACAATTAACAGAAAATAATCATCATTAACACATGAGGATCTTTAAACAAGCTTGGCAAGATAAATTAAACACAAATAAACTATTTAATATAGCAATTAGTCTAATAATCAAAGCTTCATTCAATCATCAACACAAAGTAAAAGCTTTTTACACCTAAATCAGAAACTTAATACAGAAAAGTACCACAATGGAATGCTAAACATGGTCACGTCAGCAATCCATATGATAACCGACATGTATCCGCTCTCCAATCCTTCCGATCTCTGCTCCCGTTAGCTTAACGGCCTTCCGGCCGCCTTCTAGACCCTCAAAACGGCTTAACAGAAGTTAATTGTCGACTAAATTAGGTTAGAAGTCGCCTCCCAATCAATCTGTGGAATTATCTTTAAATATACGATCCGACTCGTCGAGTCAAGTGGTGACTCGTCGAGTCCCTCTCACATTCCCCGTATTGCGATAACTCTCTGGGATCCCGAGTCATTATCTTCTCGATTCTTCGATTGGACTCGCCGAGTAGACAATCTGACTCGCCAAGTAGGTGCCTTTTTCAGTGTTTTTCTTCTTTATTCCATTCTCAATCTTCTAATTGTTTCTCCCGCTTCCTTTCGCTTCCGAGCTTCATCTTTGGACTGAAAAACATAATTTAACACTTTTAAGTACCTTTTGTCCATAATATGCGATAATTAAGTTAATAAATGAATAAAAATGTATACTTAATATGAACTAATTATGCACATATCACTGGCCGCCGAGAACTTTTAAACCTAACCGTGAACTGGAGATTTGCCGCCGAGAACTCCTAGATATTGACCGAGGACTCCCAAAAATTGCCAAACAGGAAATTTGTAGATTTTCAAAGCCAAAGTCGATCAAACTCTCTAAAATAGTGAATAACACGAAGTACATGACAATAATTTCGTCAATAAGAACTCAGAAACACCAGAAACTCCAATAAAAACTGCACGAAATGCTTAATACTTTGCCAAATCGATTGATATTGATCCAAGCTCTGATATCAACTGTAAAACCCAATCTTGAATGTATCAATCAATTTCACTTGACTCGGTGCGGAATTCCAATCAAGTGAATAACACAGAACATAATATAGAGGAAGAACGCAAACACGAATCTTTAATGCACACTATATTCAATGAATTCTAGTACATAAGATTCAGATTACACTTGGTTTTCTCTCTATTTCTCTCTAGAACACGTTCTTGGCTGATATGAATCGCACATCTACCCCTTTACATGCCTAATAATAGGCTATATATACCTAGACATAAATAACAAGGGCCTAACCCAAAACCCAAAAGTTTAACCGAAACCACATGTGCTTTCGGTCCAGACATCACCGAAAACATGTTGTTTTCGGTCCTAGACCTAGAATTCTAATATCTGTGAAAAACAAAGTATAAATCACAATTTATGAGCTAACAACATTTTCCAACTTATCATTGGCAAATCAGGTATCCCCTGAGAGCCACGATGAAATTATCAAAATTGAACAAAATTGAAAAAAAATTCAATTTTTAAATTAAAAAATAATAATATTAATGTCAAAATCGGAAAACAAATGAAATGATAGTTTGTCTTGTGCCATTTAACATAGTCTAATATTGAAATATTTTTTCTATTGCGGTTATTAATTCAAGTTTTCATATTGATATTGATTCTTATTTCAAAATTCCATTTACCAAAATCAATACAAAATATTGAAATAAGGACCTTACCTAAAATGTTTAGATTTTAAATTAAACACTTGATATTGATCTTTATTTCAAAGTTCTAATGACCAAAATCAATGCAAAACCTTAAAATAAAAGTAAGGACCAAATCTGAAAATTTTTTTGATTTCGAATTTAAGACGTAAAAATCAAGGGCCATTTTTCTAATTTATTTAAGAAATAAATTATCATGCGAAGTGTCTAGAATGTTGCCGACGAAAGTTTTGTAAACCAAATTAAGCAAATACGTAGGTGTTTTTGTAGTGGTGCCTTAAACCACACGCATCAATTGTGTAATTTTATCAACAATAGTATTTAATTTGAATATAAGATACTAACCAGGTTAGTCAAAATTCAGATTACAAAATCGTGATAAAACACTTTCCCCAAATCTTCCATTTCGCTTAACTGTAGAAATTCATATACAGCAGCATCCAAAATCAAAATGTCAGACGAAATTCCTTTCCATATCCAAGAGCAGATCATCAAAAGCTTTCCTGTCATGTCTTTGCTTCAGTTCAGAACAGTCTCGAAAGCATGGAAGTCTTTGATCGACAGCTCTGACTTTATTGCTGCTCACAGCGTTACTCAGCCTCAGCATCTGCTTTTAAGGTACGAAGATCCTGTAGAAACTGTCGAAAAATATGTTTCTTTTCTTGATGATGACACTTTTCCTCATCAGAGGTTTGTTCATACCCTTCCTGAGTCGTTTAAACTACTTAAACAGTCAACCATAGTCGGTAGCTCTCTAGGGGTGTTGTGCTTGCATGGTTATTATGGAGAGGGAAAGGGTCTTTTACCCAACTTTGAAAAGGAGATGGTTGTTCTTTGGAATCCTTCGATTAGAAAGTCAATTACTGTTCCTATGCCTAACACGTTATATCTGGACCCTAGAAATGATATTGGTTTTGGTGTGTCCCCTGTGACTAGTGACCCTACAATCGTTGAGATCACACAATTTCACAAAACTAGCTACCATTGTGAAGCTAAAGTTTACACTGTGAGCTCAGGCAAATGGAGAAATCTATCTAGCAATCTTCCTAGTAAACCATTTCGCATCTTCTCGCCTCAGGTGGTTGTTGATAGGTTTATATATTGGTGTGCTTTTGACCCGATGACTAGAGATGACATGTTAACGTATCATAATCTGATAATGTCGTTTGATATGACTAATGATAACTTTGGAGTGATAGACCTCCCAGATAGCTTAAGGTGCCTCTCTCCTACTCAGTTGTGTATTTCTAAGCTAAGGGAGTCTCTTGTCATGCTCGATTATGATAGGTTTTTGAAACATTCTTGTGATGTATGGATGATGGAGAATGGTGTTGAAAAATCATTTAAAAAGAAATTCACCATTGAGCCACCATATTGGTCAAGGAAAATAACACCACTAGGATTTAGGAAGAGTGGTCAACCTATAATGGAAGTGGAAAATGATCATGAATTTTTTCAACAGAGTGAACTTGTGGCCTATGAGCCGTACCCTAAGCGCTTTGATTATCTCGAGATCTATGGAATAACTGAAACATTCTCTGTGCATTCCTACATGGAAACACTAGTTTTGATAGCTCAGTTTGCTTGATTGCAGTAACGAGGTCGAAGATGATGGCCACATTACAACATCTAGCCTAGAATGAATGACTTTTGGTGTGGACAATTGAGGAAGATATCTACAGATTAGATGAAGTTGATAAAAAAGCAAATACATGTAATGTTTAAATACTAGTGGTGAAACCCCGGGAATTATGTATGTACAATAGACTAGAGATAAATTACTATAATTAGGTTGATGATAAAAAAAACATGTGCATTTGTTGTTTGTTTAGACATGTGGATGAATATTATAATAGCAATGTACGTATAATTCGTGACCCATAAAAGAAATACTTACATTTCTTTACCAATTAAATCAATATGTAACAAATAAAAGCATCACACTATAATTACATTGTTATTATGATTACAAACCTATAAGAATGTTGCTATTTAGGGAGTATTGTCACACCTCCCGAGCATGTCAATTAGATAATTACATCATCGTTTGCCAAATCAACTTCAAGACCTGAAATAAGTTTGTATATTTGTAACATCAAAAAAATACTAATTAAAAATTTTCATTTTTAAATCATCAAACTCACACAATGTTTCAAAATCGGTCATAGTAAATGTATCACAATCATTAGAGTAAAATAACAATAATCAGTGTGGAAAATCATCAGGGGGTGTTGTGCAGTCAAGTCCGGTCATTCCTTTTGGAACTGGTTGAAAATGTTTAAACCACAAAACTGTAAGCACAAAGCTTAGTGAGTTCCTTGAAATACCATATACGATACATATCTGTGTGCTCAACCCTACATGAACGTTATGATCCAACCATAGTCTTACAGCCACTCCCAGATTACAGCCTATCTGTTACCTTTTTGCCATGATCGAACCATGGTCTTCCATGCAAGTCACAAAGACGTACAAGTTTTATGATCCAACTAGAGTCTTTCATATAAATGTTGTGATCGAACCACAGTCTTTCATACATGTGTTGTGATTCAACCATAGTCTTTCATGCAAGAGTCATAGATACAATCTAGCAACCTACATATTATAATGAGAAGACTCACTTGTCTCACGAAGTCAGATAAACCATAACTCATTGCCACACAATAGGTGCTACAACACACCTAACGAATCACACAAGATCCAACCTTAGTCTATACTCTAGAACTAGCAATTTGACAAAAGTCAACCCAAGTCAACAAGTCAACGGTCAGCATGAAAGTCAACAGTCAGGGTAATAGTCAACGACGAGCATTATCATCGGGGAACTCCTAAACAATGGGCACGTCATCTACAATATCTTTACCTTACTCTCGTGTATTCACCACATAATCTAGGATTCTGGAGCACCCCTGTTGAATATACCTCCTAGCTCTTACAGCTGAACAAACAGTCGCTCCACGCTAAGCACCCTCACCATGAACAGTTTTCCCTCACTTGGGGTTCGTACACTCAACAACTGGTGCTCACAATTAGTCATAGTCCCATTAGGTCCCAAACAGTCCATACCCACAATAACCTTCGACCCTCATAAAGATATCAGAACAAAATCAATCAAAATCTCTCGTTGAACATATTCAGAAGACATCCCCGATGAACTCTCTAAGCACTCACAAGTCGATCATCGGCAATGTCCACCTCCAATGGATAATCTAAAGTCCCTGGAGCATCACTAAACTTCTTGCTAAGTGCGAGAGACACAAATGATTGGGTTGCACCTTAATCAAATAGAACATAAGTAGTTGTATCGTTGACTAAAACGTCCCTATACATGATTAGATAAAACATAAGCATAAACAAAGAAAGTAGTAAAAGATATGGTACACATATATAGCAGTAACCGCATTTTGTGTTGCTCGTGCCTCCTCGGCTGTCAACTTGAATGCCCTACTCTTTAACACAAGAGTCTCTGCCTTGACATGGCGGCCATCAGTAATCCTTAAGGTGGCTGGTGAGGGCGTCACCACTGCTTCCCCTGCCAATCTCGAGCAATCGTCCTTCTTGTGGCCTATCTAATTTCAGTGGAAACATATCAATGCTCCACGAGGGAAATCCCTACCAAAATGTATAATCTGGCCAGACTGTTAGATATTAAAATGTTTGATAATTGAATTTTATTTTTGACCTACTAGTTTTAGAGTTTTTCAGATTTTTAAACCCTAGAACTATAAATAGTTTAGGCCGTTTTTATTTTAAAGTGAGCCTCCTTTTACGCTTTAATTTTCATTTTTCTCATTGATAGAGAAAGTGTGAGTTCATCTTTTTCATGTGAGGTTTCTCCATTGTAATCAGATCTGATGATCATACGAATGAAGAAATATGTCACTGATTTCTTGTTTATCGGAGATTCATTCATCTATTGTTCTTAATTTCTGCATTGTCATCTCATATTGTGTGAATCTGAGTTCCTAGAATTAGTATCAGAGCTTGATCTTGAAGAATCATCTGTTCTTTCATGTTTTAAAGATCAGAGGTGACATATTTTCACATTTGAATATTTTTCATTAATCCGGTGTAAGTGTAACACCCCGAGTTCAGAAATGCAAGTTCAAGGTTCTTAGTGTAAATAAGGAAGATCGACTCGGCGATTCGATGGGTAGACTCGGCGAGTCGAGTCGCGGTTCTGGTCGTATGTTAAAGTGACCAACTCAACGAGTCGGCGGTTGGACTCGGCGAGTTGGTGCTGGAATGAGAAAACCCTAATCTTCGGGGTTGCCCCCTATTTAAAGGACTTTATGCCCTTCACCCAGACCCCTAATCCCCTAGAGAGTTCCAGAAGCCCTAATATCTGAGAGTGTGAGCTTGGAGAAGTGTTTGGAGCTTTGAGGAGTGAACTTTGTGAAGAGGACTTGTAGATCAAGAGGCTAGCACCAAGGATTTCATGTGAATCAAGAACCCACTCCATTTGGGCACGTTTTGGGAGGTAATAAGTTGTTATCTTAACCTTTTCTTCTAGAATCATTCATATGTAAAGGCTAGGGCTTTCCTTGGTTAAGGAATTTTATTATGGAAGCTAGATCTGAAGCTGAAACTTCAGATCTGAACCTTTTTTGAGTCCTAAGCCCATAAAGTTTCCAGTTCTTGCAAGAATGAGACTCTCCTAAGGTGTAAAGCTCCATTGGAAGCTTAGTTTGGTCATTTAGAGCTCCTAGAGCCTTGCATACACGTAAAGTTTGCAACTTTACGTGATAATTATGCCCTAGAAGCTTGGATCTACAATATGGAGTTGTTGCATGGCGTAGAAAGCACTGTATGGATTAAGAACTGAAGCGACTCGGCGAGTCACATGGGTGGACTCAACAAGTTGTATGAATATGTGCATGGACATGACGAGTTGGAAGAACAACTCGGCGAGTCTGTTGAAGATTGCCTTGGACTCGGTGAGTCTGTTCTCGGACTCGGTGAGTCTGGTCTAGAAGTCCTAGCCTTTTTGGTTGAGCTGTGAATCGGTGATTCGAGGGACGACTCGATGACTTGAGCAGGAAGGGACTCGGAGCTTGTTGGACTCGACGAGTCTTGGGGCGACTCGGCGAGTTGAGTCGTGGTATGGGAGTTTCTGAGCATAGGAACTCGACGAGTCAACTGGTTGACTCGGCGAGTAGGGTCAACCAGGAAGGTTGACTTTAACCTTGACCAAGGGTTGAGCAGTTGACTTCCAAGGGTATTTTGGTAATTGTTGGTGTTAATTGGTTTTGGTTATTTAATAATGATTAGTGGTGGAGTTCGTGCTGGTGGTCGGAGCAGCGTGGCCTTATTTCTTCAAGTCGACAGTTGCAGGTGAGTTATCCTCACTATATCGACAGGGTCTAAGGCACCAAGGCCGGCCCTTTATCGGATGGGAATTCGGGTAATTGTTAGTTATGTTATTGCTTGGCTATGTATGCATCCGGGTAGTTAGGATGATATATACATTAGAGACCTGGTAAGGTCGGTATCCTGGTATATAGGATGATGCTATGCTAGTGACCGGTTAGGTCGGTATCTTGGTTAGGATGTTGCTATGTTATGTGATCTACTAGATCGGTTGATTAGTTATGAATTGCTATATGATTATATGTTTATGTGCACATGGATGTTGGACTGGGGTTGGGTTGAGGTGGGTCCTGCTTCATGCTGTAGGCCAACATACCCAGGGTGGACCGGTTAGACCGAAGGCCCGAAGAGAGGTCCGGATAGGCTGAAGGCCCCAAGAGGGCGGACCAGATGTGCCGAGGCTCGGATAGTCGACCAAACAGACTGAAGGCCCGGTGCGGGTGGACCAGTCACACTGTAGACTTGATATGCATGGCTGTTCTGTTTATGTTATGATATGATGTGTGTATGGTATTGTGGTTGGTATTTTGGGGGTAACTCACTAAACTTTCGGGCTTACAGTTTTGGTGTGTTGTTTTAGGTACTTCAAGAGACTGTGGAATGGCAAAGGCGTGACCGTATCGCTCCTCATCATTATGCTATGATTTTTGGGACACTCTAATGGAAAATGATTCGAAAACATTTTGTAAATAATGCTATGTGGCTTTTAATTATGATTGAAAAAGTTTAAATTTGGTATGAATTTTATGGATGTTACAAGTTGGTATCAGAGTTGTAACGACCATAAAATTCCAACCAATTTGAACTTTTCAAAAACAACCTAGTTTCATTAAGTTATTACAAAAAGGTTTTCAATACAACTATTATCAGAGTCTTCCCAGAACCACATCATAAAACATAATCATGAGGAGCGGTACGATCACGCCATTGCCTTGCCACGATCTCCTGAAGGACCTGAAAGCATTAAACCACAACTGTAAGCCCGAAAGCTTAGTGAGATATCCCCAAAATACCAAGCACATATACCAAACACACATAACATGCCATAACATAACAGAACACAGAATAGCCATGCACTTCGGGTCTACTGGGTGGCTGGTCCGCCGCACCGGCTTTCAGTTCACCTGGTCCGCCCTCCAAGTCTAACGACATTCATCGAGTCTACAGTGTGATTGGTCTGCTCGCACCGGGCCTTCAATCCACCTGGTCCACTCCCTGAGTCTACAGTATGACTGGTCCGCCCGCCCTGGGCCTTCAGTCGGCCTGGTCCACTCTCCGGGCCTCGGCACGTCTGGTCCGCCCTCTTTGGACCTACAGCCGATCCGGACCGCTTGCTGGGCCTTCGGGATAACCGGTCCGCCCTGGGTATGTGGCCTACAGCAAAAAGCAGGACCCGCCACAACCCAACCCCAGTCCAACAACCATGTGCACATAAACATTCAATCATAAAGCAATTCACATCTAATCAAATGATCTAGTAGATCGCATAGCATAACATCATCCTAACCAGGATACCGACCTTAACGAGGTCTCTAACATATACCATCCTAACTACCAGGATGTAGCACAACAAACAATATCATAATAGGGATACCCGGATCTCAATCTGATAAAGGGCCGGCCTTGGTGCTGTAGACCCTATCGATATAGTGAGGAGAACTCACCTCGCAACTGCCGACTGAACAGATAAACCCTAGCTACTCCGACCACTGATACTATCTCCCACACTGGCCAACACTAAAACACTAAACTCAAAACAAAAGCCAACAATTTCCAAAATGCCCCTGGAAATCAACTGGTCAACCCTTGGTCAAAGTCAAAGTCAAAGTCAACCCCTGACTGACACTACTCGCCGAGTCAACCCGATGACTCGCCGAGTCCCCATGTTCAGAACTCCCCCTAATCCGCGACTCAACTCGCCGAGTCACCCCGAGACTAGTCGAGTTCCACAACCCTGAGTCCTTTCACACTCGACTCACCGAATCATCCCTTGACTCACTAATTCACAGCTCAACCAGAAGAAAAGTTAGGACCTCACGACTAGACTCGCCGAGTCCAAGAACAGACTCGCTGAGTGCAAGGCTATTTGCAACCAACTCGTCAAGTTGTTCTTCCAACTCGCCGAGTTCCTACCCATCTTCATCCAACTCGCTGAGTTGTTCATCCAACTCGTCGAGTTCCAGCCTATCTTCAAGCAACTCACCGAGTACACCTTTGTGACTCGCCGAGTACCCCTAGATCCAAAACCATACAGAGGTTTTCCAAGCCATGCAGAAACTCTAAACCATAGATCTAACCTTCTACAAGCCATCCATCACGTAAAGTGGCAAACTTTACGTGAATCCAAAGAGATCTAGGCATTTTACACTCTAGGGTTAGGGTTTAGGGCAAGAGAACTTCACCAACAACTCTTGAGCATAGACTTTATGGCTTTTTGGATCATTAACAACCTAGATTTGAGGTAGCAACCTTAGATCTTACACCAAACTCGAGATGGACCTCATTTATGCTCCAAAACCCCCACAAATGATAGATCTTGATACACCAAAAGCTCAAACAGAAGATTATTACCTCAAATGAAAGCTCCAACTGAAGAATAAGCTGAATCATTGCAAAGCCCCTTGCTCTAACCTCCTTGCTCTTCGATTTCTCCCCAAGATTCCCTCCACAAAGGCTCTAATCTCTCACAACGAAAGCTCACACGAAACTAGGGCTTCTGGAACAGAAGGGGGAGGTAAAAAGGAGAGGATATCATGTTCTTTATATAGGGCTCAACCCCTGAATTAGGGTTTTCTCCACTCAGCACCAACTCGCCGAGTGCACCCATGCTACTCACCGAGTTGGTCACTTAACACGCGACCAGAGTCGCGACCCTACTCGCCGAGTCCACTCGTGGACTCGCCGAGTTTCCCTTTCACACTTACACTTTTAGTCCTTCAACTCAACTTCTGATATTCCGGGATGTTAGAATTCTCCCCCACTTAAATTAGGCTTCGTCCTCGAAGCCTGCGGCAACACATCTCCAGGACTACTCTCGCAATGCACCACCTGACATTAAGCAGACCGGGTTCCTCAAAACATAACCACCGAAACCCAAAACCCAATTTCCTTCCCGCGGTGTTCTGAGCACCACTTCAAACCGGCCACCGGCCTCATCCTATGATAACCACACTTATCAACCGAGTAGCACTCCATGATACATCAGTCGCTCCAAATCAAAACAATCACATGACTCATACGAGCTAGAGATAACCCTGAACCACCGGAATTCCCGGGTTGAGCCCAAATTTTATGCACTCCATGCTGACAGAATGACATATCCTTCAGCCTCAGAACAACTCCCATGAGTTCTCCACCACAATCTCATACCCATGCTGAACTGGCTCTAGCATCTTCGGGTTGGGAAAACCCGATACGCTGGCGATACCTCCAAACATCCCTCAGGATGAATTTCCACCACATACATAAATCCTTGATCAAAATCAAACTGGAAATTCAAGATTCCATCCCTGCATTCCTTCCGAGCCTTTTGGCTCTACCCTCGGAAATTCCCTCCGTGACCTCAGCAAACATCCAACCCGGATGTGATTCCATACCATCGCCGCACATGCTACACAATAACCATAATTGGAACACTCCAATCATAACTCTACACTACTGCTTTCACTTCCGCGGACTTACACTCCCTCTCGGAACTACATTTCTTTCCCTTTCCTTACCAAGGGAATCCACTTGGCTGCCTTGACACTACCACAAGTGCCACGGTGCTCACCCAAAATTACACCATTTCCTTATAGCATATCCGCTATCCCATGCACCACACGTACTCTGTATCCGCTCGCAGGGACTCTCGAGTCCATGCACTACCTCCACTAATCATGATCAATATTCGGAGCCAGACCTTCTGATGCTAGCACATCGCGACATACTCATTCCATATTCTCATACACATCTATCAACACTTGTAGAGTCTTCAGCATGACTGGACCGCCTTGTTGGAATAGTGTCTAAGGCTACAACTACATTAGGCAAGTATTTGACCCGATTGAGCATGGTCCTTTTGGGTTGCCTTCACCATAGCAACTTGACAAGATGATTTATAATGAGAGAAGGAATATTATTAATATATTATAAGAATAATATAAGGAATAATAATATTATTATTTGATTAATATAAGTCATAAATTAATTAGGAATTAATTTGGTGACTTAAAGAGATTAATTAAATAAAGGGGTATAAACTGTCAATTGTTTGATAGTTGCACTTTGGGCTATATATCCTTTATGGATAAGGGGTGGACGATTTCTAGGGCTAATGATAGCCATAAAATCGTCCAAGGCTTATCATGGAAAGGATTTGGATTGCTTAGGTCTTAAGTTATCCAACTAGAGTTTAAGGGTGAAACCCTAGGAGCCTTACAAGTATAAATAGACCCCTAAGGCTGAGGGAATTCTGCACTTGTGCTTAGAGAAGAAACCCTGGCCAAATTTCTCTTCCCTCCTCTCTCTCAAATCATCCTCCTTGCTATTTGGTGTTTGTAAGCCATTAGAGGAGTGACAATTGTGACTCTAAAGCCTCAAGGACAACAAGATCAAGCAAGTGATTCGAGGTAAACTTCTAATCTCTGATTTCATATTATTGTTATTGTATATTAGCCATTAGAAGTCTTGGATTCAATGTATGTTCAATTAGAGAAACCTAGATCCAAGCATTAGGGTTGCATGTGCACATAGGAATGTTCATATGGCCAAAACTCATCAGTGGTATCAAAGCCTAGATTGGTTTCTATTGAATTCATACTTTGATTGCTTGTTTGTTGTTGAAAAAAACATTTTTTTTGTCCTCTGGCTAATGAACTCGGCGAGTCCCATGGTGGTACTCGACGAGTAGGCTCAACTCGGCGAGTCCATCTGGGTACTCGGCGAGTTCGAGCGTCAGAAAAAGGAAACTTCGGGATTTCTTGCTGTTTATCTTTGAGATACTTGCCTTAATCATAATAGATCAATATAAATCCGATTTTATGATATATATGAGTATATTCTTGACCTAATTGAAGATATTTATCAATTAATAAAATATTTGTTTCCTTATGTGATAATTGATTAAATATTTTATTAAATTGGTAAATTGTTTTGCAAGAAATCATTAAATAAATCAAATATGGATAATTATGGAATTAATTGTTAATTAAGATTATTTGTTATTTGATCCTCTATGTTTTTAAAAGTTTAAAACTTGCCCTCAAGTTTTGAAATTTATGTTTTGTGATTAAAAGTTTAATTTCGACAATTTAAATTTCAAACCCTAGAATTTTACAAGTTTAAAACCCAACCCTATACTAATATAATATTACAAGATTAATATATATATGTATAATTAAAATGCTAGTCTTACCGTTAGTAGGCCTCATTCACGAAGCCGGTCTATAAGGTGGGTATAAGGTTGCTGCCTATAAAATGGCGCTTAATGGGTGTACACTCACACCCACCGCTTGCTTGATCGGTGGAGGGTCGTTAGCCGAACGGGTAGGATAGGGCAACCTCATCTCTTCATTAAAAGTATAATATAAAATACAAAGTAACTACATGTTTTTCAAAAATTTCCCAATCTTAGTTACTTTAGGAAAAGTGAATTGATCCAATCCCATGAAATTACACTTCGCACCCTTGCTAAGAAGTTAGTGGAGCGTGTGTGGTTTACCGGCACACTGATTGGTTCTAAGAAAAGGTGGCAAAGGGTGATTCATTGTTTATCACAGTTCGATGGAGCGTGTGTGGTTTACCGGCACATCGAATAGGTGATCGTTACAATGAAGGCACCATGTAAATTTGCATGGTAATTCACACCCACTTTGTGATCCTCGGTATCACAGTCACAAACTGTTATGATTGTAGATAACTTAGGAAATGATGTTTTAATCATGGATTCTTCCAATGGTGTGGATAGAGCATCCTTGTGGCATTGTCGTCTTGGACATGTCAACAAGAAGCACATAGCCCAACTCCAAAAGGATGGAGTGTTGGAATCATTCGACCTTAGGGAAGATGACACATGCGAGTCTTGTTTACATGGAAAGATGACTAAGTCACCCGTCACAAGTACATGTGAAAGGGGTGAGGGTCTATTGGACCTAATACATACCGATGTATGTGGACCGTTTAGATCAACCACGAAGGATGGAAACTGCTTCTATGTGACTTTTACCGATGACTATAGTAGACATGGGTATATTTACTTAATCAAGCAAAAGTCAGAAATTTTTGAAAAGTTCAAAGAGTTCAAAAATGAAGTGGAGAATATTGGGCAGGAAAATCAAGATGCTTCGATCCGATCGAGGAGGAGAGTACCTATGTCTTGAATTCCACGATTATCTCAAGGAGTGTGGAATAGTTTCACAATTGACGCCACCTAGGATACCGCAATTGAATGGTGTGGCAGAAAGTCGTAATCGAACCTTGTTAGACATGGTTCGCTCTATGATGAGTCGTGCTTCACTACCTATAAATTTTTGGGGGTATGCCTTAGAGACTGCCGCCTATATCCTTAACCAAGTCCCTACTAAGAAGGTTGCCAAAACACCTCACGAGATGTGGACAGGGAAAGCTCCCTCGTTGGCACATATCAAGGTTTGGGGTTGTGAGGCTTTCGTAAGACGAGATACTCACGACAAGCTCGAACATCGTAGTGAGCGATGTATTTTCATCGGATACCCGCAGAAATCGTTTGGATATCTCTTCTATAGATCGAAGGACAATGTTGTCTTTATTGCGAGGAGAGGAGTTTTCCGAGAGCGAGAACTCATAAGCCAAGGAGACAGTGGGAGGCAAATCGAGCTTGAAGAGATTCATGAATCGATAGATGAAGGAACCTCTACCGTTGGCACTCAACCCGAGGAGGAAACTCCGGTTGAACCGATTGACGAGTCCTTACCTCTTAGAAGTTCCGAAAGAGTTAGAGTTCAACCCCAGTTTTATGGTTTTCATATTACTAACGAAGGGGATACGTATATTAGTGATGGTACACTAATAAATCTAGATGAACCTAATAGCTATAAGGAAGCTATGGCAGGCCCGGAGTCTACGAAATGGAAAGAGGCAATGGACACCGAGATCCAGTCCATGTATGACAACCAAGTTTGGAATTTGGTTGATAATGTGCCCGGACGTAAGACCGTCGGGTGCAAATGGATCTTCAAGAAGAAGACCGACGTGGATGGAAACGTACACACATATAAGGCGCGATTGGTTGCGAAGGGCTTTACTCAAACTCCCGGAGTTGACTATGATGAGACCTTCTCACCAGTTGCAAAGATTAAGTCTATTAGAGTGATGCTAGCTATTGCTGCATTTCATGATTATGAGATTTGGCAAATAGATGTCAAAACCGCTTTCCTTAATGGGAAGTTGGCTGAGGATGTTTACATGGCTCAGCCAGAAGGTTTTGTCGATCCGAAGCATCCGCATAGAGTGTGTAAGCTTGAGAAGTCCATTTATGGACTTAAGAAAGCGTCTCGCAGATGGAATCTTTGCTTCGATGAGAAAGTCAAAGAGTTTGGATTTGTACGAAGTGAAGATGAATCGTGTGTATATGTCAAAGCCAGTGGGAGTATAGTAAGCTTCCTCGTTCTGTAAGTCGACGACATACTACTCATAGGAAACGAGAGTCCTGACTCTGCAGGAGGTTAAGTCTTGGCTCGGGAAGTGCTTCGCTACGAAGGACCTCAGAGAGGCTTCCTATATTTTGGGAATAAGGATAGTGAGAGAAAGAAGTAAGAGACTAACAGGACTTAGTCAGAACACTTACTTAGATAAAGTACTAAAACATTTTAGTATGGAAAACTCGAAGAAGGGAGAATTACCGATACAAAGTAATGCCAAGTTGAGTAAGACTCAAAGTCCGAGTACCGAAGCTGAAATAATAGAAATGAGCCAAGTACCATACGCTTCTGCAGTTGGCTCTATCATGTATGCTATGACTTGTACTCGCCCTGATGTAGCCTTTTCTTTGAGCATGGTTAGCAGATATCAAGGGAACCCTGGCAGAGCCCATTGGATTGCGGTCAAGAATATCCTTAAGTACCTTCGGAGGACGAAGGAATGGTTCTTAGTCCTCGGAGGGAGTGATGACTTGGAGGTGCGAGGGTATAGTGACGCCAGCTTTCAGACCGGCAGGGACAACTACCGTTCGCAGTTGGGCTGGGTCTTTACCCTGAATGGAGGAGCAGTAACTTGGAAAAGTTCCAAGCAGGAAACTGTAGCTGATTCAACGTGTGAATCAGAGTACATTGCAGCGAGCGAAGCGTTGAAGGAGGCTATATGGTTAAAGAACTTCATCGGTGATCTTGGAGTTGTACCTGCCATAAAGGAGCCCATGGAGATTTTCTGTGATAATGAAGGAGCGGTTGCCTTGACCAAGGAACCGAGGGATCATGGTAGATCTAGACATATCGACAGAAAATATCACTTTATTAGACATCGTGTAGAAGAAGGACAACTCGTAGTGAAGAGGATATCATCAGAAGATAACCCGGCAGATCTGCTTACGAAGGGAATGAGTAGGGTTAAGCACTTGCAGCATGCTAGGAGTATTGGGCTGAAGGATGATATTAGTATACATTAGATAATAGTAGAAATGTGTAATAGATAAATGTAATTAACATTTGATGGTTAAATAAAAGAGTATTATTTATGAGTAATGTTACTGTCTTATGTTAATTGTTTAACTATTGTTTCATTTTGCATGTTTTGACTTCCAGAATAATTGAGTTTATTAAGAATAATCGAATTGTTCAAATTGTCCACAATCGTTCATATGTTGGAAGTAGGTATGAATGAAGATTGTCATGAATTGATGTGTAGACTGTCTAAATGGTATTAGACATAGCAAAAGTTTGCTGCAACGTTCATGAGTGCATATGAACTAGTTTTGAGCATTGAAACAAACCCGCGCTTGCTGGAATCACCTTATGGAATGTGATAAAAGGGGTGATCGCAAGACGATAATATCATATAGTCTTAAAACCAAGATATATGGTTTGTTATTTGTTGATTGGTTGTACATTGATAATGCGAAACCGCATCAGTAATTTGATGTTATAAAACGCATTGTTGTGTATGGCTGATTAATGAATAAGTAAATGCATATAAGTCGAAGTTTATCTGTTACTTTTATCCTAAGAGGATAAAAGCGATATCTTGGCCGGTCGATGATTTGATTTGACTTATGTGTCGGGCCCGGTCAGAACTGAATTGATGTGTTCGATTAAGTTCTATGTCAAATAAATCGGAGATCGAGAAACCAAATGCTAGACAAATTGTTCCATAGAATTGTCAGCATGATATCTAAACAGAGGACTGTACGATCCCTTATCTAAAGGACAAGATTGATTAGATCAGAGTTTGACAGCGTCTTTGAGAGCTACGATTGCTGATCGGAATATACTTGTATATAGTTACTAGACTTATGCAATTGGGAGACTGTTGGAATAGTGTCTAAGGCTACAACTATATTAGGCCAGTATTTGACCCGATTGAGCATGGTTCTTTTGGGTTGCCATCACTATAGCAACTAGACAGGATGATTTATAATGAGAGAAGGAATATTATTAATATATTATAAGAATAATATAAGGAATAATAATATTATTATTTGATTAATATAAGTCATAAATTAATTTGGAATTAATTTGGTGACTTAAAGAGATTAATTAAATAAAGGGGTATAAACTGTCAATTGTTTGATAGTTGCACTTTGGGCTATATATCCTTTATGGATAAGGGGTGGACGATTTCTAGGGCTAAGGATAGCCATAAAATCGTCCAAGGCTTATCATGGAAAGGATTTGGATTGCTTAGGGCTTAAGTTATCCAATTAGAGTTTAAGGGTGAGGGAATTCGGCACTTGTGCTTAGAGAAGAAACCCTGGCCGAATTTCTCTTCCCTCCTCTCTTTCAAATCATCCTCCTTGCTAGTTGGTGTTTGTAAGCCATTAGAGGAGTGACAATTGTGACTCTAAAGCCTCAAGGACAACAAGATCAAGCAAGTTATTCGAGGTAAACTTCTAATCTCTGATTTCATATTATTGTTATGGTATATTAGCCATTAGAAGTCTTGGATTCAATGTATGTTCAATTAGAGAAACCTAGATCTAAGCATTAGGGTTGCATGTGTGCATAGGAATGTTCATATGGCCAAAACCCATCACGCCTTACCAGGCCTTCAGCCCATCTGGACCAGAACCTTCAGCAGGTCTGGACTGCCCTCCAGGGCCTTCAGCCTGACTGGACCGTTCTCCGAGCCTTCGGCCTGACTGGTACGCCCACCGGCCATCAGTCTATCCAGACCGCTCAACTAGCATTCTTCATCCCGAGTTATCCTTCTAGGAAACTCTCCCATGCGTACCGTTCTAGCCCTCTAGGGGTTTTAAACTCTATCTCCATCCTACATACTAAATCTCGGCCCGATCCCAGGCGTTCCACAATCAATCACCCTTGGTCTGCATCCTGCCCCGTCTGACTGAGACTTGCATCAAACCAGCCTACTCTCGGCTGACAGAACCACTGATTAATCCCAACAGCTAAACAACCTCCTATGCTTATCGATCTTCCGGAGAATTCTCCAATTCTCCCCCACTTAGAGCACTGACTATCAATCACCGGCCGTCATCACCGACCTCCCGAAACAACCATACATAACACAATCCCTTATACGCGAACCGACTCCCACCAGAACGAGCAACCTTCACAAAATCATATATCAACACGGATCATCTCGGTTTTAAAGAAACCCAACCTTCAGCTAACCATTTCTCAAACTGCAGATGTTACTCGACATTCAGACCAAAAGCTAGATTTCCCACTAACAATCCTCATGAATGATAACCAACGAAATTCCCCGTATCAAAACCTTAAACCATAACCCTCAAGGAACAACGAATACAATACAAAAAATCACACCACGAGACTAGCATACATACAATACTCCATAATAATCACAAGATAACAAGACATCAAGAAGGAAACATACCCGCAGTTGCATCCGACACTGCCCTGACCTCCTCTATTGTAAGCTGAAAAGCACGACCCTGAGCCCTTGGGGGCTCCGCTCCAGCCTGACCTCCACCCGTAATCCTCAAAGTGGCCGGTGCTGGAGCCTGCACCGGTCCCGCAGCAAGCTGTGGACAGTTGACCCTCAAGTGTCCAACCTGATGACAATGATAACAAATCCTCAAATCCCGACCCGGGGCTGCCTGCCGACAATCCCTCGCATAGGAACCCTCCTTTCCGCACTTGCGGCATGCACCACCGGACCTCCAAACTCCGGTGTGACCCTTCCCACACTTTCCACAAGTGTGGATGCTTTGATCTCCCAATCTAGAATCAACGGTCTTGGACCGTTTCGGCGCCGACTGCGACTGCACCAGAGCCTGCCTCTACTCTCGCAACTGCAACTCAATCTCCAAATCACGCCGCCTGGCGGCCTCCTGCAACTCTAACAAGGTCTCGCACGTCTGTGTAGACACAAACTGCCTGATATCCCTCTTGAGCATACTCAGATATCGGGACATCTGAGCCTGCTCCGAAGCAAACTCAGGGCAAAACCACGCCCTCTCAGTGAACATCCTGGTGATCTCCGTCACCGACTCCGAATCCTGCTTCATCTCCAGGAACTCCTGAGCCAATCTCTCCCTCTCAACCCGCGGAACATAAGGAGTGCTAAACATCTACAGGAACTGATCCCATGAAACCGCAGTCCTCTTCGCGTCTGAATACGATCCCGTGGTCAATCTCCACCAATCCTTTGCCCCGAGCCTTAACAGGTTCAGAGCACACCTCACCCTCTGATCAGCGGGGCATGAACACGTCAAGAAACACCCCTCCACGTCTGATAACCATCTCATAGCAACAATCGGGTCCTGTACCGCATCGAAGATAGGAGGCTTCGTATTATCGAAGTCCCGATACTGAAAACCCCGACCAACTCCTCCCCCTGTAGCTGCTACAGCCGCTGTAGCCGCCGCGGCAGTCGTCTCTATGAGAGTCGCATAGCGCTCATCAAAATACTCAACCATGGCGGTCTTGATCGACCCAAACATTTCTGGCAACTCGGCCCAGAACAACTCAGCAACCTCATCATGCAGGATCTCACGAATCCTAGCATCCAACTCGCATGTGCTCATCTGACCAATAATCTCGGGCGGTACCGACCCACCCTGACCGCCCTCACCTGCTCCCGATCCCGATTCGGATCCACTCCCAGCATGCCTCGACACCTCCATACTGAAAAACACAGCAAGATCTCAGATACTCTCCACTAACCCGAGGACCAACCCCCAACCCATCCCTAGAGGTCATGGTTTCTTTGATATGCGTATGGGTCCTGTGCTTTCAGTAGTACGGGCCCATGGTACCTTCCACACCTACCCATATTTGTATCAATTATACCACAACACCCTAGCGAAGAACATACATAACAAGCATTCAACCCTCACTCCTAGAGGAACATTGGAAATCTCCCACAAAGGAAACCCTAGGCTAACAGACATCATAAATCAGGCAACATTATCATGAAATCCTGAAGATCCCTAGCCTAGTACTAGCATACTGTTCCATCAAAGCTCAAATATCATGTATGGTATTTTGGGGTTACTTACTGGCTCCAGCTGATCGTACCCCCGCGTCCTCCTTTACTCATTTGGAAAACCATTTTAAATTCTCTTTTGAAAACTCTCCCTTGTTTGAGACTGGATTCACACGAATGTTCCTCCAATTCACACAAACCAAGGATTTGATACCAACTTGTAACGACCATAAAATTCCAACCAATTTGAACTTTTCAAAAACAACCCAGTTCATTAAGTTATTACAAAAAGGTTTTCAATACCACTATTATCAGAGTCTTCCCAAAACCACATCATCAAACATAATCATGACGAGCAGTACGATCACGCCTTTGGCTTACCATGGTCTCCTGAAGGACCTGAAACCATTAAACCACAACTGTAAGCCGGAAAGCTTAGTGAGATATCCCCAAAATATCAACCACATATACCAAACACACATAACATGCCATAACATAACAGAACATAGAACAGCCATACACTTTGGGTCTACTAGGTGGCTGGTCCGCCGCATCGGCCTTCAGTCGACCTGGTCCACCCTCTGAGTCTAACCACATTCATCGAGTCTACAATGTGATTGGTCCGCCCGCACCGGGCCTTCAATCCACCTGGTCCACTCCCTGAGTCTACATTATGACTGGTCCGACCGCCCTGGGCCTTCAGTTGGCCTGGTCCACTCTCCGAGCCTCGGCACCTCTGGTCCACCCTCTTTGGACCTACAGCCGATCCGGACCGCTCGCTGGGCCTTCGGGATAACCGGTCCGCCGTGGGTATGTTGGCCTACAACACAAAGCAAGAGCCGCCTCAACCCAACCCCAGTCCAACAACCATGTGCACATAAACATTCAATCATCAAGCAATTCACATCTAATCAAACGATCTAGCAGATCACATAGCATAGCATCATCCTAACTAGGACACCAACCTTAACTAGGACTCTAACATATATACCATCCTAACTACCAGGATGCAACACAACAAACAATATCATAACAGCGATACCCGGATCTTAATCCGATAAAGGGTCGGCCTTGGTGCCATAGACCCTGTCGATATAATGAGGATAACTCGTCTCGCAATTGCCGACTGAACAGATAAACCCAAGCTGCTCCGACCACTGATACTATCACCCACACTGGCCAACACCAAAACAATGAACTCAAAACCAAAGCCAAAAATTACCAAAATGCCCCTGGAAATCAACTGGTCAACCCTTGGTCAAAGTCAAAGTCAAAGTCAACCCCTGATTGACTCTACTCGCCGAGTCAACCCGATGACTGGCTGATGTGTGTGAAACGAACTAGTTTTAATCCTACTAACTTAATCATAAAGAAGAACACACAAAAGGCTGTGTACCTATCGATTAGCAGTTTAGTTCAGGTAAGTAGAGTATCGTAGAGTATCGAACACAAGGAACGGTAAACAATTAAAATAAATGCTAATATTATCTAAATAAATCAAGTAATAGAAAGACGGTTTTCTCTAGTTTTGCAAGACTGGAAACTTAAATACTTTACTAACACGCAAACTAAGCAACTAATAGCTAAGAAAACAAAGATCAACTAAATTCAATGATTAAAAATGCCTTCTGTTTAGGTTCGAGTCATTTGTTCCCATTGATGATTTTATGGTAAATATATCGGATTAATTATGCATTGGTTACCGACTAAAGGGATTAGATTCACATTCGCTATAGCTAATCCTTAGAAAACAGATTAATTCAAGCAATGGCCAGTTGTCTAAATTAATGAATTTCCTAGTTTGTTGATTCGGGTTTAGAAAGACTTGTAATTAGCTAATCAAATTAGTGATTCAATTAACCTTTTGTTGATGGTGTATCACACAAGCTCACACATTAACGTACCAATCTTCAAGTTAATTCTAGTTTCACAATCGTTATTCCTAGACATACAACTATGTGGTCACGTAAATCATATGAAATTAGCAACTAAGAGATGTTCATACAACTTAATTACTGATTTATTAACAGAAGAATAGTTATTGTTAACACATAAGGTTGTTTAACAAGCTTAATAAAACCTAATCACCAATTAAAATTAATCCTAATCAAATAATCAATCCATGCTCATAAATTCATCTACCTAAACAGAAGTTATGAGTTTTAGTTCATGATTACAGCATAAACAAGCTCAAAAATGAAATCAATTGGTAAAAACATAGTTCAAACAAGAGATTAGGTAAAAAGTAAACTTGATTTTGCCTTGATTCTCCTTAAAATTGAATGTAGGGTTGATTCCCTTGCTTCCCACGCTCCAGCAGCACCTTTAGTCGACAATTGGCCTCCAAGGGTTCATCTATATGCTAGGGTATCGATCTGAAAGTCCCTTTATATAGATTTTCATAAAACAGAGGCTACTCGGCGAGTCCAGTGACCTACTCGCCGAGTACATCACTTAAAACCCGTGTACGGCAAGTCAGCGCGTCTAGAATCGCGAAAGTTCGATACAACTCGCCGAGTAATCGACCCTACTCGCCGAGTACGTTTTGAATCAGCATTTTCTCAAAACACGAAATTCGTCTGAAATTGCGTCTACTTTTCAGAACATTTTGAATCTCGTCAATCGGAGTTACAGTTTATGAGATATGGCCAAAACACTGACGAGGGGTCAAGCTGTCCAGCAACGTCCTTCTTTCTTCAAAATCCAAGATCCAAGCGTCCAATCGCCAATTCCGCTTCATTTTCCACCCGAGCATGTCTTTGTTACTGAAAATGAAATATTTAAGCTAATTAAGCACCTTTGGTTCATTAAACGAGACAAAAACAACATAAAGTATTAAGATAATACATGAATTATATGACTAAATATGCTCATATCACTCGCCGAGTCCCCATGTTCAAAAGTCCCCCCAATCCGCGACTCAACTTGCCGAGTCACCACGAGACTCGCCGAGTTCCACAAACTTGAGTCCTTTCACACTCGACTTGCCGAATCATCCCTTGACTCACTGATTCACAGCTCAACCCGAAGAAAAGTTAGGACCTCACGACCAGACTCGCCGAGTCCAAGAACAGACTCGGTGAGTGCAAGGCTATCTGCAACCAACTCGCCGAGTTCCTGCCCATCTTCATCCAACTCGCCGAGTTGTTCATCCAACTCGTCGAGTTCCATCCTATCTTCAAGCAACTCGCCGAGTACACCCTTGTGACTCGTCGAGTACCCCTAGATCCGAAACCATACAAAGGTTTTCCAAGCCATGCAGAAACTCTAAACCATAGATCTAACCTTATACAAGCCATCCATCATGTAAAGTGGCAAACTGTGCGTGAATCCAAAGAGATCTAGGCATTTTACACTCTAGGGCTAGGGTTTAGGGTAAGAGAACTTCACCAACAAATCTTGAGCATAGACTTTATGGCTTTCTGGATCATTAACAACCTAGATCTGAGGTAGCAACCTCAAATCTTACACCAAACTCGAGATGGACCTCGTTTATGCCCCAAAACCCCCCACAAATGATAGATCTAGATGCACCAAAAGCTCAAACAGAAGATTATTACCTCAAATGAAAGCTCCAACTGAAGAATAAGCTGAATCTTTGCAAAGCCCCTTGCTCTAACCTCCTTGCTCTTCGATTTCTCCCCAAGATTCCCTCCAGAAAGGCTCCAATCCTTCACAAGGAAAGCTCACATGATACTAGGGCTTCTGGAACACAAGGGGGAGGTAAAGAGGCTGGGGGAGAGGATATCATGTTCTTTATATAAGGCTCAACCCCCGAATTAGGGTTTTCTCCACTCAGCACCAACTCGCCGAGTTGGTCACTTAACACGCGACCAGAGTCGCGACCCTACTCGCCGAGTCCACTCGTGGACTCGCCGAGTTGCCCTTTCACACTTACACTTTTAGCCCTTCCACTCAACTTCTGATATTCCGGGATGTTACAAGTGTTGGATTAGTGTCTAAGTCCATAACTATTTTGGTATGTACTTGACCCGATGGTGCATGGTCCTTTTAGCTTGCCTTCACCAAAGCAACTTGATTGGAGAAATAAATAAAGAGAGAGAGGTTATTATGATTTATTAATATGTTATAAGAATAATATATTAAAAGAGAAATCATATTTGTTTAATTAATATTGGTCAATAATTAATTAAGAATTAATTTTGTGATTAAGTGTAATTAATTAAACTAGAGGGGCTGAATTGTAATTATGTGATAGTTGCAAAATAGGGCAATGGTTATCCTTGTTAAAGGATGGACGAATTCAAGGATAAGGATATCCTTAAAATCGTCAAAAGGTCCAAGTGATAAGGGTTTTCAAGGCTTATCTTATGGTTGCTTCATGGGCAAGTAACTAGATAAGGATAAGGACTAAAACCCTAATCCCAGCCCTATATAAAGACCCCTAAGGCCTTAGGATTTCGTACACTTGATCCCTAGAGCATCTAAGGATGAATTCCTACCTCTCTCCTCTCTCTTTATACCTTCTCCACTTGCTTATGGTGTTTGTAAGCCATTAGAGGAGTGACACTTGTGACTCTCAGCCTTCCAAAGCCTATTCAAGGAGGAATTGGGATTGTTATTACTACATAACAATCAAGGTAATATCTTAAACCTAATTATATGTTAATATTGATTTCCATATGCTAGAATTAGGGTTTATATGATAGAAACCTAGATCCAAGCATTAGGGTTTGTATGAGCACATAGGATGTCTTATGACCGAAACCCAACAGTGGTATCAGAGCCATGATTGGTTTCTATTGTATTGATGCTTGATGTAACTGAAAAACGTGTTTTGGCCTCATTGTTCGACTTGAATCGGCGAGTCACTCTAGGACTTAGCGAGTCAGCCCTACTCGGCGAGTTCCAGAGGGTGACTCGGCGAGTCGGTGCGTCAGACAGAGGTATATCCGGGATTTCTTGCTGTTTTTGCTTATGGATAGTTACCTTATCATGTTAGATCAATATTAATCCGATTATATGATATATTTGACTATATTTTTGATCTAATTGAAGATATTTATCAATTAATAATATAATTGTTTCCTTATAAGATAATTGATTAATTATTTTAAGTAAATTGATAAATTGTTTTGCAAGAAATCATTAAATAAATCAAATATGGATAATTATGTGATTAAATGTTAATTTGAATTATTTGTTATTTGATCCTTGATGTTATGAAAAGTTTCATATTTTTCCCTTTAGGTTTTATAGTTTAAATTTGAACCCAAAGGTTTTGTTGTTTTGAAATTTAAATAGTTGAAACCCTAATGTTTTGAAAAAAGGTTTCAAAACTTGCCCTCAAGTTTTGGAATTTAAATTTTGATTAAATAGTTTAATTTTGATGTATATTTAAATTCTAAACCCTTATGGTTTGAAATGTTTCAAAACTTGCCCTCAAGTTTTGGAATTTAAAACTTAGTATAGTTTTGAAAAAGTTCAAATCACACCCTTATGGTTTTATTAATTAATTAAGGTGTATAATTAAAAGAGGTTTAATAAATCCATAAAAGTTTTTGGTTTAAAATTTAATTGAATTAAAGGTATAATTATTAAATTTAACCACATAGTATTTTAAAAGTGTTAAAATACACCCTATACTATATATAACATTAAAAGTCTAACATTATATATATGTATGAGTAAAAGTCAGTCTTACCGTTAGTAGGCCTCATTCACGAAGCTAGTCTATAAGGGGTGTTTAAGGAAATTGCCTATAAAATGGCGATTGAATGGGTATCTACTCTTACCCACCGCACTCTTGACTAGTGGAGGGTCGTTAGCCGAATGGGTAGGATAGGACGAAACCTTCCATTATAAGTATAATAAAGTATAAAAGTAACTAAATGTTTTCATAAAAATTCCCAATCTTAGTTACTTAGGCAAAAGTGAATTGATGCAATTCCATGAAATTACACTTTGTGCCCTTGCGAAGACGTTAGTGGAGCGTGTGTGGTTTACCGGCACACTAAATGGTTCTAAGCAAAGGTAGCAAAGGGTGACTCAATATTTGTCATAGTTCGGTGGAGCGTGTGTGGTTTACCGGCTCATCGAATAGGTGACTGTAAGATGTGAGGGCACCATGTAAGTTTGCATGGTTATTCACACCCGCTTTGTGATCCTCGGCATCCCAATCACAAACAAGAGGGGCATATCGAGATTTAAACATGCCATTGAAAGTTCAATGAATCTCAAAGGATCTAGGAGTTTTCATAGATTTAAAACTTAAATTTCTTTTTCGTTTTTCGTGGTGGAAATTAGTGAATCGTCATTCACTTACCTTCAAATATTCTGCAATTAGGGTTACGACATCCCTCTCCCGAGTTGTAGAATATTGTGTTGGGTCCTAGCCTTAGTATTTCATTTGGGTGATTTACTAAGGACTCAATCTATCAACTAACTTGAATTTGTTCTTCTCCCGTTTTGTAGATGTCAAAGTTTGACAACTACGGTCTTCCCAAATCCCGTGGAACAAGCATTCCACATGAAGATGATATTCCACGATTTGATCGAGGAACAAGAGATCATACTTCACTTCCTCTACCTCCTCCAATTATTCTCCCTAACCCACAAGTTCAAAGGCTTGAAAAGTTCAAGATCACTCAAGCCCTTTTGGCAAGTAAACATAAAGAAGGAAAGTCCGTGCGTACACACATCCTAGGGATGAAGTCACACATTGATAGATTAAGAATGTTGGGATCCGTTGTCTGTGAGGAAATGGCTGTTGATTGGGTTCTTCAGTCACTTCCCAACACATATAGTGAGTTCGTAAGAGAGTACTATATGATGAACTACGACGTGACCCTTATAGATCTCACCTATATGCTTATTGTTGCTGAATCTGCAATGATTTAGCGCAATAGAAAAGCAAAGTTGATTGGTGAATCTGCCATCGAGACCTCTATGGACATACACAATGGCAACGAAAGACATGCTATGATCGAAAAGTTTGATCATAAGAGAAAGGCGATGTCTGAAGTAGTTCCATGTCCTGTTCCAAAAGAGTCGATTTGTTTTTATTGCCAAGAGAAGGGGCATTGGAGACAAAGCTGCCCTATTTACCTAAGAGATCTAAGAGATGGGAGAGTCGAAACGTATGGCTCTAATTTAGGTGAAATCCATTGACTAACTCTTTTAAGCTTCTATTCTAGATTCTTAATACATAATGTGATAAGATTACAATTGATGTTTTGTAGGATCGAAGAAAAGAAAGGAAGCTTAAGGGAAGAAGTGAGCAAAATCTAACCGTGAAAGAATGGATTTCGATCGCATTTCTCGAAGATTAGATTCTTCAGCTACTACTTAGAGTTAGGATTAGGTTGCTAAGAAAGATGTATTAGCATAAGTTTTTCAATGAGTTGCATTGTAAGGACAAATTTTTCCGCAATAAAATAAATTTTGACTTTAAATTTTATTTATTTATCCTTACAATGGCGTGTATGAAAAATTGATGTTAAAGTGTTTCTATTATTAGCAACAATGGATTTGGTTCTTATTATGTTATTTATGGAAAGTCGAGAATTTACCAAATAGGGAGAGTTTCTCATCGCCCAAGTTTCAATTGGACAGAAACTTGGAATCATGCAACGTGGATGCACGATGAATGAGAAATTTCGTATTTGGAAATTAGACTAATTCATTGACAAAGTGTCAAGTGAAGGACTAGGAGATCGAGTACACAAAGTTGTGTGTTGATCAAAGTCCACCATAAGAGTAACAAGATATTCGTCATAATTTACTAAAGGTTTAGTAAATATGATTATACTTATAAGATTAAGTGTAATTTTGAATTGATTGAAAAGATTTAAATCAATAGTAGAACGAATAACAAGAATCAAGTAGGCAGAAAGATAAAAGTTTCTCTATTCTAAGAAGAAGGGAGAGTACCTTTTATGATTTATGATAAGTCTTAATGATTAAGAACCATATTTCAATTGATCCTCTAAGTACAATTGTATGTTTAAGAAAAGGAATCAAGAATTGAAGAAATGGTTAAATCAAAAAGTCAATCATACTTCGTTCCAAAACAAGTCTTAAAGTTAAGATTGTGACATTGAGTGAAAAAGTATTAAGAAGGTTTATAACATTCAATAAATGTGGTAAGTTGTGATGTCTTGAATAAGACAAAGACCGACTAGGACCAATTTATGAAGTGTTTTTGATAAAAGCTACACTAACTCTTGAATATTTGTTTGTCAAGAAATGTTTATTGACAAAAGAATCTTATATGTCAAGGAGTCAGTGGGAGCCTTAATGGTCTTGAAAGGTTTCAAGAACAAATCAAATAAACCTTAACGATCATCACTAGCACACGAGTGGAGGTTTACAACCTATCGTGTTGACAATATTTTGATTATGTACTGTTCCAATTAAGTTAATTATGCATGTGAGTTCTATGAGTTCTCATTTTGAATGCATAAAAGGCAAAACACCTCAATCAATGAAAGGTACATTGATAGGAAAGGGTGAGCTGCTTAACTACTTGGAAGACATGGTGGGCAGCTGTGCTAACATAAAGGCAAGAAATCAAGATTAAGAAAGTTCAGTCCATATGAGTTTGAATTTGTCGTAAACTTTGGTTTTAACAAATTCACATGGATAGGAACACATACACCGCTCAAATCTAAGTGTCATAAGATTTCCTACTTCATGAAAATGATTGTGAGGAAATGCTTTCACTAAGAAAGATTTTAAGAAGATAGTAATTGAAAAATTGCATTCTCAAATTCAATCATGGTTACGGTATCCCTTTCCATAATTTGAATTGTGATGTTTGGCAATTGTTTAGACACACATATGAACTATCGAAGGCAAAGGTGTATAAGTTCAAAAAGCCTTGATAAAAGATTATCAAAGCATTAAGTATTAGAAGCATGAACTTAAAAATTCAATAAGTATTGATTTTTGAAAGTCAAGATGTTTATGAATACATGTCGAAGCTAGTGGGAGCATAAGTGTTATGTTTTATAATAATCATCATGATAGTGAGAGCATAAATGTTATGATTGTATGATTATTAAGGCACGTATTGCAAAGTTGGCAATATTAATTATAGAAAACAAGAGTCATATTTTGCAAAGTTGTAAGAGCTGAAAGGTTGTTTTGCTATAATTAAGGGAGAGAATATTATGCTTCATTTCAAATCTAAAGGATTAGGTTGAGAAATGTTAATAAACTTAGTCAGGGGTACATAGTGTGTTCTTAAAATTTCGATTATGATTACGACATTCCTCTTCACAATTCGAATTTTGAGAACATAGCAAATAAAACATTATGCATCGTGTCCCATACGCTTCGGGTATAGGATCGATTGCAAATGCTTTAATGTTTGACCATTCTAATATTTTCCAAATGTCTAGCGCACTTAGAGGGAAAAGGGACTAGAATCGGTTTTGACTAAAATAATTAAACAACTATCAAAGGACAATTCAAAGTTCGACGAGGATTGGTCGCTTGTGAGTAGTTGGAAGCATGGTATTGGATGGACCATATCGACATTATTATGAATAGAAAAGGTTCTATTAAGAATGAGTTGTCATATGGAAAATATGGAAGCGTGTCCATATTGGGAAGTAAATATTGAAAATCTATGTCTAGATTAGAAACTTTTATGCAAAAGGATGTTCAAACGAATGTACTTTAAGAGAGAGACATCGTATCTAGGGAATTGTCTTGTAACAATCTCCGATAGAAGACTTTGTAATATCATTGGCAATAGTCTTTGTGACTTTGGTGCAGTGACATCATGAAAGGATAAGTTGCATAGAACGTTTGAATCTAGCATATTCTATAAGTAGCAAGAATTGATATTCTTACACTTATGAAAAAAGGATTCGGAGTTGTGAAATGAGAATGATTGGAAATGTGTTTAATGTGATCTATTTCACAAAGTAAGAACCATAGGTGAACATTGTGTGCATGCTAGGAGCATGGGACAAGTGTTGTAATTCAAGTAAGAAGTTGATTAACCGAAACGACAAATAATGAGTAATCAATATGGTGATAAATAAAAGGCGTTTTATTTATACTCAAAGGTTTGAGGCCATATGGGATTAGTATTATTCTTGTGTTTCACTTTGCATGTTTTGACTTCCAGAATAATTTAATTGGTTAAGAACAGTCAAATTATTCGAACGGGCCACAGTCGTTCATATGTTGGAAGTAGGTATGAATGAAGACTGTCGTGAATTGGTGTGTGGATTGTCTAGAAGAGTATTAGACATAAGCAAATGTTTGCTGCAACGTTCATGAGTGCTTACGAATATGATTTGAGCATTGGATTAAACCCACGCTCACTTGGATCACTCCATGAAATTGTGTCACAAGTGATTAGTGAGATGATAACATCTTATATTCTTGAAACCGAGATGTGTGAGTTGTATCTTGCGAATCGGTTGCACATTGATAATATGTAAACGCACTAGTAACTTGGTGTTATAAAACATATTGTTGTGTGTGATTCGGTGAGTGAGTGCAAGCAAACATTGTATCAAAGTTTATCCGTTACTTTTATCCAATGTAGGATAAAAGCGATATCTTTGGGCCCCTCGATGGTTTAATGATGACAAACGTAAATGCTTGGCCGGGCTAGGGCTAATTTGATTTGTTCAATTGGTCAGTCGTCATAAATCAGAAATCGAGAAGTAGTACAAAGAGAATGATTTGAAATCATATCTCATATGATATCTAGAATGGAGGAATATATGATCCCTTATCTAAGGACACGCGTATCTGATAGGATCAGAGTTGACAGCGGCTTTGGAAAGCTACGATTGCAGATCGGGATCTGAAGTCATACGCAGAATAGTTGTTAGACTTATCCAAGTGGGAGACTGTTGGATTAGTTTCTAAGTCCATAACTATTTTGGTATGTACTTGACCCGATGGTGCATGGTCCTTTTGGGTTGCCTTCACCAAAGCAACTTGATTGGAGAAATAAATAAAGAGAGAGAGGTTATTATGATTTATTAATATGTTATAAGAATAATATATTAAAAGAGAAATCATATTTGTTTAATTAATATTGGTCAATAATTAATTAAGAATTAATTTTGTGATTAAGTGTAATTAATTAAACTAGAGGGGCTGAATTGTAATTATGTGATAGTTGCAAAATAGGGCAATGGTTATCCTTGTTAAAGGATGGACGAATTCAAGGATAAGGATATCCTTAAAATCGTCAAAAGGTCCAAGTGATAAGGGTTTTCAAGGCTTATCTTATGGTTGCTTCATGGGCAAGTAACTAGATAAGGATAAGGACTAAAACCCTAATCCCAGCCCTATATAAAGACCCCTAAGGCCTTAGGATTTCGTACACTTGATCCCTAGAGCATCTAAGGATGAATTCCTACCTCTCTCCTCTCTCTTTATACCTTCTCCACTTGCTTATGGTGTTTGTAAGCCATTAGAGGAGTGACACTTGTGACTCTCAGCCTTCCAAAGCCTATTCAAGGAGGAATTAGGATTGTTATTACTACATAACAATCAAGGTAATATCTTAAACCTAATTATATGTTAATATTGATTTCCATATGCTAGAATTAGGGTTTATAGTCTTGGATTCAAAGCATGTATAATAGAGAAACCTAGATCCAAGCATTAGGGTTTGTATGAGCACATAGGATGTCTTATGACCGAAACCCAACAATAAGAGCCTTGGTTTGAGTGAATTGGAGGAACACTCGTGTGAATCCAGTCTCAAACCAAGGAGATTTTCGGAAATAAGTTTTAAAATGGGTTTCAAAATAAAGGATGGAGGATGTAGAGGGTACGATCAGCCAGAGCCTGTAAGTAAACCCCAAAATACCATGCAATTATTTGATATTATGATATGTTAGAACAACATGCTAGTGCTAGGCTAGGGATCTTCAGGAATCACATGATAGATTTGCCAGATTGCATGATGCCTATTAGCCTAGGGTTTCTTGTATGTGGAATTGACATCATAATTGTAGATGTTTAGTGTATGCATCACGGCTGTGCATAATAAAGACCTTATAGCCTTAGAATGTTGATTCGGCCTTCGGGTAGGATCGGATATTCGAAAGTCTATTGGGTCTAGCGTTATGTGCAGCTAGCATGCATTAGTGCTGCAGGGGATGATGGAAGTTTCATGGATCTGAGAATCGTGATAAATGGTGAGTCTAGATGCGAGGTATTTGGTATTCCCCTAGAATGAGTGTTGAACGCATTTCCTATGTTGGTGATATTGTTAGGGCGTTGTGGTGATATTTGAGACAAATATGCTTAGGTGTTGAAGGTAGTATGGGACCATACTACTGAAAGCAAAAGACCCATACGCGTATCAAGGAAGTCACAACCCCTAGGTTTCGTTGGGAGCTAGTTCTCGGGGTTATCATGAGGAATGCCTAATATCCTGTGGTGTATTTTCTGTATGGCGTTTACAAGACGTCTCGAGGCTGGATCCGGTTCGGGATCGAGACCAGGAGAGGGTGATCAGGGTGGATCGATACCACCTGGGGCCATTGGTCAGATGAGTACAGAGGAGTTGGATGCCAGGATTCGTCAGATCCTGCATGATGAGATTGCTGCTATGTTCCGGGCTGAGTTGCTGGAGATGTTGGGTCGATCAAGACCGCCATGGTTGAGTACCTTGATGAGTGCTATGCGAGCTCTTTCGGAGGCGGCAGCTACAGCGGCTGTAACAGCGGCAAGGGGGAGGAACCGGTCGAGGTTTCCAATATCGGGACTTCGATAATACGAAGCCCCTTATTTTTTATGGATTTTAGGATCCGATCGTTGCTATGAGGTGGTTGTCAGACGTGGAGGCTTGTTTTTTCACGTGTTCATATCCCGCTGATCAAAGGGTGAGGTGTGCTCTGAACCATTTGAGGCTCGGGGTGAGGGATTGGTGGAGGTTGACTACGGGATCTTATTCGGATGCGCAGCGAGTCGTGGTTACTTGGGATCAGTTTTGGGAAAATGTTCAGCACTCGATATGTTCCGAGGGTTGAGAGAGACATGTTGACTCGAGAGTTATTGGAACTGAAGTAGGATTCAGAGTCGGGGATGGAGATCACCAGGATGTTCACTGAGAGGGCGATGTTTTGCCCTGAGTTTACTTCGGAGCAGGCTCAGATGTCCCGATATCTAAGTATGCTTAAGAGGGATATTAGGCAGTTTGTGTCTATGCAGAGGTGCGAGACCTTACTGGTGTTGCAGGAGGCCGCTCGGTGGCGTGAGTTGGAGATTGAGTTATAGTTGCGAGAGCAGAGGCAGGCGTCGGTGCAGTCGCAGCCGGCGCCAAAACAGTCTAAGACCGTTGATTCCGGGTTGGGAAGTCAGAGCAGCCACACTTGTGAGAAGTGAGGGAAGGTTCATACCGGAGTTTGTAGGTCCGGTGGTGTGTGCCGTAAGTGTGGGAAAGAGGGGCATTATGCAAGGGATTGCCGTCAGTCAGCTCTGATTCAATATTTGAGAATCTGTTATCACTGTCATCAGATTGGACACTTAAGGGTCAACTGTCCACAGCTTGTTGCAAGACCGGTGCAGGCTCCAACACCGGCCACTTTGAGGACAACGAGAGGAGGTCTGGGTGGAGCGGAACCTCCAAGGGCTCAGGGACACTGGAAAGGAGTGATGACTATGTTCAGCTAGGGTTTTGCAGCTAGAAGTGAAATGGCTAATTAATGAATTGGATTGACGTTTGGTAAGGAAAGGACTGTTCCCTCTCAGTTTCTCGAGCTCGAAGGAGTGAGCAGACTTGTGACCCAAGGGCAGGTTGTTCTCCAGCATTGGGGTCAGTTGGTTGCAGAGGGTTGCAACATTATTTGAGCGTCGGTATGCACAGGTGGGTCGACTTGGCATAAGTAAATGTGGATTCCGGTTTGCCTTGGATCTCTTGCATCGGATGGTAAGGATTGATTGTACAATCTATTGCACATTCGGAGTGTAGATTATGTCTTGGGAGTAGTTGTATCCCAGTTTAGGGCATATGTTGTTTCAGCTGCTAAACTTCAGCTATGGACGTTTGAGCTGATAATTGGTTCAGGGCGCGAACCCTAAAGAGACTGATTCTAGTGCCTGGGAGCGGGAAGTTTATTGGAACACCTTTGGAGAAAGGGGTAATATGGGGGAAGTTCGTGGGTAGGGTTTCTCAGAATGGTCATTCAACATTTTTGGGACTCAGTAGTATTAGAAACCGTTCGTGATCGACGGACGGAAGCGCCAGCGGAAAGGGGTTAGTTGGCAAGGTATTAGTTGGAGCAGTTATCTATTGGGCTTCAGGGCATGAGTGTGGGGTCGCTCAAGCATTAGTGGGTGACGGGTTCTCTGGAGTTCAGCAAGTTCTCATCTGGTTCTTGGAGGTGTTTGATCATTCGGGATGGGCTAGTAATGGAACACTAGTGGGAAAGAGTTGGTCAGCCTCGGATCGGTCGTCGGGAAGTTAGAAGGATTGAGAATCCTCTAGTTTCCATGTATTATGAAGGCTTAGTCTAATCTAAGTGGGGGAGTGTTACCCTACGATGCGAATGTGGGAAGGGTTTTGAAACAGGGATAAGTTTCGTAACCCGATAGGGAGAATGGAGACCCTAGTGGCTGCTTGGTTCAGGGTTGTGTGAGTCGGGGGTTCGGTAAGGCTCCCCATTGTGTGTATCACGTCTTCTTGGGAATTGACAACAGAATTTAGGGATTCGGGTTGGAATTCTGGTTATGATTGAGTTAAGTTCGAGTATTCGTTCAAGGGTGTGCTCAACTCTAAGGGTTTTGGATTGATAGATTGAAGGTTTTGTTAGTTGCCACGGCTCGACAACATTGCAGCACGGGTATGCGGGTTATTTAGCGTATGTGATAGACGCATAGGGCAGGGAGCAGACCATGGGTTTAGATGAGGTAGTTGATCGATGTGAGGCTTGGGTTTAGGCTGGGGAAAAATTCAAGGGACGGATTCGGAGTTCGGAACCCATAGAGGGCTAGAACAGACTGCATGGGAGAGATTACCGGGAAGAATGGTTCAGGGTAGCGTACGACAGTTTTGAGCGGTCCAGATATACTGAAGGTCGGAAGGCGTACCAGTCAGGCCGAAGGCCCGGGGAACGGTCCAGACAGGCTGAAGGCCCAGGACGGCGGTCCAGACATGCTGAAGGTTTCGAGAGTGGTCCAGATAGGCTGAAGGCGTGGAAGGGCGGTCCAATCATGCTGGAGACTCTATATGTGTTATTGGATCGGTATGAGGAGTATAAGGGAATAGGTCGCCATGAGATGGTAATTGATATGGTCTGGCCCCAAGTATTGATCATGATGATGGAGTCGGCTGGAGGCCGTGCGTGGGCCTAGTTAGTATGTGATCGGATTCTGAGTATATGAGAGTTTGAGAATAGCAGTTGCTCTACATGGATAGTGTAGATTGGAGTTTAGCACAGTGGCACTTGTAAGTGTGGCAAGGATTGTTGAGAAGATTCCCTGGAAGGGGAAGGTATATAGCTCAAGAAGGAGTGTGGGTCCTCTGAAAGGAAAACAGTAGTAGGAATGGGTGATCGAAAGTACTTCAGTTATTGATAGTAAGCACTAGGGTTGTACCAAATATATGGGAGCACTTACGAGTAGGATGCTCGTTGAGGTTGTAGCAATGTTGGATAATGTGCAGACATGTTTTCAGTCTCCTTGGGAGAGGAGGAGGATTGTGGTTCCAGATTGGAGGTTTGGACGAAGGAAGGTGAGACAGCAGGTTAACAGAGTCGGGAGCAGTCTGGACTGGTGCTAAGGACTGTACGAGGATATTACAGTCGGAGGTCAAGGACCTAGAGGTCGTGATAGGGTGGTGTAAGTGGGTTACACTCCGTTGAGTAGAACCGAGGAGTTCGGAAGGGATGCAAGGATGAAGCCTTGGATTTTCAGTATGGTTGTGATCAGGAGGTTGTGTATGGATCGGTAAATCATCCTGGGGATGTCTGGAGGTATCGTTAGTGTGTCGGGTTTTCCAGCCCGTGGATGTTAGAGCAGGTTAAGCATGCATGTGTGATTGCAGGGGAGAGCTCATGGGAGTTGCTCAGGAGCTGAAGGATGAGCCATCCTGTCATCTCGGAAACAAACGAGTTGGATTCGGGAAGGAAAGCGGGATAAGTCCCAGAAGTGAATTCGATAAAGGATATGCCAGTCAAGGAAAGGGGTAGCAACTTGGTACCGGGTCAGGACCCGGTGGTTCAGGGTGATATCTAGCTTTGTAAGACTCAAGTGATTGTTGCGATCTGGAGTGATGAAGGTATCATCGGGGGTTCATTGGTTAATAAGGGGTTGTTATTAGAGAAAGAAGCCGGTGGCCGGCTTGAATCAGTTGTCGTAACTCTGGGAGGGAAGAGTTGGACTTTATTGAGGTTTAATAAGCAGTGTTTGAAGGAACCTGGGTCGATTGATACCAGTAGGTACATTGTGGGTGTGTTATCTGGAATGGTGTGATGCAGCAGGCCTCGAGGACGAAGCCTAATTTAAGTGGGGGTAAATTGTAACACCCTGAGTTCAGAAGTGCAAGTTCAGGGTTCTTAGTGTAAATAAGGAAGATCAACTCGGCAATTTGATGGGTAGAATCGGCGAGTCGAGTCGCGGTTCTGGTCGTATGTTAAAGTGACCAACTTGGCGAGTTGGCGGCTGGACTCGACGAGTTGGTGCTGGAATGAGAAAAACCCTAATCTTCGGGGTTTCCCCCTATTTAAAGGACTTTATGCCCTTCACCCAGACCCCTAATCCCCCAGAGAGTTCCAGTAGCCCTAATATCCAAGAGTGTGAGCTTGGAGAAGTTTTTGGAGCTTTGAGGAGTGAACTTTGTGAAGAGGACTTGTAGATCAAGAGGCTAGCACCAAGGATTTCGTGTGAATCAAGAACCCACTCCAGTTTGGGCATGTTTTGGGAGGTAATAAGTTGTTATCTTAACCTTTTCTTCTAGAATCATTCATATGTTGAGGCTAGGGCTTTCCTTGGTTAAGGAATTTTATTATGGAAGCTAGATCTAAAGCTAAAACTTCAGATCTGAACCTCTTTTGAGTCCTAAGCCCTTAAAGTTTCTAGTTCTTGCAAGGATGAGACTCTTCTAAGGTGTAAAGCTCCATTGGAAGCTTATTTTGGTCATTTAGAGCCCCTAGAGCCTTGCATAAACGTCAAGTTTGCAACTTTACGTGATAATCATGCCCTAGAAGCTTCGATCTACAATATCGAGTTGTTGCATGGCGTAGAACGCCACTATATGGATTAAGAACTGAAGTGACTCGGCAAGTCACATGGGTGGACTCGGCGAGTTGTATGAATATGTGCATGGACTCGATGAGTTGGAAGAAAAACTTGGCGAGTCTGTTGAAGGTTGCCTTGGACTCGACGAGTCTGTTCTCGGACTCGGCGAGTCTGGTCGAGAAGTCCTAACCTTTTTGGTTGAGCTGTGAATCGGTGAGTCAAGGGACGACACAGTGAGTTGAGCAGGAAGGGACTCAAAGCTTGTTGGACTTGACGAGTTGAGTCGTGGCATGGGAGTTTCTAAGCATAGGAACTCGACGAGTCAACGGGTTGACTCGGCGAGTAGGGTCAACCAGGAAGGTTGACTTTGACTGAGGACTTTGACCTTGAACAAGGGTTGACCAGTTGACTTCCAAGGGTATTTTGGTAATTATTGGTGTTAATTGGTTTTGGTTATTTGGTAATGATCAGTGGTGGAGTTCGAGCTGGTGGTCGAAGCAGCGTGGCCTTATTTCTTCAAGTCGATAGTTGCAGGTTATGTTATTGCTTGGCAATGTATGCATCCAGGTAGTTAGGATGATATATATATATATATATATATATATATATATATATATATATATATATATATATATATATATATATATATTAGAGACCTGGTTAAGGTCGGTATCCTGGTGTATAGGATGATGCTATGCTAGTGACCGGTTAGGTCGGTATCCTGGTTAGGATGTTGCTATGTTATATGATCTGCTAGATCGGTTAATTAGTTGTGAATTGTTATATGATTATATGTTTATGTGCACATGGTTCTTGGACTGGGGTTGGGTTGAGGCGGGTCCTGCTTCGTGCTGTAGGCCAACATACCCAGGGTGGACCGGTTAGACCGAAGGCTCGACGAGCGGTCCGGATAGGCTGATGGCCCGAAGAGGGCGGACCAGATGTGCCAAGGCTCGGATAGTGGACCAGAGAGACTAAAGGCCCGGTGCGGGCGGACTAGTCACACTGTAGACTTGATATGCATGGTTGTTCTGTTTATCTTATGATATGATATGTGTATGGTAGTGTGGTTGGTATTTTGGGGCTAACTCACTAAGCTTTCAGGCTTATAGTTTCGGTGTATTGTTTCAGGTACATCAGGAGACAGTGGAAAGGCGAAGGCATGACCGTATCGCTCCTTATCCGTATGTTATGATTTTTGGGACACTCTGATGGAAAATGATTCGAAAACATTTTGTAAACAATGCTATGTGGCTTTTAATTATGATTGAAAAAGTATAAATTTGGTATGAATTTTGTGGATGTTACAGTAAGTTTCTAGTTATTCTATGATTTATACTTATAAATTACAACATCTACATCATATTTGAAAGATTTGTGAAGAAACTTCTAGGTTTTCCTTTGAAAACGTTTTTTTTAAATCTATTTTGTCTCGCATCATATGTACATTCATTATCTTCGAAATTTGTTTTTATTGAAGATACATTGTTAGATCTACATTTTTCTGAAGTTTCATTTACGCTTTGTGAAAACATTTTTCATGATGCATTACTCATTCAAGGATTTCATGAGTTTGAAACATTTATTGCTAATGAAATATATCATCTCATGAAGAATGGTTTGCTTTCTAAGAAAGTGTGTGTACAAGACATGTTTGGAAAGTAGCATTCTATGGAGAGTGATACGGTTCTGGTAAATGAACTGGATGTAATTCATTTGATAGTTAAAGATAAATAAGAACAAGAAATGAAAATGCAACAAAATCAAGAATTTGTTAAAGATGCCCCAACTTCAGATGAAGATCCCCAAGTAAAAATGGTTGAAAAATCTCCAGAAACAGAGAAAGAGTAAGATTTTGCTGATGAATCATGTTTTCCAAGTGTTGTTGAAGATTTCTACACCAAAGTTCATGATGTTATACCGGAAAAGAAAGAAGATATTGTTAAGGTTCTTTATATTGGTGATACAACAAAGAGAAAACCGGTTCATATTTTATCCAGATCGAGTAACTCTTTTGATGGGATGAAGCCATACAGAAAACCAGCGTTTTATGTAGAAAAAGTGTACAAAAATCCTAACAATTTCATTTCAAGAAGTTGTGAGAACTATTTCAGGAAGCCCTATGTGTCTTCATGGACTGAAAAATTCATTCAACAAGTCAGGATACAAGAAGTTCAAGAAGAAGAAGGGTAAACCTAAGCAAATTTGGGTTCCAAAGAAAAAATCTCCTGATCTTAAATGTGACTCAAACAAAGAAGTCAAAAGAATGAGTTATGGAAAAATGACTGAAGAACAAAAGTGTTCAACCACCAGAATTTTAGTTGAAGGAGTTAATGAAGGTTCTTAGGTCACTGAACAAAAGTTACAAGACTCCAATGATTCAAATTATATTTAATGATCACATTGTTTGGAGTAATCATTTTTGTGAGAAGAAGAGGTTTTCAAAGTTTTTTAGAACTAATTGTCCAAATTTTAAGCAATTTTGTGTTCCAAAAGAGAATTGTTAATTGCCATGAGGTTTTGAGAGAGAAAAAAACTTCAAGTTATATTAAAACCTCTCTCAAGAAAAGATACTTAAAAAAACATGATCTACAATTTAGGGGAAATATGGTAGACATTTAAAATTTGAAGGTGTTATATGGAAATAATATTTATTATATATGCATGGATGGCATGGCATAGTGAAAGAGAATAATTATATTTTAAAGGAAGTCAACCGATAATTAAAGAAATATGGGTTGAAAGTTAGAACAATATAACTGACTTTATTTTTTATTTTACTAGGAAGAAAAAAATCAAATAATGGATGATTTTATGGCTATGTGATCATGGGATGCACAAAAAAATATTGATAAAAGTTGATTTTGTTTTGGACACGTATATATGAACACTTTGTGGCAATTGATGAAGTCAATTAATTAAGCATGGCATTTATTTTTCAAAATATTATATGGAGGTGATTTGTGTGTGTGGTGTACCGAAAAAAAGGAAGAGGAGAAAAAGATACAATAAAAGTTGAAAATGAAATAAAATAAATTTACGTGTTGTCACTCAACTATGGAGTTGTTGAATGAAGGGAAAATGACTTTGGAGGGTAACTAACTGTTGTGTTTGTTCTCATTTGGTCTCTATCATCGAACTTGTTGTTTGTGTTCACCATAATCCTTTTGATCGACTATCACCTGTGTTAGCCGTTCAAAGGGTTATAGTAAACACAAACAACAAGTTTGATGGTAGATTGAGTACAAAAAAAGGAAAGGGACCAAATAAGAACAAATGTAATAGTTAGTTATCCTCCAGAGTCATTTTCCTCAAAAAGTTAAATGAAATTAAAGTTGCAAAAGTATCAAAGACTGCAACCTTCTTTGCCCATAATTTACATGAAGAGCGTTTCGGAGGGGTAACTTCGTTAAAACATGGTCTATGTTGTGCTTACTATGGTTAGTTGTCAACATCTCTCTGCAAAAGGATATGATTGTCTATGAGAGGTATATTTATCAACATAAACGTTTACCTCAAGGTATATTACAGTGATGTGTCTGAAACAGCTGTATGATCCTCTACATATTGATGTTGTATCTTATCCCATGAATTCGATCTTAAAGAAAAGTAAACTAAAAATCACATCACTTGTGATTCCACTTGTTTGTAGACTTGTCCAGAATCCATGATACGATAAATCATTTGATTGGAAATGTATAAGTATTCATGAAATGCACTTGCTTAGTCAAGATTCCCCAATAAATATTCAAGTGCATTACAAAGTTGTACATGTATGAATAATGTTGTTTCGTGGGTTATGTTTTAAAGAGAAGCAATAATGAATCTCATAAAGTCCTTAATATGAGTAGGAGATGACATGGGATTTACTGTAAATGAGTAAACAGAAAATGACTCAGGAGGGTAACCAACTATTGAGTTTGTCCTCATTTGGTCCCTTTCCTTTTTTTGTACTCAATATACCATCAAACTTGTTGTTTGTGTTCAGTATAACCCTTTGACCGGCTATCACAAGTGATAGCCGATCAAAAGCCGGTCAAAAGGGTTATGGTGAACACAAACAATGAGTTCAATGGTATATTGAGTACAAAAAAGTAAAATGACCAAATGAGAACAAACGCAACAGTTAGTTACCCTCTAGAGTCATTTTCCCTTTAATGAAGTAGGAAATGCCAAAATGTTGTACTACGGCTTCAATTCATTCTTGATTACTAAGTTTTTTTTTAAAAGGAGAAAATTTGGATTTAATATTTTATTCAAGAAATATTTTGGTGAATTTAAAGCTGCAAGGTACTTGTCTCTCTCTCTCTTTCTCTCTCTCTCTCTCTCTCTCTCTCTCTATTGAAGCAAACCAAAGCCTAGATTTGTCTACTGTACACTAGGCGTATCAAGCAATACATACTAATCTTCAAGTCGGCCCACTTTACATTCTTACGACGTCATTAGTAGGTCCATACACTTTATTTCTCTTTAGTTCGACACAATCCTATTGGCTATTGTGTGTGACTTGGGAGTATTGATATTGACATACAAAAAAAAAAAAAAAAAAAAAAACTTCCAACAACTAATCGAATTTTAACGGCGACATAATGGATCTGTAGAATATTCCATTAAAGCTTCTTATTAAATGATTTTTACATTGAATATCTTGCTATTATCCAATGGCTTTTTGTTTTACATGACAGATCGGAACCATTACTCAGTGGATTTTAGCTTCATTGAAGATTTTTTGTTCTTCCCGGGCAGTGTTTTTTTATGACCATATGCAAACGTTGAAGGGAGACCAGTGTTTAAAATCGTCATATATTTTGTTGTATTTTTATTCATCAGTCTAAACATTTAGGGGATAATTGTTAGACTTCAATTTTCATTTTTCTCATTGATAGAGAAAGTGAGCCTCCTTTTACACTTCAATTTTCATTTTTCTCATTGATAGAGAAAGTGAGAATTCATCTTTTTTCATGTGAGGTTTCTCCATTGTAATCAGATTTGATGATCATATGAATGAAGAAATATATCATTGATTTCTTTTTTATCTGAGATTGATTCATCTACTGTTCTTAATTTCTGCATTGACATCTCATATTGTGTGAATCTGGGTTCCTACACATACTAGTAGTACGGGCCCAATACTACCTTCCACACATATCCGTACTTTCCTTAAGAATCATCCTAAACTTCTAATTTACTCTACCATGGCAACTCGCATAATCCCTATGTTAAACAACATACATACCCCACTATAGCATTCCCTAGGTTCTCCTAAGAATCCTCGTGTTACTTGCTTCTGCGATTCTAGGAACTTCTACCAACACCACCGGTTACCTTATGCATGCAAATTATACACAATACGGGACTAAATAGATTTTCGAATAAATGACTCTACCCTAAGCCCACAACCAGACAAAGAACATGAATATGGCTAATCAGTCATTCTAGAGCTATATATGATCCTAATCGTATAAAAATTTTAAAAATACACTAAGCAAATAACTTCACCCATATGGATTCCAAGTAATACATAGCATCTAATTCCTCCTAGGCTATAAGCCATCACAAATAAGTCAAATATATCAGGCAATTTTTGAAGGTATCCTTAGCCCTATCCTAGCATGCAATTCACATAAACACATAATACTCATGTATGGGTATTTTGGGAATCACTTACTTGATTTTGGATGATTTCATGCATTACACCCCTTTCTTTGTAAAAATCTTTTTAGAAAATTAACTTTCTATCAAAAGATTACCAATTCCTCATTTTAAGTTCAAACACACTGAAGAGTGTACCCGAATCCCTCAAACCATGGCTCTGATACTAACTTGTAACATCCCAAAAATACTCATTAAAAATTTTCATTTTCAAATCATCAAACTTACACAATTTTTGTTTCAAAATCGGTGATAGTAAATGTAGCACAATCATTAGATTAAAATAACAATCATCGGTGCGGAAAATCGTCATGGGATGTTGTGCATTCAAGTTGGTCCCTTCCCTTTGGAACTATAAGTACCTAAAAATGTTTAAATCCTAAAACTATAAGCACAAAGCTTAGTGAGTTCTCCAAAATACCACATACCATACATATCAGTGAGCCCAACCCTATGTGAACACTATGATCCAACCATAGTCTTACATTCACTCCCATATTACAACCTAACCGTAACCTTTTTGCCATGCTAACCATGGTCTCCCATGCATGTCACAAAGACAAACAAGTTTTGTGATCCAATGAGAGTCTTTCATATAAATGTTGTGATCCAACCACAATCTTTCATAAATGTGTTGTGATCCAACCACAATCTTTCATGCAAGAGTCATAGAGATAATCTAACAACCTACATAATATAGTGACAAGACTTACCTATCCTACAAAGTCAGATAAACCATAAATCACTGTCACACAATAGTTTCTACAACACGCCTAAAGAATCATACAAGGTCCAACCTTAGTCTATACTCTATAACTAGCAATTTGACCAAAAGTCAACCCATGTCAACAAGTCAACGATCAGGGTAAAAGTCAATGATCATCATTATCATTATCTCTCCTTCATGTTGTGACAAACCGATGGTCATATTGTGAGAAACGCACTCGGAACGATCCCAAACTCTGTCACGATTCAACTTAACTAACTCAATCTCGATCTAGCGTACCTTCACGATGTGACGGATAGGTCATCACGTCATGATAGAATCTATCCGAGATAACTGGGAAATCCCAATTGTCATGGTGTGACAAGGAGGCTAGCATGGCGTGAAACTGGGCTTTCTCAGCTTAATGGATTCACCTCTCAATCCATTAAGCCATCCATTTATTCCTTCCTTAAGGCTTCCTATCATCCCTTACCACCGATCTTAGATCGATGTTTTTTAGCGATGCATGCCCATTCTGAGTCTAAGGCCCAAAACAGGTCAAAATGGAGAAACACCACCAATGATCTCATGCATGGGATAAATACACTAGTAAACGCCAGATCTGAACCATATATTTAACAAGGGACTTCAAGGACCCATAAAGTCACAAACTTTATGGAATCCCACCATTACAACTTGCTCAAACTTGAAGAAAAAAGGACAAAAACTTAGATATATCAACCTAGAACAATAAAATTTGGATCATGGACACTTATAAAGGTCTAAAGATGCCCAAATGATGTCCTGAAGCTTGCTAAGATGCTCATGACACTTCTAAAGTCTTCTTCTTCCTTCAAAAGCAACCACAAGCACCAAGATGAGCTCAAAAATAAAGGAGAGGGATTATGGATTCTTCAAGGGGTTTAAGAAATGATGGATGTTGAGAGTGGAGGAAACCATAGCCCCTCACTTTAAATATTGTCCCGCTCCAAAAATTTGGGTTTACCTTTGATCAAGTGTCACGTCGTGGCACTTAATTGAGACTTCACGTCTCTTGCGGCCATGTCACGATGTGGCGTTGCTTGCCTCACATTCTGACCCCCTTAAAATTCATATTGTACTTAAAATTACATACCTCGAGGATCCAAATGTTATAGTTTTGGATATAAATGTTTAATTTATGAAATTAAAATATATTTTAATACAATCAAATGGAATTTTTTTTACCATGGTGTAGTAGCAAACACAAAAAAAAATCAAGGAACTAATAGATAGCAAGTATGATACCTAAACTATCTATTAGATAGTGAATCTTTATTCAGTTTAGTTAAAATTGTCAACCAGATTACGTTAGAGATAAGACTACTGTAAGTTTGCACATTGTTTTTTTTTTTTTACTAAAACTTGTTCAAGTTTTAATCTTGAAAAATGTAAAGTTTGTGAACCCAAATGACTTTTTCAATTGGATTCTAAAATAAATGATTGGGTAAAGAACTTACTGATGGCCTACAATGTTTGGTCATTCAAAATATGTAATTTTCGCAATTTTTTTCAATGTAGCTTTTATAAAACTTCTCATTTTCTGCGATTAAACTGTTGTGTTCCAATTTGTCATTGATTTTTAAAGGGTTAACATCATTAAAAAAGCCCTTATAATGTGGGTCTTTGGTTTTAAACTTTAACTTTATTTTCTTTAAAAAAAATCTACATTTTTTCCCAAAAAACACTCTTAACCATTTTATTTTTATTTTCTAAAAAAACCCTTCACTTTGGATCCTTTTTTTCGGAAAAAAGAGCCTTAACAGTGGATTAGTTTTTTGAAAAAACAAACCAAGGTTCTAAAAAACTCGTCATAGCTTTAAGGCTTGTATTTGCCATCAAATTGTAACAAAATGTCAACTTAAGTGATATATTTATATAAAAGTGAATAATAGTAGAATATATATATATATATATATATATATATATATATATATATATATATATATATATATATATATGTATATATATATATATATACACACACACACAAAATTGTCTCCCTATGTCAAACCTCACAAATGATGTGGCTCGCCATAGCTCGTAAAAATTTGAAGCTTGACATTTCCGCCAAGACGACACCTAACGTTATTTAGAACCTTGAAAAAAAAACTATTAAAATGGTTAAGTAAAAAATTAAAAAATACAAGGCCTTTTTGTTGGTGCTTAATATGGAAAAAAACAACGCATATGTTTTTTTATTAATAATTTTAACCTATTGTTAAAGGTTTTAAATTTTCCTTTATTTTTGGAGTTTAACAGTTGGCAATATCTGTAGGTGGACCTCCTGTTCTTGTATTCTGTGAATCCAATTTCATTCAACTAGTCAGTTCTTGATGTTCAACCAAAACATTAGCCACATCTACTTCCCATGATTTTACTTTACTTGCTTCCTTAAATTTGATTATGTTCACAAGCTCATTTGTTGATTCCATTTTTTTGATATGCGAATCGGTTTGTTATTCCATTGGAATCAAGATTTTGTTGTTCGATCTCATGCTCTTGGAGAAAGGGTTTGAATTCAATGTAGTCATCCTCATCTCTTATGGAATCAAACTTTCCGACTGCCTTTTTCATTAAGAATTCCAACATCCTTTAAAGTTTTAATAATTTAAAATATGTGAAAATTCTTTTCAAAAAAATAACAATTATAAATCCAAAAAAAAGCATAAGCAATTTGATAAATTTAATTAATTTGCGGTTTCAGAGTTGACATTCGTAGGATAGATGAAACTAGTCAAAAAAGTACATTTGATTGGAATAAAACCATAATTTAAAATGTGTTTAGAAAATTAGATTTGAAAACTAAAATGTTTACAAAGAACTTAAATCCTCCCTAATCGAAAAGGAGAGGATTATATGGAAGAAAGGCACTATTCAAGCCTATTTATTCAAATAATTTGATGAAAAGCAATGATAACTTATCCAAATTTTTGGATGGATGAAATAGAATGACAAAGGAATGGAATGAACCATGTAATGGAATGATTTATTACCATTGCATTATAGGTTTGATTTCTTGCCGAAAAGGAATGAAACATCCACCAATGTGCACAGGTAGGAAATACTAATGGATGGAATAAAACTAGTCAACAATGACAAAAGTACACTTGTAACTTAGAATGTATATAATTTATAAGTTTTACAACATAATTGATTAAAAGAAAATATGTTTTTTTATCATTACAAATGCTAAATAAATAATTATATGCTACAATTAGTACATTAACAAAAAAATTATATGAAGATCAATATTGTTTTTTTTTTGTTTTGTTTTTTTTTTTATTTTATAAAATATAAGGTGTGAGACCCATGTATTACATGTGTTTATTTTTTAAAATTAAATATAAAATTTTACCAATTTGAAAATTTTGAATTTATAAGAAAAATGAGAAAATTTTTGAATTATTAAAATTAATGAGGCTTAATGTATTGAATACATTACATATATAAACCATTTCTAATAAATACCTTACATCTATATTACCTTACATATTAAATGTGAAATTTTAATTTAATAAAATGACAAGTGGAAAATAGAAAATTTAAAATTTTTAGAAAATGACATGTGTCTAAATGAAGAAGAAAAAGACATGTGGCAAAAAACCTTCATTTATTATAGTAGATTTAAAAAATATGTGTTCTATAAATAATATGCTAGTGTCTTCATAGATTAGTTATAAACTTACAATATTCTATACACTTGTCCAAACAAATGCAAACAAGAAGAATGAAAAAACATGAGCGAATTTGACATGATATTAACATGTAAATTTATCTACACGCACATGTACCTGACTTGGAAACCAACAAAACCAATTGATAATCTAACTTAAGAAACAATGAAATCCATTATCATTGTCTAGTGTAACATCTGGATTTCCAGGTATTCTATGTTATTCATTTATTTTGTTTTAGAGAGAAGGACTCGTCGAGTAGGATCGCGACTTGCTGAGGTCAGAAACCCTAAATATGTGGGCCTGAGCCTTATTTAAAGGACCTTATAGCACACATTTGCGGCTACCAGTCCACAGAGAGAAACCCTTGAGAGCTTGGGTGAGTTGTATGTGAAAGCTAGCCTTTTTAATACTTTTTGGTGTTATTTTGCAATGAAGAAGGTGTTTCCAGCTACAGGAGGTCAAGAGGGTTGCTAATCCGTGGTTTCCAAGCTTAGATCTGCAGTATTGAGGTAGCAAATCGAACTCTCCTTCTGTTTTAGTTAAGATCTATGAATCTAGGGTTTTCTATACCCTTTTTATGGCTTGAATTGATGAGTTTATGGTCCCTTATGTGTTAGACTTCAGATCTGGACCCATAGAGGTCCAGAGAGCCTTATCCATGTTGGTTTATGGAGTGTTATGAAAGGAATGAACTTAGGTTGCCATTTTTTAGGCTATTTTCTCAAAAGGAGCTATATATGTGTTGCATGTGTGTAACAGTTTCACCTTTACGTGATTATTGGGTATGGAAGGGTCAGATCTATAGGTTAGAGAAGCAGATCTGATCTCAGAAGGTCAATTGAGTGTTGCCATGGATGCAACTCGTCGAGTTCATAAGTGGACTCGACGAATAGAATCGGGGTTGCCCCGCGATTCGTGACAGGAGGAACCCGTCGAGTGGAGGGAGGACTCGATGTGCCAAGTGAGGCTAGAAGGATTCAGAGGACCCGCATGGACTCGCCGAGTCGCCCATGTGCACTCGAAGAGTCGGGTCAAAGTTTGACCGTTAACTTCAGTTGACCATAGGGTTTTGGTCAAGATGATCCAAGAGAGTTCTGGGAGGGGTAGAATGGTCTTTTACCCATCATTAGAGATGAGAATATGAGAGGGTATTGATCAGGAATGTTATTCGGTTGATAGGACTAGGCTAGGTCGGGACGTTGAGCATGAGAGTTAATCCGATTTCGTACGAGGTGAGTCTTCTTACTATATTGTACCTAGAGTGGTACCTATGTGTGACCGAAAGGTCTTATATGCTATGAGATGTATGTGTTGTATGTTGTTATATGATATATATGTGTTATGTAAGTTATGAAAGATAAGGACCGGAAGGTCATGTTGGTATGGACCGGAAGGTCAGAAGGTTACGGACTGGAAGGTCGATACAGGTAGGACCGGAAGGTCTACCAGGATTTCGGGATGGAAGTCCCCTGAGACACTTGGACCGAAAGGTCCCACAGAGTTATGGCCTTGAGTGGCGTATGTGTTGTATGTGGTATTTTGGAGAACTCACTAAGCGTTTATGCTTACAGTGGTTGTGTTATGTGTTTGAGGTACTAGTGAGGGTCGCGGAAAGGCGCCAGCATGATCCGTACACACTTGTAGAGTTTTATGTTTTGAGATTTTGGGATATGCTTTCTCATGATGGCAATGGATACATTATGTTTTGATATTATCTCGTGAATAAAAGTATATTTTAAAAATGAAAAATTGTTTTGGAAATTTATGTTGTTACATCTAGTATAATATTACATTGAATAATTTACAAGAGGCAACCAAAGACAATGTGACAACCCGAAATTTCCATTTGTACGAACATTATCTATTCAATAGAAGCTAGTCCAGTTTCAGTGATTTTCGTACTTTTCCGAACAAGTTTGTGTACATTAGGGTTTACACTTTAGGAGATATCAGGAGAGTGGATGCTCCTGGATTTGTGAAATTTGGACATTTCAAGTTTCATATTGTTACAGTCCTATTTCTAGAATAAAAATATTTTCTGTCAAAATATTTCAGGACTATAAATAGTTTTCTAAATTAAATTAATTCATTATTCACAATTCCAACTAGAGAAAAGCCATTTTCTCTCTGACAGATCTTCGGGTTTTTATCCCAGATTGTGAGTAACTCTTTCTAGTAGTGTTAGAATACATATTAGATGCTTATAACATGATTTAGATGGCTAAATCATTAGATCTAGGAGTTTACTCCTGAAACAAAGCCAAAACCGACACTTGTGCTAGGATAAGGCCTTAGACCATTAGGTATGCATGTTAGGGACATGAAAACACACACAAATCCACCCAAGATTGGGAGTTTACGGCCCAGAACTCTCTTAGGCCGTAAACTCCATTTCCTAACACTAAAAGGTGTTTTGAGGACACTAGGATTTAAGGCTTGCATCTAGGCTAATTTCCCAAGTAGATTAAGGTCTTAAACACATCAAATGACACAAATGAAAGTGAGTTTACGGCCCAGAACTCTCCTAGGCCGTAAACTCCATGTAAATGAACACAAAGGGTGTTTTCATGACACTTAAGGCCCTAGAGCTTTACAAGAAATTGTACCCACTAAATGGAAGGACCAAACCACACCAAAATCACTTAACCAAGTGAGTTTAAGGCCAAGACATGGTTCTTGGGCCGTAAACTCCTAAAAAGGGCACTAAGGTGTGCCTAATGCCTTCATATACTAGGAATAAGAGTCTAGAACATATCCCACAAGTGCATGAGGCTTGAAAGCAACAAAGGAAACACCCCAAGGGAGTTTACGGCCATAAACTCCAAAGGGAAATGTCCTTGAGGCCGTAAACTCCTAATTAGAGTACTTCTAGACCTTAAACCCTTCCAAGGACATAGCCACTAGGTTAGAATAATTCTAGAAAGCATTTGGGACTTCAAAACACACCAAACACACATGTTTGGGAGTTTACGGCCGTAAACTCAAGAGTTTACAACCGTAAACTCAAGAGTTTACAACCGTAAACTCCATGTGTGATGGTTTATGGAGAGTAAGCTCTCATATAGGGTCCTTTGGAAACCCTAAACACAAGTACCCTGTCCCACAATAGCTTAGATGAAGTCCTTACGGCTTAAAACACTTATATAAAGTGTTAACTATGTCTAGGATGTTTTGAACATTATCAATTAGTCTTTTGAGTCTAATTAAGTGCATATATGTGTGATTATATGTTCATTAGGATCATAGTGTGTGCACAAGTCCTCGCTTGACACCTAGCAATCCGATACCGTCCAATTCATCCCAATCACCAACTACAGGTGAGTTCATACCCCTAATCAATGTTTTAAATGATTTTAAATGCTTTAATGGGGGGGGGGGCGAATACAAGTAGATACAAACATGCTATTAAATCATTGATATGTATTTTATAACTGTGTTTGTTATTTAACAGATTTCACATGCTACAAAATGTGATGCATGAAATGGTTTTACATCTTAAAAGCACATTGTTACCAAATGTTTTACTTTTGAAATGTTTATTCAAATGACATCAAGTCATTGTTAATTATTGTTCAAAACCCATAAGATGTATTACAAAACCATTTTTACATTCTTGAACTAAACTATGCATATACACTTATATTCTTATATATGTATTGATGTCATAGTTTGCATCTTTCGTTTAGTTTTCTCACACCTTGAGTATTAAGAGTGTGTAAACTTACATGATCAACTAGTTATATTACAGTAGATTATCATAGGGATAATGGGAAGATATCAAACATTACTTCTATTACAAGGAGTCACACAAGAGTCAGTTCATTCATGAGTCTATACTAGTACATTGCCTGATACATGAGTACTTACAGATGTTTACTTGATACATGAATATGTTACATATACTTACCTGTTACATGGACACACATACATGAACACCATACAGGGACACTTTTACATAGCTGCATTCTCCTGTATTCACTTACCTGGATACTTGTACTTAGGACTATGAGGATGATTTAGTAGTACTTACTGTGTAAATTGTCTTGCATATCCCGGTTCAAAGGGAATAACTACACGGGACTTACCATTCCGAACCCCACTGTTTAGCACCAGTGGTCGATGACCATCTTCGGAGGTCTAAGGTTACTACTTATATTAGGAAATCGATTTGGGACTAACCCTTCCACCCACCTGCTGCTGCTACAGAGGACAATTGGACAATCTTCGGATGTTCATTAGGTTATACATTTCGCTTCATGCGATGTAGTGTTGGTCCTAGTACCCAGTGACAACACTTACAATATTATACTTTTCCTGTTTACTTTATTTTGTGACACATTCACATAAACGATGAGTTAGACTAAGCACTTTTAGTACTAGTCTATACAAAGGAAAAACTATCATTTACAAACAGAACATTCGGATCTTGGTAGAAGACTACACTTCATACTTACAAAACATTCGGGTCTTGGTAGAAGACTACACTTCATACGTACAGAACATTCGGGTCTTGGTAGAAGACTACATTTCATACTTGTTTTTCTAGGGATTTCATACTTACATCAACATTTTCATTTAAACGATTTACATGGCCTTCATAACAAATTTTCACAAACAAGGAAATGACACTTATATACTTATGAATTCACCAGCTTTAAAGCTAATACTCGCTTTCAAAATAACTTGTATTCTCAGGTCACCAGTAGACAGGTACGGAGGCCAGGTTTTGAGAAGACGGAGCAGACAAGTCTCGTCTTTTATTTTGCTTGTATATTTTTGGTGTCTTACTATACTGAACGAACACACATGTATTAAAACTTTACTTATAATGCAATGGATGATGTTGTTGCTTGTTTATTATATTACACTATTGTGATACTGTACATGACGTCCTCCACCCCTGAACATTTTCGCCGTTCGTGGTTTTGGGGTGTGACAGATTGGTATCAGAGCATTGTTTATAGTGAATATAGTATATCAACCCATAAAATATATACTAACTATAAATACATGGGATTAAAACACTCTGTCTAAGAGTTATACTTTTAAATAATAAAATATTTAACAAAGTATACGTGCCTGCATTCATACTAAAATCAGTGTCACAACGACAAGAACAAAAGTATTACGATTGTTGAATATCACAAGTAAGCCTGGGGATATATAGTCAGTCTTGGGAATGGCATAGCCTGATCAACTATGCTGGTCCGAGGAGTGATTAGAATATGCCCAAGAATGGTTGTGATATGGCAAAAAGTCTAAAAACTTACCAACACAACCATAAAGAAATACCATATGGGTATTTGGTCTTACTGTAATTATCTTAGTTAGTTCGTCTAATTTAGCTATTTCTTATATCCCTTTTCTCGCGTAGATTAAAATGGCTGGATTTCACCATGGCGATCCGTACTTCCCGAACCAAGGCAATGCGGGTTGGCTAGAGGCAGAGCCAGAAGATGATCACCCAATCCCTTTGGATGATCACCATCCTGAGGGCTTTTCCGATAGTTCTGACTCGGAGCCAGAAGTCAACAACCTACCCCCAGCTGCTCAAAACCCAAACCTAAACCCTTGCCCTATGTTTCAAGGACCCACACCCTTGTGGGCCATTAACTTGACTGAATGGAGTCAGGAACAACGTCAGCCCATTCCCTACAATGGCGACCGAAGTTTCTACAACCTCACTAAAGGAGGTTCTCCTGACAGAGTCCTACCAATCATGGTGCGTAGGATTTCTTGGAACACGATAATGGCTCAGGCGACTATCAATCAAGTCTTGGAAGTTGACGCCAACTCTGGTGTTAACACTGTCCACATTCGCCAACTAGAGTCTGCTCATGAAAGGACTCTGGTCCGTAATGCAAATCTGCAAAGGGAACTTGCTGAAACCCGAGCTGAAGTTAGAGAACTTCAAGCTCAACAAGCAAGGTCGGACAGGCGTATAAGGGACATCGAACGTCTACTGTCTGGATCGAGGACTCATGTAGTAGTTCTCGTCGCCGATAGAATATCGTCATCTCATCTTTTGGATATAACCTAGTTTATGTAAAACTTTGGTCTAATTTCCTGTTTGTATAAATCTTAGACCTGTTAGGTCTTTATCTGATCTTAATTCTGTCAAAATTTTCCATCTTGGTCGATGTAAGGCCTACTCCTAGGCCATTTTTCCCGAACTTGTTACATCTGTAATTCCAATATTATTGACAGATATCTAATCTTATGGAAATTATTATCCAAATGCTATCTTCTTCATTTAGTCATGTTATTCTTTCTGTTGTTGGACTATGGCGATTTAGTCCATGAGACACATTCATTTATCATTTATTCTTATCCATGTCGTCATCTTTTAAACGTATAGTTAAAGATGCCGCCACGCAGGAATCCAAGGAGGAACCTAAACAACGAAGCACCAATACCACCACCTCCACCACCACCTGTACCACTTCAAACACCAAATCCTTTTAATGCCACTATGTTCCAGGCAGCTTTCACAGCAGCAGTTGCAGCTGCTGTGTCAGCAATCAACACTCCTGCCCTTAGTGGATCAGGAACAGGTGCACCACCCTCGAACCACGGCGAAAGCCATGGACACCCTCGGGAATGCACCTACAATGATTTTACTAACGCCAAACCCTGCAGCTTCAATGGAACTGGGGGTGTTATGGTGTTGAGACAATGGATTGAAAAGATGGAATCCGTCTTTGAAATATGTGCTTGCCAGGAGGGCAGCAAGGTCAAGTTCGCAGCTTGTACCTTCTCTGACCGAGCACTAACATGGTGGAACAGCCATGTTATCTATCTAACTCTGGTGGTGGCGTATTCCATCGGCTGGGAAAAGTTGAAAGAAATGCTGATGAAGGAATACTGTCCTCGAGGCGAAATACAAAAGCTCGAGCAAGAGTTATGGGGTCTACAAATGGTTGGATCCGACATCACTACCTACACAAATAGGTTTTGTGATTTGGCAAACTTATGCCCCGACATGGTTGCTCTCCAGAGCAAAAAGATCGAGAGATATATCTGGGGACTGTCGCCCCAGAGCCAGTCAAGTGTGATCGCTTCCAGGCCTATTACCTTTGATAGCGCCAAGGAACTAGCACAATCCCTCATCGATCACTGAAAACCTCAAGACATAACAATCCCTACACCTATACCACAGAAGACCAACCCCGACTACCACAAGAAGGGGTGGAATAAAAGGAAAAGAGGGGCTCCGCAAGGATCCTCCAATAAGCAACAACTCGTGGCGATCAATGCTGCCACAGTTACTCCTGTTGCCCCTGCCAACCTCTTACCAGCAAGAGCATATGTTGGAACCCTCCCGAAGTGCACCAAGTGCAACTTCCATCACCACGGAACTTGCAGGGAGATGCAGTGCTCTAACTGCAACAAGAAGGGACACACCGTCCGCTTCTGTAAAACTCCAACAGCTCAAACTGCCCAGATTCCTAACGCCGGTATGGGCCAAGCTTGCTATGGATGTGGCAAGGTGGGCCACTACAAAAGGAACTGCCCTAAAGCAGGGATGGCTGGAGGAGTGGGACGAGTTATGGCCCTAGGCCACGAGGAAGCAGTAGCTGATCCTACGATAGTTACTGGTACGTTCCTCCTCGATAACTCTTATGCTTGCATACTTTTCGATAGTGGAGCCGAGAAAAGTTTTGTAAGTCACAAATTTGCACACCTGCTGTAACATACACGTTTTGAAATCGTGTTTTAAGTAAATAATATTATGAAATATTATGTGAATTTGAATGTTGAGTTCTAACAGATAGTTTTTACTAGAATTGAAGTAAAACTATGCTTAGAATCATTCAGAAAGTATTGGAAGTCTTATGAGATTCCAATTAAAAGCCAAATAGTGAAATATAACAACAATATAAAATCTGGAATAAGTAAAATTTTATTATTGAAAGTTATAGATAATCTTGTTAGAAACATTTAGGTGAAAACCTCATCGAAATCCGAGTTATAACGAAGAAGTTATGACCAAACGAAGTTCTGTGATAAATCAGGAAAATACCTTGTCGCGTTAAAATTTAGTTTTCGATAAACTAGTTTTTAGCCTTAGTGATGTAAATGAAAGTTGTAGAACTCGTGAAAATAATCAATTTTCATATAAAGACCGTTTGAATCTGACTTCGTATGAGGAAGTTATGATTTTTCGAAGTTTCAGCTTAGCAGTAGACAGCTAAAAACTCGAATTTTAGATCGAGTGATTTTTAGCCAACACAACCTAAATGAGAATTGAAGGTCTCGTCATTAGTAGTGCAACGGTAAAAAGTTTGACGAAAACGGACGTCGGATGAAGAAGTTATGAATTTTTAACAGATTTTCCTATCCCGGTCTGTTAAAAATAATAATATTAAAATTAAATTCAAAATTAGCCGACGAAGTCTAAACGAAAGTTGTAGAGCATAATTCTAGCTTCGCGTGCATATAATGAACGTCAAAAACGGAGCTCGTATGCGAAAGTTATGGATTTTAGAAGTTTTTTTCATATTTTTCAAGAAAATTCGCATGAATAGTGAAATGCCACGTCACCCTCGCTCGGAGTTGGCCACGTATCCGAAGCTGCTGCATGGCAATGCCTGAGAAGCGACGCGTGTAGCACAGGAGTCCGAAGTCGTCACGTGGTACTCGCATGCCTGCCTCGTGCCCTACTCGCGTGTCGCATGCTGATTCGACCGAGGGTGCGGTCCAATGGCTATCTGACGCGCCTCGCATTGATCACCCTCGCATGCGCAACCCACCTGCGAGCTACCTGCTGTCCGAGCCGAAGACCCAGCCGATGACGCGCCTGAAGCTGATGACTCCTCGCATCCGAGCCTCGCTGGAGCCCTGCGAAGCTGCCATCTGGTCCGAACCTCGCAGCCGCCTGTCTCCTTCCCTTCGCTTCGGATCCGAAGCTCAGCCCTATATAAAGGGTGCGAGCCCTCTCGGCTAGTTTTAGAAATTTGGCATTTTCACCCCCTCTTTCAATATTTTTACGATCCCGACATCCCCCAAAGCCCCGGTACTGATTCTAAAGCCCGAAACACGCCCCGAGACTCCCGAGAATCTCGAAAAATTTATTATTTCGGTTTCGAAGCTCTACCTTCGCAGAGCCCGGTTTTCAAGAAAACTCCTGGTTTTCAACAACGAAAGTCATATTTAGAGCCGAAGTACTGCCCAAATTAATATTTTAGCCCCCCGGTTATTTCACGGTGAGCTTAGTATATAGAAATAATTGTATGTTATGTGTCATATGTGCTACGTGCTTTTTAGTGTTATTATTCCGGGTTATTTTCCCGGGTTATTTTTAATTGCTATTTTTAATAGCAAAGAAATACCTTTGACCATGTGATCAATGAAAGGACTTAGATTCACGTTGGTACTGGTATGTAGCCTCTGGCCATGTGGAACATGTCTCCGTAAGAGAATGAATTCTATTCTATGGTAGTGGCAGAAGGTTAGATAGGGCTATAAGCCTGAAATCTACCGAAATGTTAATCCGAAGTTGTATATCTTCTGTGCCGTTTGGGCCAAAGCTTTATTGATGTATATCAAGCACGGAAATTGTTATGTCTCATTGATTGTATATCTTTAAATCAAATCAATGATCGATATGGAATGTTTGTCACATGATTCACATATGACCTTGTTGTTCCTTGTTCCTCTTTGCTTCTGCCCTATTAAAGTATATATATGGCATAACGTTATATTGTATATATTATTGAACTCACTAAGCGAGTCCGCTTACCCTCTCGATGTTTAACAAATTGCAGGAGATAAACATCCAGTGTAGTTATATACTGGTAGAAGATTTTTGAATAGTTTGAAACTATTGTATCGATGGAAGCTTATGAATAGTTTGAAACTATTGTATTTTGCACTCCCATATTGTAACAACCCGAAGTTGTTCATCGCCGAAAACCCATTCTACCCGTATAACTCATCGGAGATCGAAATGTCCCGATATCGTTTTTGGGCTTAGTTAACTAAAATTATATGTTTATTATCATTCAATGAGGGTCCAAATCATTTAGGAACTCATGAATTTAGCCCAAAACATTTATTTCATATGTTTTAGAAATATCCTCGTCGGGTGACGGAAACTCAATCGGGTGCGACCTAAAGCTTCGTTTAAGGCCGGTATCGGGTAGAGTTCCACCGTGTCCAAGTTTTAGGAACTATATAAACGTGTTTAACCTATCATTTGAAGCTTTTTCCTTCTCTCTCTACTCTATCTCTAACCTCTCTCCTAAATCCAAAGATTAAGGGTCCAAAACTCAATTTTAAGGCCTCAAATCCTTAAGGTACCTTCCTAGCCTTAATCTATAGCATATTTGGCTTCCAAATTTGACATTTAATCATGAAATAGGACAACATATGTGAGTTTACGGCCCAAGAGGCTGCCTAGGCCGTAAACACCATTTTGAAGGGTTTTAAGCCCTTAAACTCCTTCCTAAACTCATTTGGACTTTAGATATGGCTAAGGGACTTCAAGATATGGACTTAGAACACTTAAAACATTGATTTTGAGTCATTTGAAGGAGTTTACGGTCAAGGCATAAGCTTGGGCCGTAAATGTTGGATTAATGTCTAAGTCCATAACTATATTTGGTAAGACTTGACCCGACCCGGCATGGTCCATTTGGGTTGCATACCATCATGCACTTGAATGAGAGAAATAAGACACTTATGGTTATTAATATATTATAAGTTCTAGTATATTAATAATAAGAATAATAAGATTATTTAATTAGTATTGATCAAGAATTAATCTAGGATTAATTAAGTGATCAAAAGAAGACTAATTAAATATATGGGTTGATTGTGTAAATCATCCATACTTGTATAGTGGGCTAATGCTCCATGGATAATCAAGTTGGGCTAAAACCCATAGGATGGTCCATGGATGCTCCATGGTGTATTTGTACCCATGGATCCAAGGAAATGGAAAGCCATGACAATTAAGAGTTTACCCTAATTGTGTAACTATATAAGCATCTTATTATTGAGGAAAAATCGGTCACTAGTAGTATTCAAGAAAGGGCTAGCCGATTTTGGTGAGTGTAGAATTCTCTCAAGTCATTCTAAGTGTTTTGATGATTGTGATTCCATTTGAGGTGTCACACTTGGGGCACTAAGCACTCAAGCTTCATGAAGACTTTCTACATCAAGAGGTATGTATTCTATCTTGTTACATTATTGTTTTGTATGCTAGATTAGGATAATACCTTGGAAGTTCTTATTTGCATGTATAATAGAGAAAACATAGATCCAAGGTATTTAGGGTTGCATGTACACTTAGGAAGTGTTAGAATGCTCAAAACCCAACAGTGGTATCAGAGACACGGGTTGTTTTCTGTTATATTGATGCAAATATTTTATTTTCAAAGTTGGAAAAAAAACCATGAAGTTTGTCAAATTTTAAGATAATTACTTGTTCTTGTGAAAAACTAATTATTTGTAAAATTTGAATAATTTGCTTTATGTGTTGAATTAGGTCAAATTTAATAAAAGATAAAATAATATGATTATTTTATTAATTTTAAAAGTTTGATCTAAAAAGTTTTATTTTTTTGAAACCTCCATAAGTTATGGATTTGAAAAGGTTTTAAAAAAAAATTGATTCAAAGTTTTTTTGGAGTTACAAAATTTGGTGTTAATGTTTTAAAGGATTACATAACTTAAGAATAAGTTATGGATCACCAAAAGTTTTTTGTGTTATCTTGTTTTATGAGTGAGTTTGGATTAATGATGAAAATTATGTGATAGTTGGTTTTAATCCAAATTAATCTAAGAATTGATTCAAAAATGTGTTTTTGTAACTTGTCCTCAAGTTATATGAAAAGTCACATTTAAGAATCATAAAACTCATAAAAATTGGCAAAGGTTACAAAATGAAGAGTCTAGTTCTAATTAAATGGTTTTATGACTCCATAACTTGTCCTCAAGTTATGGAGGACCAAGAGTCTCTTCATTTAATAAAATAAAATAAAATAAAATAAAGTGTAACCTTAATTAATTCCATAAGTTATAAAATAAAGAAAAGTTAATTCTTTTATTAGTTTAAAGTCTTCCATAACTTGTCCTCAAGTTATGGAACTTGAAGAGTTTTTGGATTAAAACTACTTTAAACACATAAGTTATGGAATTAATTAGTTTTGAATAGTTTCAAAAACTTGCCCTCAAGTTTTGGAATTTGTAAAGTTTTCACTTATGAATACTTTAATTCCAAGTTAGCCCTTAGAATTTTAAAAGTTAAAATTCAACCCTTATACTTTATAATATTATAAGTTAATAATATATATATGTATAAGAGTAAAGTCAGTCTTACCGCTAGTACGCCTCATTCACGAAGCCGGTCTATAAGGTGGGTATAAGGTTGTTGCCTATAAAATGGCAACTTAATGGGTGTCCACTCTCACCCACCGCTTGCTTGACCGGTGGAGGGTCGTTAGCCGAACGGGTTTGACAGGACTAGAATTCTCCCTTCATTAAAAGTATTAATGATAATACTATGTAACTAAACTCTTAATAATACCCAATCTTAGTTACTTAGGAAAAATGTGAATAAAGTGCTAATCCATGAAATTACACTTTACACTTTGTCTAAGTCGTTAGTGGAGCGTGTGTGGTTAACCGGCACACTAACTTGGACTTAACAAGGTAGGTAAAGGGTGACTTAATATTTATCATAGTATCGATGGAGCGTGTGTGGTTAACCGGCACATCGATTGAGGGGTAATTTATTAAGGGTACCAAGTGATTTTCATGGTTACTTCACACCTTGTTTTGTGATCCTCGGCATCCCAGTCACAAAACCTGAAGGGCACACTCGAGATTGAAACATGCCTTTGAAAAGTTCAATGAATCTCAAAGATCTAGGAGTTTCAAAACCAATTAAAACCTAATAATACATTTCGTTTATCTTGGTGGAAATTGGTGAATCGTCATTCACCTACCTTCAAATATTTTATAGCTTGGATTACGGCATACCTCTTCTAAGTTATAAAATAGTTTGTTGGGTCCTAGCCTTAATATTTTCATATTGGGTGTCATATTAAGGACATTAAAATCAACTATCTTGAATATCTCCCAAAAGATGTCTGGTTTAGACACCTATGATCTTCCCAAATCTCTTGAAACAAGGTTTCCTAATGAAGATGATGTCCCATGGATATCATACTTCTTCACCTCTTCAAATTATTCTCCCTAACCCACAAGTTCTTGAAAAGTTTAAGGTCACTCAGGCCCTATTGGCAAGGCAAGGTCTAGGTGTGGTCACATCTTGGAGATGTAGTCACATATTGACAAGCCGGGAGAGTTGGGTGTCAAAGTCTTGAGAAAGTTGGTGGTTCAACTACTTTCTAAGTCACATAGTGAGTTCTTTTGGAACACCTATGAAAAAGACTATGACAAGACCCTTAGTGATCTTATATATTTGTTAAGATCAACTTCCTAAAACTTTATGGACATTGACAATGATGACATTGGATATCCAGTAAAGCATTCTCTTCCCAATGGAAAGGGATCGGCTATAGTCAACTCGGTTGACCAAATGGTAAAGAGAAAAAGCTAAGTCTGTGATAGTCCTGTGTACCATTATCAAAGGGTCCATATGTTTGTATTGCCAAAGAAAGGGCATTGGTTGCGAAGCTGCCAAATTTACCTAAGGATGTTAAAGTCAATAAGTTTGACTCTACTTCAGGTAAAATCCACTATCTAACTCTGTTAAGTTTCTATTCTGAGATTCTTGATACATGATGTGACCGGGTCGCATGGTGATGGTTTAAGAATCAAAGGAAAGTGAAGAAACTTAAAGGAAGAATATGCTGAATCTGATCGCATAGATGGATTTCTATCGCATAGTTTGAAAAATCGGATTCTTGAGCTACTTCTTAGGAGTTATGAGATATTGCTTAGGAATAGATAACAACAAGTTTTCATATGGATTGTAAGGATAGTTTTTCCGCAAAGTTTTAAAATAAAAGGAAATTTTTGATTTTATTTATTTTAAAATATCCTTACAATGGCATCTGTGGAAATTTTTGTTGCTTATAAGATTCCATTAGTAGCAAGAGTGGAAGTATGAAATTGATTCTTTCATTTGTGGTAATGTCTAAATTTACCAAATAAGGAAAGATTCTCATCACCCAAGTTTCAATTGGACCGGAACTTGGAATCATGCAAGTTGTATAGCATGATGAATGAGAACTTTCAAGTTTTGGAAAATTAAGACTAATTACTTGTTCACATGGATGTGTGAGTCAAGTAAAGGACTTAGGGATCGAGTACACATTCTTGTGCACTGATTAAGTCCACCACTAAAGATCGTTAAGAAGAATCAAATTAGGCAGAAGGATAAAAGTTTCTCATATCTGAAAAGATGGGAGAGTACTTTAGTATCAGTTTTGAGATCATCTTAATGATTAAGAAACCATATCAAAATTAGTTCTCTAAGGAAATCTTAGTGCATTCTTATGACTAAGAAGAGGAACTTGAATTGTTGAAATGGTCAAATCAAGAAGATGAGTCATACTTCGTTCCAATACAAGTCTTAGAGTCATACTCCAAGATTGTCATTTGAGTGACATGTCTTAAAGAAGGTTTAAAACACTTGTCAAATGTAAGAGTAAAAGTTTTCTACTCTTGTACATTTGAAATTGGTAAGTTGTGATGTTTTGGATAAAACAAAGACCAACTTAGGCCAATTGTGTGAAGTGTTTGTCTTGATTAGAATCCACACTATCTCTTGGATATTTGACAAGGGAGTCTTATAGGTCAAGAGGTCAGTGGGAGTCTTAAAAGTCTTGAAAGTCTCAAGAACTAATCAAGAATAAAACCTAAAGTTCTTCACTAGCACACAACTTGAGGTTCATAACCTATCGTGTTGACATATTCTGTGCCCATTCCAGTTAAAGTTGGTTTTGCATATGAGTTCTTAGAGTTCTCAATTTGTTGCACAACAACTTGGAAGCAATGGCAGGCCCTTGAGCTGCCAGGTGGCAAGGAGTTAAGATTGAGTTCAATCCATATGAGTTTGGATTTGTCATTATCCTTGTCTTGTGACTATGGTTTTGACAATTCACATGGATAAGAACACATACGCCATTAAATCTAAGTGTCATAAGGTTTCTCTCTGATTCATGAAAATGATGGTGAGGAAACACTTTCACTAAGTAGATTTTAGCTAGATAGCAATTGTGATATTTGCATTCTCAAAGTCGTTAGTGGAGCGCGTGTGGTTAACCGGCACACTAATTTGGACTTGTGAGAAGTGGCAAAAAGGTCTAAACATTATGATTACGGCATCCCTCTTCATAATTGTTTAGATACACAAGTGTGCTATCTAAGGGAAGGTGTATGATTTTGATAAAGACTTATCAAAACAATCTAGTATCAGAAATCTGAACTTTGGTAAGAAAGTCAGCTGATTTCTGAGTACATGTCAAAGCTAGTGGGAGCATAAGTGTTATGCTAATAATCATCATGTTAGTGGGAGCATGATAATTATGATAAGTATTGCAAATTAGCAATGTTAATTATAGAAAACAAAAAATTTCAATTGGGAAAAAGTTGTTTTTCTATAATTAAGGGAGAGGAAATTATACTTCATATCAAATCTATAAGGTTTAGATCTGAGGTTTTAATCATTTAGTCAAGGATATATATGAATTTCATGTTGGAATGGCTCAACATAAGGAAATTCTGTATATGGGTCCATTATTTGCGTTCTAAAATTCGATTATGATTACGGCATCCCTTTTCATAATCTGAATTATGAGAACTTGGCAAATTGAAATGGAAATATTATAGCAAAAGACTGGTTTAGTCTTTATGTAAGACATCATGAATCGTGTCCCATATGCTTCGGATATAGGATCGATTACATGTGCTATAATCATCCGTTCTAAAATTTTCCAAATGCCTGGGGCATTAAGAAGGGAAAAGGTTTAGAACTGGATATGACTAAAAGGATTAAACAATTGTCAAGGACAATCTAAGGTTTACCAAAGATTGGTTGCTCAAGGACAGTTGGAAGTATAGTGATAATTCTGGAAGGACCATATTGACATAATCTGTAAGGAGGCAACTCTTGTTCAGAAGTGATAGTCAAAATGGAATCTGGAAATGTTTCAAAGTTAGAATTTTCACTCTGTGTAAGATTAAGGAAACTTAATGCAAGAAGGATGGTTCCAAGGAGTTGATCTCCTTTGGAATGATCTGTAATGTTTGTTGTCAAGTCTTTATGACTTTGTGCATAATCATTACAAGAGGATCAATGCATATAAGTTTAGAATCTGACAGATTCCAGTAAATGGCATGAATTTGGAATTCTTGCATTTGCAGTAAGGATTTGGGAGTGTGAAAAGAGAATCATTGAAGTTATGTTCAATGGATCTAGTTCACAAAGTAAAGATCATAGACAAACATAGTATGCATACTTAGTGTGTGGCATGACTAGTGTTTAGAAAACATAGTGTACATGCTTGGAGCATGGGACAACTATTGTTTTAAATTCAAGATTAAAGTTGATAGCTGAAACAGTATACAATGAATAATGTGTAATCATATGGTGATAAATAAAAGGTGTTTATTTATGTTCAAAGAGTTGATACCATATTGGATTCAATTATTATTGTGTTTCACTTTGCATGTTTTGACTTCCCGAATAAACTGGGTTATTCTTTCGGAATGACTAAGTTATTCAAACTATCCACAGTCGGTCATATGTTGGAAGTAGATATGAATTAAGACTGTCATGATGGGTTGTAGAGGTCTAAGGTGTTGGACAAGGCTACAACAATCATGAGTGCTCATAAGTTCTGAGTATTGGATTCAACCCGCGCTCATTGGAATCACTTCATGGATTTTATCACGAGTGATCATGAGACGATAATATCTTATATTCTTCAAACCTAGAGATATGAATTGTTACTATGAGTTGATAGTACATTGATAGCACGAAAACGCATTTGGTAACTCGGTGCTATAAAACGTGCCTTTGTGTATGATTCAACAAGTAGTAGAACAAGCCATATGAGTCGAAGTTTATCCGTTCCTTTTACCTTCGGGATAAAAGCGATATCTGTGGGCCCCTCGATGATTTGATGATGACAAATGGAAGTGCTCGGCCGGGCCAGGACTGATTTGATTTGTTCAATTAGTCAGTTGTCATAAATCGGAAATCGGGAAACAACAAATGGACAGAGAGAATGATTATAATCCATGTCTCAGTCCATATGATATCTAGAATAGAGGAATATATGATCCCTTATCTAATGGACAAGTCACTGACAAAGGTCAGAGTTCATCTACAAGGTCAGAGTTCGACAGAAGCTTTTGAGAGCTACGATTGCCGGTTGGTTCCTGAAGTCATACGCAATAATAGTTTTAGACTTATCCAAGTGGGAGACTGTTGGATTAATGTCTAAGTCCATAACTATATTTGGTAAGACTTGACCCGACCCGGCATGGTCCATTTGGGTTGCATACCATCATGCACTTGAATGAGAGAAATAAGACACTTATGGTTATTAATATATTATAAGTTCTAGTATATTAATAATAAGAATAATAAGATTATTTAATTAGTATTGATCAAGAATTAATCTAGGATTAATTAAGTGATCAAAAGAAGACTAATTAAATATATGGGTTGATTGTGTAAATCATCCATACTTGTATAGTGGGCTAATGCTCCATGGATAATCAAGTTGGGCTAAAACCCATAGGATGGTCCATGGATGCTCCATGGTGTATTTGTACCCATGGATCCAAGGAAATGGAAAGCCATGACAATTAAGAGTTTACCCTAATTGTGTAACTATATAAGCATCTTATTATTGAGGAAAAATCGGTCACTAGTAGTATTCAAGAAAGGGCTAGCCGATTTTGGTGAGTGTAGAATTCTCTCAAGTCATTCTAAGTGTTTTGATGATTGTGATTCCATTTGAGGTGTCACACTTGGGGCACTAAGCACTCAAGCTTCATGAAGACTTTCTACATCAAGAGGTATGTATTCTATCTTGTTACATTATTGTTTTGTATGCTAGATTAGGATAATACCTTGGAAGTTCTTATTTGCATGTATAATAGAGAAAACATAGATCCAAGGTATTTAGGGTTGCATGTACACTTAGGAAGTGTTAGAATGCTCAAAACCCAACAGTAAACTCATGTAAATGGGGTTTTTCATGCCCTTAAACCCTTCCAAATCACTAGTATGGCTTAGTTATGAATTATAGAACCTTGGTTTTAGCATTTGGACACTTGAAACATGATTTTTGGGGGACTTATGTGAGTTTACAGCCAAGGCATGAGCTTGGGCCGTAAACTCCTCAAAACTTGGCATAAATTCAATTCTAAGGTGTTAGAAATCCATCCAACACCACCAAAAGCCTTGGAATAAATCAAAGGACCAACCAAAAATAGTTTGAGGGCCTTAAACACATTAATTGAGGGATTTCTATGAGTTTACGGCCAAGACTTGTTCATAGTCCGTAAACTCCTTGATTTTTGGTGTTAGAATGCAAACTAAACACCCCTAAGGCCCTTAGATGAATTTTAGAAGTCCTTCCATGCAAGTTTTAGGCCTTGAAACACGTTGTAGCACCCTATAGAAGAGTTTACGGCCATGAGAGGGGTCTCATGGGCCGTAAACTCCATAAAACCCTCAAATGTCCCTTGCAAACTCAAGTTAGGCCTTGGAATAATTCTATTAATCACATGTGATTTGTTTTGGAACCATTTAACATCACTTTCTTGGAAAAATAGGAGTTTACGGCCAGGAATCCATGCTAGGCCGTAAACTCCCATAAGAAGGTCTATTTGATGCTTTGAAATCATTCCAAGTCCTTAAACCAAGTCTAGAAATTATTCCCTAAGTGTATGAAGTCATTTAGCACCATAAACCACACCCACCATGAGTTTACGGCCGTAAACTCATTGGGAATGGGTGTTTTAGACCAAAACTCTTCTATTAGTTTGCTCATGGGGAGAAAACTCAAGTCCCAAGTCCCTAGTGTCATTTCACGTCCTTAAACGCCACCCGGGTCCCTCCAAACACTTGTATTGGAGTGTTTTCGCGACTTGAAGCAAGTGTCCCTATCATATGAATAAACTAAGTCCTAATTAGATACAAATGTGTATCTTTACATTATAATTAGGAATCTCGTGTATTTACAAGCCCCGGATCAACTCTTAGCATCCAAATCGTCACATTTCTCGTCCGGTGAGTTCATACCCCTACGCCTTTTTCCGTGTTTTTCAATGTTTTCAGGGGGGGGGGGGGGGGGGGGAATACAAGCAAAACTATAACTGTTTTCGAATTATAACATTAATATGTTTCAAATATTATCTGGCAAACTTATAAACTCTTTTACTCCTTATGTATTATGTTGAGCATAAGGAATGATTTATCAATTTCAACTAAATGGATTTTAGTTAAGAAAATAACCAAACTAATCAAATTATTATGGGAATAATTTGGGGTTCTATATTTCTCTTTATATCATGTACTGATATCTGTATAAAGTTTTTAGATAAACTATGTCTAATTCAGTTTATCTCCGTATCATTTGAATGTATTGCCAGATAGTTTCTTGTATGTAAGTATTTTCACTGTATCATGTCTTGAAGTCTTTGTATGTTTGGTATCGTATGAGAATCCTGTGAATAGTTTAATACTAGCTTGTGAGATAGTCACTACCCTTTATGGATGATCAAGTAAATCCTCTCCGGAAGTGTAACCAGAGTCTCCTGGAGGGAGAGCGAGGAATTTGTGAATAGATCTATTCGGCACTGACAATCCCACACCTTAACTGCTAGCTACAGTTAGGCGGGCACGCCTGGGGTGACAAATTCTGTATATCATTCGACGTCTGACTAGCGTCAAGGAGGTCTCGTTGTCATATCAGCATGGTTAGCCGACTCACAATACGTATTAATATAAACTTATTCACATCTAGGATTTTGTTTAGAATCTATATCTTGTTCGGGATGATAATCCCATTGTCTTGTATCTATATCTCGTTCGGGATGGTAATCCCATGGTTTTATGACTATATCTCATTCGGGATGATAATCCCATGATCTTGTGTCTATATCTCGTTCGAGATGGTAATCCCATGGTTTTGAAGCTAAATCTTATACGGGATGATAATCCCATGATTTTATCAATTTATGATATATCTAGTTTCGGGATAGTGATCCCATGGTTTATCAAGCTATCTTATATCTATTTTCGGGATAGTGATCCCATGGTCTTTATCGAATTATCTTACAACTGGTTCGGGATGTTAGTCCCAAGATTTTCAAAATACTTTCTATTTACAGTTCGTCTAAGTTATAGTTTTGTATATTAAACTATACTATGTGTTATTCAATCAATCTTGCATTTAGGAAAATATGGGATTTTCCTGGGGTTAACTTATAACTTGTAATAGAACTGTAACGAAAGATAACTTAACTACTTTACATAAGAAAATATGGGATTTTCTTGGATATCAAATCTTTTCAGAAAACTAAAGGAAACCGATACATTTTCACAAAACAAAACCGCTTATGAACTCACCAGCTTTATGCTGATTTTCAAACTGCTTGTATTCTCAGGTCCAAGTTAGACAGGTATCTGGCGATATCTTTTGGTGAAGACGGAGTGTTTCGAAGACTTGTCTCTTTTGTTCATACGATATATGTATAACTTTTGTACAATTTACTTTTGAACCAAATGTAAACTTTCATATATATATATATATATATATATATATATATATATATATATGTAATGTAATGGTTGTTTACTGTGATTACTATGTACATTGGATTTGATACTCAACGTGGAGTCAACCCCGGGAACGTTTCCGCCTTTGGTTTTCGGAGTGTGACACATATGTATAAAACTATAGAATCCTGGGAAGTTATGTAATATATATAACACTTTAAAATAGTCGGTTTGTATCCAGTAGTTTGTAATCTCTTTATCAATGTAAAATATTGTTTTTTATGAATATACAAGTAGCATGTTTTGGATTAACTATATTGTTGAGTATGAAAGTTTGGTTCTTTCATAAATACGAAAGTTTGGGTCTTTCAATCATGGTATCAGAGCAGTAGTTTGAGTGAACTAAATTCCATGGATTGGTATTTAGACTTAAACTATTGGAAGTTTAATATATGAACTAAATCATTATAAGTATAGGGATACAAACCATAGGAAATATATAAGTAAAAGTATTAGGTAATAATAAACCCTAATATTCTAAAATACAATGTTACTCCGTATTGCAGGGCAATGGCTGAACAGGTTAGTAGCCATACCCCTGAGGTTGGTGGAGGTCCTCAGCCCGAGGAAGTGAATACTCCAGTATCTCCTCGTGAGGAGCGACTCTTGGGTAAACTTACCGGTGTTATTTGACAGACTCTCGAAGAACACAAAAAGAATGGTGATAAGGGAAAAGAGAAAGCCACTGGAGAATCTTCAAAAGGAGAGGTGAAGCGTCCCTCATTCAAAGATTTCAAGAGTAGTGGTGCTACAGAGTTTTCCGGTGTTCTCAATCCCATTATTGTTCTTACTTGGATCCAGAACACAGAGAAAGTGTTTCATATTTCTCATGTGGATAATGAAGACAAGGCTAACTATGCTTCCGCAATGCTCATCGGAGAAGCATTGGTCTGGTGGGAAGCAACATATGAAGCTCTCAACGGGTTAGACCAGGAGAATTTAGCCTGGGAAATGTTTAAAACTCGTTTGCTAGAGAAGTATTGTCCTCTAGATATGAGGAGGAGATTGGAGAAGGAATTCGTCGAGCTTAAACAAGGAGGAATGACTGTGAATGAGTATGAAACTTAGTTTAATCAAAGAGCAAGGTTTGCTACAAAGTATATTCCAACTGAAGACGAGAAAATTCAGTTATTCATGGAGGGACTACGACACGAAATTCACGATTTCGTTGCCAATCGAGAAGTTCTGTCATTCGATAAAGCCGTTGAATATGCTCGAAGACGTGAGCATGACTTAGAAATACGTGGTGCCACTATTACTGCTCCGAAGCAACCACGTACTGAAAGAACTGTTCCTTCTTTTATACCAGCTCAATCTGTTCGGACTGATCCTGGTAATCAAGTTCAAACTCAAAGTGTCTCTCGTGGACGCGGTAGATCACAATCTTTTTCTATGCAATCGCCTTCATGTCGTATTTGTGGAAGGAATCATCCGGGCCAATGCAAAATAGACAAGGAATCCATTGTCTGTTATGGATGCGGAGAAAAGGGTCATATAAAGCCAGCTTTCCCAAGAAAGGATGTTACTTGTTATGCATGTGGTATTACTGGCCACAAGAAGCGTTTTTGCCCTACTCTTACTAGTCAGATGACGGGAAGTCAAGCTTCTGTTCAACAACCGGCAAGAAGCCAAGTCCCTGTTCAACAATCAAAGGGTACTCCAACTAAAAAGGAGGAGGTGCCGAAAGCTAGGGGTCATGCATTCCAGATTACCTCAGAGGAGGCTCGCGAGGACCCGAATGTTGTGACGGGTACATTTCTTGTCAACTCTAGACCGGCTCACATCTTATTTGATTCTGGTGCCTCAGATTCTTTTGTGTCTTACGAATTTGCGCATTCCTTTCAAATTGCTTGCTTTGTACTCGCGCAACCATTTCACGTAGATACTGCGGGAAGTATATCATTACTTGCTGATAAAGTCTATAGGGATTGTGTTATGGAAATTAAAGGCTATACTTTTCTCGCTAACCTGATCCCTATCTCCTTGCCCAACTTAGATATTATTCTCGGCATGGATTGGTTATCAAAGAACCACGCTGAACTCTTGTGCTATGAAAAGATAGTACGCATTCTTATTGAAGGGGAGAATCCTATCTATGTCTACGGTGAACAAAGACTCTTAAAAATAATCTCTTTCCTTAAAGCTCGTAAATTCATATCGAAAGGATGTTCTATCTATCTAGCATACACAGTTGATGTCTCAAAAGAGGAGAAGAAAATTGTAAATGATGTTCCCATTGTTAACAAATATCCTGACGGTTTCCCTGACGACTTGCCTGGCCTTCCTCCGGATAGGCAAGTAGAATTTCAAATTGACCTTGTGCCTGGTGCTGCTCCGATTGCAAAGACTCCTTATCGTCTTGCGCCAACTGAGATGAAAGAAATGATGATCCAACTGCAAGAACTACTTGACAAGGGTTTGATTCGACCGAGTACCTCTCCCTGGGGTGCTCCGGTACTATTTGTCAAGAAGAAAGATGGATCGATGCGGATGTGCATTGATTATCGTGAGCTGAATAAGGTGACTATCAAGAACAAGTACCCACTACCTCGCATCGACGATTTGTTCGATCAACTTCAGGGTGTTAGCTATTTCTCAAAAATTGATTTAAGATCTGGCTATCATCAGTTGAAAGTTCACGAGCAAGATGCCAAAGACTGCTTTTCGTACTCGATATGGACATTATGAATTCCTTGTTATGCCGTTTGGTTTAACAAACGCTCCGGCTGTATTCGTGGATGTGATGAATCGGGTATGCCGCCCAATGCTCGATAAATCAGTCATCGTATTCATTGATGATATTCTAATCTATTCCAAGTCTGAAGCTGATCATGCCATTCATATTCGTGCGGTATTGGAACTTCTTCGAAAGGAGAAACTATATGCTAAATTCTCGAAATGTGAATTTTGGCTTCGCCAAGTTCAATTTCTCGGCCATGTTATTTCTAGTGATGGTGTATCCGTGGATCCTATCAAAATCGAAGCCATTCAAAATTGGGAAGTGCCCCGTAATGCTTCCGAAATTCGTAGTTTCTTAGGTCTCGTGGGATATTACCGGAGATTCATTAAAGACTTTTCTCGTATAGCCGTACCTCTCACGAGTCTTACACGAAAAGAAGTGAAGTTCGAATGGGGTGAAACCCAAGAAAGAGCTTTCTCAACTCTAAAAGATCTTTTGACTCATGCTCCAATCTTATCACTCCCAGAAGGTGATGATGATTTCTCTGTATATAGCGATGCTTCAAGATTGGGACTCGGTTGTGTGTTGATGCAACGTGGCAAAGTAATAGCCTATGCCTCAAGACAACTGAAAGATTATGAAAAGAATTATCCCACTCATGATCTCGAACTCGCTGCAGTGGTATTTGCCCTAAAACTTTGGAGGCATTATCTTTTTGGTACAAAGTGCCAATTATTTACCGACCACAAGTCTCAAGTACATATTCAGTCAGCAAACTTTGAATATGAGACAACAACGAGCCATGGAGCTGATCAAAGATATGATTGTGAAATCCTATATCATCCTGGAAAAGCTAACGTGGTTGCTGATGCACTTAGCAGAAAAGTTTATCGCAATAGTATGTGTTATGCCATTACTCATACTACAGTAAAATTCACTATTTTAGATGAATTAGAGAAATGGCAAGAAGAGGCCCTAAAGCCAGAAAATGTGAAGAAAGAAGGGATGATACATTATAATGATGCTCTACTTGATGATCCGCGAGGATTAAAGGTATTCAAGAATCGGATGTGGATTCCAAAGATCGGTGGATTGAGACAGAAGATTTTAGATGAAGCCCATAAATCTAAACTGTCAATCCATCCTGGTACAAGTAAAATGTACTATGATGTAAGAGCTGATTATTGGTGCCCTGGATTAAAGAGAGACATTGGAAGATATGTACAAGAATGCTTAGTATGCTTACAAGTCAAAGCAGAGCACCAAAAGCCTTATGGAACCCCAGAAAGTCTTAGTGTTCCTGTATGGAAATGGGAGGAATTGTCCATGGATTTCATTACCAAATTGCCAAAGACTGCTAGACAACATGATAGCATTTGGGTAATTGTCGACCGCCTGACTAAAAGCGCTCATTTTCTTGCCATGCGTGAAACGGCCCCAATGGAGAAATATGCACAAGTATACTTGGATGAAATTGTGGCAAGACATGGTGTGCCACTAAAGATCATCTCCGATCGTGATACTCGCTTCACTTCTCACTTTTGGGCGAGTATGCAACGTGAATTAGGAACTCGAGTTGCTCTCAGCACAACATATCATCCCCACACAGATGGTCAAACGGAGAGAACAATCCAAACAGTAGAAGATATGCTTCGTGCATGTGTCTTGGAGTTCGGTGGTAACTGGGATAAATAATTACCTCTTGTCGAATTCTCGTATAATAATAGTTACCACGCTTCAATCAAAATGCCACCATACGAAGCATTATATGGTCGCAAGTGTCGTACTCCATTATGTTGGCGAGACATAGGACAGAAGATCCTTGGAGGCCCTGAAATGATTCAAGACACCACCGACAAAATTCAAATCGTACGAGAAAGAATGAAAGCGGCCCAGGATCGACAAAAGTCCTATACAGAAAAGAGAAGACGACCCATAGAATTCCAAGTGGGTGATTTCGTGATGCTGAAGGTATCTGCATGGAAAGGCCTTATAAGATTCGGGAAGAAAGGCAAGTTCAGTCCTAGATTTGTTGGTCCTTTCAAAATCATCCAGAGAATTGGAAAGCAAGCATTCCGCTTAGAATTACCTGAAGATTTGGCAGGTATTCATGATGTGTTTCATGTGAGCTATTTACGCAAATGCTTGAGCATCAATGATGAGACAGTTCCATTATCTGAAGTGAAATTGGATAATAAGTTAAGATATGTAGAAGAGCCGGAAGAGATCGTGAATGAAAGAACAACTAATCTACGTAATAAAGAAGTGGAGTTGGTGCTTGTCAACTGGAAACACCATCGAGGCCCAAATTATACTTGGGAAAATAAGAATGAGATAAGAGCAAAATATCCCCATTTATTTTAATCGATGTAATTACGGGGATGAAATCCTCAAAAGGAGGAGGTATTTGTAACATACACGTTTTGAAATCGTGTTTTAAGTTAATAATATTATGAAATGTTATGTGAATTTGAATTTTGAGTTCTAACAGATAGTTTTTACTAGAATTGAAGTAAAACTATGCTTAGAATCATTCAGAAAGTATTGGAAGTCTTATGAGATTCCAATTAAAAGTCAAATAGTGAAATATAGCAAAAATATAAAATCTGGAATAAGTAAAATTTTATTACTGAAAGTTATAGATAATCTCGTTAGAAACATTTAGGCGAAAACCTCATCGAAATCCAAGTTATAACGAAGAAGTTATGACCAAACGAAGTTCCGTGATAAATCCGGAAAATACCTTGTTGCGTAAAAATTTAGTTTTCGATAAACTAGTTTTTAGCCTTAGTGATGTAAATGAAAGTTGTAGAACTCGTGAAAATAATCAACTTTCATATAAACACCATTTGAATCTGACTTCGTATAAGGAAGTTATGATTTTTCGAAGTTTCAGCTTAGCAGTAGACAACTAAAAACTCGAATTTTAGATCGAGTGATTTTTAGCCGACACAACCTAAACGAGAATTGAAGGTCTCGTCATTAGTAGTTTGTAATCTCTTTATCAATGTAAAATATTGTTTTTATGAATATGCAAGTAGCATGTTTTGGAGTAACTATATTGTCGAGTATGAAAGTTTGGTTCTTTCATAAATACGAAAGTTAGGGTCTTTCACCTGCTTAAACAAAAACCATGTGCGTTAGATAGTTCATTCACGGTAGAAATGGCTAACGGGAAAACAGAGAGTACAAACTGCATATACGTAGGTTGTACCTTAACTTTAGATAGCCATACTTTCAAGATAGATCTCATGCCAGTTACAATTAAATGTTTCGACGTTATCATCGGTATGGATTGGTTGAGTCTTCTTCGTGCCGACATTATGTGCTTCGAAAAAGCAGTTCGTCTTAACCTTCCTAACAACGAAACCCTAATTATCTACGTCGACAAACCTAGTACGAGCCTTCGCATCATTTCGTGCATTCAAGCCCAGAAGTGCTTGCGGAAGGAGTACCATGCACTTCTCGCACACGTCGTCGATACCAGTCAAGAACTGAAGGACATCCAGAAAATCCCAGAAGTACGCGACTTCCCCGACATATTCCCAGAAGAACTTCCCGGTTTACCACCGCAACGCCAAGTCGAGTTCAGAATCGACTTAGTGCCAGGAGCTACCCCAGTAGCTAAATCTCCTTATCGTCTAGCACCAGCTGAAATGTAGGAACTTTCCAGTCAACTTAACGAACTTCTCAAGAAGGGATTCATTCGACCAAGCTTCTCACCATGGGGAGCACCGGTCTTGTTCGTCAAGAAGAAAGATGGATCGTTTCGCATGTGCATCGACTATAGAGAACTCAACAAACTTACCATTAAAAATCGTTATCCCTGGCCCCGCATTGACGATTTGTTTGATCAACTTCAAGGAGCCAACTACTTCTCGAAGATAGATCTGCGATCCGGATATCACCAACTACGAGTGTTAGAGGAGGATGTTCCCAAGACAGCCTTCCGAACTCGTTATGGGCACTACGAGTTTGTAGTGATGCCATTCGGATTAACTAACGAGCCCGCAGTATTCATGGATCTGATGAATACGGTGTGTCGTTCTTTCTTGGATCAGTTCGTCATCGTCTTCATTGATGACATACTCATCTACTCTCGAAGTAAGGAAGAACATAGTCAACATCTCCGAAAAATCTTAGAAACGTTGCGATCGGAGAAGCTCTATGCGAAGTTCTCAAAGTGCGAATTCTGGATTCGGCGAGTCGAATTTTTGGGCCATGTGGTTAGTGAAGAAGGTATACACGTGGACCCCTCCAAGATCAAAGCCATTGAGAACTGGTCAACACCAAAGACACCTACCGAAATTTGTCAATTTCTAGGTCTAGCTGGCTACTATCGCAGGTTCATTCAGAACTTCTCCAGCATAGCGAAACCTCTTACCACCCTGACCCAGAAAGGCGTGGCCTTTGACTGGGCAGAGAAACAAGAAAGAGTGTTCCAAACGCTCAAACGAGCCTTGTGCACCGCCCCAATACTATCCCTCCCCGAAGGGATAGAAGACTTCATTGTCTATTGCGATGCATCCAATCAAGGACTCGGATGTGTTCTGATGCAGCGAGGTAAAGTCATCGCCTATGCCTCAAGACAGCTGAAGACACATGAGGTTAACTACACAACCCACGATCTTGAGCTAGGAGCTGTTGTGTTTGCTCTGAAGATCTGGCGACATTACCTATACGGTACCAAAAGCACGATCTTTATAGACCATAAGAGTCTACAACACATTTTCGACCAGAAAGAGCTCAACATGAGACAACGACGGTGGGTCGAGCTACTTAGTGATTACGAGTGCGAAATTCGTTATCATCCGGGTATAGCCAATGTAGTAGCCGACGCCCTAAGTCGGAAGGAATATACTGGTCGTAGAGTCAAGTCTTTGACTCTAACTATCCATTCACACTTGTCCACGCAAATAAAGGAGGCTCAGCTCGACGCTTTGAAACCTGAAAACATGGCGGGTGAATCCCTTAGAGGAATGGATAAGAACTTGGAAGTCAAGGGTGGCGAAGCCTTATACCTCATGGATCGGATCTGGACACCGAAACACGGTGGCTTTAGAGACTTGGTCATGACCGAAGCTCACAACACTCGTTATTCCGTCCACCCGGGTTCAGATAAGATGTATCTGGATCTTAAAAAGTTATACTGGTGGCCTAACATGAAAGCAGATATTGCTACCTTCGTGAGTAAATGCCTTACTTGCGCAAAGGTCAAAGTCAAATACCAGAAACCCTTCGGTCTTCTACAACAACCGGAGATACCGGAATGGAAGTGGGAGCAGATCACTATGGACTTCATAACCAAGTTGCCCAAGACGACGGGTGGACTTGATTCCATATGGGTCATTGTCGATAGACTCACCAAGTCTGCACACTTCCTACCGATCAAGGAAACAGACAAGATGGAGAAACTTACTAGAAATTACATTAGGGAGATTGTAAGGCTGCACGGTGTTCCTTTATCTATCATCTCAGACCGAGATAGTAGATTCACTTCGAGGTTCTGGCAGTCGTTACAAAGTTCCCTAGGAACTAGGCTGGACATGAGTACTGCCTACCATCCACAGACCGACGGGCAAAGTGAGAGGACTATCCAAACCCTAGAAGATATGTTGCGTGCCTGTGTGATTGACTTTGGAAAAGCTTAGGATACTCATTTACCCCTTTTCGAATTCTCCTACAACAACAGTTATCACACGAGCATAAAGGCAGCTCCATTCGAGGCCCTCTATGGCCGGAAGTGCAGATCCCCTCTGTGCTGGGCTGAAGTGGGTGATATCCAGTTAGCTAAGGGATGAATTCCCGAAAGCACTCTCACGGGTCCGAAGATCATTCGGGAAATGACAGAGAAGATCGTTCAAATTCGTGAACGACTAAAAGCCTCTAGAGACCGACAGAAAAGCTACGCCGACAAGCGTAGGAAACCATTGGAGTTCCAGGTGGGCGACCGAGTCCTACTGAAAGTCTCACCCTAGAAGGGCTTGATACACTTCGGAAAGCGTGGGAAGCTCAATCCAAGATACATAGGGCCTTTCGAGATTCTCGCAAGAATTGGCCCTGTGGCTTACAAGCTCAATCTACCGAGAGAACTCAGTAACGTACATCCTACCTTCCACGTGTCAAACTTGAAAAAGTGCCTATCTGACGAGACTCTTGTTATTCCACTCGACGAGATCGAGATCAATGAGAGCCTCAACTTCGTGGAGGAACCAGTAGAGATCATGGACCGAGAGGTCAAGCAAACAAAGCAGAGCCGTATCCCGATAGTGAAGGTGCGCTGGAACGCAAAGCGTGGACCGAAATTCACTTGGGAACGTGAGGACCAGATGAAACTGAAATACCCTCACCTTTTTGCTTAGTTATTTGTAATTTCTTATTTGCTTACATTCTAATTTCGGTACGAAATTCCTTCTAACGGGGGGATGATGTGACAACCCGAAATTTCCATTTGTACAAACATTATCTATTCAATAGAAGCTAGTCCAGTTTCAATGATTTTCGTACTTTTCCGAACAAGTTTGTGTACATTAGGGTTTACACTTTAGGAGATATCAGGAGAGTGGATGCTCCTGGATTTGTGAAATTTGGACATTTCAAGTTTCATATTGTTACAGTCCTATTTCCAGAATAAAAATATTTTCTGTCAAAATATTTCAGGACTATAAATAGTTTTCTGAATTAAATTAATTCATTATTCACAATTCCAACTAGAGAAAAGCCATTTTCTCTATGACAGATCTTTGGGTTTTTATCCCAGATTGTGAGTAACTCTTTCTAGTAGTGTTAGAATACATATTAGATGCTTATAACATGATTTAGATGGCTAAATCATTAGATCTAGGAGTTTACTCCCCAAGGTGTTCTTGGGCGGTAAACTCCCGAAACAAAGCCAAAACCGACACTTGTGCTAGGATAAGGCCTTAGACCATTAGGTATGCATGTTAGGGACATGAAAACACACACAAATCCACCCAAGATTGGGAGTTTACGGCCCAGAACTCTCTTAGGCCGTAAACTCCATTTCCTAACACTAAAAGGTGTTTTGAGGACACTAGGACTTTAAGGCTTGCATCTAGGCTAATTTCCCAAGTAGATTAAGGTCTTAAACACATCAAATTACACAAATGAAAGTGAGTTTACGGCCCAGAACTCTCCTAGGCCGTAAACTCCATGTAAATGAACACAAAGGGTGTTTTCATGACACCTAAGGCCCTAGACCTTTACAAGAAATTGTACCCACTAATTGGAAGGACCAAACCACACCAAAATCACTTAACCAAGTGAGTTTATGGCCAAGACATGGTTCTTGGGCCGTACACTCCTAAAAAGGGCACTAAGGTGTGCCTAATGCCTTCATATACTAGGAATAAGAGTCTAGAACATATCCCACAAGTGCATGAGGCTTGAAAGCAACAAAGGAAACACCCCAAGGGAGTTTACGACCGTAAACTCCAAGGTGAAATTTCCTTGAGGCCGTAATCTCCTAATTGGAGTAATTCTAGACCTTAAACCCTTCCAAGGACATAGCCACTAGGTTAGAATAATTCTAGAAAGCATTTGGGACTTCAAAACACACCAAACACACATGTTTGGGAGTTCACAGCTGTAAACTCCATCTGTGATGGTTTATGGAGAGTAAGCTCTCATATAGGGTCCTTTGGAAACCCTAAACACAAGTACCCTGTCCCACACTAGCTTAGATGAAGTCCTTACGGCTTAAAACACTTATATAAAGTGTTAACTATGTCTAGGATGTTTTAAACATTATCAATTAGTCTTTTGAGTCTAATTGAGTGCATATATGTGTGATTATATGTTCATTAGGATCATAGTGTGTGCACAAGTCCTCGCTTGACACCTAGCAATCCGATACCGTCCAATTCATCCCAATCACCAACTACAGGTGATTTCATACCCCTAATCAATGTTTTAAATGATTTTAAATGCTTTAATGGGGGGGGGGGAATACAAGTAGAGACAAACATGTTATTAAATCATTGATATGTATTTTATAACTGTGTTTGTTATTTAACAGATTTCACATGCTACAAAATGTGATGCATGAAATGGTTTTACATCTTAAAAGCGCATTGTTACCAAATGTTTTACTTTTAAAATGTTTACTCAAATGACATCAAGTCATTGTTAATTATTGTTCAAAACCCATAAGATGTCTTACAAAACCATTTTTACATTCTTGAACTAAACTATGCATATACACTTATATTCTTATATATGTATTGATGTCATAGTTTGCATCTTTCGTTTAGTTTTCTCACACCTTGAGTATTAAGAGTGTGTAAACTTACATGATCAACTAGTTATATTACAGTAGATTATCATAGGGATAATGGGAAGATATCAAACATTACTTCTATTACAAGGAGTCACACAAGAGTCAGTTCATTCATGAGTCTATACTAGTACATTGCCTGATACATGAGTACTTACAGATGTTTACTTGATACATGAATATGTTACATATACTTACCTGTTACATGGACACACATACATGAACACCATACAGGGACACTTTTACATAGCTGCATTATCCTGTATTCACTTACCTGGATACTTGTACTTAGGACTATGAGGATGATTTAGTAGTACTTACTGTGTAAATTGTCTTGCATATCCCGGTTCAAAGGGAATAACTACACGGGACTTACCATTCTGAACCCCACTGTTTAGCACCAGTGGTCGATGACCATCTTCGGAGGTCTAAGGTTACTACTTATATTAGGAAATCGATTTGGGACTAACCCTTCCACCCACCTGCTGCTGCTACAGAGGACAATTGGACAATCTTCGGATGTTCATTAGGTTATACATTTCGCTTCATGCGATGTAGTGTTGGTCCTAGTACCCAGTGACAACACTTACAATATTATACTTTTCCTATTTACTTTATTTTGTGACACATTCACATAAACGATGAGTTAGACTAAGCACTTTTAGTACTAGTCTATACAAAGGAAAAACTATCATTTACAAACAGAACATTCGGATCTTGGTAGAAGACTACACTTCATACTTACAAAACATTCGGGTCTTGGTAGAAGACTACACTTCATACGTACAGAACATTCGGGTCTTGGTAGAAGACTACATTTCATACCTTTGTGTTTAACATTTTGTTATAATTAACCTGTTTAGTATACGGGTCTGATAACTAAACAACAATTTTAATTAATTTATTTTTTGCATGTTTTTTTTCTCATAATTTTTATTTATTTCAAATTTCAAATTCAAATAAACTTCTCATTTAATTGTTTCTATTTAACATTTTGTTTTAATCAACCCGTATAATATACGGGTTTCACAACTAGTATATATAGTGAAATAAAATATGATTAAAAAAGGAGACGAGAAAGACACAAATTTAGATTATACATTGAGAATAACATAAAAGACCCCCATGATAAACATCTAGTATCAGAGTAAATTTATTCCCATATACATGTTAAATTGTGGAGAAAAGCTCGATAAACTTTTGTATATGTGATTTCGGGTCAAGGTTATCTTCGACAAACTCCAAAGGGTCTATAGGGTAGAGCCTTTGGTTGGGGTCAAGCTACCACGCCAGTTTGGAATTTTTTTATGTGGTTTATATTGCTACATTAACAATGCATCAAAATCTGAATTTTGAATGATTGACCGGTTTTTGATTTTGTCTAGACCCCTATAGAAAACCTGGTTTTGTGACAATTTATGATTGTTGCAAATTGTCTTGTGGCAGTATGTAGAGTTTTGGGAAAAAATCTATTTTGTGATAAATTTTAGACAAAGGTGGTTTATAACCATTTATTGGTCATCATTTTCTGGCATATACACGATAATCATATCAAAACAATTTTGTGTTCTAGTTTCTCATCCAGAGTCTTATCCAATTGATGATTTCAGGAGTACTACCGAAATACTTCAATTTGAAAGTGTTCATCATGATTCTAAAATTCCAAATGCTTTATCACATCCTTAAAATTTGACATTTTATAGAAGTAAAATCTAGTAGCACATCTCTATAACCTTCCACGCTAAATTTTAAAAAGAAATAGATATAGAGTAAGTAATGCATTAGAATGATAAACTTGTATTCCTTTTATAGTGTATGATATAATTGTTAATGAAGATTTTGATAATACTTGTTATAAAGGCTTTAGCATAATTCGTTATCTTCAAAGATTTGGTGTAGAATGAACTCGACATGATGCGAGCCAGGAAATATTATTTTTGTCTAAATTTAGAGGAAAGGGAAACCACAACTAACAGATAGTTCTCATTGATGCTCATAAAACAAACTTGCCAACATTATATAAATTTCAATTATGATTTAGTGGTAAACTTAGCATGTAGCTTAGTTATAACAATTATAAACTTAATAGACATGATGTCATTAGCTCTTCGCATGAATATGGGATCATGCTTGTTAGATTAAACAATATCACTACTCTTGCCTAGTAAATGATTGCAACTAACCATGGATTCAACGGTTGGGTCCTTAACCGCAAGAAAGCACATCTACCATGAAGTACCCATCTTCGATAAACTTAAAACATTGGAAGAAGAAATAAGATGACGAAGGTACAAAGAATAGTTTAATTTTCCTATCGAATAGTTTAATTGTCATTGAACTGCATATTTATTGAACAATGTGACATCCTACTATCGTTGAGTTTCATCCATTAGATGGCAACATGATATTCAACTCATTCAACTTTTCTATTAACTTATGAATTGTGGATGCTTTCAAATGGAAAAGCTGTAAATGTGAGGGTTTTTCTTTTAAAAATAAAGTACTATGTATTCAAGAAACCAAAAATTTTATGATTTTTACGTAGTTATTTAATTATTAAAAAAGGATACACGGGCCTTCCAAACAAGGAACAAAATCATCATGAGATTAAAAAATAAATGAGTTACAAAAAATTAAACTTGCATCTTAATTACAAAAAAAAATAGGGTTTTCATCTAAAATTACTGAAAGCTTAAATCCCAAATGGGGGAAGAAAAAACATGTTGAGGACAAACGCAAACTGAAATGTAAATATCAGACCACAATACAAATTTAGGAAAACAATTCTTGTCAGCCAAACCTACACGTCATTATAAGTTTTTGGTGACCAGTCAATGATCCAGAAATAAAAAGTTTTGGAAGTTATCTCTATCTATATTCTTAATAAAAGAGTCCTAAACTGCCACATGCCACCCTTTTAATCGACCATGTCACACCCCAAAACCATGAACGGTGGAAACGTTCTAGGGCGGAGGACGTCATCTACAGTATCACAACAATCAAAAGTAGTAAAAAAGCAACAACATCATCCATTGCATTAATAATATAATTATAATACAAGTGTTCTAACCTGTTTAATAGACACCAACTATGAAACCAAAATGAAAGATGAGTCTTGAACGAGCTCCATCTTCTCTAAACCTTGTTGTCACACCCCTGAACCAGACGGCGGAAACGTCTGAGGGCTCTTGTGACTCAAATTGAATACCATCACAATGAATATACATGAATCATAACATAATGCATCACCATGCATTGAAATATTACAACTGATATTGTTTACATCCAGTACATTGTTTTAGACATTACAATTTCATAGCATAACTGTCTGATAGATAATCTAAGCAAAACACCATGACATTACTTGATACTTATTCTTCGGCTTACCTGTTACTTGAGAATACAATTTATTTTGAAAAACGTCAACATATGAAATGTTGGTGAGTTAATAAGTAATGTTGTGGTAAAATGATTGGGTGTCAAGATCATTGTTTATAAAAAGTGTCAAGACCCGTGAAAATATGCTTGTTGATTCTCAAAACATCTATAATTGTTGAACTTTTGTATAAATCACGCAAGTGAAAAGGTAGAACTTCCCAGGAAAACCCGATGTTTTCCCAATACATAAAATATAATGGTTTCTCTATTATTATACCGTTACGACGAATGATTTTTGATTTCTCGGGTAGCGTTGGATTAACTAGGGTTTGTGAGTCGTTATAATCACGCATAAAGATGAGTAGTTTATAACTACAGGTTACGAATGACCCTTAAAGGCGTCGCTCGTTACTACTCACTTAATCCAACCACCATGATTACTCTTGATTAACACCCTGAATCTGTTTACTGGATTTCTCATAAGCCCAACAACCGAGGAGAAAGGGGAGTACGAAGTCCCGTTATTTTCGTGAGTTATTTAAGGCTATCGGGAATGCGAAAGACACTAGGCCCAACTTGCATTTGACTACTCGACCTCACTAGGAGTACTAAAGGGCCACTAGGGTACAATAGCATATTAGAGCTATTGAAAGTCCTTTTACATGAAATCGGGTCATATGAGGCCCAATAACACGTAAGCATATTCCCTTTGGGCCCAAAGATCATGTTAATGGGCTAGCAAGGCCCAAAAAGTATGATCTGAAACTTCCAAGCCCAAAGTTTGTAATTTGGCTCATCATAGTTATAGTGTGTTTATTTAAATGCTTTGATTTAACGATTTTGTTTTGTTATTGATTCGAGACCGAATCAATTCGTTTTGTAACGATATTTGTTGTTGGGAGTGTATTTGTTTTCCGTTTCGTCGGTAGTCGTGGATCTTGTATTTTGTATTAATGAATTAATTTGTTTGAAAGTGGAATTCGACCTTTTTCACTACCCCTCCTTTATAAAAATAACACTTTTGGTCCTTTCATATAAAAGAATTTCATTTTTTAGTCCTTAAAAACCTTTCCTTGACACTTTTGTATTATTTATTTGATGAGAACACAATTTTAACCCAAAATTTACTTTGTTGACAACTTCAGCCCCTCCAGAATACTGATTCTCGGTTAGGAACTCATTTTCAAAACTTTTATAGTTTTGACCCAAAATCTAAATAGTTTACATTTTTTGTCCTTTTTTTATAGTGAAAAGTATTTTTGACCCTTATAAACATTTTGTTATGCTAATTACCCCCTGTTTTACAGAAAGTTACATTTCCAGCCCCTCAAACTTATCCTTTTTGCATTTTGAGGCTTATTGGGCCGAGAAGCCCATAACTAGCCCATTAGGCTAAAAAATTACATTTTTAGTCCCTTGAAATTTCTAATGTTAAAAAAATATTTATAGAAATTGTTTTGACCCTTTTAACTTTCAAGAAACCGTGACATGTTGATTTTTACCCCAAGTTTGTAATTTTGACAATTTAATCCCAAAAATGGGTTTTATGTTAGAATTGTTCATCATGACCTTATAAGCTATTATTCTTGACTTGTTTAGTGTAAGATAGCTTAAGTTATGTTTGTTTCCTTTCTGATGTCTTAGATCTTGGGTTTACACCCTTTTTGGTAACATATTCATCATAATACACATGAAACTACACACATACATGCATCAAATCACACATAGCATACATATACACATAGATCTACACATTTTTCTTGTATTCTCCCCCATAAAACTCATAAAAACCAAAAAGAAAGGGGTATGAAGCTCACCTTGAGTGTGGTTTTGGTTTTGAAGAAGATTGGGAGAAGTTTGGTGCTATTTTCGGTCCTAGCAAGCTCCTTGGATGGATCTCGAACTTAGTGGGTTCTAAGATGCAAGATCATGAATTTGAATGGATTAAGAGGTGATTTTTGATGAAAAGAAGTGAGCTAGATCATAGATTTAAGCATGATCTTACCTTAGATGATGAATTTGTGGGGTAATCTCCTTGAAAAGCTTCTTAATCTCGAAAACTTAGTGAAGAAAAGAGAGAGTTTCTTTGAGAGAATTTTGAGTGAAGTGTGTGTGTGTGTGTGTGTTTGGGTTCGGCCAAGAGCAAAGGAGAGAGAGAAAGAGAAGAGAGAGTGAGTGATTAGATGGTGCATGGAGATATGGGTTATATGTATGGAAAACCTCCATGTAAAAGTGAGGTGGGAAGCATAAGTCAACCCTTCCTTTCCTTTGGGCTTGGGCCGAGAATTAGAGAAAAAAGAAGAGAGCTTTGTGCCTTTTTGCTTAAATCCATATTGTGGGCCCAATTTGATGATTTTTCGACCCATTGGGCTCCCATGATGGTTTACGACAATTTGTCAAAAATTATGGGCTTCATAGTATATTAAAGTTAATTAGGTTAGTTATGGCCCTATAAGGCCCATTAGGGTATTTTATTTTATTCTAGGTCCAACATGGCCCAAAATGTTAAAATAAATGAAAGTGGATCCAATTAGAGCCCGTTTAAGAGTTCTAAGCCCAAGATAGTCAAATTCGAAGCTTATTGGCCCATTGGGCCCAATAAGGAGATCCTAGTCCAAAATGGACTTAAACAAGGATTTCTAGTGTTTCCAATTATTTTCTGACTATTTGTAGTGCTTGTATGAAGTGTTTGATTGAAATTCTGTTGTTATTGAATATGCATCCTACATGCTTTCACATTGTTGGTTCACATTTGTTATCATTGTTAAATGTTTACAAGGCATCGAATTTCCTAGTTATGACATCATCCCCCCGTTAGAGGGAATTTTGTCCCAAAATTCTTTTGAAAGCTAGACTTGAGAATGCTAGAATAGATGAGGGTACTTCTGCTTCATTTGATCTTCGCGTTCCCACGTGAATTCTGGCCCACGCTTCGCGTTCCACCGTACCTTCACAATCGGAATGCGACTTTGCTTGGAACGTTTCACCTCCCTGTCCATGATTTCGACTGGTTCTTCGACGAACAGGAGATTCTCATTGATTTCAATTTCATCAGGGGGAACGACGAGAGTTTCATCGGATAAACACTTCTTTAGGTTGGAAATATGGAACACGGGGTGTATGCTGCTGATATGGACATATTTAGTTATAAAATTCATGCATTATCGTAGTACTTTATGTTGATTTTATCTCATTTAATGAACCAAAGGTGCTTAATTAGCTTAAATATTTCATTTTAAGCAACAAAGACATGCTCGAAAGAAAAATGAAACGGAATTGGCGATTGGACGCTTGGATCTTGGATTTTGAAGAAAGAAGGATGTTGCTGGACAGCTCGACCCCTCGTTAGTGTTTTGGCCATATCTGATGAACCGTAACTCCGATTGACGAGATTCAAAATGTTCTGAAAAGTAGACACAATTTCGGACGACTTTCTTGTTTTAAGAAATGCTGATTCGAAACCTACTCGGCGATTAGGGTAGATTACTCGGCGAGTTGTATCGAACTTTCGCGATTCTAGACGTGTTGACTTGCCGTACACGGGTTTTAAGTGACGGACTCGCCGAGTAGGTCACTGGACTCTCCGAGTAGCCTTTGTTTTGTGAAAATCTATATAAAGGGACTTTCAAATAGATACCCTAGCTTGGAGAGAAAGCCTAGGAGGTTGAGAAACGATTGGAAGTGCTGCTAGGTCGTGAGGAATTGAAGAATCAACCCTACATTCAATTGTGAAGAGAAGCAAGGCAATTTTGGTTTATTCTGAGTAACTTTTTGATTTGAATCATGTTTACATACTTTGATTTCGTTTTTGAGTTTATGTTTACTGCAATCATGAGCTAAAAACTTATTCTTCTGTTAGGGTAGACAATTTTGTGAACATGGATTGATTATTTGAGTAGGATTAATTTTAATTGGTAATTATGTTTAGTTAAGCTTGTTAAAGAACCTTATGTGTTGACAATAACTATTCTTCTGTTAATAAATCAGTAATTAAGTTGTATGAACATCTCTTAGTTATTAATTTCATATGATTTATTGTGACCACGTAGTTGTATGTCTAGGAATAACGAACGTGAAACTAGAATTAATTAGAAGATAGGTAAGTTAATGTGTAAGCTTGTTGGATGAACATCGACAAGAGGTTAATTGAAGGGCCAATTTAGTTAACCACTACAAATCTTACTTAACCCGAATCAATAATCTAGGAAACCCGTTAATTTAGACAACTGGCCATTGCTTGAGTTAATTTGTTTTCTAAGAATTAGGAATAGCGAACGTGAACCTAATTATCTTAATCGGTAGCCAATGAAGAATTAACCTGATACATTAAAATCATCCATGGGAACAAATAAGTCGTACCTAAACAGAAGTCCTCTTTACTATTGAATTTAGTTGGTAATTAATTGTTTTAGTTGCTAGTTAGTTAATTTGTGTGTTGGTTATTCTAATTAAGTTTCTAGTCTTGTAAAACTAGAGAAAATCCCCTTTTTGTTATTTGTTTTATTTAGATAATATTAGCATTTATTTTAATTGTTTATCGTTCTCTGTGTTCGATACCCTACTTGCTTGAAGTATATTACTAATCGATAGGTACACTGCCTTTCGTATGTTTATTTTGTGTCTAAGTTAGTACGATTAAAACTAGTTGGTTTTACACACATCAAGTTTTTTGGCGCCGTTGCCGGGGAGCGGTTCTAAATAGTTAATTTTATTTGCTAATTGTTATTACTTTTTTTATTTGTTGATTAATTTTTTTATTTAGTTTAATTTTTTATTTTTATTTTTATTTATTATGTATTTTCCAAATGTCGATGCTTTTGATGCTTTTCTTGAGGAAGTAGTACAGGAAATTGAGCAAGGAGATGAGGAGTATGACTCAGATGAAGATTTGAAGAAATTTGGAAGATGGTTAGATAACATCTTGCCCAACACAGAAGGGATATCTGAGTTACAAGATGAAGAATTTAATCTAGAACGAGACTTGGAGGAACTGGAAAGATTGCTAGCAGAGAGGTCAGATGAAGAATAAGAAAAAACTGAATTGCAGGAACCAAGTTGTGGTTTGACCATTACCACGAGATGGTCCACTATTCTTCTGGTTTGTGTTTCGAAGCGTGGGGTGATGATTCCAACTTTGGAGAAAGTTTTGAAGCGCGATCCATTTCTGATTAGTACCCGACCGGTCCCAACCCTTGTCAATATTCTTGGGTTTTATGAATTCAAGCTCGTTTGGCCAATTTTTGAAGCAAAGAGTCGAATTTTACAAATTGGTCCAAAGAAAATATTTAATGCAATGGATGGATGGGCATCAAATTTATTAGAAGTTTATAAATTTGGGAGTCCAGCTAAAGACTCGTACAAAAAGAAGCGCTTGCGGGAGGCAACCCGTCATTAGAGTTCGCTTTTCTTTTTCTTTCTAAACTTCTAGTATTTAGGGATAATTTATGATTTTTGTTTTGATTTTTTCTATTACTTGGTATTTGTTTTTGATCTTTTCAGAATATAGGGCGAGGGATAGAATGAATGAATAAAGTGTGAGGAAATAAAGTGAGGGGTCGAGTTGTAGACGAGAAGATTAGAAGATTTGAGTGATTTTATAAGTCCGATGGTTTTAATGGTTAAAAAAGAGTTTCGTCATTGAAGAATATAAGGAGGTGTATTACCTTAATACCCTATTTGACCTCAAAAACAGACCTGAAGCAGAAAGAAGAATTTGCACGATCAGAGCCAAAAACTCGTCGAGTGCACCCTTATAACTTGATGAGTTCTAGCGAAATTTCACGATTTCTGCCCATATGACAATTCAACTCAGCGAGTCTCCACATAAAACTCGACGAGTTGCTTATTCTTTTATCTTTGAGTCGACAATTTGATTCAATTCAAGGCGGCAATTGGCTATATTTTTGAAGACCATTGTCTAGGCGATTCCAAGATGCTTTTTCCCACATATTTAGAGTTGTCAACCACATGAGATTTTGACACCCAAGGCATGGATGAGCTGTTCCCATGTCTAAAGTCAGCTGAAGATGGAGCTTAAAGAAGAAGATCAACCTCGCAACTACTATCACAGGGGTGTTTGTTCCAATTCCCTTTTTATTTTATTGTTCTTTATCATGCATAATATGCAATGGGGACATTGCATAAATTAAGTGTGGGGTAGGGGGTTGGTTATATTAGTTAAAATTTTAGTTAAATTTTGAAAAATTTGAAATTTTTGCATTAAAATTGCTAGGGCTAATTTAGAAAATTTTGGTAAAGCAATTAGGGATCATGCTAGTATTATATTTGATGATTCTATGAAGACCCAAATGAATAGTTGAGCCTATATACGTTCTAGTGCATTTGTGGCTTCCTTATTCTAGTGAAATCATAGGACAAAAACACGACCCTGCTTAGCCCAAAGGATGCAATATGTTTAGCATCATGTACCAGAAATGTATCCAGGAAAATTATTATCGTTAACCAATAAAGGTTGAAGTTGAGTGCCCCTGCTTAAGCATGTAGGGTTTTGAGTGAAAAAAGAGAGGTGCATGTAAAACAAAAAGAGAATTACAAGAAAAGTTGTAAGAATTTTGGAGCAATCAAAGTGAAGATGAAAAGATCAAAATTCCAAGAAATCCAAAAAGTTGAAGATACCAAAAGTCAAACAATAAAGGTGGTGAATTCAAAGAAATCAAAGATCAAATTATCAAGGAAGTGAAGAATTCAAAAGAGCTCCATAGTGGTATCATAAATTGTAATTATAGATTATGTATGCTCGGGTTGCTCAACTAAAAATTCCTTGAGGGTAAGAGGTTTTCTTCGGATGGATTCGGAGGCATGCATAAAATGAGCATAGTTTGGGGTGAGTGGGCTAATGTTTATGAGGATTGTGAGTATTTAGAGTATGGGGGGTTCCTTAGGAAAAAATTTAGACACAAATGCATGCGTTGCGGTCTTGGCATAATGGCTGGATTTGATTGGGATTATCGTATGTGATATTAGTGTGCTAAAATTCAGTTTTGCCTGGGGGCAAGCAAAGGTCAAGTGTGGGGTATTTTGATATGGACATATTTAGTTATAAAATTCATGCATTATCGTAATACTTTATGTTTATTTTATCTCATTTAATGAACCGAAGGTGCTTAATTAGCTTAAATATTTCAGTTTCAGCAACAAAGATATGCTCGAAAGGAAAATGAAGCGGAATTGGCAATTGGACGCTTGGATCTTGGATTTTGAAGAAAGAAGGATGTTGTTGGACAGCTTGACCCCTCGTTAGTGTTTTGGCCATATCTCATGAACCGTAACTCCGATTGACGAGATTCAAAATGTTCTGAAAAGTAGACAAAATTTCAGACGACTTTCGTGTTTTGAGAAAATGCTGATTCGAAACGTACTCGGCGAGTAGGGTAGATTACTAGGCGAGTTGTAACGAACTTTCGCGATTCTAGACGTGCTGACTTGCCGTACACGGGTTTTAAGTGACAGACTCGCCGAGTAGGTCACTGGACTCACCGATTAGCCTCTGTTTTGTGAAAATCTATATAAAGGGACTTTCAGATCGATACCCTAGCATGGAGAGAAACCCTAGGAGGCTGAGAAACGATTGGAAGCGCTGCTAGGTCGTGAGGAACTGAAGAATCAACCCTACATTCAATTGTGAAGAGAATAAAGACAATTTTGGTTTATTCTTAGTAACTTTTTTATTTGAATCATGTTTACATACTTTGATTTCGTTTTTGAGTTTATGTTTACTGCAATCATGAGCTAAAAACTTATTCTTCTGTTAGGGTAGACAATTTTGTGAACATGGATTGATTATTTGAGTAGGATTAATTTTAATTGGTAATTATGTTTAGTTAAGCTAGTTAAAGAACCTTATGTGTTGACAATAACTATTCTTCTGTTAATAAATCAGTAATTAAGTTGTATGAACATCTCTTAGTTATTAATTTCATATGATTTATTGTGACCACATAGTTGTATGTCTACGAATAACGAACGTGAAACTAGAATTAACTAGAAGATAGGTAAGTTAATGTGTAAGCTTGTTGGATGAACATCGACAAGAGGTTAATTGAAGGGACAATTTAGTTAACCACTACAAGTCTTACTTAACCCGAATCAATAATCTAGGAAACCCGTTAATTTAGACAACTGGCCATTGCTTGAGTTAATTTGCTTTCTAAGAATTAGGAATAGCGAACGTGAACCTAATTATCTTAATCGGTAGCCAATGAAGAATTAATCCGATACATTAAAATCATCCATGGGAACAAATGAGTCGTACCTAAACAGAAGTCCTCTTTACTATTGAATTTAGTTGGTAATTAATTCTTTTAGTTGCTAGTTAGTTAATTTGTGTGTTGGTTATTCTAATTAAGTTTCTAGTCTTGTAAAACTAGAGAAAATCCCCTTTTTGTTATTTGTTTTATTTAGATAATATTAGCATTTATTTTAATTGTTTACCGTTCCCTGTGTTCGATACCCTACTTACTTGAACTATATTACTAATCGATAGGTACACTGCCTTTCGTGTGTTTATTTTGTGTCTAAGTTAGTAGGATTAAAACTAGTTGGTTTTACACACACCAGCTGCTAAGCTCAGCAGGTAGCTGCAGTCTGTACGCTACTGGACCAATTCGGGCAAGAATCTCGAAAGGTCCAATGTATCGTGGATTCAATTTTCCTCATTTTCCAAAACGAATAACCCCTTTCCAGGGAGAAACTTTTAACAGCACTCAATCCTCGACCTGAAACTCTAAGGGCTTTAACCGTTTATTAGCGTAGCTCTTCTATCGGCCGCGTGATGCTTGTAGTCGAACTTTGATTTGAACTATCTTTTCTGTGGTTTCACGTATGATCTCCGGTCCCGTTAACGTCTTGTCTGATGCTAGTTCCCTCGCTAGCTGGGTGTCGCCTACCTAAGCCCAACACAACAGTGATCTACACTTACGTCCAGACAGTGCCTCGAAAGGAGCAACTTTGATGCTCGAATGGTAACTGTTGTTGTATGAGAATTCAACTAAGGGTAAGTGGGTATCCCAGGACTTCCCAAAGTCTATCACACATGCGCGAAGCATGTCTTCAAGCGTCTGAATGGTTCGTTCTCTTTGACCATCCGTTTGTGGGTGATAAGTGGTGCTCATGTCTAGATGGGTTCCCAGTGCTTTCTAGAGTGATTGTCAAAAACGCAAAGTGAATCTACTATCTCTATATGAGATGATAGACAATGGCACTCCGTGAAGTCTCACGATTTCCCGAATGTATATTCTTGTCAATCTCTCCATCTTGTAGGATTCTTTTATTGGTAGGAAATTAGCGGATTTCGTCAGTCTGTCAACTATTACCCATATAGTGTCTAATCCATCTGACGTCTTGGGCAGCTTGTTCACAAAATCCATAGTAACCCTTTTCCATTTCCACTTTGGAATTACTAGTTGCTGTAATAACCTCGATGGCTTCTGGTATTCCACCTTTACTTTGGCGCAAGTAAGGCATTTGCTAACATAGGTGGAAATCTCTACCTTCATGTTAGGCCACCAATAATGTTGTTTAATATCCAAGTACATTTTGTCCGAACCCGGATGGATAGAGTATTGCGTCTTGTGAGTTTCATTCATGACTACTTCCCTAAATCCTCCAAGTTTAGGGACCCAAATACGGTTCATGAAATAATATACTCCGCCCTCTTTCACCTCGATATTATTCTCCATTCTACATAACGCTTTGCTTGTTTTGTTTTCCGCCTTCATGGCATTTGACTGGGCTGCCCTAGTCAGAGTGGTTAGGTGAGATTGGATGGTTATTGAGAGAGTTTTTAGACGACGATTGGAGTACCCTTTCCAGCTCAAGGCATCAGCTACCACATTAGCCTTTCCTGGGTGGTACTTGATTTCACACTCATAATCGTTTAATAGTTCAACCCATCTTCGTTGCCTCATATTCAGCACTTTTTGATTCAAGATGTGCTGGAGACTCTTGTGGTCTGTGAAGATGGTGTACTTCGTACCATAAAGGTAGTGCCTTAAAATCTTCAGGGCGAAGACCACTGCTCCCAATTCCAAATCGTGGGTTGTATAATTCACTTCGTGTGTCTTTAGTTGCCGGGACGCGTAAGCTATCACTTTTCCACGCTGCATGAGAACGCAACCTAAACCCTAATTTGATCCATCACAGTAGACTATGAAATCTTCTGTTCCCTCTGGTAGTTATAGTACTGGGGCACTGCAGAGTGCTTGCTTTAGAGTTTGAAATGCAGCTTCTTGTTTGTCCGTCCACTTGAATGGTACGCCCTTTTTGTGTAAGCGAGGTAAGTGGCTTGGCGATCTTAGAGAAGTTTTGAATGAACCTCCTGTAGTAACCTGCTAAACCTATGAATTGGCGAATTTCTGTGGGTGCTGTCGGGACTGCCCATCCTTCGATGACTTTGACCTTAGAAGGATCCACATGTATTCCTTCCTGACTAACAACATGACCCAAAAAGTTCACGCTACGAAGCCAAAACTCACACTTGGAGAGTTTTGTGTATAGCTTCTCAGTTCGTAGGGTTTCCAGGATTTGTCGGAGATGTTGGCCATGCTCTTGTTCGCTTCAAGAATAAACTAGAATGTCGTCAATGAAAACAATAACAAAGTTGTTGAGGAATGGTCGGCATATTCGATTCATTAGGTCCATGAATGCGACAGGGGCATTCGTTAGACCGAAGGGCATTACGACAAATTCATAATGTCCGTTGTAACACTCGTGTTTCTAGCCTAGGCATTTATATTGAGTTGATAGTCTAGGTTAACCTTTGTAATTCATTTTGAAGAAATGAAAAGGAATTATGTGAATATTATGTGAATTATGTGTTTTATGCATAATTATTAGGGCTTAATTAATTAAGAATAAAAATAACCGTCAAAATTAAAGTGTGAGATAAGCCCGATATCTTTACATAAAGTTGTAGTGGTCGAAACAAGGATTTCAGGGATATAAAGAATACCAAAATCCGAGTTATAACGAAGAAGTTATGACCTGTCGAAGTTTCTCGACAAAACCGGCACGGTGCTGAATGTCGTAAAAAGTGAGTTCTCGATAAAAAGAACGCCCAAATCTGACTTCGTATGAGGAAGTTATGATTTTTCGAAGTTTCAGCTTAGCAGTAGACAGCTAAAAACTCGAATTTTAGATCGAGCGATTTTTAGCCAACACAACCTAAATAAGAATTGAAGGTCTCTTCATTAGGAGCACAACGGTAAAAAGGCTGACGAAAACGGACGTCGGATGAAGAAGTTATGAATTTTTAACGGATTTCCTGTCCCGGTCTGTTAAAACTAATAATATAACATTTAAATTCATAATTAGCCGACGAAGTCTAAATGGAAGTTGTAGAGCATAATTTTAGCTACGCGTGCATATAAAGAATGTCAAAAACGGAGCTCGTATGCCAAAGTTACGGATTTTAGAAGTTTTGGCGTGAAAATCGAGAAAATTCGCATAGTCACGAGTTGCCACGTCACCCTCACTGAAAAAGTGCCACGTGTCCTGCTGAGTCACCAGGCTGCTGAGTCACCAAGCTGCTGAGTCACCAAGCTACTGAGTCACCAAGCTGCTGAGTCACCAAGCTGCTGAGTCATGCGAGCCACGTGTCGGATCCTGATTCGACCGAGGAGGAGGCCCAATCCGAAGCAGCCAGCTCTCCGGCCGAAGCTTTTCCCTGCTGCCGCTTGTTCCGAGCCTCACTTAGCCTAGCTCTAAGCCTCGCATAGCCTAGCTCCGACCCTCGCATGTGCACCAGTAGGCCACGGTCCAATCAGAAGTTGCCAGCGAGCCCTCGCAGGTGCGACCCATGTGTGAGGCATGCGCAGCCCTCGTGCGAGCCACCCCCCTGCGAAGCCTCTCAGCCGTCGGATCAGAAGACGCTCAGCCCTTAGATCAGAAGCTTCACCCGATAAATAGAAGGCTACGAGCCTTCTCGGATATTTTTAAGAAATTGCCATATTTAGCCCCTTTCTTCATATTTTCTTCACCTTAACTTTCCGCAAAGCCCCGATATCGATTGTGAAGCCCGGAATACTCCACGAAGTGCCCGAGAAGCCCAGAAAATTGATCTTTTCGGTTTCGAAACCCGACTTTTGCAGAGCCTGGTTTCTCAATAAAACTCACGGTTTTATTAGAAACAATCGTTTTAGGAAAAGAATTGCTACCCGATTTTCATCAAAATATGTGAGTGTGTAGTTACTTTCAATTAACACATAGATATGAAGTATTTACCTTGAAATACGTGTTATGTGTAAATATATTAATTGTTTAATTGAGATGACTATTGAATTGATGTTTTATACAAGTTTTAAACTGTATATGCTTTTTATCTACAAAATATGTTGGGTAGAACATGTCGTACTCCATCCCCCTCATGGTTGCCTTAAGGACATGTATGGCTGAGGAAACCCCTTAGCAGTAGTGTCCATCCCGATGATAATCCTTAGGCTAGGTCCCTTGTGATAGGTGTTTAGGGACATAAAGTGAGGACAACGGGAATGAGTAATCAGGGTTATTGTTGATTGGTGAATTTAATAAGTATATTATTATTGTGGGTTGAAAATCCTATATGCTCACCAGGATCCCAAGCCTGACCCACTCAGTTTTTATGATCACAGGTAGTGGACCCCGAGCATAGTCGGAGGATGATGAGAGATTTTTGGATTATAGGCCAATAGTTGTAAATAACTGTTGAAAGGCTTATAATGTCTTATTTGTGCTTTTGATCTGTATCGGAACATGACATCCCGAGGTTTTCATATATATGGAAAATATATACCTTCTAAATGAAGGATTTTTGATAAACTTTTATCATATGTTGTTTGGGGACCAATTCCGTAACATCTTTTAAAAAGATTTCTCTGATTTTATTTTAAAAAGCATAAATTAAATCGGTCTTTTCTGGCCGAGAAATTATGGGATGTCACAGTTGGTATCAGAGCATTAGTTTAAGCGAACTAAGAAATTATAGAATTTCTAGACTTGAATTTAGAATGCTAAGTGATGATTGTGAGATGTGTGTCTACCATATTTTAGACACGAGCACTAGTTTATTTTAGGGAAGATGCCTAAAATGCCCTTATGTGCTAAATGCTATGTGTTTTCCATGTGTGCCATTATTTGTTCGGATCTATGGTCTGTTGCCGACCGGATCTGGAAACTTTATGTGTGTAGGATTCTAAGCGTATGATTACGAGATTGGAACTAACATGTAAACGTTTCAGAGTGATAAGGGAATTAAAATGTCTAACAAGGATAAAGACCTAAATTCGCCTTATTCGGTATATAGATTTAAATTGCAAGAACTCGGAGTGGAGCTGGAAATGCAAACAGAAACCAACAACCTCAACCTCAAGTGGTGGAACAGGTGCCTATAGTAGGAGCTACACCCGAACCCATCACCATGGCTGGAGTACGAACTATGATTTAGGCCATGTTGGCTGAACAGAGGGAGGAACTGAGGCAAATGTTGTTGAATGACAGGGATGAACCTTCAGTTCCTGTTGAACACCGTGAACTAAATGAGGATTGATCTGAAGAAGGGAACAACAGTATATCGGTTGGTCATAATGAACCGCTTGTGGTTGGGAGAATAACCACGAGAGTAGAATGGAGAGAAATGGGTGCAAGTATAAGGACTTTATGACTTTCAAGCCATCGACCTTCAATAGAAAAGAAGATCCTGTCGGAGTAATTGACTGGATCTCGGAAATGGAGTTGGCTTTCATGACTTGTGATTGCCAAGGCAAGTTACAAACTACGTTTGCAGTACGTCAGTTCAGGGGTAGTGCTGCTTGTTGGTGGAGTACTTTGGGGAAAACCCTAAGCCCTAATGAGCCACTGCAATTAACTTGGCCAGAGTTCTTAGTGCACTTCAAGCGCAAGTACTGCTCGGCCCAAAACGTACTTGAGTTAGAAAACCAATTTCTAACATTGCAGAAGGGGAGTATGACCGTTGACGAATATACGAATAACTTCACAGAAAAAATGGAGTTTGATTTGCGTATTGTCCCAGATGAGTTGGCAAAAATAGACAGGTACGCAAAGGGACTTCCATGGGAGTACGCGGTGCTAGTACATCAGACACTTACTTTGGAGGCAGCTATCTGGGATACCAAGTCTGTTGAAGATATGATAAAAGGGAGAACCGCCAGCAAGGTTGAAGTTGGCGAAAAGAGAAAGTTTGAAGGAACTTCAGGTTCCAATAAAAAGAACGAATTCTCGAAGACTGGTTCGAGAAAGTTTGGAGGAGGAAGCGAAGCCAAGTGGTGTGACAAGTGTAAGAAGAAACTGTTGGATTAATGTCTAAGTCCATAACTATATTTGGTATGTACTTGACCCGACCCAGCATGGTCCATTTGGGTTGCACTTCACCGACACAATTTATATGGATAATCTTTTGAGAATAGTATGTTTATGATTAATATTAATATATTATAAGTTCTAATATATTAATATGGAATCATATTATTTAATTAGTATTGATCAAGAATTAATTTAGAATTAATTAAGTGATCAAAATGAACTAATTAAATATGGACTCTTGTATATATGGAATGGGCCAAGTTCATTTAGGTTGGGCTAAGCTTTCATGGATGGTCCATGGAGTGTTTAACCCATGGATCATATGAAATGAAAGGTCATGGGTTTAACCCTATTCTCCATACTATATAAAGATGTCCTTGGTTGGTGAAATTGGCACTAGTGTGGATACACTAAAGAAGGGCTAGCCAATTTCACTAGAGAGAACCAAGTAATCATATTCTCTAAAGTATTCCAAGGTGTCTTGGTGATTTGTGATTCCACTTGAGGCTTCCACACTATTGGGGCTAAGCTCTTAAAGCTTGAAGACATCAAGCTACATCAAGAGGTATGTATTCTATCTTGTTACATTCATAGTTTTTGTATGCTAGATTAGGATAATACCTTGGATGTTCTTATTTGCATGTATAATAGAGAAAACATAGATCCAAGGTATTTAGGGTTGCATGTACACTTAGGAAGTGTTAGAATGCTCAAAACCCAACAGTGGTATCAGAGACAGGTTTGTTTTCTTGTTATACCTGCAATAGAAGCTGAAAAAACGAATTTGGTGCTGTCTGATCATCAGACTCGGCGAGTCCATCAGAGGACTTGGCGAGTCCATGCCTAAAAATTGATGAATTCGATCCAACTCGCCGAGTTGGTTCATGCACTCGACGAGTTGGACCCCCAGACAGCATAAACTCGACTTTTTTTGGCTAGAAATGGACTAGGAACATTACCCTAAGTTGTTTTTGAACTTATAAACGTGTTTTTTGATGTGGTAATGTTCATGCTAATCCATTTTCAAAGATAATTGTCAATAGATTCATGTTTTGTATTAGTTTAAGGTTTAGACTAATTACATGAAAAAGTTTGATTTGAATTATCTTGTTCTTATGAGTTGCTTAGATTAATAGAAAAGTTAATTGAAATAGTTGTTTTCAATCCATTTTAATCTAAGAGTTGAGTATAAAATGTGTTTGTGTAACTTGTCCTCAAGTTACATGAAAAGTCACATTTAAGACTCATAAAACTCATAAAAGTTGGCAATGGTTACAAAATGAAGAGTCTTGTGTCATTGAATAATTTTTTATGACTCCATAACTTGTCCTCAAGTTATGGAAGTTCAAGAGTCACTTCATTAAAGAAAAATATGTAACCATAATTAAATCCATAAGTTATAAAATAAAGAAAAAGTTAGTTCTTTTATTAGTTTAAAGTCTTCCATAACTTGTCCTCAAGTTATGGAACTTGAAGAGTTTTTGGATTAAAACTACTTTAAACACATAAGTTATGGAATTAATTAGTTTTGAATAGTTTCAAAACTTGCCCTCAAGTTTTGGAATTTGTAAAGTTTTCACTTATGAATACTTTAATTCCTAGTTAGCCCTTAGAATTTTAAAAGTTAAAATTCAACCCTTATACTTTATAATATTATAAGTTAATAATATATATATGTATAAGAGTAAAGTCAGTCTTACCGCTAGTACGCCTCATTCACGAAGCCGGTCTATAAGGTGGGTATAAGGTTGTTGCCTATAACATAGCAACTTAATGGGTGTCCACTCTCATCCACCGCTTGCTTGACCGGTGGAGGGTCGTTAGCCGAACGGGTTTGACAAGACTATAATTCTCCCTTCATTAAAAGTATTAATGATAAATACTAAGTAACTAAACTCTTAATAATACCCAATCTTAGTTACTTAGGAAAAATGTGAATAAGGTGCTAATCCATGAAATTACACTTTGCACTTTGTTTAAGTCGGTTAGTGGAGCGCGTGTGGTTAACCGGCACACTAACGCGTATTTAACAAGGTAGGCAAAGGGTAACTTAATGTTTATCATAGTATCGATGGAGCGTGTGTGGTTAACCGGCACATCGATTAAGGGGTAAACACTTAAGGGTACCAAGTAATTTGCATGGTTACTTCACACCTTCTTTTGTGATCCTCGGCATCCCAGTCACAAAACCTGAAGGGCACACTCGAGATTGAAACATGCCTTTGAACAGTTCAATGAATCTCAAAGATCTAGGAGTTTCAAAACCAATTAAAACCTAATAATACATTTCGTTTATCTTGGTGGAAATTGGTGAATCGTCATTCACCTACCTTCAAATATTTTATAGCTTGGATTATGGCATACCTCTTCTAAGTTATAAAATAGTTTGTTGGGTCCTAGCCTTAATATTTCATATTGGGTGTCATATTAAGGACTTTAAATCAACTATCTTGAATATCTCCCAAAAGATGTCTGGTTTACACACCTATGATCTTCCCAAATCTCTTGAAACAAGGTTTCCTAATGAAGATGATGTCCCATGGATATCATACTTCTTTCACCTCCTCCAATTAATCTCCCTAACCCACAAGTTCTTGAAAAGTTTAAGGTCACTCAAGCCCTATTGGCAAGGCAAGGTCTAGGTGTGAACACATCTTGGAGATGTAGTCACATATTGACAAGCCGGGAGAGTTGGGTATCAAAGTCTTGAGAAAGTTGGTGGTTCAACTACTTTCTAAGTCACATAGTGAGTTCTTTTGGAGCACCTATGAAACAGACTATGACAAGACCCTTAATGATCTCATCTATTTGCTAAGATCAACTTCCTAAAACTTTATGGACAATTACAATGATGACATTGGATATCTAGTAAAGCTCTCTCTTCCCGATGGAAAGGGATCGGCCATAGTCAACTCGGTTGACCAAATGGTAAAGAGAAAAGCTAAGTCTGTGATAGTCTCGTGTACCATTATCAAAGGGTCCATATGTTTGTATTGCCAAAGAAAGGGGCATTGGTTGCGAAGCTGCCAAAATTTACCTAATGATGTTAAAGTCAATAAGTTTGACTCTACTTCAGGTAAAGTCCACTATCTAACTCTATTAAGTTTCTATTCTGAGATTCTTGATACATGATGTGACTGGGTCACATGGTGATGTTTTAAGAATCAAAGAAAAAGTGAAGAAACTTAAAGAAAGAATATGCTGAATCTGATCGCATAGATGGATTTCTATCGCATAGTTTGAAGATCGGATTCTTGAGCTACTTCTTAGGAGTTATGAGATATTGCTTAGGAATAGATAACAACAAGTTTTCATATGGATTGTAAGGATAAGTTTTTTCCGCAAAGTTTTAAATTAAAAGAAAATTTTGATTTTATTTATCTTAAAATATCCTTACAATGGCATTTGAGGAAAAATTGTTGCTTATATGATTCCACTAATAGCAAAAGTGGAAATATGAAATTGATTCTTTCATTTGTGGTAATGTCTAAATTTACCAAATAGGGAAAGATTCTCATAACCCAAGTTTCAATTGGACCGAAACTTGGAATCATGCAAGTTGTATAGCATGATGAATGAGAACTTTCAAGTATTGGAAAATTAAGACTAATTACTTGTTCACATGGATGTGTGAGTCAAGTAAAGGACTAAGGGATCGAGTACACATTCTTGTGCACTGATTAAGTCCACCACAAAAGATTGATAAAACTATTCGTCATAGTTTACTAAAGCTCCGTAAATATGATTATACTTACAAGCTTAAGTGTAAATCTGAGACATTGGAAAAGGTTCCAATGTATGGCAGAGCAAATAAGAAGAATCAAAAAAGGCAGAAGGATAAAAGTTTCTCAAATCTGAAAAGATGGGAGAGTACTTTAGTATCAGTTTTGTGATCATCTTAATGATTAAGAAACCATAGCACAATTAGTTCTCTAAGGAAGTCTTAGTGCATTCTTACGACTAAGAAGAGGGATCTTGAATTGTTGAAATGGTTAAATCAAGAAGATGAGTCATACTTCGTTCCAATACAAGTCTTAGAGTCATACTCCAAGATTGTAACTTGAGTGATATGTCTTAAAGAAGGTTTAAAACACTTGTCAAATGTAAGAGTAAAAGCTTTCTACTCTTGTACATTTGAAATTGGTAAGTTGTGATGTTTTGGATAAAACAAAGACCAACTAAGGCCAATTATGTGAAGTGTTTGTCTTGATTAGAATCTTCACTATCTCTTGGATGTTTGACAAGGGAGTCTTATAGGTCAAGAGGACAGTGGGAGTCTTAAAGGTCTTGAAAGTCTCAGGAACTAATCAAGAATAGAACCTGAAGTTCTTCACTAGCACACGACTTGAGGTTTATAACCTTTCGTGTTGACATATTCTGTGCCCATTCCAGTTAAAGTTGGCTTTGCATATGAGTTCTTAGCGTTCTCAATTGGTTGCACAACAAGTTGGAAGCAATGGCAGGCCCTTGAGCTGCCAGGTGGCAAGAAATTAAGATTGAGTTCAGTCCATATGAGTTTGGGTTTGTCATTATCCTTGTCTTGTGACTATGATTTTGACCATTCACATGGATAAGAACACATACACAAATAAATCTAAGTGTCATAAGGTTTCTCTCTGATTCATGAAAATGATGGTGAGGAAACACTTTCACTAAGTAGATTTTATCTAGATAGCAATTGTGATATTTGCATTCTCAAAGTCGTTAGTGGAGCGTGTGTGGTTTACCGGCACACTAACTTGGACTTGTGAGAAGTGGCAAAAAGGTCTAAACATTATGATTACGGCATCCCTCTTCATAATTGTTTAGATACACAAGTGTGCTATCTAAGGGAAGGTGTATGATTTTGATAAAGTCTTATCAAAACAATCTAGTATCAGAGATCTGAACTTTGGTAAGAAAGTCAGCTGATTTCTGAGTACATGTCAAAGCTAGTGGGAGCATAAGTTTTATGCTAATAATCATCATGTTAGTGGGAGCATGATAATTATGATAAGTATTGCAAGCTAGCAATGTTAATTATAGAAAACAAAAGGTTTCAATTGGGAAAAGGTTGTTTTGCTATAATTAAGGGAGAGGAAATTATACTTCATCTCAAATCTATAAGTTTAGATCGTGAGGTTTTAATCATTTAGTCAAGGATATATATGAATTTCATGTTGGAATGGCTCAACATAAGGAAATTCTGTATACGGGTCCATTATTTGCGTTCTAAAATTTGATTATGATTACGGCATCCCTTTTCATAATCTGAATTATGAGAAATTGGCAAATTGAAATGGTAATAGTATAGCAAAAGGCTGGTTTAGTCTTTATGTGAGACATCATGAATCGTGTCCCATATGCTTTGGATATAGGATCGATTACATGTGCTATATTCATCCTTTCTAAAATTTTCCAAATGCCTGGGGCATTAAGAAGGGAAAAGGTTTAGAACTGGATATGACTAAAAGGATTAAAAAATTGTCGAGAACAATCTAAGGTTTACCAAAGATTGGTTGCTCAAGGATAGTTGGAAGTGTAGTGATAATTCTGGAAGGACCATATTGACATAGTCTGTAAGGAGGCAACTCTTGTTCAGAAGTGATAGTCAAAATGGAATCTGGAAATGTTTCAAAGTTAGAAATTATTCAATCTGTGTAAGATTAAGGAAACTTAATGCAAGAAGGATGTTTCCAAGGAGATGATCTCCTTTGGAATGCTCTGTAATGTTTGTTGTCAAGTCTTTATGACTTTGTGCATAATCATTACAAGAGGATCAATGCATATAAGTTTAGAATCTAACAGATTTCAGTAAATGGCATGAATTTGGAATTCTTGCATTTGCGGTAAGGATTTGGGAGTGTGAAAAGAGAATCATTGAAGTTATGTTCAATTGATCTAGTTCACAAAGTAAAGATCATAGACAAACATAGTATGCATACTTGGTGTATGGCATGACTAGTGTTTAAGAAAACATAGTGTACATGCCTGGAGCATGGGACAACTATTGTTTTAAATTCAAGAATAAAGTTGATAGCTGAAACAGTATACAATGAATAATGTGTAATCATATGGTGATAAATAAAAGGTGTTTTATTTATGTTCAAAGAGTTGATACCATATTGGATTCAATTATTATTGTGTTTCATTTTGCATGTTTTGACTTCCTGAATAAACTGGGTTATTCTTCCGGAATGACTAAGTTATTCAAACCATCCACAGTCGGTCATATGTTGGAAGTAGATATGAATTAAGACTGTCATGGGTTGGCTTGTAGAGGTCTAAGGTGTTGGACAAAGGGCTGCAACACTCATGAGTACTCATAAGTTCTGAGTATTGGATTCAACCCGCGCTCATTGGAATCACTTCATGGATTTTATCACGAGTGATCATGAGACGATAATATCTTATATTCTTCAAACCTAGAGATATGAGTTGTTACTATGAGTTGATAGTACATTGATTGCACGAAAACGCATACAGTAACTCGGTGTTATAAAACGTGCCTTTGTGTATGATTCAACAAGTAGTAGAACAAGCCATATGAGTCGAAGTTTATCCGTTCCTTTTACCTTCGGGATAAAAGCGATATCTGTGGGCCCCTCGATGATTTGATGATGACAAATGGAAGTGCTCGGCCGGGCCAGGACTGATTTGATTTGTTCAATTAGTCAGTCGTCATAAATCGCAAATCGGGAAACAACAAATGGACAGAGAGAATGATTATAATCCATGTCTCAGTCCATATGATATCTAGAATGGAGGAATATATGATCCCTTATCTAATGGACAAGTCATTGACAAAGGTCAGAGTTCATCTACAAGGTCAGAGTTTGACAGCGGCTTTAAGAGCTATGATTGCCAGTTAGGTTTGAAGTCATACGCAATAATAGTTTTAGACTTATCCAAGTGGGAGACTATTGGATTAATGTCTAAGTCCATAACTATATTTGGTATGTACTTGACCCGACCCGACATGGTCCATTTGGGTTGCCATTCACCGACACAATTTATATGGATAATCTTTTGAGAATAGTATGTTTATGATTAATATTAATATATTATAAGTTCTAATATATTAATATGGAATCATATTCTTTAATTAGTATTCATCAAGAATTAATTTAGAATTAATTAAGTGATCAAAATAAACTAATTAAATATGGACTCTTGTATATATGGAATGGGCCAAGTTCATTTAGGTTGGGGTAAGCTTTCATGGATAGTCCATGGAGTGTTTAACCCATGGATCATATGAAATGAAAGGTCATGGGTTTAACCCTATTCTCCATACTATATAAAGATGTCCTTGGTTGGTGAAATTGGCACTAGTGTGGATACACTAAAGAAGGGCTAGCCAATTTCACTAGAGAGAACCAAGTAATCATATTCTCTAAAGTATTCCAAGGTGTCTTGGTGATTTGTGATTCCACTTGAGGTTTCCACACTATTGGGGCTAAGCTCTTAAAGCTTGAAGAATCAAGCTACATCAAGAGGTATGTATTCTATCTTGTTACATTCATAGTTTTTGTATGCTAGATTAGGATAATACCTTGGATGTTCTTATTTGCATGTATAATAGAGAAAACATAGATCCAAGGTATTTAGGGTTGCATGTACCCTTAGGAAGTGTTAGAATGCTCAAAACCCAACAGAAACATGCTGGGAAGTGCAGCGTGGAAGTCACTTGTTACAAATGTGGAAAGCCAGGGCATTATGCCAATGAATGCACCTTCAATAAGAACGTATGTTTTGGGTGCAATGAAGAAGGGCATATTTTGAGGGACTGCCTGAAGAAGAAGGACGCAACAAAACCCAATCTACCACCAAAGCCGAAGGCGAGAGCCTTTCAGATGACACTCGAATCTGCGAAAGAAGAAGCCGATGTCGCTTCAGGTACCTTTCTCGTAAATGAATTGACTGCCCAAATTTTGTTTGATTCTGGAGCCAATTACTCCTTTATATCGCATGAGTTTGGTAGAAATCTAGCTTTTCCTGTAAATATGCTAGTTAATGTTATAATAGTCGAGATTGCTAGTGGCAAGTTTGTACCTGTTAGCCATCGTATGAAAAACATCCTCATTGACTTGGATGGGAATAAGTTCTAAGAGGAATTATTGCCTATCGAGTTAAATGGATTCGACATAGTTTTAGGAATGGATTGGCTTAGCGCCAACGATGCAGAAATACTATGTAGAAAGAAGATAGTAAAAGTAAACCCGCCAGGGAAAGAGTTGTTTATGGCGTATGGAGACAAACGCAGAGTAAATTTTGGAATCATTTCCCTAATGGAAGTCAGAAAGTGTTTGGCCAAGGGATGTACATCATATCTAGCGTTCGTGATCGATTCTAAGATGGAAAAGAAGAAGGTGCAGCATATTCCGGTGGTGTGTGAGTATCCGGAAGTCTTTCCCGAAGATCCTCCCGGATTGCCCCCTGATCGACAAGTAGAATTTCGTATCGACTTGTTACCAGGAACGACGTTGATAGCAAAACCACCTTATCGATTAGCGCCAACCAAAATGAAAGAACTTATGACACAACTTCAGGAGTTAATGGAAAAAGGTTTCATTCGACCTAGTTCATCACCCTGGGGAGCCCCTTTGTTATTTGTAAAGAAAAAAAGACGGAAGCATGAGAATGTGCATCGATTACAGAGAGTTGAACAAAGTGACGATAAAGAACAAGTACCCGTTGCCAAGGATCGATGACTTGTTCGACCAGTTGTAGAGTTCGAGCTATTTCTCGAAGATCGATCTTAGGTCGGGATACCAGCAACTAAAGGTGAGAGAGCAGGATATCGAAAAGACTGCGTTTAGAACGAGATATGGACACTATGAATTTTAGGTTATGTCGTTCGGACTAACCAATGCCCCAGCAGCTTTCATGGATTTGATGAATAGGGTTTGTAAACCATTCTTAGATAAATCCGTGATAGTATTCATAGACGATATCTTGATTTATTCGAAAAGCAAGCAGGAACATGAAAAGTATCTACATGAAGTGCTAGAAGTCCTGAAAAAGGAGAAGTTGTATGCAAAGTTCTCCAAATGTGAATTTCGGATTCAAGAAGTGCAATTTTTAGGTCATGTGGTTAACCAAGAAGGAATAATGGTCGACCCAGCAAAGATTGAAGCTGTAATGAAGTGGGAACAACCAAAAAGTCCTACGGAGATTCGAAGCTTTTTAGGATTAGCTGGATATTACCAAAGGTTTATCCAAGGCTTTTCTTTGATTGCTACTCCATTAACAGCTTTGACCCACAAAGGAGCTACTTATGCTTGGAATGAGAAGCATAAGGAAGCGTTTGAGAAGTTGAAGAAGATATTGTGTGAAGCACCGATTCTTTCATTGCCCGAAGGAGTTGATGACTTCGCAGTTTATAGCGATGCATCTGGAGTTGGGTTAGGTTGTGTTCTGACCCAAAGGGATAAAGTGATCGTGTATACATCGAGGCAATTGAAGGAACATGAAAAGAACTACCCCACTCATGATCTGGAGTTGGCAGCGGAAGTATTTGCCTTAAAGATATGGAGGCATTATCTTTATGGCACAAAGTGTAAACTTTTCACTTATCATAAGAGTCTCCAATATCTCTTTAATTAAAAGGAATTGAACATGAGGCAACGATGCTGGCTAGAGTTACTCAAGGACTACGACTGTGAAATACTTTACCACCTTGGTAAAGCAAATGTGGTTGTTGATGCTCTCAGTCGGAAGGTGAACCTTGAAAAGAAAAGGCCAAGAGTGTTGAGAATTGAAGTTGTCTCGACAATTGTGGAAAGTATAAAGAAAGCTCAAGAGGAAGCTTTAGAGAAAAATGACCGAAAGGAAGAACGTCTGGGCAAAACGTTAGTGATCGGTACAAACAACCAAGGGTTGAAGGTATTCCAAGATAGGATTTGGGTACCTAAAACGGGCGGAATAAGAGATCTTCTGATGGAAGAAGCTCACAAGACCATGTAGTCGATTCATCCCGGCAGTACAAAATTGTATATGGATTTAAAACCCTATTATTGGTGGCCGACGATGAAGCTTGTCACACCCCAAAACTGAGAACGGCGGAAACGTTCTGGGCGAAGGACGTCATGTATGTATCACAACAATGTAAAGTAGTAAACAAGCAACAACATCGTCCATTGCATTAATAGTAATAGTTTAATACATGTGTGTTCTTTCATAGAAATAAGACATTACAACAAGTAATCAAAATAAAAGATGAGTCTTGATTGCTCCGTCTTCGCAAAACCTGGTCATCGTACCTGTCTACCGGTGACCTGAGAATACAAGTTATTTTGAAAGTGTAGGTCAGCATTTAAGCTGGTGAGTTCATATATATTTAATGTCATTGTTCATATAAGTTTGATGATAGCATTTGAAATCGTTCAATGGAATCGTTTGTATATGTTTTGAAAACTCCTAGAAAATCCCATATTTTCTACTAGTATAAAAAAGTAGTCTTCTACCAAGACCTGAATGTTTTGAAAGTAGTCTTTAACCAAGACCTGACTGTTTTGAAAGTAGTCTTCTACCAAGACTTGTATGTTTTGTTGTAACAAAGATGGTTTTCCCCTTTATGACTACTATTAACAATATATATAGTCTACTTCATCGTTTACGTGAATGTATCACAAAATAAAAGTAATAGGGAAAATATATCCATATGGGTATTATCCTTTGGTATTAGGATAAACACGACATCGCGACTGCCGAAACGTTCTCACCGTGAATATCCGTAGATGTTCATTTTCCTCTGTAGTTAAGAGTAGGTGGAAGGAATGCTTAGTTCCTTAAATGTCTTCCTAGTATAAGTATTAACCGTAGATATCCATAGATGATCATTACCTCTGTTGCTCACAGCTGGGTTTAGGAATGGTTAGTCCCTTATTGTTTCTTACCACATAGTATCTATGTAAAAGTATCCCTATAAGTGCATCCATGTAAGAAGAATCTTTGTAAGAGTATCCATATAAATGTATCCATGTAAGAGGAATCTATGTAAGAGTATCCATATTAATGTATCCATGTAAGAGGAATCTTTCTAAGAGTATCCCTTCATATAGCATGTAGTCTAGACTCATGAATGAACTGACTCTGGTGTAATTTCTTGTAATAGGGATAATGTTTTGTATCCCCGAAACTATTCCTATAATAGTTTACTAGAATGTAATTGATGAGTGTCCAAGTAGGTTTATACACCCTTGCTACCCAAGAGTGCAGGAACTGAATTAACTGATGGAACATTTATGACTATATATGTACATATGATATATAACTAATATTTAAACGACCTTCGGACGAGTACCCAATATCCCATCAGACCACATCCAAATCAAGGAAAGGGAAATAGGGTGGATAGCCTTCCTAAGTCTTTTAAACATTTCTTATATAACTATAATTATAGAGGCATGCAATTTATAATATAAAAGCCTAAAAGAAGTTTTGTAAAACCATTGAAAAGTTTAATAAATAAGAATTTATGACTTGATGTCAGTTTATAAATCGAATCAAAAACCGTTTGACAAAACAGTTTAAGTGTGAGAAAACCTTTCTTTGAAGCACAACTATAACAGATTCAAAAGGAAACCTATAGTTTGTAAGACAGTTTCTAAAAGTATTTCAACCTGTAAAAACGTTTGAGAAAACTATTTGAAGTACACCTGAAAACGTTCGTTTGTTCTTGTATACGAATGTATCTCCTTGAAATGGTATTTCTAGTATGTAAAAGTTCGTGATGTTCTCGTAAAACTATACCTATTATAGTTTTCTAAAAGTGTGTCTTGTTGGTATTGTAATCCCTAGTGAAATGCTCACTTGTTATGAAAAGTGTAATTTTTGTAGTGCCTAAGATGGACACATATACTTACAGTATAAGCAAGGTTTTGATATATATATATATATATATATATATATATATATATATATATATATATATATATATAACAACATTTTTCATTTCAAAAGATATGATGTTATCGTGATACATTTTGCGTATGAAAGTTTCCTTATAATAGTTATAAATCACATATGATTCCGTTCATAAAAAGTGTATAATGAAACTTTATATAACACACGATAATAATCATGTGTTTTACTTGTATTCCCCCCCCCCCCCCCCTTAAAAGCATATAAAAACATTTATAAAACATTTAAAAGTGGTGATTATAGGGGTATGAACTCACATGATTGATCGAAGAATGTGAGACGAAAACCGAGCAGAACTTCTACTCGAGAAAGCGGATTTCTCGGGATTCTCGAGAATCTAGGGAGCGTAAAACTTCCTTCCAGACTTGGATATGAAAACCGGGCCTTTGGGATGACTCCGAGGGTTGATACGCAGAGCTTCGGCGCGAGAAAGGAAAGAATTGAGCAGAAAAGGCCGGCATCCTCGCATCCTTTATATAGGGTCTGAATCCCTCGCGTACGCTGGGCGTACGCAATGTCAGGCATGACCGCATCCTCGGACAAAGCATCGAAGTGACGTGGACGGATTAAGGCCGAGCATCCGAGTATGCTAGGCGTAACCTAGATTGGTCTGATGACTCCTCCTTCGGATAATACCAGGTTTTTGAATATAATTAATATTTTAATTATTTAGTAAACTTCAAAAATTCATATCTTTCTCATACGAACTCCGTTTTCGACGTTCTTTATATTCACGCGAAGGTGAGACTACGGTCTACAACGTTCGTTTAGACTCCGTCGGCAAATCTTGAATTTATTTTTAATATTATATTTTAATAGGTCGGGACAGGAAAAGTCCGTTAAAGTTCCATAACTTCTTCATCCGATGTCCGTTTCCGTCAGAATTTTTACCGTTGCACTTCTATTGTTGAGACCTTCGATTCTCATTTAGTTTGTGTCGGCTAAAAATCTCTCGATCTCTATTTCGAGTTTTTAGCTGTCTACTGCTATATCCGTAACTTAGAAAAATCATAACTTCCTCATACGAAGACAGGTTTGGATGTTCTTTTCATGTACGTTTACGGTTTAATGATATCTAAAACTTTCATTTAGATACCTAAGGCTAAAAATTATTGTATTGAAACTTCTCATTTTACGTCTATCAGTGTTGCCGGTTTTGCCGAGAATCTTCGGTTGGTCATAACTTCTTCGTTATAACTCGGATTCTAGGGTTCTTTATATGTACGAAAACCTTGATACGATTTTTACTACATTACTTAACCCAAATAAGATTTTAGGAAAGTTAAATTTTGACGTAAATTTGACTTGTGATCCATCATATTTTCTCGAAATATCGGGTTGTCACATCATCCCCCCGTTAGAGGGAATTTCGTCCCGAAATTAGAGTTTAAACAGAATTGATAATCATGCTACGATTAGAAGTTTTATTTGCTTCTAGTGTTCTTAAGTGAACTCGGTTGCTCGCTTGGCATTCCAGCGAACCTTTCACTATCGGGATACGACTTTGCTTCTTTTGTTTGACTTCACTGGCATGATAACTCTTCTTGGTCGAACGTGTGTTGAATGTTTTTGTGAACTGTGAGAATAGTACATCTTGTACCCTACAACTGGTGTCTCTAGATCTTCGAAGCAATTACCGCTGCTCCCGACTCAAGATCATGTGTTGTATAGTTAACTTCTTGTGTCTTAAGCTTTCTTGAGGTATAGGCAGTGACCTTTCCTCTTGCATAAGAACAAAACCAAATTCATACTGATTATGAAGTCATAACCTTGTGGTTGATTAGATGTTGTGAAGATCTAAAAGAAAGTATGATTACTCATGAATTAAGGAAAAAGGATAGGTACTTTTGTTCTATCTATCTCTCTTGTCCCAATCGACAGGAAGGGCATGTGTTTGGCTTCTAAGTTTATTCGCATGGCAACATGATCACTCATAGTCTTGGGCAGTCTCCATCCTGAAGTTCATATTAGAATTCATACATGGTTCAACGATCACAATCTCGTGTATACAAGTCGTATATAATTAAGATTGAAAAGGTAGTCGAATAAGTGATTCTTTTATAAGCTCACATCCCATCGAGGAAAAACAAGTTAAAGTGGAATCGTCAATTCTAAACCTGTAGAACCTTGATTATATATCACCCCTATGTATGCATTCATCAGCGACAGATCAACCGTATGGATCTTTGGATTTGAACTTGACGTACTGTACGAGTGGCACTTCAGGGATTTTTTCGGAAAGGAAAAGAACTATGAGGTACTCCATTCATGAGTACTTGGTGTTTTGATATGACGGCTTCACTGGAAAGGCGATTTCGAAGAAAGAGATGTACGTATGAAGCTATTTTTGTGAGAATCAAATTGAATCAAGTCGAATGATAATGTCGAAATCATAAGGAAACTTAAAGACATTAGATTTGAACATAAGTCGTTTACAGACAAACCACAACCGTGCAACCGCCAACAGAGTTACAGTACTTTAGACTACTACAAGACTATTGCTGCGAATAAGGTATACTACAAAAGGCAAGTATACGCAGCACGAGCATCCCTATACCGATGGGATCCCGCAAAAGATAAGACACTGGTTACACTAGTTTTGGATGGTTTATAAGTCTGTTACAACGAAACGCCTAAATTACATTAACGTGGGTTCGGAGTAGGTTCTCCTGCAACTGTGATACTAAGAATCCTACCGTCTACGCTAGAGTTCTTTGTTATAGGGCAATACTTCTTGAGGTGCCCTATCTCCCTGTATTGGTGGCATGACTGGCTAGAGCTAGCCTTGGTGGCGGGAGTACGGTGTTTAGCCAGTGTTATGCGGACACGAGTGCCTTCCTCATTACACCACCTTGGAAATTGCTTCCTAAAGCGTTCTGCAGGAGTTGCCACTTGTTGTTGTGGCATGGCAAGTCTTTGGGATCTCTTGCGCTCCTTTAGGGCTTGACGATATCGTCTCTTCCTTTCGGTCTTATGGCTTCGCAAGTCTATGACTGTTGCCATTTGTTGGTTTCCCGGTTTGGTACTACCATCAGAACTCTTGACTCCTTTGTCGGTCTTGCTTGTGTTGGCTGAGTTGATGTGTGTAAGGAAAGTTGTCACAGTAGCTGCTACTGCAGCTTGTAATGTAGCGGCATCGATATGGAGGATAGGGGCTTTGTTGCTCGGCTGATAGTTTCCGGATGACGACATGATTCTGTAACATGAAAGATAAAGATTTTGTGAGCGATTCTGGTTGACTCTAGATGTACTTCGATTGTTCAAGTAAAGAGTAAGACTATGTTCTCGAATGTTTGACCTACATCCCTATGATGCAGTCCTAGTAAGGATTGGAAGTATGTTTATGAAGGGTTGACCTACATCCCTATGATGCAGTACTAGAAATGAGTGGAAGTAAGTTCGTAGAATGGTCTCAAGACGCTTGTTGTTCAAGTCGAGGTATCGTTGGTTGGTGAATAACATGATCCAACCACTAAAAGAGACTTGGAGATGTTTCTAGAGCTAAGTTACTATAGTCTAATGAGTTGACTAAAGCATGTTTCTGATAGACTCCAATGAAAGTATGATAAGAGTACTTGAATAAAGAATGACACAGAAGTTAGTCGACTGTCAATATCTTTGATATTCATGACGTAAAAGTTCGGGAAAAATGACCTTGTAAAAGGTCTTACATCATATCCATAGAAGATAGTTCTTGACATCATAAAGACCTAAACAAATGTACTTATAGTACAAGATAGTTTCATAGAAAATGCCATATCGGGCATAGATAGAAAATGATTCCTTTTTATAAGGAAAATAAAGTAAGGCATTTACTACAAGCGACGATCACCCTTATGGTAGACCCTTAGTTCGGCTAGTTCACATTCTATATCAAGCAGGCATCTTTCGTACACCTTATGGCGTACTTGGAGCTCTATGACTTCGGCTCGGGTTTCAGCTGGTGCTTGCAGCAGGGTCTCATGGTTTCTCTCGGATCTTTCACTTGTGATCAAGGCTGTTGGTGCGAATGGTATACATTCTGGCATTGGCATTAGTCTCTTAGATACGTTGGAGAGTCGTCCTGCCCTGAATTTCATTTCGGGCAACTCTGCAGGCCAGAATTGGAAGAATTATGTCTGCTGAGCTTCCGTCACTTGTGTTGTAGAATGTTCGGTCTCCATCAGATGACATAGGTTGATCTTGCTCTTCGCTCCCTTTCTCCAAACATTCTACCCAAGGGGGCGTCGGGCCATGAAAAGTCGGTCGAGGGTTAGGAATTGGAACAGGGGCTGCCTGGGGTAGGTTCTCAACCTTGGGTTCGGAGTTATCAACATCCGAAAGGTTTTCAACATGGTGATCATTCAAAGGGATTGGATGATCACTCTCTAGTTCTTCTTTAAACCATCCAACATTGCCTTTGTTCGGAAGGTACGGGTTGCTGTGGGGATGGAGTCCAGTTATGTTATCTACGCAAGAATTCGGGTAAGGACATAATTATTAGACGAACTATCTAGATAATTATTACAAAATCTTCATTAGTTACATCGCTATTTGTAAAGTGCATACCAGTCATATGTAATTAACACATGATAGGCTTTCGAATAAGTGACCTTAACTCCAAATTCACAAGGAATAAGGGTAAAGCAAAAACTTCACCGATTCTAAGTCTATAACATCCTAGTTACATATAGCCTTAGTGTATCCACTTAGAAACTATCAACTTAGAAATGAAGATACTTTTTAGTTCTCAAGTAAGTAATTATGGTAACACAAAACACCCCTATGGTATTTTAGACTTAGGTTCTGTTATAATGTTCTCATTGGGGTAATGTTGGTAAGTTTATAGAATTGTCGCTACATCACAACCATTCTTGGGCATATGCTAATCATTCCTCGGACCAGCATAGTTGATCAGGCTATGCCACTCCCAAGACTGACTATACATCCCCAAGCTTAGTTGTGATATTCAACAATTGTAATACTTTTGTTCTTGTCGTTGTGACACCGATTTTAGTATGAATGCAGGCACGTATACTTACTTAAATATTTTATTATTTAGAAGCATAAACTCTAAGTCAGAGTATTTTCAATCCCATTGTATTTATAGTTAGTATATCTTTTATGGGTTGATATACTCGATTCACTATAAACAATGCTCTGATACCAATCTGTCACACCCCAAAACCGAGAACGGCGGAAACGTTCTGGGGCGGAGGACGTCATGTATGTATCACAACAATGTAAAGTAGTAAACAAGCAACAACATCGTCCATTGCATTAATAGTAATAGTTGAATACATGTGTGTTCTTTCATAGAAATAAGACATTACAACAAGTAATCAAAATAAAAGATGAGTCTTGACTGCTCCGTCTTCGCAAAACCTGGTCATCGTACCTGTCTACTGGTGACCTGAGAATAAAAGTTATTTTGAAAGTGTAGGTCAGCATTTAAGCTGGTGAGTTCATATATATTTAATGTCATTGTTCATATAAGTTTGATGACAACTTTTCAAATCGTTCAATGGAATCGTTTGTATATGTTTTGAAAACTCCTAGAAAATCCCATATTTTCTACTAGTATAAAAAAAGTAGTCTTCTACCAAGACCTGAATGTTTTGAAAGTAGTCTTTAACCAAGACCTGACTGTTTTGAAAGTAGTCTTCTACCAAGACTTGTATGTTTTGTTGTAACAAAGATGGTTTTCCCTTTTATGACTACTATTAACAATATATATAGTCTACTTCATCGTTTATGTGAATGTATCACAAAATAAAAGTAATAGGGAAAATATATCATATAGGTATTATCCTTTGGTATTAGGATAAACACGACATCCCGACTGCCGAACGTTCTAACCGTGAATATCCATAGATGTTCATTTTCCTCTGTAGTTAACAGCAGGTGGAAGGAATGGTTAGTTCCTTAAATGTCTTCCTAGTATAAGTATTAATCGTAGATATCCATAGATGATCATTACCTCTGTTGCTAACAGCCGGGTTTAGGAATGGTTAGTCCCTTATTGTTTCTTACCACATAGTATCTATGTAAAAGTATCCCTATAAGTGTATCCATGAAAGAAGAATCTTTGTAAGAGTATCGATATAAATGTATCCATGTAAGAGGAATCTTTGTAAGAGTATCCATATAAATGTATCCATGTAAGAGGAATCTCTGTAAGAGTATCCCTTCATATAGCATGTAGTCTAGACTCATGAATGAACTGACTCTGGTGTAATTTCTTGTAATAGGAATAATATTTTGTATCCCCGAAACTATTCCTATAATCGTTTACTAGAATTCAATTGATGAGTGTCCAAGTAGGTTTATACACCCTTGCTACCCAACAGTGCCGGAACTGAATTAACTGATGGAACCTTTATGATTATATATGTACATAGGATATATAACTAATATTTAAACGACCTTCAGACGAGTACCCAATATCCCATCAGACCACATCCAAATCGAGGAAAAGGAAACAGGGTGGATAGCCTTCCTAAGTCTTTTAAACATTTAATATATAACTATACTTATAGAGGCACGTAATTTATAATATAAAAGCCTAAAAGAAGTTTTGTAAAACCTTTGAAAAGTTTAATAAACAAGAATTTATGACTTGATGTCAGTTTATAAATCGAATCAAAAACCATTTGACAAAACAGTTTAAGTGTGAGAAAAGCTTTGTTTGAAGCACAACTATAACAGATTCAAAAGGAAACCTATAGTTTATAAGACAGTTTCTAAAAGTATTTCAACCTGTAAAAACGTTTGAGAAAACTATTTGAAGTACACATGAAAACGTTCGTTTGTTCTTGTATATGAATGTATCTCTTTGAAATGGTATTTCTAATATGTAAAAGTTCGTGATGTTCTCGTAAAACTATACCTATTATAGTTTTCTAAAAGTGTGTCTTGTTGGTATAGTAATCCCTAGTGAAGCGCTCACATGTTATGATAAGTGTAATTTTGGAGTGCCTAAGATGGACACATATACTTACAGTATAAGCAAGGTTTTGATATATACATATATATATATATATATATATATATATATATATAACAACATTTTTCATTTCAAATGATATGATGTTATCGTGATCTATTTTGCATATGAAAGTTTCCTTATAATCGTTATAAATCACATATGATTCCGTTCATAAAAAGTGTATAATGAAACTTTATATAACACACGATAATAATCATGTGTTTTACTTGTATTCCCCCCCCCCCCTTAAAAGCATATAAAAACATTTATAAAACATTTAAAGGTGGTGATTATAGGGGTATGAACTCACACGATTGATCGAAGAATGTGAGACGAAAACCGAGCAGAACTTCTACTCGAGAAAGCGGATTTCTCGGGATTCTCGGGAATCTCGGGAGCGTAAAACTTCCTTCCAAACTTGGATATGAAAACCGGGCCTTTGGGATGACTCCGAGGGTTGATACGCAGAGCTTCGGCGCGAGAAAGGAAAGAATTGAGCAAAAAAGGTCGGCATCCTCGCATCCTTTATATAGGGTCTGAATCCCTCGCGTACACTGGGCGTACGAGGGTACGCTGGGCGTACGCAACGTCAGGCATGACCGCATCCTCGAAAAAAGAATCGAAGCGACGTGGATGGATTGAGGCCAAGCATCTGAGTACGATGGGCGTACGAGGGTACGCTGGGCATAACCTAGATTGGTCCGATGACTCCTCCTTCGGATAATACCGGGTTTTTGAATATAGTTAATATTTTAATTATTTAGTAAACTTCAAAAATTCATATCTTTTTCATGCAAACTCCATTTTCGACATTCTTTATATCCACGCGAAGGTGAGACTACGATCTACAACTTTCATTTAGACTCCGTCGGCAAATCTTGAATTTATTTTCAATATTATATTTTAATAGGTCGGGACAGGAAAAGTCCGTTAAAGTTCCATAACTTCTTCATCCGATGTCCGTTTCCGTCAGACTTTTTACCGTTGCGCTTCTATTGTTGAGACCTTCGATTCTCATTTAGTTTGTGTCGGCTAAAAGTCTCTCGATCTCTATTTCAAGATTTTAGCTGTCTACTGCTATATCCGTAACTTAGAAAAATCATAACTTCCTCATACGAAGACAGATTTGGATTTTCTTTTCATGTACGTTTACGGTTTAATGATATCTAAAACATTCATTTAGATACCTAAGTCTAAAAATTATTGTATTTAAACTTCTCGTTTTACGTCTATCAGTGTTGCCGGTTTTGCCGAGAATCTTTATATGTACGAAAACCTTGATACGATTTTTACTACTTTATTTAACCCAAATAAGATTTTAGGAAAGTTAAATTTTGACGTAAATTTGACTTGTGATCCATCATATTGTCTCGAAATATCGGGTTGTCACAAAGCTCGATGTTCCTAAGTATGTGGCCGAGTGTGCAACTTGTGCTAGGGTTAAGGCATAACATCAGAAACCTTATGGGAGCTTAGAACCTTTACCGGTACCCATCGGTAAATGGGAAGACATCACCACGGATTTTGTGACTAAACTGCTCAGAACAAGGAACGGTCACGACATGATTTGGGTGGTCGTTGATTGCTTCACTAAGAGTGCGCATTTCATAGCAGCCAAAGAGAAATGATCTATGGATAAACTTGTGAATTCTTACGTGAAGGAAACTGTGAGGCTTCACGGTGTTATGTTAACGATTGTGTCCGATCGTGGCATCCATTTTACCTCAAGATTTTGGAGGAGTCTACAAGAGGAATTGGGTACCAAGTTGTGTTTGAGTGCAACTTACCATCCACAAACCGATGGTCAGAGTGAACAAATGATTCAAACATTGGAGGATATGCTGAGAGCATGTACCCTAGAATTCCAAGGTAATTGGGATGAACACATACCTCCAGTAGAATTCTCCTATAATAATAGTTTCCACTCGAGCATCAAGATGGCACCTTATCACGCTTTGTATGGGGAGAAGTGTCGAACGCCATCATGCTGGCTGGATGTTAGGGAAAAGCAGTTTATGGGACCTAAAATAGTCCATCAGACTGCTAAAAAGTTGAAAGTGATAAGGGAAAGGATGTTAGTTGCTCAAGATCGACAAAAGAGTTATGGTGACAAGAAAAGACAACCGATATCCTTCGATGTTGGAGATTCGGTTTTACCTAAAGTCTCACCGTGGAAGGGACTTATAAGATTTGGTAAGAGAGGGAAGTTGAGTCCAAGGTTTATTGGACCATTTAAAGTTCTTAAGTGGATCGGGAATCAAGCTTACAAGCTAGAGTTACCGGAAGAACTATAGGGTATTCATAACACCTTTCATGTGTGTTATTTGAGAAAGTTCATAGGAGATGTGCCCGACATAATTCCGATTTCTAAGTTAAGGTTGGATGAAAACAAGAGTTTGATCAAAGAACCTGAGGCAATCGTTGACCGTAAGACTATGATGTTGCGACGCAAGATGGTCGATTTAGTCCTTGTGCGCTGGAAACATACGAATGGACCAAATCTCACTTGGGAAACGAAGAGTCACATGATGAGTCGTTACCGGCAGTTGTTTGGTGGTATGTGATTCCGGGGACGGAATCATCCTAAGGGGGAGAGAGTTGTAACACTTGTGTTTCTAGCCTAGGCATTTATATTTAGTTGATAGTCTAGGTTAACCTTTGTAACTCATTTTGAAGAAATGAAACGGAATTATGTGAATATTATGTGTTTTATGCTTAATTATTAGGGCTTAATTAATTAAGAATAAAAATAAGCGTCAAAATTAAAATGTGAGATAAGCCCGATATCTTTACATAAAGTTGTAGTGGTCGAAACAAGGATTTCGGGGATATAAAGAATACCAAAATCCGAGTTATAACGAAAAAGTTATGACCTGTCGAAGTTTCGCGACAAAACCGGCACGGTGCTGAATGTCGTAAAAATTGAGTTTTCGATGAACTACTTTTTAGCCTTAGTAATCTAAATGAAAGTCGTATTATTCGTTAAACCGAGAAGATCAATAAAAAGAACGCCCAAATCTGACTTCGTATGAGGAAGTTATGATTTTTCGAAGTTTCAGCTTAGCAGTAGACAGCTAAAAACTCGAATTTTAGATCGAATGATTTTTAGCCAACACAACCTACATGAGAATTGAAGGTCTCGTCATTAGGAGCACAACGGTAAAAAGTCTGACGTAATTGGACGTCGGATGAAGAAGTTGTGAATTTTTAACGGATTTCTTGTCCCGGTCTGTTAAAAATAATAATATAAAATTTAAATTCAAAATTAGCCGATGATGTCTAAACGGAAGTTGTAGAGCGTAATTGTAGCTACGCGTGCATATAAAGAACGTCAAAAACGGAGGTGTTATGCGAAAGTTATGGATTTTAGAAGTTTTGGCGCGAAAATCGAGAAAATTCGCATAGTCACGAGTTGTCACGTCACCCTCGCTGAAAAAGTGCCACGTGTCCTGCTGAGTCACCAGGCTGCTGAGTCACCAAGCTGTTGAGTCACCGAAGCTGCTGAGTCATGCGAAACCACGTGTCGGATCCTGATTCAACCGAGGAGGACGCCCAATCCGAAGCAGCCAACTCTCCGGCCGAAGCTTCGCCCTGCTGCCGCGTGTTCCGAGCCTCGCATAGCCTAGCTCCGAAGCTCGCATGTGCACCAGTAGGCCGCGGTCCAATCAGAAGCTGCTAGGGAGCCCTCGTAGGTGCGACCCATGTGTGAGCCATGCGCGACCCTCATGCGAGCCACCCCCCTGCGAAGCCTCTCAGCCGTCGGATCAGAAGACTCTCAGCCCTTGGATCAGAAGCTTCACCCTATAAATAGAAGGTTGCGAGCCTTCTCGGATATTTTTACGAAATTGCCATATTTAGCCCCTTTCTTCATATTTTCTTCACCTTAACCTTCCACAAAGCCCCGGTATCGATTGTAAAGCCCGAAATACTCCACGAAGTGCCCGAGAAGCCCGGAAAATTTATCTTTTCGGTTTCAAAGCCCGACTTTTGCAGAGCCTGGTTTCTCAATAAAACTCCTGGTTTTATCAGAAACAATCGTTTTAGGAAACGAATTGCTGCCCGATTTTCATCAAAATATGTGATTGTGTAGTTACTTTCAATTTACACATAGATATGAAGTATTTACCTTGAAATACGTGTTATGTGTAAATATATTAATTGTTTAATTGAGGTGACTGTTGAATTGATGTTTGATACAAGTTTTAAACTGTATATGCTTTTTATCTACAAAATATGTTGGATAGAACATGGGTAGATGAAATAGTTGATGTGTGTTAAAAAGGTGAGAGGTCTCGATGTTGTTATTATTGTTGTTGTTGTTGTCATCTAGCGGAGTATAGATGACGACCACGGACTTTCTAGACAGTCCAGTGGAACACTAGTAGGTTCGCAACTTGTAGGTGTTGATGAATTAAATGTTCGTTGTCGTACTCCATCCCCCTCATGGTTGCCGTAAGGACATATATGGCTGAGGAAACCCCTTAGCAGTAGTGTCCATCCCGATGATAATCCTTAGGCTAGGTCCCTTGTGATAGGTGTTTAGGGACATAAAGTGAGGACAACGGGAATGGGTAATCAGGGTTATTGTTGATTGGTGAACTTAATAAGTATATTATTATTGTGGGTTGAAAACCCTATACGCTCACCAGGCTCCCAAGCCTGACCCACTCAGTTTTTATGATTACAGGTAGTGGACCCCGAGCATAGTCGTAGGACGACGAGATATTTTTGGATTATAGGCCAGTAGTTGTAAGTAACTGTTGAAAGGCTTATAATGTCTTGTTTATGCTTTTGATCTGTATCGGAACATGACATCCCGAGGTTTTGATATATATGGAAAATATATACCTTCTAAATGAAGGATTTTGATAAACTTTTATCATATGTTGTTTGGGAACCAATTCCGCAACATCTTTTAAAACGATTTCTTTAATTGTTATTTTAAAAAACGTAAATTAAATCGGTCTTTTCTGGCTGAGAAATTAGGGGATGTCACATCAGTAATGAGTTCGGAAAGCGGTTTTGGGAATATCCTCTTCCCGGACCTTGAGTTGATGGTACTCGAATCGTAGATCTATCTTAGAGAAGTAACTAGCTCCTTGGTGCTGTTCAAATAGATCGTCAATTCATGGGAGTGGATAGCGATTTTTGACAGTGAGCTTATTCAGTTCTCTATAATCAATGCACATCCTAAAAGATCCGTCCTTCTTGTTGACAAAGAGGACTGGAGCTCCCCATGGCGAGAAGCTGGGTCGGATGAATCCCTTGTCCAGGAGTTCAGTGAGTTGGCTGGACAATTCCTGCATCTCAGCAGGAGCCAATCAGTAAGGCGATTTAGCGATGGGAGTAGCACCTGGAACAAGATCAATTCGAAATTCAACTTGTCTTTCAGGGGTACTCTAGGATGATCTTCAGGAAATATGTCTAGGAATTCACATGCTACAGGAATGTCTTGAATGTTAACCTCTTCCTTGGTTTTATCCATTATGTGCACCAGGAACGTCAAATCGTTCTTTCACAGATGCTTCTGTGCCTGGACACACGAGATGAGACGAAGGTTCATGCTGGGTTTGTCTCCGTAAATAACTAGGGTTTCATGATTTGGAAGGTGAAGGAGAACGGCCTTCTCGTGACACATAATTTCAGCATGGTGGTGGCTTAACCAGTCCATGCCAATAATCACATCAAAACTTCTAATGGAAACAGGCATTAAGTTTATTCGAAAGACGTGTTGATTTAGGGCTAGGGTACATCTGATATAGATTTCCTTAGTGCATTCTGTTTTCCCATTGGCCATTTCCACCGTAAAGGTTTCATTGAGCTTCGGGGGTGGGTTTTTTAACAAATGCTTAAACTTATTGCTCACAAAACTTTGTTCTGCTCTGGTATCAAATAGGATTCCAACATAAGTGTGGTTTAGGAGGAATGTACCGGTAACGACAGTGGGATCCTGAACCGCTTCTCCCTGATCCATGGTCAGCACCCTTCCTGTTCGTCCATTTCTGGGATTGTTGTTGTTTGGGCAGTTTTGACGGAAATGCCAAGTCCTTCCACATCCATAGTAGGTGTGGCTAGGTCCTGCATTGTTGCCGCCATTGTTGGTGTTTTTGTTGTTGCGGTTATTGTTGTTTTTTTGTCAGTTGTTGGTTCTAAGGAGGGTAGGTCCTGCAGTACTTCATCGTGTGCCCCTTCCGATTGCAACTAGTGCACTGCATCTCTCTACATTCTCCATTGTGATGGAGGCCGCACTTGGGTGAGATCATATGCCGAAGTGTTGAGCCAAAAACTGAGCCATCTCCGTCACGTCTCCAATGACCTCATCCCTCTCATGCTCAGCTCGCACTGCATGTGCTTCCATGGCATACAGCTGTTGTCGTAGGGCGGCAATCTCAGCTTCGGGGGAGCGATTCTCCCTTGCGGGGTTCACCGGTGGGACGGGGTGGTCCTGCTGCGCCTTGCTAACAAATGATGTGGCGTGACCTTTTCCCAACTCTTGTCCTTCCTCCACGTCATCATCGGCCTCCTCGAACTCATAGTCGGTGTCCGTGTACTCGTCAGGACCGACGTCGTGTGCTTCCCCTTGATTCCCTTCAGGTTCATCTTCAAGCATCCCTTGAGCCACTAAGACTTGATGAAACTGAATACCATACTGCTCTCCCTCCTTGAAGACTGGGAGAAGGTATATGAATAAACTATCGTTACTCCTATGACACTACAACTATTGTATAGACTGAACGGAAGTTCTCTTCTCGGGGTAAAGGGGTATATTTTTAGCTTCCCTAGCTATCACGATCTATTCAAGACATGTGATAGTTGTACCTTGGAGGAAATGTATTTGATCAGGCTACATCCACTCCTTGATACGACTAAGAACAGTCCTGGCTTAACCGAGATACTAGCATTATCTTGTTTGGTTCGGTATTATGTTCTTTTTCCTAATACAATCAAGGATGTTTTTATTGTTATATTTTACTTGTTTTGTTCAGAGTTGTGTTAGTCCCTCTTTTGGTTTATAGTTGCATATCAATGTGTGGTTAGATATGCTAGTTCACTATAAACAGAGCTCTGATACCAACCTATCACACCCCCAAACCGGACGCCGGAAACGTCCGAGGGCTCTTGTGACTTAAATTGAATACCATCACAATGATTATACATGAATCATAACATCATTCATCACCATGCATTGAAATATTACAACTGATATTGTTTACATTCAGTACATTGTTTTAAACATTACAATTTCATAACATAAACCGTTCAATAAAGAATCTAAGCAAAACACCATGAGATAACTTGGTACGTATTCTTCGGTTTACCTATTACCTGAGAATACAATTTATTTTGAAAAACGTCAACATATGAAATGTTGGTGAGTTCATAAGTAATGTTATGGAAAAATGATTTTTGTGAAGTTTGAAAAACCCAGATAATCCGATATTTTCTGAAAAGAGTATTTGTTTATAAAAAAGTGTGAAGATCCGTAAATATGCTTGTCGATTTTGAAAACATGTATAATTGTTAAATTTTCTTCACATCACATAGGTGAAAATGTTGAACTTCCCGGGAAAACCCGATGTTTTCTTAATACGTGAATTACATGACTTGTTTATTGTTATACCGATACGACGATTGTTTTTGATTACCCAGGTGACATTGGAATAATTAAGGTTTGTGAATTGTTACAATCACGTATTAATGAAAATGCCTAGTTTATAGCTAGAAATTAAGAACGATCCTTGAGGCGTCGTCCATACTACTCACATAATCCAACCACCCTGACTTCTCTTGTTTAACATCACGAATCTGTTTACTACAATTCTCATAAGCCGGTCAACCGAGGAGAAAGGAGGGTACGAAGCCCCCTTTATTTCCTTAAGTTATTCAAGGCTATCGGGAATGCGAAAGGAACTTGGCCCTACTCGCATTTGACTTCTCGACTTCACTAGCAGTACTAATGTACGCTTGGGGTCCAACAGCACAATAGAGCTATTGAAAGTCCTTTTACATGGAAGTAGGTCATAGAAGGCCCATTAACATGTAAGCACGTCCCCTTCGGGCCCAAAGATCATGTTATTGGGCAAGCAAGGCCCAACAAGCACGATTTGAAATTTTCAAGCCCAAAGATTGAATATTGACTCCTCGTAGTTATCGCTTGTTAATTGAAGTACTATGGTTTATTGATTTTTGTTTTGTTATATATTCGAGACCGAATCAATTCATTTGGTAACGATATTGGTTGTTGAATGTGTATTTGTTATTACGTTTCGTCGATAGTCGTGGATCTCGTATTTTGTCATAAGGAATTTATTTGTTTAAAAGTAAGATTTTTACCTTTTCACAACCCTTCTTTTATAAAATTAGCACTTTTAGTCCTTTATATAAAAGAATTTCCATTTTAGTCCTTAAGCCATTTTTCTTGACACTTTAGTATCATAAATTGTTGAAAAGACATTTTTAGCCCAAATTTATTTTGTAAACAACTTTAGTCCTTCCAGACCGAAGTTTTCTCGGTTAGAACCTCCAGTTTTGCAACTTTTATAGTTTTGGCCCAAAATAGAAAATTTGTACATCTTTTATCCTTTTTGAATTTGAAAAGCATTTTTGACCTTTGAAATGATTTTAATACACTTCAAATCCACTGTTTTACAGAAAAATTCCTTTTCAGCCCCTCAAACTTGAAAATCTCGCATACTGAGGCTTATTGGGCCGAAAAGCCCAAGTTTAGCCCATTAATTGCAAAATTTACATTTTAAGTCCATGAAAAATGTTTTGTTTCAGAAAAATTGTTATAGAAACTGTTTGGACTCTTTTGATCCTCCAGAATTTAGAATTTGTAGGTTTGGGCCCTTAATTTTGTATTTTTGACAATTTAGGCCCAAAAATGGGTTTTATGTTCATGTTTGTTCATCCTAACCATATGAGTTATTTTTCTTGACTTGATTAGGGTAAAATAGTTTAAGTTATGTTTATTTCTTTCCTCATGTGTTAGATCTCGGTTTTTACATACTTTTTGGATAACATATTTATCACAACACATGATATCACACACAAACATGCATCAAATCACACATAGCATACATTTACACGTAGATCTACACATTTACTTGTATTCTCCCCCATAAAAACTCGTAAAATCGAAAAGAAAGGGGTATGAAACTCACCTTGGGTTGTGTTTTTGGTTTTGAAGAAGATTTGGAGAAGTTTAGTGCTATTTTCGGCCCTAGCAAGTTCCTTGGATGGATCTTGAACTTAGATGTCTCTAAGGTGCTAGATCACAAGTTTTGCATGAGATAAGGAAGATTGTTGATAAAATGAAGAAGATATGTTATGAATCAAAGGATAACTTACCAAAGATGTGAACTACTTGATGAAAACCTCTTGGATCACAAGAAAATTTCGAGATTTTGGATGAAGAAGAAGGGATGATCTTTGAGTGGTTTAAAGAGAAATCTAGTTGTGATGTGTGTGTTTGTTTGGTTTCGGCCGAGAAGGAGAGAGAGAGAGAGAGAGAGAGAGAGAGAGAGAGAGAGAAGAAGAGAGAGTGCTTGCATGGAAAAATGAGATTGCATGGATGTTTGAAGTGTAAAACCTAGATATCCTCCATATAAAAATGATGTGTCATGCAAGAAGTCAGCTTTCTCTTTTCCTTTTGGACTTGGGGCGAGAATTAGGGGAAAGAGAAGAGGGTTTTGGGCCTTAAATGCATAAGCCCAATTTTCATGGTTATGTTGAGTGATTTTTGGTCCAAATAATTATAAATGTGATATTTATGACCTATTAAGGCGAAATTAGGTTAATTATGGCCCAATATGGTTCATTTAAATAATTTATTTCATTCTAGGGCCTAATATGGCCCAAAATATTGAAATAAATGAAAGTGGGTCCAATTAGAGCCCATTCAAGAATTCTAAGCCCAAGATAGTCCATTTGGAAGCTTATTGGTCCATTGGGCCCAATAAAAAAATCCTAGTCCAAAATGGACTTAAACAAGGATTTCTAAGGTTTCCAATTGTTTTTGACTATTTGTAGTGTTTGATTGAAATTTTGTTGTCATAGAGTAAGCATCGTCCCCCCGTGAGAGGGAATTTCGTCCCGAAATTCTTTTGAAAGCTAGATTTGAAAATGGTAGAATAGATGAGGGTACTTTTGCTTCATTTGGTCTTTGCGTTCCCTCGTGAATTCTGTCCCACGCTTCGCGTTCCACCGTACTTTCACGATCAGGATGCGACTTTTCTTAGTACGCTTCACCTCCCTGTCCATGATTTCGACTGGTTCTTCAACGAATAGGAGATTCTCATTGATTTCAATTTCGTCAAGGGGAATGACGAGAGTTTCATCGGATAGGCACTTCTTTAGATTGGAAACATGGAATACAGGGTGTACACTGCTGAGCTCAGCGGGTAGCTGTAGTCTGTATGCCACTAGACCTATTCGGGAGGATCTCAAAAGGTCTGTATCGTGGGCTCAGTTTTCCCTGTTTTCCAAAACGAATGACCCCTTTCCAGGGTGAAACTTTTAACAGTACTCAATCCCCAACCTGAAATTCTAAGGGCTTTCTCCGTCTATCACATAGCTCTTTTGTCGGTCGCGCGAGGCTTGTAGTCGAGCTCTGATTTGAACTATCTTTTCCATGGTTTCATGTATGATCTCCGGTCCTGTTAACGTCTTGTCTGATGCTAGTTCCCTTGCTAGCTGGGTGTCACCCACCTCAGCCCAACACATCGGTGACCTACACTTACGTCCATATAACGCTTCGAAAGGAGCGACTTTGATGCTCGAATGGTAGCTATTGTTATACGAGAATTCAACTAAGGGTAATTGGGTATCCCAGGACTTCCCAAAGTCTATCACACATGCGCGAATCATGTCTTCGAGCGTCTGGATGGTTTGTTTGCTTTGACCGTCCGTTTGTGGGTGATAAGCGATGCTCAATTAGAGATGGGTTCCCAGTGCTTTCTGAAGTGATTGCCAAAAACGTGAAGTGAACCTACTATCTCTATATGAGATGATAGAGAATGGCACTCCGTGAAGCCTCACGATTTCTCGGATGTATATTCTTGTCAGTCTCTTCATCTTGTAGGATTCTTTTATTGGCAGGAAATGGGCGGATTTCGTCATTCGGTCGACTATTACCCATATTGTGTCTAATCCATCTGACGTCTTGGGTAGCTTGGTCACAAAGTCCATAGAAATCCCTTCCCATTTCCACTCAGGAATTACTGGTTGTTGTAATAACCCCGAGGGCTTCTGGTACTCCACCTTTACTTTGGCACAAGTAAGGCATTTGCTGACATAGGTGGCAATTTCTGCCTTCATGTTAGGCCACCAATAATGTTGTTTATTATCCAAGTACATTTTGTCCGAAACTGGATGGATTGAGTATCGCGTCTTGTGAGCTTCATTCACGACTACCTCCCTAAATCCTCCAAATTTAGGGACTGAAATACAATTCATGAAATAGTATACTCTGTCCTCTTTCACCTCGAGATTCTTCTCCATTCCGCGTAATGCTTCGCTTGCTCTGTTCTCCGCCTTCATGGCATCTGACTGGGCTGCCCTGATCTGTGTGGTTAGGTGAGATTGGATGGTTATTGAGAGAGTTTTCACGCGACGATTAGAGTACTCTTTCCGGCTCAAGGCATCAGCTACCACGTTGGACTTGCCTGGGTGATACTTGATTTCACACTCGTAATCGTTTAATATTTTAATCCATCTTCATTGCCTCATATTCAGCTCTTTTTGATTCAAAATGTGCTGGAGACTCTTGTGGTCCGTGAAGATGGTGCACTTCGTACCATAGAGGTAATGCCTCCAAATCTTCAGAGCGAAGACCACTACTCCTAATTCCAGATCATGGGTTGTATAGTTCACTTCGTGTGTCTTCAGTTGGCGGGATGTGTAAGCTATCCGTTCCCTCTGGTAGAGATAGTACCGGTGTACTGCAAAGTGCTTGTTTCATAGTTCGGAGTGCAACTTCTTGTTTGTCCGTCTATTTGAATGGTATGCCCTTTTGTGTAAGCGAGGTAAGTGGCTTGGCGATCTTAGAGAAGTTCTGAATGAACCTCCTATAGTAGCCTGCTAGGCCTAAAAATTGGCGAATTTCTGTGGGTGTCGTTGGAACTGCCCATCCTTCAATGGCTTTGACCTTAGAAGGATCCACATGTATTCCTTTCTGACTAACAACGTGACCTAAAACATTAACTCTATGAAGCCAGAACTCACACTTGTAGAGTTTTTCGTATAGCTTCTCCGTTCTCAGGGTTTCCAGGATTTGTCGGAGATGTTGGCCATGCTCTCTTCGCTTCGGGAATAGACTAGAACGTCGTCAATGAAAACGATAACAACGTTGTCGAGGAATCGTCGACAGATTCGGTTCATTAGGTCCGTGAACGTGGCAGGGGCATTCGTTAGAACGCAGGGCATTACAACAAATTCATAATGTACGTAATGTGTTCGGAAAGCGGTTTTGGGAATATCCTCTTCCCGGACCTTGAGTTGATGGTATCTGGATCGTAGATCTATCATAGAGAAGTAACTAGCTCCTTGGAGCTGGTCAAATAGATCGTCGATTCGTGGGAGTGGATAGCGATTTTTGACAGTGAGCTTGTTTAGCTCCCTGTAATCGATGCACATCCTAAAAGATCCGTGCTTCTTTTTGACAAAGAGGACTGGATCTCCCCATGGCGAGTAGCTGGGTCGGATGAATCCTTTGCCCAGGAGTTCGCTGAGTTGGCTGGACAATTCCTGCATCTCAGCAGGAGCTAGTTGGTAAGGCGATTTAGCGAGGGGAGTTGCTCCTGGAACAATATCAATTTAGAATTCAACTTGTCTCTCTTGGGGTACTCCAGGAAGATCTTCAGGAAATATGTCTGGGAATTCACACGCTACCGGAATGTTTTGAATGCTAACCTCTTCCTTGGTTTTATCCACTATATGAGCCAGGAACGTCAAATCGTTCTTTCGCAGATGCTTCTGTGTCTGGATGCACGAGATGAGGCGAAGGTTCGTGCTAGGTTTGTCTCCGTAAATAACTAGGTTTTCGTGATTGGGAAGGTGAAGGAGAATGGCCTTCTCGTGACACATAATTTCAGCATGGTGGGGGCTTAATGAGTCCATGCTAATAATCACATCGAAACTCCTAATGGAAACAAGCATTAAGTTTATTCAAAAGACGTGTTGATTTAGAGTTAGGGTACATTCGATGTAGATTTCCCCAGCGGATTCGGTTTTCCCATTCGCCATTTCCATTGTAAAGGTTTCATTGAGCTTCTAGGGTTGTTGTTTTAACAATTGTTTAAACTTATTGCTCACAAAACTTTGCTCTGAATTGGTTCCCCCTGACCCATTGTCAGCACCCTTCCTGTTCCTCCATTTCCGGGATTGTTGTTGTTGGGGCAATTTCGACGGAAATGCCCAGTCCTTCCACATCCATAGCAGGTGTGGCTAGGTCCTGCATTGTTGCCGCCAGTGTTGGTGTTGTTGTTGTTGCGGTTATTGTTGTTGTTGTTTCCCTGTTGTTGGTTCTGAGGAGGGTAGGTCCTGCAATACCTTGCCGTGTGTCCCTTCCGATTGCAACTGGTGCACTACATCTCTCTGCATTCTCCATTGTGATGGAGACCAGACTTGTTGCACTTGGAAAGATTACCAGAATAAGGTCTAGGAGCACTTGGAGCAGCTAAGGCTGGAGCATTTGGTGTGGATGGAACTTGAGTGGTTGCAGCATTAACTACCACTGTTTGCTACTTCTTAGACGATTCGGAGCCTTGACGTCCATTCCTCTTGTTGTTTTTCCCCTCTTGCTATCATTTTCCTTCTTAACTTCAGTCTCCACTGGCTTCTCACCCTTCTTGTTGTTGTGGTCATACAGCTTCTTGGCCAATCTGTTGGCACTGTCGAAAGTTTCGGGATTTGCAGCTATCACGTTTCCTTGGATCGGGGAGGTTAGTCCCCAGATGAATCGCTCGATCTTCTTACCTTCTGAGGTAATCATGTCAGGGCATAGCAGAGACGGTTCAATGAACTTTGATATGTATGCATCTATATCCGAGTTTCGGACGGTGAGGTTCGACAGCTCTTGTTCTATTTTCTGAATTTCACCACGAGGGCAGTATTCAGCCATCAGCATTTCTTTCATTTCTGCTCATGGCATGGAATTGGCTACGGGGAGTGTCATAGCTTCCATGTGTCCGTTCCACTAAGTGAGCGCTTGGTCAACGAAAGTGCATGCGGCAAACTTCACCTTCATCTCTTTAGGGCAATCGCATATCTCGAATACCGATTCCACCTTCTCGATCCATCGTTTCAGGGTGATCATTCCTCCAGTTTCGTTAAAGGTTCATGGTTTGGCATTGGTGAAGTCTTTGTAGGAACATGTTTTGGTAGGTCCTTGATTCGTCCCGTTGTTCAAACTTCCGGTTCCTGGTCCGTTGACTCCTCCATTGTTCCTTTTGTGAAATTGTGCCATAGCCGCGGTGACTACAGCCGACACCGCTGCCTGAAAAGAAACAGAGTTGAACTCGGGAGGGTTTGGCTCAGGGTTTCTGCGGGTGGGTCGTCGAGGCATCTTTCTGCCATGGAACAGAAAGATATTGAGTATCTGTGCTTTTTGTGAGAGTGTGATCCTATATGCTAGGTGTGAGGCACGAACTTAGGTACTTTCACAATTTGGCACACAATCATGGATATGTAACACATAGCAGATTACAACGTCAAAGTAAAACATATAAATTTTTTACTAATATTATCCACATTTGATACATGAAAATCTTGCTCATAAGAGCATACATAAGTGATACTAGTTCAACAGCATAACGGCTCAATGAGTAGTGTAGTCACTTAAACATAGAGTCGGGGTACATAGCATGGATCCTAATGACATAACACTAAAACAAAAAACTGATACGACTATCCCTAGTACTCCATGGAGTGTCCTAAGATAGGGGTGAGATCATATGCCGAAGTTTTGAGCCAACAACTGAGCCATCTCCATCATGTCTCCAATGACCTCATCCCTCTCATGCTCAGCTCGCACTGCACATGCTTCCATGGTGAACAGCTGTTGCCACAGGGTAGCAATCTCAGCTTCAGGGGAGCGATTCTCCCTTGCGGAGTTCACTGGTGGGGCGGGGTGGTCCTGCTACGCCTCGCTAACAAATAACGTTGCGTGATCTTTCCCCGAGTCTTGTCCTTCCTCCACGTCATCATCGACCTCTTCGAACTCATAGTCGGTGTCCGTGTACTCGTCAGGACCGACGTCGTGTGCTTCCCCTTGATTCCCTTTAGGTTCATCTTCAAGCATCCCTTGAGCCACTAAGACTTGATGAAACTAAATACCCTGCTGCTCTCCCTCCATGAAGACTGGGAGAAGGTATATGAATAAACTATCGTTACTCCTATGACTCTACAACTATTGTATAGACTGAACGGATGCTCACTTCTTGGGGTAAAGGCCTATATTTTTTGCTTCCCTAGCTATCACGATCTCTTCAGTACATGTGATAGTTGTACCTTGGAGGAAATGTAGTTGATCAGGCTACATCCACTCCTTGATACGACTAAGAACAGTCCTGGTTTAACCGAGATACTAGCATTATCTTGTTTGGTTCGGTATTATGTTCTTTTTCCTAATACAATCAAGGATGTTTTTATTGTTATGGTTTACATGTTTTGTTCATAGTTGTGTTAGTCCCTCTTTAGGTTTATAGTTCACTATAAACAGAGCTCTGATACCAACCTGTCACACCCCCGAACCGGACGGTGGAAACGACCGATGGCTCTTGTGACTTAAATTGAATACCATCACAATGATTATACATGAATCATAACATCATTCATCACCATGCATTGAAATATTACATGTATGTTTGAAGTGTAAAACCTAGATATCCTCCATATAAAAATGATGTGTCATGCAAGAAGTCAACTTTCTCTTTTCCTTTTAGGGTTGGGCTGAGAATTAGTGGAAAGAGAAGAGGGTTTTGGGCCTTAAATGCTTAAGCCCAATTTTCATGGTTATGTTGAGTGATTTTTGGTCCAAATAATTATAAATGTGATTTTTATGACCTATTAAGGCTAAATTAGGTTAATTATGGCCCAATATGGTTCATTTAAATAATTTGTTTCATTCTAGGGCCCAATATGGCCTAAAATATTGAAATAAATGAAAGTGGGTCCAATTAGAGCCCATTCAAGAGTTCTAACCCCAAGATAGTCCATTTGGAAGCTTATTGATCCATTGGGCCCAATAAATAAATCCTAGTCCAAAATGGACTTAAACTAGGATTTCTATGGTTTCCAATTGTTTGTTGACTATTTGCAGTGCTTGTATGAAGTGTTTGATTGAAATTTTGTTGTCATAGAGTAAGCATCATACATGCTTTCATGTTTTTGATTCATAATTGACATAAGTGTTGTAGTTACAAGGCACAAAAATTTCTAGTTGTGACAGTTGAATTCTTGGCCTTCATGGCATTCCAGTCGGCATTGTCTGAACGTGAACTGGAAGGATTTCTTTTGAAGTATTTCCCTCTTGGCGCGTTATGCCAGTCTTGTGCATAGTAGGGAATGTATGCACAATTAGGACAATTTCTAGCAATGTGTCCAGGTGTTCCACAATGAAAGCATGTCTTTTTCTTCACTGTAAAGTTATTTCTTCCTGCCCCTGGTGGCGTATCCTTGTTTTGTCTCTTGTATTTCCCACATGCAGACTTGCCACAAGAACTCTGTTGCGCTGGAATTGGTGGCCTGTATTTCTCAACGGCAGGTTGATGAGAAGCAGTTGATTTCGAAGCAACATATTCAAAGTTCAAGGAGATGTTGGTTTGTTCAATGGTTTTCTCTTTGTTCTCATCTTCTGCTACTTTTCCTGCACATGAGGTAGCAACATTAGTATCTTCAATATTAATAACTCCTCCTGACATAAATCCCGCTGGTTTGCCATAAACCATGAATGGTTCATTGGCAATCTCCTCTTTGGTCAACGGGTGATACTGATATGCATGATTGAAATGAGGAGGTACATTATCGTATCCTAAACCCTTTTGTTGGTTTTGTTTGAACTTTAATTGGGTTTCAAGTAATGACTCGACTATCTGACTTGACACAGTATAATTTTTGAAACTAACGTCTGTTTTTCCACACTTCATTTTCAGAGTGTCAGGTTATTCAGTTATAGCATCAAGTTGTCTCTTAATATAGTCATAATTTTCACACTTGTTGCTATACTCTTCCTGAAGTTTCCTAAAGTCCTTGGTTTTTGCTTCTAATTCAGCTTTCAGGGGTTTCTGTCCTTTCCTGAGTTCATATCTTTCATATCTCAGGTCCTCAACTTGTCTTTTAAATAAATCAATTTTTTCCCGAAGAAATTTAATCATGGCTTCACAAGCTGGAGTACATGTAACTTCAGTGACCGGAATGTTTTCAGAACTCATTGTTTCTCTACACTTCAAAGCATCAAATTCTTGAATTACATCAGCAAGACTAAGATGATTGAGATCTTTTGTCTTCTTGATGATAGCCACGTTCATATCCCATGATTTCGGAAGGGAATTCAATTGCTTTTTGTTTATCTCAAACTTAGACAAGAAGATCCCAACTATATTCATCTCAATAGTAAGTGTAGTAAATCGTTGCAACTGAGTTTCGAGGGTTTCTCTAGGGATATAATCGAAAATGTTGAAATTTTGTCTTAAAATATCCTAACAACTCTCCTTCATGTTTTCAACTCCCTCGTAGACCTTAAAATCAATCAAAAAGCACAACTATAAGCAAAAATCAAACTTAAAAGTCAAACCCTTTGATTATAAACCTTAAAAGTCAAATTTAAAAAGTTAAACTCAAAAGTCAAAATTAAAAGTCAAACCGAAAAGCCAAATTTGAAAATTTAAAAGTTAAACGAAAAAGTCAAAGTTTAAAGTCAAAGGTCAGACTTGAAAGTCAAAGTCAAAATTTAAGGTCAAAAGTTAAAAAATAAAAGTAAAAAATAAATATATTTTTTTATTATTTTATTGTTATTATTATTATTATTTATTTATTTATTATTTTATTTTAATTTATTATTATTATTATTATTATTATTATTTTGATGAAAAAGGAATTTAAAAATAAAAGAAATTTAATTTTTGGGCTAAAAATGACAATTTTTATGAAACTTGGAACCGAAAAGGAGTGTTTTTGAGTAAAGAATGCGGAGGAAAGGAACAAAGGTGATGGTAGAGGAGTTGGTTAAGGCTCTGGTTGATGAATGGGATTTCACGAGTTCGATTCTCCGCAGCCCCCAAACTCGTTTCCTAATTTTTTAAATGCAGAGCGAAGCTAGTTGCGAGGCTGAGGAGCTATGCGAGGACGAGGCTGCTGAGCGAGGCCGTAGACTCCGAGGCCGCAAACCGAGGCCGTGAACTCCTCGGACTGCAAACAACGACCGCAATCCTCCGGCAACCGTGAACAGTTTCCGAATGTAAACTCCGGCCGTGAACTCCGAAACCCTAGCCGTCGGCCGCAAACTCCGACCAAAAACACCGATTTTTCGACTTTGAAGCTCCAAAACTCGATCAAAAACCCTTTTTTATGAAAAACACGAAGAACAAACCCCCCTTATTTTTCAGAGATCTTTCCAAAAACGCAAAAATATTTCGAAAATAAGATCAAATAATGCTCCAAATCTAACAAAATTGACTGATACAACTTGGCTCTGATACCAATTGTAAGTCCCTAAAATGCTTGTGTATCAAACAGATCCTTTTGATGGTGCGGAATCCCAATCAAACGGATGATGTCAGATCAAATAGAAGAGAATGAGAAGAAGAATAATATGAATCTTGTTTGAATTGATTAGAATGATGTTCCTTTACACAAGATTCACACAATTACACACATACGCTCCTTTCTCTCTCTCTGGCCGTGAACTCTCTTCTGTTCATCAATCTCTACTCGTCACCCTAACACCTATATTTATACTTGGAGAACATGGGCCGGATAACATGGGTCGTAAATGGGTTTACGGCCGTAAGGTGTTTACGGCCGTAAACTCAACCGTAAACATGACCGTAAACTCCAGAAATATTACAGAAAAATATAATTGCCCAGAAAAGCAAAGTATAAACCATATTTTGACCCAACAAAAAATGATTTTGTGAGATCTTTTTAATCTATTCACCCATTGAACCATATGAGTTTCCCTAATACCACAAATATTCAGGGAGAGTTATTTATTTATTTATTTATTCTTTGTGTGTGTGTGCATGTGGGAAAATGTGAATATCTCCATTTTCAACTTTCATTACTTCAACATATATATGGTTTCCAGCACCGATCTGAAAACCAACATCATAGACAAGTTTAGAAATGTTCATAATTTCGATAGATGCAGATTAATCAGTTGAAGAGATGCACGGGGAGCCAGATTCAACCATGGTCCTTTTAAGGTCGATTGAGGGTATATGATCGGTAGGAACGCTGACCGCAGGTGGTGGGTTAGGATTAGGAGGTAGGAATGTTGACCACGGGTGGTGGGTTAGGATTAGGAGCAACTGAGTTCTTATTGCGGGATATGCTGCCATAAGGCGAAAATCTTGGAGGAGAAGATCATGCTAATTTTCTTCTATTAACCCTCGATTCTTCAAAGTTAAATGCAGAGCGATCATCAAAGGGGTTGATATTTAATTTAGATAATTGCTAGACTTGAGAGATATTATTTACATATGGGCCCGTAAACATATTAGGCCTAAAAGGGAAACTTGATCCGGCTTGTGAATATGATGGTCCCCACATGAGTTATAAACATTATGAGCAATGTTTTAAAAACCGGTTTTTTTAGTTGAATCGGTTCCATGGTTGGTTACCGGTTCGACCGTTGCGACCGCTAGTAGTGGAGTGCATCTTACATCTATCTATCGAACTACTCAATTTGCTATTGAAATCGTCTAACAACACACAATTTCCCAAATCCCCCCTTTCTCTATCCGATTGCAAAACCCTAAAATTTCATACGAAGCAGTATCTGATATCAAAATGTCCGACAAAATTCCATTCCATATCCAGGAGCTGATCATCAAAAGGCTTCCTATCATATCATCGCTTCAATTCATATCCATCTCACAGCATTACTCAATCACAACATATGCTTGTAAGGTACGAAGATAAGGGATTTGACATTGTTGGAAAGTATCTTTCTAGCATATAACAAATGACTTTTGGAGTCGACAATTAAGTAAGATATCTGCAGATTAGATGAAGTTGATAAAAAGGTATATGTATTTTTTATTAGACATTAATATAATATTGCAAACAATATGCGTAAAATTTTTGTCGGGAGTTGATTAATATGTTTAGTAACCTCAACAGATTGGCCTAATGGGTAAGGTTTGTGACATGAAATTTTGTTGTTTATGATGTTCTTGCATTTTTTAACTCAACTTTCACCTGATTAATCAATTTTGGATGTTCAAGAAAAAAATCAGCCACATTTTCTTCCCAATCCAATTCCCATTTTTTTTTTACTTTACCTTCTTCCTCAAGTTTGATTCTGTTTACAAGCTCATTCACTTATTCCTTATTTTCGATACGCTAATCAGTTTGTTATTCCACTAGAATCAAGATTTTGTTGTTCGTTTTCACGTTCATGGAGAATGGGTTCAAATAGTCATCATCAATAATCTTTTTCGACTCTCTTTGACGTAAGCATTCCAATATCCTTTGTATTCTTTATAATATGGTAAACGTTTTGAAAATAATAACAATTATCATTACAAAATAATACATAAGCAATTTGATAAATTGATTTACTTAAAATTTCAAAAATGATGTTTGTAAGAAAAATATGTTGTTTGGCAGCTAGGAGATACTATTGTATGGAATAGAATTAACCGACAATGAGAGGAACACAAAATGTATTTAGTTTATATATTTTCCATCATAATTGAGTAAAAAAAATATCTTTTTCATAAAAGAATGTAACTTTTCTTTATTTTTGTAACTTATGGAACTAATTAAGGTTACACATTTTAATGATTAATGAAGTGACTCTTGAACCTCCATAACTTGAGGACAAGTTATGAAGTCATAAAACCATTTAATTAGAACAAGACTCTTCATATTTGTAACCATTGCCAACTTTTACGAGTTTTAAGAAACTTTAATGTGAATTTTCATGTAACTTGAGGACAAGTTACACAAACACATTTTAGAATCAATTCTTAGATTAAAATGGATCAAATACACATAATCAATCAACCTTTTCTATTAATCTAAGCAACTCATATGAACATGATAATTGGAATCAAACTTTTTCATGTAATTAGCATAACACTTAAACTAATACAAAACATGAATCTATTGACAATTATCTTTGAAATTGGATTACTATGAACATTACCACATCAAAAATAAGTTTATAAGTCCAAAAACAACTTAGGGTAATGTTTCTAGTCCAATTCCAGCCAAAACAATCGAATATATGTTGTCTGGGGGTCCAACTCGTCGAGTGCACGAACAAACTCAGCGAGTTGGATGCATTTTGTCTTGGACTCGGCGAGTCCATTGCCCAGAATGCCCGAAATTTGACTTTTTCAACAATTTTCAGCAATTTGCATCAAGTATAATTGAAAACAAGCCTATGCTTTGATACCACTGTTGGGTTTTGAGCATTCTAACACTCCTATGGTGTACATGCAACCCTAAAAACATTGGATCTATGTTTTCTATATTATACATTCAAATAAGAACATTCCAAGGCTTTAATCCTAACTAGCATATTATGAAGCTCTTATACTACAAAGTACTAGTTAGATGACACACCTTTTGATGTAGCTTGATGTCTTCAAGACTTAAGAGCTTAGCCCCAATAGTGTGGAAGCCTCAAGTGGAATCACAAATCACCAAAACACCTTGGAAGACTTTAGAGAACATGGATACTTGGTTCTCTCTAGTGAAATCGGCTAGCCCTCTTAGTGTACCCACACCAGTGCCAATTTCACCAACCAATGACATCTTTATATAGTATGGAGACTAAGGTTAAACCCATGACCTTTCATTTCATATGATCCATGGGTTAAACACTCCATGGACTATCCATGAAAGCTTAGCCCAATCTAAATGAACTTGGCCCATTCCATATATATAAGAGGCCATATTTAATTAGTTCATTTTGATCACTTAATTAATTATAAAATTAATTCTTGATCAATACTAATTAAATAATATGATTAATATTAATATATTAGAACTTATAATATATTAATATAAATCATAAATATACTATTCTCAAAATACTATCCATATAAATTGTGCTGGTGAAGTGCAACCCAAATGGACCATGCTGGGTCGGGTCAAGTACATACCAAATATAGTTATGGAGTTAGACATTAATCCAACACAATTAAGGAAGATATATGCACATTAGATTATGTCCCCCATTCGTGGTTCAAGAATTTAGTCGTTCATAAATTGGTATTACTACAATAAATTGGTTGAAATTAGATGTCGTAAATGGACAAAAACAAGAATTTAGTCGTTCATTAGGATGCCTAATCATGTTGAAATCTCTGTAGATAACCTACGATCCAGCAATGGAGTTTTTAAGGTCTTTAAGATCTCGATATAATCTTGCCTAGTCTAGGATTAACCTACATTCCATCAATGGAGTTTTTGAGGTCTCTAAGATCCCGCCATACTCTTGTCTAGTGTGGATTGAGAGGCATAAATGTTAATAATAATGATAGGCCCAACCAATCCTTTCTAAGAGCCACATGTTGCAATAAAATAACAAAATTTGAGGGTGATTAGCAAAAAAAGAATAAGCAAGGATCCCAAATGTCAAGCATACCCCCGACCTACCAGTGAGATTTACATATTCGAACATAAAAATATTGTTCACCAACATCCATTAATATCAATAATGGAGGAGTCTAAGACCCGAGTTTCTTGAAGACATAGAAAAATGTAAGTCCCTAAAATGCTTGTGTGTCAATCAGATCCGTTTGATGGTGCAGAATCCCAATCAAACAGATGATGTCAGATCAAATAGAAGAGAAGGAGAAGAAGAATAATATGAATCTTGTTTGAATTGATTAGAATGAAGTTCCTTTACACAAGATTCTCACAGTTACACACATACGCTCCTTTCTCTCTCTCTGGCCATAAAGTCTCTTCTGTTCATCAATCTCTATTCCTCACCCTAACACCTATATTTATACTTGGAGAACATGGGTCGGATAAGATGGGCCGTAAATGGGTTTACGGCCGTAAGGTGTTTATGGTCGTAAACTGAACTGTAAACATGAACGTAAACTCCAGAAATATTATAGAAAAATATAATTGCCTAGAAAAGCAAAGTATAAACCATATTTTGACCCAACAATCTCCCCCTTGGTTTATAGCTTTCTTTTCTTAAATGACCCAACAAGCTCCCCTAAAAAGTAGCTTGCTCTTCTTGCTGATCTTCATTGCGAGATTTGCTTCAACATTTATCTTCAAATTCTTCACAACTTCAAGATGAACTTGATGAATCTTCAATGAATGACTTCATCTTGAGCGCTTGAACTTTTCTTTAAGATTTGACATTAAACGCACATTGGGTGAGGAGGCTTCTCGTACTGAATCTTAAAAGATGGCGCTTTCAGCTTGAGAATCTTCAGAGAGAACATCAGAGATAACTGAACTTCTAAATCAGTTCAGCAGGTTTAGGATAGCAGTAGACTGATTGAGAAGGCTTCAATGCAATCCGACACATAATCTTCAATTTCAGCTTCACCTTGCTTCTGGGGTTGAAAGATTGAATGTCGAAAGAATCATCTTCATTTCTTGCTCCTTCGAATGTGAATTCTTCGATGCTCACGGACGAGGCTTTGGCTCAAAAATCTTCAACACAAACTCCATGAGTCTTATCTATACCTGAAACCACCTTTCAAGACAAAAGAAAACTAAAAGAAAATTTTAGCACACAATATTTTTGGATTTTTCATATTTTCTGAAAAAGAAATAAAACAGAAATAATACTATTTTTGGATTTTTAATTTTTGATTTTTGTTTGGTTTTTTTTTTTTAATTTTTAATTATCCCCTAATATTTAAATTAGAGGAAATTGTGAACAAATTTTACAAAGACAAACATAATAGCTAACTTTAAGAGTGATTTGGGATCAAAGTTGTTGGACAACCTTATTCCACTTGTCGGTACCCTTATCTTCACATCTTTGTCTGAGTAATCTCCAATATTGTGGTCCACTTAAACACAAAACATTTGTGACAGTTTTGGACAGTTTACCAATGATATGACTTATGCATATACCTAATTGTAATTTTATCATCATGATTGGCCCTAATTCTTAAATAATTTTTTCTTAAGACCATTTAACAGACTACAACCAGGGATATTGTTGTCCACCTAAATCGAGCAGCGAGATCTACAGACAATCTGTATGTGTTCAATTTTAAGTGTACTAGAACGTGTTCCTCGCTTCCTGATATGCCCCGGCCTTCAAGAACTTCCAGAGTACTCCTTACACCGGGTGAGCAGACAACCATTCAGAGAGAGGATATATTCAGAATTCTATTACATATTGTTTCAGGGGGGTTGAGAAGCTGAATGTTGCATATGTTGTGTACTAGGTCGGATTGGAAGTCACGCAAAGGAGACAGCATATGGCTAACAAATGAGAGGAATTTCATATATATATATATATATATATATATATATATATATATATATATCCTACAGAGAAATAGAGTTACATATGTTGTGTATCAGGTCGGATTGGAAGTCATGCAAAGGAGAGAACATATGGATAACAGACGGAAAGAAAGAAAATGATATTCTACAGACCTAATTTATCAGAATTTACCAGTCGCGCCATCCAACTGGAATTATGGACAGAATCCGCACATAAAGGAAAAGTGAATCCACAGTTCTAGATACGGGTTATTTAATGTGACTGGTAGATTGCCATGTATATCTCCCTGCTCAACCTATCTGAGCGTCGTGAAATCAGGTTAAACAGATCTAACTAGGTCAAAATTTGTCAAGTCCTTAAATTAATTAGGTTCAACTCTCCCTAGTCAAGTCCATTTAAAATCTTTCGTGCCTACCAGCGCATCGAGCACATAGCGTAGACGATTCAACTAAGGTACGTTACGCCGATTCAGATTGCCCGTTATCACTTGCTAATTTCATTTCCAAAATCATCTCCCTCAAACACGTTTCATTTACACCATATATTTTTTTTAATTTTGTAATGTTTTTGGATTTTTTTTAATATTCTAATTTTTGTTTTGTTTTTATTTCTCCCCTAAATTTGTTCATAGGAGAGAAACGAAAATAAATGCGCATATTTAAACTATCCTAAAGCAAAAATTAGTCTTTAAAGCGAATCAGCTTAAGAAAAACTCAGGAGAATAGAGAAGAAAACGCAAACCGTAATTCACCGATTGAATCTGCATTTAGAAGGTCTGACAACAACACGTGTAATCTCAGAATAGATCTGAAATTTTTTCATATTATTAAGAACTAACCCCATTTGTGATCTCTTCCTTTCTCCCTTTCCCGCAAAAGGACACATACTCTCAACAAAGGTCTGAATGTTGTACAGTACCCAATCATATGCCAGGAGCAGCCACTACCAACAAACCGAAGTATGATGATATGCCTCCATGGCTGCTCCAGCACAGAGCGGGATCAATTGGTCTTTGGAACCCAGTCCATTTTGAAACTGGGTCGACCTTTGTCATCATAACAAGGTACTTTCTCTCATGACATGTCCTGCTTATCACAAACAGAAGATATAGAAATATTAGAATCGTTAGAAGATTTGGGAGTTTTCACCTTTGGTACCCATCTATATTCGGTTTTAACCCATTTCTTGTTCGATCCGATGGGTGCCTCGACACTTGATTTGGAACTTGAAGCTAGCTGCCTAGATGACTTTGACCTAACCGGTCTTGGCTTCACAGGAGCATCTCTTGAACTTGACTTCTGGGCCAACATTCCCTTCTTGTTCTTGGGAGTTGGACGCTTGACCTTGGGAGTTCGATGCTTGGCCTTGGGAGTTGATGTCACACCCCCGAACTGGACGGCAGAAACGTCCGAGGGCTCTTGTGATAAATACCATCACAACATGATTATACATGAATCATAACATCATTCATTACCATGCATTGAAATATTACAACTGATATTGTTTACATTCAGTACATTGTATTAAACATTACAATTTCATAACATAAACCGTTCGATTGAGCTTCTGGGGTTGTTGTTTTAACAATTGTTTAAACTTATTACTCACAAAACTTCACTCTGCTCCGGTATCAAATAGAATGCATGCATAAGTGTGGTTTACGAGGAACGTACCGGTAACAACAGTGGGATCCTGAATCGCTTCCCGCTGAACCATGGTCAGCACCCCTCCTGTTCCTCCATTTCCGGGATTGTTGTTGTTGGGGCAATTTCGACGGAAATGCCCAGTCCTTCCACATCCATAGCAGGTGTGGCTAGGTCCGGCATTGCTGCCGCCAATGTTGGTGTTGTTGTTGTTGCGGTTATTGTTGTTGTTGTTTCCCTGTTGTTGGTTCTGAGGAGGGTAGGTCCTGCAATACCTTGCCATGTGTCCCTTCCGATTGCAACTGGTGCACTACATCTCTCTGCATTCTCCATTGTGATGGAGACAGCACTTGTTGCACTTGGGAAGATTACCAGAATAAGGTCTAGGAGCACTTGGTTCAGCTGAGGCTGGAGCATGTGGTGTGGAGGGAACTTGAGTGGTTGCAACATTAACTGCCACTGTTTGCTGCTTCTTGGACGATTCGGAGCCTTGACGTCCCTTCCTCTTGTTGTTTTTCCCCCTCTTGCTCTCATTTTCCTTCTTAACTTCAGTCTCCACTGGCTTCTCACCCTTCTTGTTGTTGTGGTCATACAGCTTCTTGGCCAATCTCTTGGCACTGTCAAAAGTTTCGGGATTTGCAGCTATCACGTTTCCTTAGATCGGGGAGGTTAGTCCCCAGATGAATCCTCGATCTTCTTACCTTCTGAGGTAATCATGCCAGGGCATAGCAGAGACAGTTCACTGAACATTGATATGCATGCATCTATATCCGAGTTTCGGACGGTGAGGTTCCACATCTCTTGTTCTATTTTCTGAATTTCGCCACGAGGGCAGTATTCAGCCATCAGCATTTCTTTCATTTCTTCCCATGGCATGGAATTGGCTACGGGGAGTGTCATAGCTTCCACGTGTCCATTCTACCAAGTGAGCGCTTGGTCAACGAAAGTGCATGCGGCAAACTTCACCTTCATCTCTTCAGGGCAATCGCATATCTCGAATACTGATTCCACCTTCTCGATCCATCGTTTCAGGGTGATCATTCCTCCAGTGCCGTTAAAGGTTCGTGGTTTGGCATTGGTGAAGTCTTTGTAGGAACATGTTTTGGTAGGTCCTTGATTCGTCCCGTTGTTCGAAATTCCAGCGCCTGGTCCGTTGACTCCTCCATTGTTCCTTTTGTGAAATTGTGCCATAGCCGCGGTGACTACAGCCGACACCGCTGCCTGAAAAGCAACAGAGTTGAACTCGGGAGGGTTTGGCTCAGGGTTTCTGCGGGTGGGTCGTCGAGGCATCTTTCTGCCATGGAACAGAAAGATGTTGAGTATCTGTGCTTTTTGTGAGAGTGTGATCCTATATGCTAGGTGTGAGGCACGAACTTAGGTACTTTCACAATTTGGCACACAATCATGGATATGTAACACATAGCAGATTACAACGTCAAAGTAAAACATATAAATTTTTTACTAATATTATCCACATTTGATACATGAAAATCTTGCTCATAAGAGCATACATAAGTGATACTAGTTCAACAGCATAACGGCTCAATGAGTAGTGTAGTCACTTAAACATAGAGTCAGGGTACATAGCATGGATCCTAATGACATAGCACTAAAACAAAAAACTGATACGAATATCCCTAGTACTCCATGGATTGTCCTAAGATAGGGGGTGAGATCATATGCCGAGGTTTTGAGCCAACAACTGAGCCATCTCCGTCATGTCTCCAATGACCTCATCCCTCTCATGCTCAGCTCGCACTGCATGTGCTTCTATGGCGAACAGCTGTTGCCGTTGGGCAGCAATCTCAGCTTTGGGGGAGCGATTCTCCCTTGCGGGGTTCACTGGTGGGGCGGGGTGGTCCTGCTGCGCCTCGCTAACAAATGATGTGGCGTGATCTTTGCCCGAGTCTTGTCCTTCCTCTACATCATCATCGGCCTCCTCGAACTCATAGTCGGTGTCCGTGTACTCGTCAGGACCGACGTCGTGTGCTACCCCTTGATTCCCTTCAGGTTCATCTTCAAGCATCCCGTGAGCGACTAAGACTTGTTCAAACTGAATACCCTGCTGCTCTCCCTCCATTAAGACTGGGAGAAGGTATATAAATAAACTATCATTACTCCTATGACTCTACAACTATTGTATAGAATGAACGCATGTTCTCTTGTTGGGGTAAAGGGGTATATTTATAGGTTCCCTAGCTATCACGATCTCTTCAGGACATGTGATAGTTGTACCTTGGAGGAAATGTAGTTGATCAGGCTACATCCACTCATTGATACGACTAAGAACAGTCCTGGCTTAACCGAGATACAAGCATTATGTTGTTTGGTTCGGTATTATGTTCTTTTTCCTAATACAATCAAGGATGTTTTTATTGTTATGTTTTACTTGTTTTGTTCAGAGTTGTGTTAGTCCCTATTTTGGTTTATAGTTGCATATCAATGTGTGGTTAGATATGCTAGTTCACTATAAACAGAGCTCTGATACCAACCTGTCACACCCCCGAACCGGACGACGGAAACGTCCGAGGGCTCTTGTGACTTAAATTGAATACCATCACAATGATTATACATGAATCATAACATCATTCATCACCATGCATTGAAATATTACAACTGATATTTTTTACATTCAGTACATTGTTTTAAACATTACAATTTCATAACATAAACCATTCGATAAATAATCTAAGCAAAACACCATGACATAACTTGATACGTATTCTTCGGTTTACCTGTTACCTGAGAATACAAGTAATTTTGAAAAACGTCAACATATGAAATGTTGGTGAGTTCATAAGTAATGTTATGGAAAAATGATTTTTGTGAAGTTTGAAAAAACCAGAAAATTCGATATTTTCTGAAAAGGTTATTTGTTTATAAAAAAGTGTGAAGATCCGTAAATATGCTTGTCGATTTTGAAAACATGAAATTGTTAATGTTTGTTAACATCACATATGTGAAAATGTTGAACTTCCTGAGAAAACCCGATGTTTTTCCAATACGTGAATTACATGACTTGTTTGTTGTTATACCGATACGACGATTGTTTTTGATTACCCAGGTGACATTGGAATAATTAAGGTTTGTGAATTGTTACAATCACGCATTAATGAAAATGACTAGTTTATAGCTACAAATTAAGAACGATCCTTGAGGCATCGTCCATACTACTCACATAATCCAACCACCCTGACTTCTCTAGTTTAACGTCAAGAATCTGTTTACTCGACTTCTCATAAGCCGGTCAACCGAGGAGAAAGGAGGGTACAAATACCCCTTTATTTCCTTAAGTTATTCAAGGCTATCGGGAATGCGAAAGGCACTTGGCCCGAACAGCATTTGACTTCTCGACTTCACTAGCAGTACTAATGGACCCTTGGGGTCCAACATCACAATAGAGCTATTGAAAGTCCTTTTACATGGAAGTAGGTCATAGAAGGCCCATTAACATGTAAGCGCGTCCCCTTCAGGCCCAAAGATCATGTTATTGGGCTATCAAGGCCCAACAAGCACGATTTGAAACTTTCAAGCCCAAAGATTGAATATTGACTCCTCGTAGTTATCGCGTGTTTACTGAAGTACTATGGTTTATTGATTTTTGTTTTGTTATAGATTTGAGACCGAATCAATTCGTTTGGTAACGATATTGGTTGTTGAATCTGTATTTGTTATTACATTTCTCCGATAGTGGTGGATCTTGTATTTTGTCGTAAGGCATTTATTTGTTTAAAGTAAGATTTTTACCTTTTCACAACCCTTCTTTTATAAAATTAGCACTTTTAGTCCTTTATATAAAAGAATTTCCATTTTAGTCCTTAAGCCATTTTTCTTGACACTTTAGTATCATAAAATGTTGAAATGACATTTTTAGCCCAAATTTATTTTGTAAACAACTTTAGTCCTTCCAGAATGAAGTTTTCTTGGTTAGAACCCCCAGTTTTGCAACTTTTACAGTTTTGGCCCAAAATAATTTTTTTTTACATTTTTGATCCTTTTTGAATTTGAAAAGCATTTTTGACCGTTGAAATGGTTTTAATACACTTCAAATCCCCTGTTTTACAGAAAAATTCCTTTTCAGCCCCTCAAACTTGAAAATCTCACATATTGAGGCTGATTGGGCCGAAAAGCCCAAGTTTAGCCCATTAAGTGCAAAATTTACATTTTAAGTCCTTCAAAAATGTTTTGTTTCAGAAAAATTGTTATAGAAACTGTTTGGACTCTTTTGATCCTCCAGAATTTATAATTTGTCAGTTTGGGCCCTTAATTTTGTATTTTTGACAATTTAGGCCCAAAAATGGGTTTTATGTTCAAGTACGTTCATCCTAACCATATGAGTTATTTTTCTTGACTTGATTAGGGTAAAATAGTTAAGTTATGTTTATTTCCTTCCTCATGTTTTAGATCTCGGTTTTTACATACTTTTTGGATAACATATTTATCACAACACATGATATCACACACAAACATGCATCAAATCACACATAGCATACATTTACACATAGATCAACACATTTACTTGTATTCTCCCCCATAAAAACTCATAGAACCAGAAAGAAAGGGGTATGAAACTCACCTTGGGTTGTGTTTTCGGTTTTGAAGAAGATTTGGAGAAGTTAAGTGCTATTTTCGCATGAGATAAGGAAGATTGTTGATAAAATGAAGAAGATATGTTATGAATCAAAGAGATAACTTACCACAGATGTGAACTACTTGATGAAAACCTCTTGGATCACAAGAAAATTTCGAGATTTTGGATGAAGAAGAAGGGATGATCTTTGAGTGGTTTAAAGAGAAATCTAGTTGTGATGTGTGTGTTTGTTTGGTTTCGGCCGAGAAGGAGTGAGAGAGAGAAGAAGAGAGAGTGCTTGCATGGAAAAATGAGATTGCATGGATGTTTGAAGTGTAAAACCTAGATATCCTCCATATAAAAATGATGTGTCATGCAAGAAGTCAACTTTCTCTTTTCCTTTTGGGCTTGGGCCGAGAATTAGGGGAAAGAGAAGAGGGTTTTGGGCCTTAAATGCTTAAGCCCAATTTTCATGGTTATGTTGAGTGATTTTTGGTCCAAATAATTATAAATGTGATTTTTATGACCTATTAAGGCTAAATTAGGTTAATTATGGCCCAATATGGTTCATTTAAATAATTTATTTCATTCTAGGGCCCAATATGGCCCAAAATATTGAACTAAATGAATGTGGGTCCAATTAGAGCCCATTTAAGAGTTCTAAGCCCAAGATAGTCCATTTGGAAGCTTATTGGTCCATTGGGCCCAATAAAGAAATCCTAGTCCAAAATGGACTTAAACAAGGATTTCTATGGTTTCCAATTGTTTGTTGACTATTTGCAGTGTTTGATTGAAATTTTGTTGTCATAGAGTAAGCATCATACATGCTTTCATGTTTTTGATTCATAATTGACATACGTGTTGTAGTTGCAAGGCACAAAAATTTCTAGTTGTGACATCATCCCTCCATTAGAGGGAATTTCGTCCCGAAGTTCTTTTGAAAGCTAGATTTGAGAATGCTAGAATAGATGAGGGTACTTTTGCTTCATTTGGTCTTCGCGTTCCCACGTGAATTCTGGCCCACGCTTCGCGTTCCACCGTACTTTCACGATCAGGATGCGACTTTGCTTAGTACGCTTCACCTCCCTGTCCATGATTTTGACTAGTTCTTCAACGAACAGGTGATTCTCATTGATTTCAATTTCGTCAAGGGGAATGACGAGAGTTTCATCGGATAGGCACTTCTTTAGATTGGAAACATGGAACACAGGGTGTACACTGCTGAGCTCAACAGGTAGCTGCAGTCTGTACGCCACTGAACCTATTCGGGCAAGGATCTCGAAAGGTCCAATGTATCGAGGGTTCAGTTTTCCCCATTTTCCAAAACGAATGACCCCTTTCCAGGGTGAAACTTTTAACAGTACTCGATCCCCGACCAGAAATTCTAAGGGCTTTCTCCGTCTATCAGCGTAGCTCTTTTATCGATCGCGCGAGGCTTGTAGTCGAGCTCTGATTTGAACTATCTTTTCCATGGTTTCACGTATGATCTCCGGTCCTGTTAACGTCTTGTCTGATGCTAGTTCCCTTGCTAGCTGGGTGTCGCCCACCTCAGCCCAACAAAACGGTGACCTACACTTACGTCCATATAGCACTTCGAAAGGAGCGACTTTGATGCTCGAATGGTAGCTGTTGTTATACGGGAACTCAACTAAGGGTAAGTGGGTCTCCCAGGACTTCACAAAGCCTATCACACAAGCACGAAGCATGTCTTCGAGCGTCTGGATGGTTCATTCGCTTTGACTGTCCGTTTGTGGGTGATAAGCGGTGCTCATGTCGAGATGGGTTCCCAGTGCTTTCTGAAGTGATTTTCAAAAACGTGAAGTGAACCTACTATCTCTATCTGAGATGATAGATACTGTCACTCCGTGAAGCCTCAAGATTTCTCGGATGTATATTCTTGTCAGTCTCTCCATCTTGTAGGATTCTTTTATTGGCAGGAAATGGGCGGATTTCATCAGTCGGTTGACTATTACCCATATTGTGTCTAATCCATCTGACGTCTTGGGTAGCTTGGTCACAAAGTCCATATAAATCCTTTCCCATTTCCACGCAGGAATTACTGGTTGCTGTAATAAGCCCGAGGGCTTCTGGTACTCCACCTTTACATTGGCGCAAGTAAGGCATTTGCTGACATAGGTGGCAATTTCTGCCTTCATGTTAGGCCACCAATAATGTTGTTTAATATCCAAGTACATTTTGTCCGAACCTGGATGGATGGAGTATCGCGTCTTATGAGCTTCATTCATGACTACCTCCCTAAATCCTCCAAATTTAGGGACCCAAATACGGTTCATAAAATAGTATACTCCATCCTCTTTCACCTCGAGATTCTTCTCCATTCCGCGTAATGCTTTGCTTGCTCTGTTCTCCACCTTCATGGAATCTGACTGGGCTGCCCTAATCTGAGTGGTTACGTGAAATTGGATGGTTATTGAGAGAGTTTTCACGCGACGATTAGAGTACTCTTTCCGGCACAAGGCATCAGCTACCACGTTGGCCTTGCCTGGGTGGTACTTGATTTCACACTCGTAATCGTTTAATAGTTCAATCCAGCTTCGTTTCCTCATATTCAGCTCTTTCTGATTCAAGATGTGCTGGAGACTCTTGTGGTCCGTGAAGATGGTGCACTTCATACCATAGACGTAATGCCTCCAAATCTTCAGAGCGCAGGCCACTGCTCCCAATTCCAGATCATGGGTTGTATAGTTCACTTCGTGTGTCTTTAGTTGGCGAGATGCGTAAGCTACCACTTTTTCACGCTGAATGAGAACGCAATCTAAACCCTGATTTGATGCGTCACAGATTCGGTTCATTAGGTCCATGAACGCGGCAGGGGGATTCATTAGACTGAAGGGCATTACAACAAATTCATAATGTCCGTAACGACTTCGGAAAGCGGTTTTGGGAATATCCTCTTCCCGGACCTTGAGTTGATGGTATCCGGATCATAGATCTATCTTAGAAAAGTAACTAGCTCCTTGGATCTGGTCAAATAGATCGTTGATTCGTGGGAGTGGATAGCGATTTTTGACAGTGAACTTGTTTTGCTCTGTCTAATCGATGCACATCCTAAAAGATCTGTCCTTCTTTTTGACAAAGAGGACTGGAGCTCCCCATGGCGAGTAGCTGGGTCGGATGAATCCTTTGCCCAGGAGTTCACTGAGTTGGCTGGACAATTCCTGCATCTCAGCAGGAGCTAGTCGGTAAAGCGATTTAGCGAGGGGAGTTGCTCCTGGAACAAGATCAATTCGGAATTCAACTTGTCTCTCTGGGGGTACTCCAGGAAGATCTTCAGGAAATACGTCTGGGAATTCATGCGCTACTGGAATGTCTTGAATGCTAACCTCTTCCTTGGTTTTATCCACTATATGAGCCAGGAACGTCAAATCGTTCTTTTGCAGATGCTTCTGTGCCTGGATGCACGAGATGAGGCGAAGGTTCGTGCTAGGTTTGTCTCTGTAAATAACTAGGGTTTCGTGATTGGGAAGGTGAGGGCGAACGACCTTCTCGTGACACATAATTTCAGCATGGTGGGGGCTTAACCAGTCCATGCCAATAATCACATCGAAACTCCTAATGGAAACAGGCATTAAGTATATTCGAAAGACGTGTTGATTTAGATTTAGGGTACATCCGATGTAGATTTCCCTAGTGGATTTAGTTTTCCCATTGGCCATTTCCACCGTAAAGGTTTCATTGAGCTTCTAGGGTTGTTGTTTTAACAATTTTTAAACTTATTGCTCACAAAACTTCGCTCTGCTCCGGTATCAAATAGAATGCATGCATAAGTGTGGTTTAGGAGGAACGTACTGGTAACAACAGTGGGATCCTGAATCGGTTCCCCCTGACCCATGGTCAGCACCCTTCCTGTTCCTCCATTTCCGGGATTGTTGTTGTTGGGGAAATTTCGATGGAAATGCCCAGTCCTTCCATATCCATAATAGGTGTGGCTAGGTCCTGCATTGTTTCCGCCAGTGTTGATGTTGTTGTTGTTGCGGTTATTGTTGTTGTTGTTTCCCTGTTGTTGGTTCTGAGGAGGGTTGGTCCTATAACACCTTGCCATGTGTCCCTTCCGATTGCAACTGGTGCACTACATCTCTCTGCATTCTCCATTGTGATGGAGACCGCACTTCTTGCACTTGGGAAGATTACCGAAATAAGGTCTAGGAGCACTTGGAGCAGCTGAGGCTGGAGCATGTGGTGTGGATGGAACTTGAGTGGTTGCGGCATTAACTACCACTGTTTGCTGCTTCATGGACGATTCGGAGCCTTGATGTCCCTTCCTCTTGTTGTTTTTCCCCTTCTTGCTATCATTTTCCTTCTTAACTTCAGTCTCCACTGGCTTCTCATCCTTCTTGTTGTTGTGGTCATACAGCTTCTTGGCCAATCTCTTGGCACTGTCGAAAGTTTCGGGATTTGCAGCTATCACGTTTCCTTGGATCGGGGAGTTTAGTCCCACATGAATCGCTCGATCTTCTTACCTAATGAGGTAATCATGCCAGGGCATAGCAGAGACAGTTCACTGAAATTTGATATGTATGTATCTATATCCGAGTTTCGGACGGTGAGGTTCCACAACTCTTATTCCATTTTCTGAATTTCGCCACAAGGGCAGTATTCAGCCATCAACATTTCTTTCATTTCTGCCCATGGCATGGAATTGGCTACGGGGAGTGTCATAGCTTCCACGTGTCCATTCCACCAAGTGAGCATTTGGTCAATGAAAGTGCATGCGGCAAACTTCACCTTCATCTCTTAAGGGCAATCGCATATCTTGAATACCGATTCCACCTTCTCGATCAATCGTTTCAGGGTGATCATTCCTCCAGTGCCGTTAAAGGTTTGTGGTTTGGCGTTGGTGAAGTCTTTGTAGAAACATGTTTTGGTAGGTCCTTGATTCGTCCCGTAGTTCAAACTTCCGGCGCCTGGTCCGTTGACTCCTCCATTGTTCCCTTGGTGAATTTGGGCCATAGCTGCGGTGACCGCAGCCGACATCGCTACCTGAAAAGCAACAGAGTTAAACTCGGGAGGGTTTGGCTTAAGGTTTCTGCGGGTGGGTCGTCGAGGCATCTTTCTGCCATGGAATAGAAAGATGTTGAGTATCTGTGCTTTTTATGAGAGTGTGATCCTATAAGCTAGGGGTGAGGTACGAACTTAGGTACTTTCACAATTTGGCACAAAATCATGGATATGTAACACGTAGCAGATTACAACGTCAAAGTAAAACATATAAAATTTTTACTAATATTATCAGCATTTGATACATGAAATTTTTTCTCATAAGAGCATACATAAGTGATACTAGTTCGACAGCATAACGTGTGATAACCCAAAATTTCCATTTGTACGAACATTATCTATTCAATAGAAGCTCGTCTAGTTTCAGTAATTTTCATACTTTTCCGAACAAGTTTGTGTACATTAGGGTTTATGTTTAAGGAGATATCAGGAGAGTGGATGCTCCTGATTTTGTGAAATTTGAGCATTTCAAGTTTCATAATGTTACAGTCCAATATCAGGAATAAAAATATTTTCTGCCAAAATATTCCAGGACTATAAATAGTTTTCTAAATTAAATTAATTCATTATTCACAATTCCAAATAGGGAAAAGCCCTTATCTCTCTGACGGATCTTCGGGATTTCATCCCAGATTGTGAGTCTACTTTCCTAGATGTGTTTCATTACTTGTTAGATGCTTTATAACATAAATTACATGGCTAAACAGCAAGATCCGGGAGTTTACCGCCCAAGAACGTTCTTGGGGAGTAAACTCCAAAATGGAGCTTTAAGGCTACCTAGTCCCATCCCCTTGATAGACAACTTATTAAGGACCTTGTGTATGATCTTTAGAGACTAGAAAGCAACCAAGAAACCCAAGTAATAGGAGTTTACGGCCAAGGACTTTTCTTGGGTCGTAAACCCCTTTTCAAGGGCTAAATGTGCCCTAAACTACCCCTAAAGCTTAAGGACATTAACCCTCAAATGCTTGTACCTATTTTGGACATCAAAACACTTCAAAATCATTAAGTTATAGGAGTTTACGGCCAAGAAAATCTCTTGGGCCGTAAACCCCTTTTTCTAGGGTAAAAAGCACTCCAAACACCCCTAAGGCCTTAAGACTATTACCCTTAAATGCATAGGACTTGAATGGGGAGTAAAAGACATCAAGAACATCCCTTAAAGGGAGTTTACGGCCAAGGAACATTACTTGGGCCGTAAACTCCAAGTGAAGGCACAAATGTGTGCCTCTTGTCCCTATTAGCCTTAGATAAAATCATGGAAACTATCCTTGATGTGCAAGTGCCTCAAATGAATTAAAATCCAACACCCCATACGAGTTTACGACCGTAAACTCTAGGGGATATGGACTATAGGCCGTAAACTCCCCTATGGAGCATTCTAGGGCCTTAAACTACTTCATGTATTATTCCAACAAAGCTAGGAGTGTTCTAGGATCAAGATAACACCTTAAAACACCCAAAACCACCAAGTGAGGAGTTCATGGCCATAAACCCATGAGTTTACGGCCATAAACTCCAAAGGGTGGGGTTTGTTGGGTGGTGAACTCTTATACAAGCCATTTGATGCTTCAAACCCTTTTGCCTTGTCCCGTAGCAACTTAGATGCAACCATTAGGACCTTTAACACTTATGAAAAGTGTTTACATGTTCCTAAGTGTCTTAACTTATTTGTTAAGTTATTATTTGGCTAATTAGTTATATATATGCTTATTATATGATAACTAGGCTCGTGCATGTAAACAAGTCTCCGTTTGCCACCTAGCACGGTATCCGACACTGCAATTCGTACAACTCACCACAAGTGAGTTCATACCCCTTTAATCAACCTTTGAAATGATTTTAAATGTTTTAAATACTTTATGGGGGGGGGGGAATACAAGTCAAATACTTGTAGTTATTGCTTCAATCACATGTGATTGCATTTAATCACATGTGATTAATAACTAGGAAACCCATGATTTTTACCACTGTTCAAACTGTTTATCAAACTGCTTTACTTTGAAATGTTTTACAAACTCTTTTACTATCCAAACTTATTTACAAACTGTGATTTCAAACAAATGTTCCTTATACTTAAACTGTTTTATCAACTTATGCCTTCAAATTGTTTTATAGATTGACATCAAGTCGATCTTCTCTTGAAATTATATTTATGTTTTAAATGTCTTATGAAAACTTATTTATGCCTTTATATATTCAATTGCATGCCCATATATGTATAGATGTATAAATAATGTTTAAAGGGCTTAGGAAGGCCATCCGCCCTATTTCCTTTTTCTCGATTTGGATGTGGTCTGGTGGGATTTCGGGTGACCATCCGAAGGTCGTTTCAATATTAGTTATATATCATATATACATATATAGACATAAAAGTACTTCCCTATTCATACTTATCAGTACATCAATAGTTAGTTACCATCGGGGTAACACAGGAACATATACAGCTATACTAGAACCATGTACATATACAGTTATACTAGAAACGTGAACATATACGGCTATACTAGAACCATGTACATATACAGTTATACTAGAAACGTGAACATATACAATTATACTAGAAACATGTACATATACAGTTATACTAGAAACGTGAACATATACAGCTATACTAGAAACATGTACATATACAATTATACTAGAAACATATACATATACAATTTTACTAGAAACATGTACATGTACATATACAGTTATACTAGAAACATGAACACATACAACTATACTAGAAATAGGAACATATACAACTATACTAGAACAAGAAAGATTACATATACATGAATACGTTAAAAATTGTGATCCACTGTGTCGGAGCATGCCTTAAATGTCATGGCCCGAATTGTAGCCAGAATTCTCTTGGAGGGAGAGCATGAGTTTGCGTATAGATCTATACTGGATTGACTATCCTACACCTTGCTGCTAGCTACAGCCGGACTTGCATGTCTGCGGGTGCCAAACGTCATTTCTTTATTACGACCATTCATTATGTCGTTGTTACTAGTCGATAGCATGGTGCAATTTATCACATTATACCTTAATATAAATCCGGTTTAAGGTAGTTAGTTAGTACAACAATAGTTCTTATATACAAAAGTACAGTACTACAATGATTTACCCATTACATATTTTAGTGATAATCTCACTTAAACATTAATGTACAAACTATATTTTATTAAATGATAGTTATCCTTGGGAAATTACACACTTTTACAACAAACGAGTATACAAAACAGTTAAGCCTTGGTAGAAGGTTACGTTAATAGAAAATATAGGATTTTCTGAGAGATTCAAACTTTTACAAACACTTTCAAACATTCACTTACATTTTTACAAACTTATACATTGAGACAGGTTCAAACGTTTTTGACAACAAACTTTGACAGTAAAATACTTATGAACTCACCAACTTAATACTAATAAACTCTTTCAAGATAACTTGTATTCTCATGTCATTAGTAGACAGGTACCGATGCCAGCTTTTGAGAAGATGGAGCGTATTCAAGACTCATCTTATTATTTTGACTTACATTATTTTGGTGTCTATAGATGTACAGAACACGCTTGTATTAAAATTATATATTTAATGCAATGGATGATGTTGTTTACTTATTTACATTTATTGTGTTGTGATACTATACATGACGTCCTCCGCCCCAGAACGTTTCCGCCGTTCTTGGTTTTGGGGTGTGACATAACGGCTCTATGAGTAGTGTAGTCACTTAAACATAGAGTCGGGGTACATAGCATGGATCCTAATGACATAACACTAAAACAAAAAAACTGATATGGCTATCCCTAGTACTCCATGGAGTGTCCTAAGATAGGGGGTGAGATCATATGCCGAAGTGTTGAGCCAACAACTGAGCCATCTCCGTCATGTCTCCAATGACCTCATCCCTCTCAGGCTCAGCTCGCACTACACGTGCTTCCATGACGAACAGTTGTTGCCGCAGGGCGGCAATCTCATCTTCGGGGGAGCGATTCTCCCTTACGGGTTCACTGGTGGGGCGGGGTGGTCCTGCTGCGCCTCGCTAACAAATGACGTGGCGTGATCTTTGCCCGAGTCTTGTCCTTCCTCCACGTCATCATCGGCCTCCTCGAACTCATAGTTGGTGTCCGTGTACTCGTCAGGACCGACATCATGTGCTTCCCCTTATTCCCTTCAGGTTCGTCTTCAAGCATCTCGTGAGCCACTAAGACATGATGAAACTGAATACCCTGCTGCTCTCCCTCCATGAAGACTGGGAGAAGGTATACGAATAAACTATCGTTACTCTTATGACTCTACAACTATTGTATAGACTGAACCGATGTTCTCTTCTTGGGGTAAACGGGTATATTTTTAGGTTCCCTAGCTATCACGATCTCTTCAGGACATGTGATAGTTGTACCTTGGAGGAAATGTAGTTTATCAGGCTACATCCACTCCTAGATACGACTAAGAACAGTCATGGCTTAACCGAGATACTAGCATTAGCTTGTTTGGTTCGGTATTATGTTCTTTTTACTAATACAATCAAGGATGTTTTTATTGTTATGTTTTACTTGTTTTGTTCAGAGTTGTGTTAGTCCCTCTTTTGGTTTATAGTTGCATATCGTTGTGTGGTTAGATATGCTAGTTCACTATAAACAGAGCTGATACCAAACTATCACACCCCCGAACCGGACGGCGGAAACGTCCGAGGGCTTTTGTGACTTAAATTGAATACCATCACAATGATTATACATGAATCATAACATCGTTCATCACCATGCATTGAAATATTACAACTGATATTGTTTACATTGAATACATTGTTTTAAACATTACAATTTCATAACATAAACCGTTCGATGAATAATATAAGCAAAACACCATGACATAACTTGATACGTATTCTTCGGTTTACCTGTTACCTGAGAATACAAGTTATTTTGAAAAACGTCAACATATGAAATGTTGGTGAGTTCATAAGTAATGTTATGGAAAAATGATTTTTGTGAAGTTTGAAAAACCCAGAAAATCCGATATTTTCTGAAAAGAGTATTTGTTTATAAAAAAGTGTGAAGATCCGTAAATATGCTTGTCGATTTTGAAAACATGTATAACTGTTAAATTTTGTTCACGTCACATATGTGAAAATGTTGAACTTCCCAGGAAAACCCGATGTTTTCCCAATACGTGAATTACATGACTTGTTTATTGTTATACCGATACGACGATTGTTTTTTATTACCCAGGTGACATTGGATTAATTAAGGTTTGTGAGTTGTTACAATCACGCATTAATGAAAATGACTAGTTTATAACTACAAATTACGAACGATCCTTGAGGCGTCGTCCATACTACTCACATAATCCAACCACCCTGACTTCTCTTGTTTAACGTCACGAATCTGTTTACTCGAATTCTCATAAGCCGGTCAACCGAGGAGAAAGGAGGGTACAAATCCCCCTTTATTTCCTTAAGTTGTTCAAGGCTATCAGGAATCCGAAAGGCACTTGGCCCGACTCGCATTTGACTTCTCGACTTCACTAGCAGTACTAATGGACCCTTGGGGTCCAACAACACAATAGAGCTATTGAAAGTCCTTTTTACATGGAAGTAGGTCATAGAAGGCCCATTAACATGTAAGCGCGTCCCCTTCGGGCCCAAAAACCTTTTACTGGGCTAGCAAGGCCCAACAAGCACGATTTGAAACTTTCAAGCCCAAAGATTGAATATTGACTCCTCGTAGTTATCGCGTGTTTACTGAAGTACTATGGTTTATTGATTTTTGTTTTGTTATAGATTCGAGACCGAATCAATTCGTTTGGTAACGATATTGGTTGTTGAATGTGTATTTGTTATTACGTTTCGCCGATAGTCGTGGATCTCGTATTTTTTCGTAAGGAATTTATTTGTTTAAAAGTAAGATTTTTACCTTTTCACAACCCTTCTTTTATAAAATTAGCACTTTTAGTCCTTTATATAAAAGAATTTCCATTTTAGTCCTTAAGCCATTTTTCTTGACACTTTAGTATCATAAACTGTTGAAACGACATTTTAGCCCAAATTTATGTTCTAAACAGCTTTAGTCGTTCCAGGATGAAGTTTTCTCGGTTAGAACCCCCAGTTTCGCAACTTTTACAGTTTTGGCCCAAAATAGAAATTTTTTACAATTTTGATCCTTTTTGAAGTTGAAAAGCATTTTTGACCATTGAAATGGTTTTAATACACTTCAAATCCCCTGTTTTAAAGAAAAATTCCTTTTCAGCCCCTCAAACTTGAAAATCTCGCATGTTGAGGCTTATTAGGCCGAAAAGCCCAAGTTTAGCCCATTAAGTGCAAAATTTACATTTTAAGTCCTTAAAAAATGTTTTGTTTCAGAAAGATTGTTATAGAAACTGTTTGGACTCTTTTGATCCTCCAGAATTTATAATTTGTCGATTTGGGCCCTTAGTTTTGTAATTTTGAAAATTTAGGCCCAAAAATGGGTTTTATGTTCAAGTATGTTCATCCTAACCATATGAGTTATTTTTATTGACTTGATTAGGGTAAAATAGTTTAAGTTATGTTTATTTCCTTCCTCATGTTTTAGATCTCGGTTTTTACATACCTTTTGGATAACATATTTATCACAACACATGATATCACACACAAACATGCATCAAATCACACATAGCATACATTTACACATAGATCTACACATTTACTTGTATTCTCCCCCATAAAAACTCATAAAACCGAAAAGAAAGGGGTATGAAACTCACTTTGGGTTGTGTTTTCGGTTTTGAAGAAGATTTGGAGAAGTTTGGTGCTATTTTCGGCCCTACCAAGTTCCTTGGATGGATCTTGAACTTAGATGTCTCTAAGGTGCTAGATCACAAGTTTTGCATGAGATAAGGAAGATTGTTGATAAAATGAAGAAGATATGTTATGAATTATAGAGATAACTTATCAAAGATGTGAACTACTTGATGAAAACCTCTTGGATCACAAGAAAATTTTGAGATTTTGGATGAAGAAGAAGGGATGATCTTTGAGTGGTTTAGAGAGAAATATAGTTGTGATGTGTGTGTTTGTTTGGTTTCGGTCAAGAAGGAGAGAGAGAGAGAGAGAGAGAGAGAGAGAAGAAGCAAGAGTGCTTGCATGGAAAAATGAGATTGCATGGATGTTTGAAGTGTAAAACCTAAATATCCTCCATATTAAAATGATGTGTCATGCAAGAGGTCAACTTTCTCTTTTCCTTTTGGGCTTGTGCTAAGAATTAGGGGAAAGAGAAGAGGGTTTTGGGCCTTAAATGCTTAACCCTAATTTTCATGGTTATGTTGAGTGATTTTTTATCCAAATAATTATAAATGTGATTTTTATTACCTACTAAGGCTAAATTAGGTGAATCATGGCCCAATATGGTTCATTTAAATAATTTATTTCATTCTAGGGCCCAATATGGCCCAAAATATTGATTTAAATGAAAGTGGGTCCAATTAGAGCCCATTCAAGAGTTCTAAGCCCAAGATAGTCTATTTGGAAGCTTATTGGTCCATTGGGCCCAATAAAGAAATCCTAGTCCAAAATGGACTTAAACAAGGATTTCTAAGGTTTCGAATTGTTTGTTGACTATTTGCAGTGTTTGTATGAAGTGTTTGATTGAAATTTTGTTGTCATAGAGTAAGCATCATACATGATTTCATGTTTTTGATTCATAATTGACATAAGTGTTGTAGTTACAAGGCACAAAAATTTCTAGTTGTGACAGTTGAATTCTTGGCCTTCATGGCATTCCAGTCGGCATTGTCTGAACGTGAACTGGAAGGATTTCTTTTGAAGTATCTCCCTCTTAGCATGTTATGCTAGCCTTGTGCATAGTAAGGAACGTATGCGCGATTAGGACAATTTCTAGCAATGTGTCCATGTGTTCCATAGTGAAAGCATGTCTTTTTATTCAGTGTAAAGTTATTTCTTCCTGCCCCTGGTGGCGTATCCTTGCCTTGTCTCTTGTTGTTCCCACATGCACACTTGCCACAAGAACTCTGTTGCGTTGGAATTAGTGGCATGTATTTCTCAACGGCAGGTTGATGAGAAGCAGTTGAGTTCGAAGCAACATATTCAAAGTTCAAGGAGATGTTGGTTTGTTCAATGGTTTTCTCCTTGTTCTCATCTTCTGCTACTTTTCCTGCACATGAGTTAGCAATATTAGTATCTTCAATATTAATAACTCATCCTGACACAAATCCCGCTGGTTTGCCATAAACCATGAATGGTTCGTTGGCAATCTCCTCTTTGGTCAACGGGGGATACTGATACGCATGATTGAAAGGAGGAGGTACATTATCGTATCCTAAACCCTTTTGTTGGTTTTGTTTGAACTTTAATTAGGTTTCAAGTAATGACTCGACTGTCTGACTTGACGCAGTATAATTTTTGAAACTAACGTCTGTTTTTCGACACTTAATTTTCAAAGTGTCAAGTTATTCAGTTATAGCATCAAGTTATCTCTTAATATAGTCATAATTTTCACACTTGTTGCTATACTCTTCCTGAAGTTTCCTAAAGTCCTTGGTTTTTGCTTCTAATTCAGCCTTCAGGGGTTTCTGTCCTTTCCTGAGTTGATATCCTTCATATCTCAGGTCCTCAACTTCTCTTTTAAATAAATCAATTTGTTCCCGAAGAAATTTAATCGTGGCTTCACAAGTTGGAGTACATGTAACTTCAGTGACAGGAATGTTTTCAGAACTCATTGTTTCTCTACACTTCAAAGCATCAAGTTCTTGAATTACATCAGCAAGACTAAGATGATTGAGATCTTTTGTCTTCTTGATGATAGCCACGTTCATATCCCACGATTTCGGAAGTGAATTCAGTAGCTTTTTGTTTATCTCAAACTTAGACAAGAAGATCCCAGCTATATTCATCTCAATAGTAAGTGTAGTAAATTGCTGCAACTGAGTTTCGAGGGTTTCTCCATGGATATAATCGAAAATGTTGAAATTTTGTCTTAAAATATCCTGATGACTCTCCTTCATGTTTTCAACTCCCTCGTAGACCTTAAAATCAATTAAAAAGCACAACTATAAGCCAAAATCAAACTTAAAAGTCAAACCCTTTGATTATAAACCTTAAAAGTCAACCTTAAAAGTCAAATTTAAAAAGTTAAAGTCAAAAGTCAAACAAGTCAAACCGAAAAGCTAAATTTGAAAATTTAAAAGTTAAACGAAAAAGTCAACGTTTAAAGTCAAAGGTCAGACTTGAAAGTCAAAGTCAAAATTTAAGGTCAAAAGTTAAAAAATAAAAGTCAAAAATAAATATATTTCTTTTATTATTTTATTTTAATTTATTATTATTATTATTTTTTTTTTGATGAAAAAGGAATTTAAAAATAAAAGAAATTTAATTTTTGGGCTAAAAATGACAATTTTTATGAAACTTGAACCGATATGGAGTGTTTTTGAGTAAAGAATGTGGAGGAACGGAACAAAGGTGATGCTAGAAGAGTTGGTTAAGGCGCTGGTTGATGAATGGGAGGTCTCGAGCTCGATTCTCCGCAGCCCCCAAACTCGTTTCCTAATTTTTTAAATGCAGAGCGAAGCTAGTTGCGAGGCTGAGGAGCTATGCGAGGACGAGGCTGCTGAGCGAGGCTGCTTCTTGCGAGGCCGTAGACTCCGAGGCTGCAAACCGAGGCCGTGAACTCCTCGGACTGCAAACAACGACCGCAATCCTCCGGCAACCGTGAACAGTTTCCGAATGTAAACTCCGGCCGTGAACTCCGAAACCCTAGCTGTCGGCCGCAAACTCCGACCAAAAACACCGATTTTTCGACTTTGAAGCTCCAAAACTCGATCAAAAACCCTTTTTTATGAAAAACACGAAGAACAAACCCCCCTTATTTTTCAGAGATCTTTCCAAAAACGCAAAAATATTTCGAAAATAAGATCAAATAATGCTCCAAATCTAACAAAATTGACTGATACAACTTGGCTCTGATACCAATTGTAAGTCCCTAAAATGCTTGTGTATCAAACAGATCCTTTTGATGGTGCGGAATCCCAATCAAACGGATGATGTCAGATCAAATAGAAGAGAATGAGAAGAAGAATAATATGAATCTTGTTTGAATTGATTAGAATGATGTTCCTTTACACAAGATTCACACAATTACACACATACGCTCCTTTCTCTCTCTCTGGCCGTGAACTCTCTTCTGTTCATCAATCTCTACTCCTCACCCCTAACACCTATATTTATACTTGGAGAACATGGGCCGGATAACATGGGTCGTAAATGGGTTTACGGCCGTAAGGTGTTTACGGCCGTAAACTCAACCGTAAACATGACCGTAAACTCCAGAAATATTACAGAAAAATATAATTGCCCAGAAAAGCAAAGTATAAACCATATTTTGACCCAACAAAAAATGATTTTGTGAGATCTTTTTAATCTATTCACCCATTGAACCATATGAGTTTCCCTAATACTACAAATATTCAGGGAGAGTTATTTATTTATTTATTTATTCTTTGTGTGTGTGTGCGTGTGGGAAAATATGAATATCTCCATTTTCAACTTTCATTACTTCAACATATATATGGTTTCCAGCACCGATCTGAAAACCAAGATCATAGCCAAGTTTAGAAATGTTCATAATTTCGATAGATGCAGATAAATCAGTTGAAGAGATGCACGGGGAGCCAGATTCAACCATGGTCCTTTTAAGGTCGATTGAGGGTAGATGATCGGTAGGAACGCTGAGCGCAGGTGGTGGGTTAGGATTAGGAGGTAGGAACGCTGACCGCGGGTGGTGGGTTAGGATTAGGAGCAACTGAGTTCTTATTGCGGGATATGCTGCCATAAGGCGAAAATCTTGGAGGAGAAGATCATGCTAATTTTCTTCTATTAACCCTCGATTCTTCAAAGTTAAATGTAGAGCGATCATCAAAGGGGTTGATATTTAATTTAGATAATTGCTAGACTTGAGATATATTATTTACATATGGGCCCATAAACGTATTAGGCCTAAAAAGGAAACTTGATTCGGCTCATGAATATGATGGTCCCCACATGATTTATAAACGTTATGTGCAATGTTTTAAAAACCGTTTTTTTAGTTGAATCGGTTCCGTGGTTGGTTACCAGTTCGACAATTGCGACCGCTAGTAGTGGTGTGCATCTTACATCTATCTATCGAACTACTCAATTTGCTATTGAAATCGTCTAATTACACACAATTTCCCAAATCCCCCCTTTCTCCGTCCGATTGCAAAACCCTAGAATTTCATACGCAGCAGTATCCGATATCAAAATGTCCGACAAAATTCCATTCCATATCCAGGAGCTGATCATCAAAAGGCTTCCTATCGTATCATTGCTTCAATTCATATCCATCTCACAGTGTTACTCAATCACTAGATCTGCTTGTAAGGTACGAACATAAGGGATTTGACATTGTTGGAAAATATCTTTCTAGCATATGACACATGACTTTTGGAGTGGACAATTAAGTAAGATATCTGCAGATTAGATGAAGTTGATAAAAAGGTATATGTATTTTTTATTAGACATTAATATAATATTGTAAACAATATGCGTAAAATTTTTGTTGGGAGTTGATTAATATGTTTAGTAACCTCAACATGTTGGCCTAATGGGTAAGGTTTGTGACATGAAATTTTGTTGTTTATGATGTTCTTGCATTTTTTAACTCAACTTTCACCTGATTAATCAATTTTGGATGTTCAAGCAAAAAATCAGCCACATTTTCTTCCCAATCCAATTCCCAATTTTTTTTTACTTTACCTTCTTCCTCAAGTTTGATTATGTTTACAAGCTCGTTCACTTATTCCTTATTTTCGATACACTAATCGATTTGTTATTCCACTGGAATGAAGATTTTGTTGTTCGTTTTCACGTTCATGCATAATGGGTTCAAATAGTCATCATCAATAATCCTTTTCGACTCTCTTTGACGTAAGCATTCCAATATCCTTTGTATTCTTCATAATATGGTAAATGTTTTGAAAATAATAAATATTATCATTACAAAATAATGCATAAGCAATTTGATAAATTGATTTATTTGCAGTTTCAAAATTGATGTTTGTAAGAAAAATATGTTGTTTGGCAACTAGGAGATACTATTGAATGGAATAGAATTTACCGACAATGAGAGGAGCACAAAATGTATTTAGTTTATATATTTTCCATCATAATTGAGTAAAAAAATATCTTTTTCATAAAAGAATGTAAATTTCTTTATTTTTATAACTTATGGAACTAATTAAGGTTACACATTTTAATGATTAATGAAGTGACTCTTGAACCTCCATAACTTGAGCACAAGTTATGAAGTCATAAAACAATTTAATGAGAACAAGACTCTTCATATTTGTAACCATTGCCAACTTTTATGAGTTTTAAGAAACTTTAATGTGACTTTTCATGTAACTTGAGGACAAGTTACACAAACACATTTTAGAATAAATTCTTAGATTAAAATGGATCAAATACACATAATCAATCAACTTTTTCTATTAATCTAAACAACTCATATGAACATGATAATTGGAATCAAACTTTTTCATGTAATTAGCATAACACTTAAACTAATACAAAACATGAATGTATTGACAATTATCTTTGAAATTGGATTACTATGAACATTACCACGTCAAAAATAAGTTTATAAGTCCAAAAACAGCTTAGGGTAATGTTTCTAGTCCAATTCCAGCCAAAACAGTCGAATATATGTTGTCTTAGGGTCCAACTCGTCGAGTGCACGAACAAACTCGGTGAGTTGGATACATTTTGCCTTGGACTCGGCGAGTTCATCAGTGGCCGGACTCGGCGAGTCCATTGCCCAGAATGCCCGAAATTCGACTGTTTCAGCATTTTTCAGCAATTTGCATCAAGTATAATTGAAAACAAGCCTATGCTTTGATACCACTGTTGGGTTTTGAGCGTTTAACACTCATATGATGTACATGCAACCCTATAAACCTTGGATCTATATTTTCTATATTATACATGCAAATAAGAACTTTCCAAGGCTTTAATCCTAACTAGCATATTGTGAAGCTCTTATACTACAAAGTACTAGTTAGATGACACACCTTTTGATGTAGCTTGATGTCTTCAAGCCTTAAGAGCTTAGCCCCAATAGTGTGGAAGCCTAAAGTGGAATCACAAATCACCAAAACACCTTGGAAGACTTTAGAAAATATGGATACTTGGTTCTCTCTAGTGAAATCGGCTAGCCCTCTTAGTGTACCCACACTAGTGCCAATTTCACCAACCAATGACTTCTTTATATAGTATGGAGACTAGGGTTAAACCCATGACCTTTAATTTCATATGATCCATGGATTAAACACTCCATGGACTATCCATGAAAGCTTAGCCCAATCTAAATGAACTTGGCCCATTCCATATATATAAGAGTCCATATTTAATTAGTTCATTTTGATCACTTAATTAATTATAAAATTAATTCTTGATCAATACTAAGTAAATAATATGATTAATATTAATATATTAGAACTTATAATATATTAATATAAACCATAAATATACTATTCTCAAAAGACTATCCATATAAATTGTGCCGGTGAAGTGCAACCCAAATGGACCATGCCGGGTCGGGTCAAGTACATACCAAATATAGTTATGGACTTAGACATTAATCCAACACAATTAAGAAAGATATATGCACATTAGATGATTTCCCCCATTCGTGGTTCAAGAATTTAGTCGTTCATAAATTGGTATTACTACAATAAATTGGTTGAAATTAGATGTTGTAAATGGACAAAAACAAGAATTTAGTCGTTCATTAGGATGCCTAATCATGTTGAAATCTCTGCAGATAACCTACAATCCAGCAATGGAATTTTTAAGGTCTTTAAGATCTTGATATAATCTTGCCTAGTCTAGGATTAACCTACAATCCATCAATGGAGTTCTTAAGGTCTCTAAGATCCCTCCATACTCTTGTCTAGAGTGGATTGAGGGGCATAAATGTTAATAATAATGATAGGCACAACCAATCCTTTCCAAGAGCCACATGTTGCAATAAAATAACAAAATTTGAGGGTGTTTAGCAAAAAAATAATAAGCAGGGATCCCAAATGTCGAGCATACCCCCGACCTACCGGTGAGATTTACATATTCGAACATAAAATTGTTGTTTCACCAACACCCATGAATATCAATAATGGAGGAGTCTAAGACCCGAGTTTCTTGAAGACATAGAAAAATGTAAGTCCCTAGAATGCTTGTGTATCAATCAGATCCGTTTGATTGTGCGGAATCCCAATCAAACGGATGATGTCAGATCAAATAGAAGAGAAGGAGAAGAAGAACAGTATGAATCTTGTTTGAATTGATTAGAATGAAGTTCCTTTACACAAGATTCACATAGTTACACACATACGCTCCTTTCTTTCTCTGGCCGTAAACTCTCTTTTGTTCATCAATCTCTACTCCTCACCCTAACACCTATATTTATACTTGGAGAACATGGGTCGGATAACATGGGCCGTAAAAGGGTTTACAGCCGTAAGGTGTTTACGGTCGTAAACTCAACTGTAAACATGACCGTAAACTCCAGAAATATTATATAAAAATATAATTTCCTAGAAAAGCAAAATATAAACCGTATTTTGACCCAACAATCTCCCCCTTGGTTTATAGCTTTCTTTTCTTAAATGACGCAACAAGCTCCCCTAAAAAGTAGCTGGCTCTTCTTGCTGATCTTCATTGGGAGATTTGCTTCAACATTTATCTTCAAATTCTTCACACCTTCAAGATGAACTTGATGAATCTTCAATGAATGACTTCATCTTGAGCACTTGAACTTTTATTCAAGATTTGACATTAAACGCACGTTGGGTGAGGAGGCTTCTTATACTGATTCTTGAAAGATGGCGCTTTCAGCTTTAGAATCTTCAGAGAGAACATTAGAGATAACTGAACTTCTAAATCACTTCAGCAGGTTTAAGATAGCAGCATACTGATTGAGAAGGCTTCAATGCAATCCGACACATAATCTTCAATTTCAGCTTCACCTTGCTTCTGGGTTGAAAGATTGAATATCGAAAGAATAATCTTCATTTCTTGCTCCTTCAAATGTGAATTCTTCGATGCTCACGGAGGAGGCTTTGGCTTAAAAATCTTCAACACAAACTCCATGAGTCTTATCTATACCTGAAATCACTTTTCAAGACAAAACAAAACTAAAAGAAAAATTTAGCACACAATATTTTTGGATTTTTCATATTTTCTGAAAAAGAAATAAAACAGAAATAACACTATTTTTGGATTTTTAATTTTTGAATTTTGTTTGGTTTTTTTTTTAATTTTTAATTCTCCCCTAATATTTAAATTAGAAGAAATTATGAACAAATTTAACAAAAACAAAAATAATAGCTAACTTTAAGTGATTTGGGATCAAAGTTGTTGGACAGCCTTATTCCACTTGTCGGTACCCTTATCTTCACATCTTCGTCTGACTGATCGCCAGTATTGTGGTCCATTTAAACATGAAACATTTGTGACAGTTTTGGACAGTTTACTAATGACATGGCTTATGCATATACCTAATTGTAATTTTATCATCATGATTGGCCCTAATTCTTAAATAAATTTTTCTTAAGACCATTTAACTGACAACAACCAGGGATATTGTTGTCCACCTAAATCGAGCAACGAGATCTACAGATAATCAATATGTGTTCAATTTTAAGTGTAGTAGAACGTGTTTCCCGCTTCCTGATATGCCCCAGCCATCAAGAACTTACAGAGTACTCCTTACACCGGGTGAGCAGACAACCATTCAGAGAGAGGATAGATTCATAATTCTATTACTTATTGTTTCAGAGGGGTTGAGAAGTAGAATGTTGCATATGCTGTGTACTAGGTCGGATTGGAAGTCACGCAAAGGAGACAACATATGGCTAACAGATGAGAGGAATTTCATATATATAGCCTACAGAGAAATAGAGTTGCATATGTTGTGTACCAGGTCGGATTGGAAGTCACGCAAAGGAGACAACATATGGCTAACAGACGGAAAGAAAGAAAATGATATTCTACAGACCTAATTTGTTGGAATTTACCAGTCGCCCCATCCAACCGGAATTAAGGACAGAATCCGCACATCGAGTAAATGTGAATCCATAGTTCTAGATACTGGTTATTTAATGTGACCGGTAGATTCCCATGTATATATCCCTACTCAACCTATCCGAGCGTCGTGAAATCAAGTTAAACGGATCTAACTAGGTCAAAATTTGTCAAGTCCTTAAATTCATTAGGTTCAACTCTCCCTAATCAAGTCCATTTAAAATCTTTCGTGCCTACCAGCGCATCGAGCACATAGCGTAGACGATTCAACTTAGGTACGTTATGCCGATTCAGATTGCCTGTTATCACTTGCTAATTTCATTTCCCAAAACATCACCCTCAAACACATTTCATTTACACCATTTTTTTTTAAAAATTTTGTAATGTTTTTGGATTTTTTTTAATATTCTAATTTTTGTTTTGTTTTTATCTCTCCCCCTAAATTTGTGCATAGGAGAGAAACGAAAATAAATGCGCAAATATAAACTATCCTAAAACAAAAATTAGTCTTTAAAGCGAATCAGCTTAAGAAAAACTCAGGAGAATAGAGAAGAAAACGCAAACCGTAATTCACCGATTGAATCTGCATTCAGAAGGTGTGAGAACAGCACACGCAGTCTCAGAACAGATCCGAAAATTCTTCATATTATTAAGCACTAACCCCATTTGTGATCTCTTCCTTTCTTCCTTTCCCGCAAAAGGACACATACTCTCAACAAAGGTAATGTTGTACAGTACCCAATCATATGCCTGGAGCAGCCACTACCAACAAACCGAAGTCTGATGATATGCCTCCATAGCTGCTCCAGCACAGAGCGGGATCAGTTGGTGTTTGGAACCCAGTCCATTTTGAAACTGGGTCGACCTTTGTCATCAACGCAAGGTACTTTCTCCCATGACATGTCCTGCTTATCACAAATAGTAGATATAGAAATATTAGAATCGTTAGAAGATTTAGGAGTTTTCACCTTTGGTACCCATCTATATTCGGGTTTAACCCATTTCTTGTTCGATCCGATGGGTGCCTCGGCACTTGATTTGGAACTTGAAGTCGGCAACCTAGATGACTTTGACCTAACCGGTCTTGGCTTCACAAGAGCATCTCTTGAACTAGACTTCTGGGCCAGCATTCCCTTCTTGTTCTTGGGAGTTGGATGCTTGACCTTGGGAGTTGGATGCTTGGCCATGGGAGTTGATGTCACACCCCCAAACCGGACGGCGGAAACGTCCAAGGGCCCTTGTGACTTAAATTGAATACCATCACAATGATTATACATGAATCATAACATCATTCATCACCATGCATTGAAATATTACAACTGATATTGTTTACATTCAGTACATTGTTTTAAACATTACAATTTCATAACATAAACCGTTCGATAAATAATCTAAGCAAAACACCATGACATAACTTGATACGTATTCTTCGGTTTACCTGTTACCTGAGAATACAAGTTATTTTGAAAAACGTCAACATATGAAATGTTGGTGAGTTCATAAGTAATGTTATGGAAAAATGATTTTTGTGAAGTTTGAAAAACCCAGAAAATCCGATATTTTCTGAAAAGATTATTTGTTTATAAAAAAGTGTGAAGATCCGTAAATATGCTTGTCGATTTTGAAAACATGTATAATTGTTAAATGTTCACATCACATAGGTGAAAATGTTGAACTTCGCAGGAAAACCCGATGTTTTCCTAATAGGTGAATAAATGACTTGTTTATTGTTATACCGATATGACGATTGTTTTTGATTACCCAGGTGACATTGGATTAATTAAGGTTTGTGAGTTGTTACAATCACGCATTAATGAAAATGACTAGTTTATAACTACAAATTACGAACAATCCTTGAGGCGTTGTCCATACTACTCACATAATCCAACCACCATGACTTCTCTTGTTTAACGTCACGAATTTGTTTACTCGAATTCTCATAAGCCGGTCAATCGAGGAGAAAGGAGGGTACAAAGCCCCCTTTATTTCCTTGGATGGATCTTAAACTTAGATGTCTCTAAGGTGCAAGATCACAAGTTTTGCATGGGATAAGGAAGATTGTTGATAAAATGAAGAAGATATGTTATGAATCAAAGAGATAACTTACCATAGATGTGAACTACTTGATGAAAACCTCTTGGATCACAAGAAAATTTCAAGATTTTGGATGAAGAAGAAGGGATGATCTTTGAGTGGTTTAGAGAGAAATCTAGTTGTGATGTGTGTGTTTGTTTGGTTTTGGCTGAGAAGGAGAGAGAGACAGAGAAGAAGAGAGAGTGCTTGCATGGAAAAATAAGATTGCATGGATGTTTGAAGTGTAAAACCTGGATATCCTCCATATAAAAATGATGTGTCATGAAAAAAGTCAATTTTCTCTTTTCCTTTTGGGCTTGGGCCAAGAATTAGGGGAAAGAGAAGAGGGTTTTGGGCCTTAAATTCTTAAGCCCAATTTTCATGGTTATGTTGAGTGATTTTTGGTCCAAATAATTATAAATGTGATTTTTATGACCTATTAAGGCTAAATTAGGTTAATTATGGCCCAATATGGTTCATTTAAATAATTTATTTCATTTTAGGGCCCAATATGGCCCAAAATATTGAAATAAATGAAAGTGGGTCCAATTAGAGCCCATTCAAGAGTTTTAAGCCCAAGATAGTCCATTTGGAAGCTTATTGGTCCATTGGGCCCAATAAAGAAATCCTAGTCCAAAATAGACTTAAACATGGATTTCTAAGGTTTCTAATGGTATGTTGACTATTTGCAGTGCTTGTATGAAGTGTTTGATTGAAATTTTGTTGTCATAGAGTAAGCATCATAGATGCTTTCATGTTTTTGATTCATAATTGACATAAGTGTTGTAGTTACAAGGCACAAAAATTTCTAGTTGTGACATCATGCCCCCGTTAGAGGGAATTGCGTCCCGAAATTCTTTTGAAAGCTAGATTTGAGAATGCTAGAATAGATGCGGGTACTTTTGCTTCATTTGGTTTTCGCGTTCCCACGTGAATTCTGGCCCACGCTTCGCATTCCACCGTACTTTCACGATCGTAATGCGACTTTGCTTAGTACGCTTCACCTCCCTGTCCATGATTTCGACTGGTTCTTCAACGAACAGGAGATTCTCGTTGATTTCAATTTCGTCAAGGGGAATGAAGAGACTTTCGTCGGATAGGCACTTCTTTAGATTGGAAACATGGAACACGGGGTGTACACTGCTGAGCTCAGCGGGTAGCTGCAGTCTGTATGCCACTGGACCTATTCGGGCAAGGATCTCGAAAGGTCCAATGTGTTGTGGGTTCAGTTTTCCCTGTTTTCCAAAATGAATGACCCCTTTCCAGGGTGAAACTTTTAACATTACTCGATCCCCGACCAGAAATTCTAAGGGCTTTCTCTGTCTATCAGCGTAGCTCTTTTGTCGGTCGCGCGAGGCTTGTAGTCGAGCTCTGATTTGAACTATCTTTTCCGTGGTTTCACGTATGATCTCTGGTCCTGCTAATGAATTGTCTGATGCTAGTTCCCTTGCTAGTTGGGTGTCGCCCACCTCAGCCCAACACAACGGTGACCTACACTTACGTCGATATAGCGCTTCGAAAGGAGCGACTTTGATCCTCGAATGGTAGCTGTTGTTATACGAGAATTCAACTAAGGGTAAGTAGGTATCCCAGGACTTCCCATAGTCTATCACACATGCACGAAGCATGTCTTCGAGCGTCTGGATGGTTTGTTCGCTTTGACCGTTCGTTTGTGGGTGATGAGTGGTGCTCATGTCAAGATGGGTTCCCAGTGCTTTCTGAAGTGATTGCCAAAAACGTGAAGTGAACCTACTATCTCTATCTGAGATGATAGATATTGGCACTCCGTGAAGGCTCATAATTTCTCGGATGTATATTCTTGTCAGTCTCTCCATCTTGTAGGATTCTTTTATTGGCAGGAAATGGGCGGATTTCGTCTGTCGGTCGACTATTACCCATATTGTGTCTAATCCATCTGACGTCTTGGGTAGCTTGGTCACAAAGTCCATAGAAATCCCTTCCCATTTCCACTAGGGAATTACTGGTTGTTATAATAACCACGAGGGCTTCTGGTACTCCACCTTTACTTTGGTGCAAGTAAGGCATTTGCTGACATAGGTGGCAATCTATGCCTTCATGTTAGGCGACCAATAATGTTGTTTAATATCCAAGTACATTTTGTCCGGCCCTGGATGGACGGAGTATCGCGTCTTGTGAGCTTCATTCATGACTACCTCCCTAAATCCTCCAAATTTAGGGACCCAAATACGGTTTATGAAATAGTATACTCCGTCCTCTTTCACCTCGAAATTCTTCTCCATTCCGCGTAATGCTTTGCTTGCTCTGTTCTCCACCTTCATGGCATCTGACTGGGCTGCCCTGATCTAAGTGGTTAGGTGAGATTGGATGGTTATTGAGAGAGTTTTCACGACGATTAAAGTACTCTTTCCGACTCATGGCATCAACTACCACGTTGGCCTTGCCTGGGTGGTACTTGATTTCACACTCGTAATCGTTTAATAGTTCAATCCATCTTCGTTGCCTCATATTCAACTCTTTCTGATTCAAGATGTGTTGGAGACTCTTGTGGTCCGTGAAGATGGTGCACTTCGTACCATAGAGGTAATGCCTCCAAATATTCAGAGCGAAGACCACTGCTCCCAATTCCAGATCATGGGTTGTATAGTTCACTTCGTGTGTCTTTAGTTGGCAGGATGCGTAAGCTATCACTTTTCCACGCTGCATGAGAAGGCAACATAAACCCTGATTTGACGTGTCACAGTAGAACACGAAATCATCCGTTCCCTCTGGTAAAGATAGTACCGGGGCACTGCAGAGTGCTTGTTTCAGAGTTCGGAATGCAACTTCTTCTTTGTCCGTCCATTTGAATGGTCACCCTTTTGTGTAAGCGAGGTAAGTGGCTTGGCGATCTTAGAGAAGTTCTGAATGAACCTCCTAAAGTAGCCTGCTAGGCCTACAAATTGGCGAATTTCTGTGGGTGTCGTCGGAACTGCCCATCCTTCAACGGCTTTGACCTTAGAAGGATCCACATGTATTCCTTTCTGACTAACAACGTGACCTAAAAAGTTCGCGCTATGGAGCCAGAACTCACACTTGGAGAGCTTTGCGTATAGCTTGTCTATTAGCAGGGTTTCCAGTATTTGTCGGAGATGTTGGCCATGCTCTTCTTTGCTTTGGGAATAGACTAGAATGTCATCAATGAAAACGATAACAAAATTGTCAAGGACTGGTCGACAGATTCGGTTCTTTAGGTCCATGAATGCGGCAGGGGCATTCGTTAGACCGAAGGGCATTACGACAAATTCATAATGTCCGTAACGAATTCGGAAAGCGGTTTTGGGAATATCCTCTTCCCAAACCTTAAGTTGATGGTATCCGAAGCATAGATCTATCTTAGTGAAGTAACTAGATCCTTGGAGCTGGTCAAATAGATCATCGATTCGTGGGAGTGGATAGTGATTTTTGAGAGTGAGGTTGTTTAGCTCCCTGTAATCGATTCTGATCCTAAAAGATCCGTCCTTCTTTTTGACAAAGAGGACTGGAGCTCCCCATGGCGAGTAGCTGGGTCGGATGAATCCTTTGACCAGGAGTACGCTGAGTTCGCTGGACAATTCCTGCATCTCAGCAGGAGCTAGTCAGTAAGGCGATTTAGCGAGGGGAGTTCCTCCTGGAACAAGATCAATTCGGAATTCAACTTGTGTCTCTAGGGGTACTCCAGGAAGATCTTCAAGAAATACGTCTGGGAATTAACGCGCTACTGGAATGTCTTGAATGCTAACGTCTTCCTTGGTTTTATCCACTATATGAGCGAGGAACGACAAATCGTTCTTTCGCAGATGCTTCTATGCCTGGATGCACGAGATGAAGCGAAGGTTCGTGCTAGGTTTGTCTCCGTAAATAACTAGGGTTTCGTGATTGGGAAGGTGAAGGCGAACGACCTTCTCGTGACCCATAATTTCAGCATGGTGGGGGCTTAACCAGGCCATGCCAATAATCTCATCGAAACTCCTAATGGAAACAAGCATTAAGTCTATTCGAAAGACGTGTTGATTTAGAGTTAGGGTACATCCGATGTAGATTTCCCCAGTGGATTCGGTTTTCCCATTGGCCATTTCCACCGTAAAGGTTTCATTGAGCTTCTGGGGTTGTTGTTTTAACAATTGTTTAAACTTATAGCTAACAAAACTTCGCTATGCTCCGATATCAAATAGAATGCATGCATAAGTGTGGTTTAGGAGGAACGTACCGGTAACAACAACGGGATCCTGAATCGCTTCCCCCTGACCCATGGTCAGCACCCTTCCTGTTCCTCCATTTCCGGGATTGTTGTTGTTGGGGCAATTTTGATGAAAATGCCCAGTCCTTCCACACTCATAGCAGGTGTGGCTAGGACCTGCATTATTGCCGCCAGTGTTGGTTTTGTTGTTGTTACGACTATTGTTGTTGTTGTTTCCCTGTTGTTGGTTCTGAGGAGGGTTGGTCCTATAACACCTTGCCATGTGTCCCTTCCGATTGCAACTGGTGCACTACATCTCTCTGCATTCTCCATTGTGATGGAGACCGCACTTCTTGCACTTGGGAAGATTACCGAAATAAGGTCTAGGAGCACTTGGAGCAGCTGAGGCTGGAGCATGTGGTGTGGATGGAACTTGAGTGGTTGCGGCATTAACTACCACTGTTTGCTGCTTCATGGACGATTCGGAGCCTTGATGTCCCTTCCTCTTGTTGTTTTTCCCCTTCTTGCTATCATTTTCCTTCTTAACTTCAGTCTCCACTGGCTTCTCATCCTTCTTGTTGTTGTGGTCATACAGCTTCTTGGCCAATCTCTTGGCAATATCGAAAGTTTCGGGATTTGCAGCTATCACGTTTGCTTGGATCGGGGAGGTTAGTCCCCAGATGAATCGCTCGATCTTCTTACCTTCTGAGATAATCATGTCAGGGCATAGCAGAGACAGTTCACTAAACTTTGATATGTATGCATCTATATCCGAGTTTCGGATGGTGAGGATCCACAGCCCTTGTTCCATTTTCTGAATTTCGCCACGAGGGCAGTATTCAGCCATCAGCATTTCATTCATTTCTTCCCATGGCATGGAATAGGCTACGGGGAGTGTCATAGCTTCCACGTGTCCGTTCCACCAAGTGAGCGCTTGGTCAACAAAAGTGCATGCGGCAAACTTCACCCTCATCTCTTCAGGGCAATCGCATATCTCGAATACCGATTCCACCTTCTCGATCCATCGTTTCAAGGTGATCATTCCTCCAGTGTCGTTAAAGGTTTGTGGTTTGGCGTTGGTGAAGTCTTTGTAGGAACATGTTTTGGTAGGTCCTTGATTCGTCCCGTTGTTCGAATCCGGCGCCTGGTCCGTTGACTCCTCCATTGTTCCCTTGGTGAATTTGGGCCATAGATGTGGTGACCGCAGCCGACACAACTGCCTGAAAAGCAACAGAGTTGAACTCGGGAGGTTTTGGCTCAGGGTTTCTGCGGGTGGGTCATCGAGGCATCTTTCTGCCATGGAACAGAAAGATGTTGAGTATCTTTGCTTTTTGTGAGAGTGTGATCCTATAAGCTAGGTGTGCGGCACAAACTTTGGTACTTTCACAATTTGGCACATAATCATGGATATGTAACACATAGCATATTACAACGTCAAAGTAAAACATATAAAATTTTTACTAATATTATCCTCATTTAATACATGAAAATTTTGCTCGTAAGAGCATACATAAGTGATACTAGTTCGACAACATAACGGCTCTATGAGTAGTGTAGTCACTTAAACATAGAGTCAGGGTACATAGCATGGATCCTAATGACATAGCACTAAAAAAAAATTGATACGGCTATCCCTATTACTCCAGGGAGTGTCCTAAGATAGGGGGTGAGATCATATGCCGAAGTGTTGAGCCAACAACTGAGCCATCTCCGTCATGTCTCCAATGACCTCATCCTTCTCATGCTCAGCTCGCACTGCACGTGCTTCCATGGCGAACAGCTGTTGCCGCAGGGCGGCAATCTCAGCTTCGGGGGAGCGATTCTCCCTCGCGGGGTTCACTGGTCGGGCGGGGTGGTCCTGCTGCGCCTCGCTAACAAATGATGTGTCGTGATCTTTGCCCGAGTCTTGTCCTTCCTCCACGTCATCATCGTCCTCCTCGAACTCATAGTCGGTGTCCGTGTACTCGTCAGGACCGACGTCGTGTGCTTCCCCTTGATTCCCTTAAGGTTGATCTTCAAGCATCCTGTGAGCCACTAAGACTTGATGAAACTGAATACCCTGCTGCTCTCCCTCCATGAAGACTGGGAGAAGTGATGGGTTTTGAGGATTCTAACACTTCCTAAGTGTACATGCAACCCTAATAACCTTGGATCTATGTTTGTCTAATTATCATGCAAAGTTGAATTCCAAGGTTATATTCCTATCTAGCATACATGGGGAACAATTTTTTAACTTGAATGAAAGATAGAATAACTTACCTTGTTGTTGCTTATGTTCCTTGAAACCTTGTGAGCCTAGCACCCCAAGTGTGATGCCTCAAACGCTTCACACAACACCAAATGCTCTTGGAAAGACTTTTGAGAGAATACACACTTCTTGAAATCGGCCTAGCCCTCTTGTTTCATATGTGTAGCAGATGGCATGGAGTAGGCTACGGGGAGTGTCATAGCTTCCACGTGTCCGTTCCACCAAGTGAGCGCTTGGTCCACAAAAGTGCATGCGGCAAACTTCACCTTCATCTCTTCAGGGCAATCGCATATCTCGAATACCGATTCCACTTTCTTGATCCATCATTTCAAGGTGATCATTCCTCCAGTGCCGTTAAAGGTTCGTGGTTTGGCGTTGGTGAAGTCTTTGTAGGAACATGTTTTGGTAGGTCCTTGATTCGTCCCGTTGTTCGAACTTCCGGCGCCTGGTCCGTTGACTCCTCCATTGTTCCCTTGGTGAATTTGGGCCATAGACGTGGTGACCGCAGCCGACACCACTACCTGAAACGCAACAGAGTTGAACTCGGGAGGGTTTGGCTCAGGGTTTCTGCGGGTGGGTCATCGAGGCATCTTTCTTCCATGGAACAGAAAGATGTTGAGTATCTGTGCTTTTTGTGAGAGTGTGATCCTATAAGCTAGGTGTGATGCACGAACTTAGGTACTTTCACAAGTTGGCACATAATCATGGATATCTAACACATAGCAGATTACAACGTCAAAGTAAAACATATAAAATTTTTAATAATATTATCCTCATTTAATACATGAAAATTTTGCTCGTAAGAGCATACATAAGTGATACTAGTTCGACAGCATAACGGCTCTATGAGTAGTGTAGTCACTTAAACATAGAGTCGGGGTACATATCATGGATCCTAATGACATAGCACTAAAAAAAAAACTGATACGGCTATCCCTATTACTCCATGGAGTGTCCTAAGATAGGGGGTGAGATCATATGCCGAAGTGTTGAGCCAACAACTGAGCCATCTCCGTCATGTCTCCAATGACCTCATCCCTCTCATGCTCAGCTCGCACTGCACGTGCTTCCATGGCGAACAACTATTGCCGCAAGGCGACAATCTCAGCTTCGGGGGAGCGATTCTCCCTCGCGGGGTTCACTGGTGGGGCGGGGTGGTCCTGCTGCGCCTCGCTAACAAATGATGTGGCGTGATCTTTGCCCGAGTCTTGTCCTTCCTCCACGTCATCATTGGCCTTCTCGAACTCATAGTCGGTGTCCGTGTACTCGTCAGGACCGACGTCGTGTGCTTCCCCTTGATTCCCTTCAGGTTGATCTTTAAGCATCCCGTGAGCCACTAAGACTTGACGAAACTGAATACCTTGCTGCTCTCCCTCCATGAAGACTGGGAGAAGTGATGGGTTTTGAGCATTCTAACACTTCCTAAGTGTACATGCAACCCTAATAACCTTGGATCTATGTTTGTCTAATTATCATGCAAAGTTGAATTCCAAGGTTATATTCCTATCTAGCATACATGGGGAACAATTTTTTAACTTGAATGAAAGATAGAATAACTTACCTTGTTGTTGCTTATGTTCCTTGAAACCTTGTGAGCCTAGCACCCCAAGTGTGATGCCTCAAACGCTTCACACAACACCAAATGCTCTTGGAAAGACTTTTGAGAAAATACACACTTCTTGAAATCGGCCTAGCCCTCTTGTTTCATATATGTAGCCAATTTTGGTGGAGAATGGGATTCTTATATAATGGTGACACATCTAGGGTTACACTATGTAAACCCTAATGTGTCATGACTCTTCATCTCCATGACCCATGGGTTTGTAACTCCCATGGAGCATCCATGGAGCATCCTATGGGTGGAACCCAACTTGATAATCTATGGAACCTATTAGCCCACTATAGAAGATATGAATGATTTACATAATCAACCCATATATTTAATTAGTTATCTTTTGACCACTTAATTAATTCTAAATTAATTCTTGATCAAACTAAACAAATAATATTATTAATATATTAGAACTTATAATATATTAATAATCTCCAAGTGTTATTTCTTTCATTTAGTCTATCCAATTGCATGGTGCCATGCAACCCAAATGGACCATGCCGGGTTGGGTCAAGTACTAACCAGAAATAGTTATGGACTTAGACATCTTATCCAACAGTCTCCCACTTAGATAAGTCTAATAACTATAACTCCAGTACTTCAGGAACCGACCGGCAATCGTACCTCTTTCAAGGTCTCTCGGAACTGAGAAGATGTTGATACGCCATTTAAGATAAGTGATCATATAATCCTCTGTTCTAGATATCAGCCGGACAAATACATGGAACAATGTCTTACTTATTGTGCAGCAGTTTGTTTCCCGATTTCCGATTTGTTTGACAAAGAACTTAACTAAACACATCAACTTAGTTCTGATCGGGCCCGGTACATAGGTCAAAACAAAATCATTGAGGGGCCCAGATATCGGCTTCTAATCCAAGAAGGAACAGATAAACTTCGACTCATATGTTTGTTCTACCACTCATTGAATTATACACAAAAGCATGTTTTATAGCATCGAGTTACCAATGCGTTTTCGTACAATCAATGCACAACCAACTTGTAAGTAACAAATCATATCTCTAGGTTTGAAGACTTATATGATATTAGCGTCTCACGATCACTCGAGATAAATTCCATGAAGTGATTTTTCAGTGAGTGTGGGTTGATTCCAATGCCCAGAACTTATGAGCACTCATGATTGTTGTAGCCTTGTCCAACACCGTAGACCTCTGCAACCAATCATGAAAATCTTGATTCATACCAACTTCCGACATATGACCGACTGTGGAGGTTTGAATAATATGTTATACCAAACAAAATTATTCTGGAAGTCAAAACATGCAAAAGAAATATAGTAAACGATCGACAAGAGATAGCAACACTTTACTCATAAATAAAACACCTTTTATTCATTATCTAATGTCAATCACACTTTACAAATTTCGAGGTTATCTAACTACTAAATCTAATATCATCCTTCAGCCCTATGCTCCGAGCATGCTGGAGATGCTTAACCCGAGTCAGTTCCTTCGGGAGGGGATCTGCTGGGTTCTCATCCGATGATACCCTCTTTGCCACGAGGAGTCCTTCTTCTATCCGATGTCTGATAAAATGGTATTTTCTGTTGATGTCTAGATCTCCCGTGATCCCTTGGTTCCTTGGCTAAGGCAACAACACTTTCACTATCACATAAAATTTCCATTGGCTCTTTAATAGCTGGTACAACTCCAAGGTCTCCAATGAAGTTCTTCAGCCATATCGCCTCCTTTGCCGCCTCGCTAGCTGCAATATACTTTGATTCACAAGTTGAATCAGCCACTGTCTCTTGCTTGGAACTCTTCCAAGAAATTGCTCCTCCGTTTAGGGTAAAGACCCAGCCCGACTGTGAGCGGAAATTATCCCTATCAGTCTGGAAGCTAGCATCACTATACCCTACAACTCTCAAGTCATCATTCCCACCGAGGGTAAGGACCCAGTCCTTAGTCTTCCGTAGGTACTTGAGGATATTCTTTACCGCAGTCCAGTGTGCCTTGCCAGGGTTCCCCTGATACCTGCTAACCATGCTCAGGGAAAAGGCTACATCAGGTCGAGTACACGTCATTGCATACATGATCGATCCTACAGCCGAAGCATAAGGTATTCGACTCATTTCTGCTATCTCAGCCTCAGTGCTAGGGCTTTGTGTCTTACTCAATCTGGCGTTACTCTTGATGGTTAACTCTCCTTTCTTGGAGTCCTGCATGCTGAATCTCTTCAGCACCTTATCCAAGTAGGTACTCTAACTAAGTCAAATTAGTCTTTTACTCCGATCTCTCAAGATCCTTATCCCTAGAATATAGGCAGTTTCTCCTAGGTCCTTCATAGAGAAACACTTCCCAAGCCAACACTTAACTTCCTGCAGAGTTGGGATGTCACTTCCTATGAGTAGTATGTCATCCACATACAATACCAAAAAGCTAACTATACTCCCACTAGCCTTGACATACACGCAAGACTCATCTTCACTCCTAGAAAAGCCAAATTCGTTGACCTTTTCATCAAAGCAAAGATTCCATCTGTGAGGTGCTTGCTTCAATCCATAAATGGATTTCTCAAGCTTACACACTCTATTAGGGTAATCGTTGCTGACAAAACCTTCTGGCTGACTCATGTAAACATCTTCAGCCAACTTTCCATTAAGGAAAGCGGTTTTGACATCCATTTGCCATATTTCATAGTCATGAAATGCATCTATCGCTAACAGAACCCTAATAGACTTAATCTTGGCTACTGGAGAAAAGGTCTCACCATAGTCCACTCCAAGAATTTGAGAGAAGCCATTTTGCAACCAGTCGAGCCTTATAAGTGTGTACTTTACCATCCATGTTGGTCTTCTTCTTGATCCATTTGCACCCTACTGTCTTACGACCTGGTACATTCTTAACCAAGTTCCAAACTTGATTGTCATACACGGACTGTATTTCGTTGTCCATTGCCTCTTTCCACTTGGCTGACTCAGGGCCTGCCATGGCATCCGTGTAACTGTTAGGTTCATCCAGACCTATCAGTGTCTCATCACTGATAAGTCTATCACCTTCTGCAGTAATATGGAATCCATAGTAATGCTCAGGAGCATTCCTAACCTTTGTGGACCGCCTCAGAGGTACATACTTGTCAATTGGCTCAACAGGAGTTTCCTCCTCAAGTTGAGGGCTAGGGATTGAAGTCCCTTCATCGCTTGACTCTTGAATTTCTTCAATATCAACTTGCCTCCCACTGTTTCCTTGGCTTATGAACTCTCTCTCTCTCTCTCTCTCTAAAGAAAGCCCTCCTAGCTTCAAAGTCCACATTTTCACTAGGTCTGTAGAAGAGGTAACCAAAGGATTGCTGTGGGTAGCCGATGAAAATACACCTCTCGCTTCGAGGTTCGAGCTTATCATGACTCTCGCGTCTCACGAAAGCCTCGCAACCCCAAATCTTGATGTGGTCTAGTTTAGATACTTTACCAGTCCACATCTCGTGAGGAGTTTTGGCAACTTTCTTTGTAGGCACTAGATTAAGGATATGGGCGGCAGTCTCTAAGGCATACCCCCAAAATGAGATTGGTAGTGAGGCTCGACTCATCATGGAACGAACCATATCCAACAAGGTTCGATTACGCCTCTCAGCCACACCATTCAACAATGGTGTTCTGGGAGGTGTCAACTGTGAGACAATCCCACATTTCCTTAGATAATCAAGGAACTCTGAACTAAGATACTCACCACCACGATCGGATCGAAGCATCTTAATGTTCCTGCCCAATTGGTTCTCAACTTCCTGTTTAAATTCCTTAAACCTTTCGAAAGTCTCTGACTTATGCTTGATCAAGTAGACATATCCATATCTACTGTAATCATCAGTAAAGTCAAATAATAACAATTAGCATCCCTTGTGGCATGTTTGAATGGTCCACACACATCCATGTGTACAAGGTCCAACAAACCTTCTGATGGGTTTTGAGCATTCTAACACTTCCTAAGTGTACATGCAACCCTAATAAACCTTGGATCTATGTTTGTCTAAGATACATGCAAATAATTATTTTTCCAAGGTTCATATCCTAACTAGCATGGCATGGGGAACATGAATCAAATAAAGCTAGTAGAAACACATACCTTGTAGTAGTAGTTGATTGCTTGAAGTTTTAAAGCCTAGCACCAATAGTGTGGATGCCTCAAATGGAAATCACAAATCACCACAAACTTGGAACTGAGAGAGAATAGTCAGTACTATCTTGAAATCGGCCCTCACCTCAACAAGTGTCAACTAGTGTGATTTCAAGAACCAAAGCCTCCTTTATATAGTGTGATGGATTAAGGTTACATCCATGTAAACCCTAATACCCATGTCTCTTCATTTCCATGAGATCCATGGGTTAAAGCTCCATGGAGTTTCTATGGACTTTTCCATACAAGCCTAGCCCATTCCAAATAAGCCTTAGCCTACACTATATAAATATAGAAGCCCATATTTAATTAGTAATATCTTTGATCTCTAAATTAATCCTAGATTAATTATAGATCAATACTAATTAAATAATATGATCTTATATTAATATATTAGAACTTATAATATATTAATAAATCATAACATGTACTATTCTCAAATATTATCCATAAATTGTTCGGGTGAAGTGCAACCCAAATCGACCATGCCGGGTCGGGTCAAGTACATACCAAATATAGTTATGGGCTTAGACACTATATCCAACAGTCTCCCACTTGGATAAGTCTAATAACTATAGTTGCAAGTATGACTTCAGGAACCGATCAGCAATCGTAGCTCTTTAAGCTCTGTTGAACTAGAACGCGCCATTTTCATAAGTGATCGTATAATCCTTTGTTCTAGATATCAGCCGGACAAATACATGGAATAATGTCTTGCTTATTGTCCAGCAGTTTGTTTCCCGATTTCCGATTTGTTTGACAAAGAACTTAATTTAACACATCAACTTAGTTCTGATCGGGCCCGGTACATAGGTCAAAACACAATCATCGAGGGGCCCACCAAGAAGGAACAGATAAACTTCGACTCATATGTTTGTTCTACCACTCATTGAATTATAAACAAAGGCGCGTTTTATAACATCGAGTTACCAATGCGTTTTCGTACAATCAATGCATAATCAACTCGTAAGTAACAAATCATATCTCTAGGTTTGAAGACTTATATGATATTACCGTCTCACGATCACTCGAGATAAAATTCCATGAAGTGATTCTAGTGAGCGTGGGTTGAGTCCAATGCTCAGAACTTATGAGCACTCATGATTGTTGTAGCCATGTCCAACTCCTTAGACCTCTGCAACCAATCATGACAGTCTTGACTCATACCTACTTCCGACATATGACCGACTATGGAGGTTTGAATAATATGATCTACCAAGCATAATTATTCTGGAAGTCAAAACATGCAAAAGAAATATAGTAAATGATTGACAAGAGATAGCAACACTTTACTCATAAATAAAACACTTTTATTCATCATCTAATGTCAATTACACTTTACAAATTTCATAATTTATCTAACTACTAAAACTCATATCATCCTTCAGCCCTATGCTCCGAGCATGTTGGAGATGCTTAACCCTACTCAGTCGCTTCATGAGGGGATCTGTTGGGTTCTCATCCGATGATACCCTCTTAGCCACGAGAATTCCTTCCTCTATTCGATGTCTGATGAAGTGATATTTTCTGTCAATGTGTCTTGATCTCCCATGATCTCTTGGTTCCTGGGCTTAGGCAACCGCACTATTGCTGTCACAGAAAATCTCCATTGGCTCTTTTATAGCTGGTACAACTCCAAGGTCTCCGATGAAGTTCTTTAGCCATATCGCCTCCTTTGCTGCCTCGCTTGCTGCTATATACTCTGATTCACAAGTGGAATCAGCCACTGTCTCCTGCTTGGAACTCTTCCAAGTGATTGCTCCTCCGTTTAAGGTAAAGACCCAGCCCGACTGAGAGCGGAAATTATCCCTATCAGTCTGGAAGCTAGCATCACTATACCCTACAACTCTCAAGTCATCACTCCCACCGAAGGTTAGGACCCAGTCTTTAGTCCTTTGTAGGTACTTGAGGATGTTCTTTACCGCAGTCCAGTGTTCCTTGCCAGGGTTCCCCTGATACCTGCTAACCATGCTCAAAGCGAAGGCTACATCAGGTCGAGTACACGTCATAGCATACATGATTGAACCTACAGCTGAAACATAAGGAAGTCAACTCATTTCTGCTATCTCAGCCTCAGTACTAGGGCTTTGTGTGTTACTCAATCTGGCGTTACTTTGAATGGTTAACTCTCCTTTCTTGGAGTTATGCATGTTGAATCTTTTCAACACTTTGTCCAAGTAGGTACTTTGACTAAGTCCAATTAGTCTTTTACTCCGGTCTCTCAAAATCCTTATAGCTAGAATATAGGCAGCTTCTCCTAGGTCCTTCATAGAGAAACACTTCCCAAGCCAGGACTTAACTTCCTGCAAAGTTGGGATGTCATTTCCTATGAGTAGTATGTCATCCACATACAATACCAAGAAGCTGACTATACTCCCACTAGCCTTGACATAAACACAAGATTCATCTTCACTCCTAGAAAAGCCAAATTCCCTGACCTTTTCATCAAAGCAAAGATTCCATCTGCGAGGTCCTTGCTTCAATCCATAAATGGATTTCTCAAGCTTACACACTCTATTAGGGTACTCGTTGCTGACAAAACCCTCTGGCTGACTCATGTAAACATCTTCAGCCAACTTTCCATTAAGGAAAGCGGTTTTGACATCCATTTGCCATATTTCATAGTCATGAAATGCAGCTATGGCTAACAGAACCCGAATAGACTTAATCTTGGCTACTAGAGAAAAGGTCTCATCATAGTCCACTCCAGGAATTTGAGAGAAGCCCTTTGCAACCAGTCTAGCCTTATAAGTGTGTACTTTACCATCCATGTCGGTCTTCTTCTTGAAGACCCATTTGCAACCTACAGTCTTACGACCTGGTACATTCTCAACCAAGTTCCAAACTTGATTGTCATACATGGATTGTATCTCGCTATCCATAGCCTCTTTCCATTTCGGAGACTCGGGGCCTGCCATGGCTTCCGCGTAACTGTTAGGTTCTTCCAGACCTACTAGTGTCTCATCACTAATTAGTGTCTCACCTTCCGTAGTAATATGAAAACCATAGTAGTGCTCAGGTGCATTTCTAACTCTCGTGGAACGTCTCAGAGGTACAGAATCGTTAATTGGCTCAACAAGAGTTTCCTCCTCAAGTTGAGGGCTAGGTTTTGAAGTTCCTTCACCACTTGACTCTTGAATTTCTTTAAGGTCAATTTGCCTCCCACTGTCTCCTTGGCTTATAAATTCTCTCTCACGAAAGACTCCTCTTCTTGCTACAAAGACCACATTATCACTAGGTCTGTAAAAGAGGTAACCAAAGGATCTTTGTGGGTAGCCGATGAAAATACACCTCTCGCTTCAGGGTTCTAGCTTATCATGAGACTCGCGCCTCACAAAAGCTTCGCAACCCCAAATCTTGATGTGGTCTAGTTTTGGTACTTTACCAATCCACATCTCGTGAGGAGTTTTGGCAACTTTCTTTATAGGGACTAGATTAAGGATGTGGGCGGCAGTCTCTAAGGCATACCCCCAAAATGAGATTGGTAGCGAAGCTCGACTCATCATGGAACGAACCATATCCAACAAGGTTCGATTACGCCTCTCAGCTACACCATTCAACTATGGTGTCTTGGGAGGTGTCAATTGTGAGACTATCCCACATTCCCGTAGATAGTCGAGGAACTCTGAACTAAGATACTCACCACCACGATCGGATCGAAGCATCTTAATGTTCCTGCCCGATTGATTCTCGACTTCCTGTTTAAATTTCTTAAACATTTCGAAAGTCTCTGACTTATGCTTGATTAAATAGACATATCCATATCTACTGTAATCATCAGTAAAAGTCAAATAATAACGATTAGCATCCCTTATGGCATGTTTGAATGGTCCACACACATCTGTGTGTACTAGGTCCAACAAACCTTCACCCCTCTCACAAGAACCTGTGAAGGGTGACTTTGTCATTTTTCCAAGTAAGCACGATTCGCAACTATCATCTGACTTTAGGTCAAATGATTCCAAGACTCCATCCTTTTGGAGTTGCCCTATGTGCTTCTTGCTTATATGTCCAAGTCGACAATGTCATAATGATGCTTTATCCAAGTTATTATTATTAATAGAATCAATACACATCACATTATTTCCTAAGTTATCAACCACAGATACTGTTTCATACATGCCATCACAAGGTAATGCTTTAAAATAAAGAACATTATTAAAGAAAGCATCAATAGAACCAACTTCATTATTAAATGAAAAGGTAAAACCTTCTTTATACAATGCATGAAAGGAAATAATATTTCTTGCCATTTCTGGCGAATAACAACATTTATTCAAATCTAAACTAAACCCGCTACTTAGCGACAAAGTATAAACTCCAATCTTGGTGACAGGTGTAACTTTCCTATTCCCCATGATTAAGTTTATTCTTCCATGTTCCACATTCTCACTTCTTCTTAGTCCCTGCAAGTCACAACAAATATGAATACCACAACTGGTATCAAGGACCCAAGATTTAGAATGGGGTGAGTTATTTGAAATGATAGTGTAAATACCTGCATGGTTGGGTTTAACTTTCCCATCCTTTACATCTTGCTGGTAGTTTGGGCAGTTCCGCTTCCAATGTGCCTTTTCATGGCAATAGAAGCATTCAGCCTCTTTTGGGTCAGAAGAAGGAGTGATGAAACCTTTCTTGGTTCCACTTGAAGAAGAGCCATCAAGGGTCCTAACCTTGGTACCCTTCTAAGAACTCTTTCTCTTCTTCCCTCGTCCTTTCCCGATTGCCAAGACAGGGGCGGAGTTTGTAGGAGTAGGAGTAGTAACAACCGCCTTACCCTTAAGACCACTTTCCGCGGTCTTTAAGAGTCCTTGAAGTTTGTTGAGTGTGACCTCTACCTTGTTCATGTGGTATGTCATGCGGAATTGATCATAACATGAAGGTAAGGAGTGCAAAATGATATCTATTGCAAGCTCCTCGGGGAAGTTCACATTAAGCTTCAGCAAACGGTCCACAAATCTTTGCATTTTCTGAATCTGTCCCGTGATGGGTTCACCATCCTTCATGCGAGTTGTTATCATGGAGGAGATGATTTCATACCTCTCTTGACAAGCACTTTGATGGTATCTTTCCATCAAGTCTTAGTGCATCTCATAGGGGTAGAAATCTTCATAGGATTTTTGGAGATTCGCGGTCATAGTGTCTATCATGATGCATGCCACCTTGGTGGCATCCCTTTCATGTGCGCTAAACTTAGCGATCTCTTGAGGAGTAGCAACTGTCTCATCAATCTCCTTAAGCTCCTTATCGAGGACATATTCCTTGTCCTCGTAGCGAGTAATCATTCTGATGTTTCTGATCCATTCATTAAAGTTGGATCCATCAAAAGTGACTTTCCCACATAAGTTCATAAGGGTAAAGGTGCCATTTGGATTAGAGCCAGAAGCAGTAGTGTTTGCAGACATCTGAAAATGAAGAAAGAAGGTTTTAGTTTAGATATAGAGATAGTCCTTAATAAAACACCCAAATGTAGTATTAAGGCTAGGATCCAATCACAATATATTATAACTTAGAAGAGGTATGCCGTAGTCTAAGTAATAACATATTTGAAAGGTAGGTGAATGAAGATTCACCAATTTCCACCAAAAAACGAAATATTAAATATTAAGTTTTTGATTTGGTACTTAGAAATTCCTAGATTCTTTTGAGATTCAATGAACTTTTCAAAGGCATGTTTCAATCTCGAGTGTACCCTCCAAGTTTTGTGACTGGGATGCCGAGGATCACAAAACGAGGTGTGAAGTAACCATGCAAATTACTTGGTACCCTTAATAAATTACCCCTCAATCGATGTGCCGGTTAACCACACACGCTCCATCGATATTATGATAAATATTAAGTCACCCTTTACCTACCTTGTTAAGTCCAAGTTAGTGTGCCGGTTAACCACACACGCTCCACTAACGACTTAGACAAAGTGCAAAGTGTAATTTCATGGATTAGCACCTTATTCACATTTTTCCTAAAGTAACTAAGATTGGGAATTTAATAAAACATTTAGTTACTTTATAATATTCATCATACTTTTAATGAGAATTAATAAGTCCTTGTCTTACCCGTTCGGCTAACGACCCTCCACCGGTCAAGCAAGCGGTGGGTGAGAGTGGACACCCATTAAGTTGTCATTTTATAGGCAACAACCTTATACCCACCTTTATAGACCGGCTTCCTGAATGAGGCGTACTAGCGGTAAGACGACTTTGTTCTTCTACATACATACATACATACATACATACATATATATATATATATATATATATATATATATATATATATATAATTATTAAATCATAATAATATAAGTATAAGGGTTGAATTTTAACTTTTAAAATTCTAAGGGTTGGAACTAAAGTTTTTAATATAACTTTACTTGTTCCAAAACTTGAGGGCAAGTTTTGTAAACTTTCAAAACTTTTCATTTCTTGTAACTTATGAGTTTAATAGAGTAATAAAACGAAGACTCTTCATTTTTCTAACTCTTGTGTTCTTTTAATGGTTTTTTTAATTCAAGTGACTTTTGGTTTTCCATAACTTGAGGACAACTTATGGACTCCATTAAAACACATTATGATCAAGAATTAAACTACCACATAGGTTACAAATAATTCCTATGATCGTCTAAACATCATAAGATCAAGAACATGAACATGAACACTTTCATGAATCAAAACTACACTAAAAACTTTGTAATTTTGATATCTTGTTGTTGTAAATGGATTAGCATGAACATTACACCATCTAAAACAAGTTTTTAAGTACCAAAACAGTTTAGGGTAATGTTCCTAGTCCATTTCCAGCAACTAAAGTCGAAAATCTGCACTCTGTGGCCTCTAATCGCCGAGTGCATGAACCTACTCGGGGAGTAGGTTGAAGATACACATGAACTCGGCGAGTCCCCCCCATGGACTCGGCGAGTTCATCAGGCAGACAGCAAGTCCTTCGACTTTTTCAACTATTTTGCATCAAGTATCAAACAAAAAAGCCTAGGCTCTGATACCACTGATGGGTTTTGAGCATTCTAACACTTCCTAAGTGTACATGCAACCCTAATAAACCTTGGATCTATGTTTGTCTAAGATACATGCAAATAATTATTTTTCCAAGGTTCATATCCTAACTAGCATGGCATGGGGAACATGAATCAAATAAAGCTAGTAGAAACACTTACCTTGTAGTAGTAGTTGATTTCTTGAAGTTTTAGAGCCTAGCACCAATAGTGTGGATGCCTCAAATGGAAATCACAAATCACCACAAACTTGGAACTTAGAGAGAATAGTCAGTACTATCTTGAAATCGGCCCTCACCTCAACAAGTGTCAACTAGTGTGATTTCAAGAACCAAAGCCTCCTTTATATAGTGTGATGGATTAGGGTTACATCCATGTAAACCCTAATACCCATGTCTCTTCATTTCCATGAGATCCATGGGTTAATGCTCTTTTGACTTAAATTGAATACCATCACAATGATTATACATGAATCATAACATCATTCATCACCATGCATTGAAATATTACAACTGATATTTTTTACATTCAGTACATTGTTTTAAACATTACAATTTCATAACATAAGCCGTTCGATAAGTCATCTAAGCAGAACACCATGACATAACTTGATACGTATTCTTCGGTTAACCTGTTACCTGAGAATACAAGTTATTTTGAAAAACGTCAACATAAGGAATGTTGGTGAGTTCGTAAGTAATGTTATGGAAAAATGATTTTTGTGAAGTTTGAAAAACCCAGAAAATCCGATATTTTCTGAAAAGAGTATTTGTTTATAAAAAAGTGTGAAGATCCGTAAATATGCTTGTCGATTTTAAAACGTGTATAATTGTTAAATTTTGTTCACATCACATAGGTGAAAATGCTGAACTTCCCGAGAAAACACAATGTTTTCCCAATACGTGAATTACATGACTTGTTTATTGTTATACTGATACGACGATTGTTTTTTATTACCCAGGTGACATTGGATTAATTAAGGTTTGTGAGTTGTTACAATCACGTATTAATTAAAATGACTACTTTATCACTACAAATTATGAACGATCCTTAAGGCGTCGTCCATACTACTCACATAATCCAACCACCCTGACTTCTCTTGTTTAACGTCACGAATCTGTTTCCTCGAATTCTCACAAGCAGGTCAACCGAGGAGAAAGGAGGGTACAAAGCCCCCTTTATTTCCATAAGTTATTCAAGGCTATCGGGAATGCGCAAGGCACTTGGCCCGACTTGCATTTGACTTCTCGACTTCACTAGCAGTACTAATGGACCCTTGGGGTCCAACAGCAGAATAGAGCTATTGAAAGTCCTTTTACATGGAAGTAGGTCATAGAAGGCCCATTAACATGTAAGCGCGTCTCCTTCGGGCCCAAAGATCATGTTATTGGGCTAGCAAGGCCCAACAAGCACGATTTGAAACTTTCACGCCTAAAGATTGAATATTGACTCCTCGTAGTTATCATGTGTTTATTGAAGTACTATGGTTTATTGATTTTTGTTTTGTTATAGATTCGAGACCGAATCAATTCGTTTGGTAACAATATTGGTTGTTGAATGTGTATTTGTTATTACGTTTCGTCGATAGTCGTGGATCTCGTATTTTGTCGTAAGGAATTTATTTGTTTAAAAGTAAGATTTTTACCTTTTCACAACACTTCTTTTATAAAATTAGCACTTTTAGTCCTTTATATAAAAGAATTTCCATTTTTGTCCTTAAGCCATTTTTCTTGACACTTTAGTATCAAAAATTTTTGAAAAGACATTTTTAGCCCAAATTTATTTTGTAAACAGCTTTAGTCCATCAATAACGAAGTTTTCTCGGTTAGAACCCCCAGTTTTGCAACTTTTATAGTTTTGGCCCAAAATAGAAAATTTTTACATTTTTATCCTTTTTTAATATGAAAAGCGTTTTTGACCTTTGAAATGGTTTTAATACACTTAAAATCCCCCGTTTTACAGAAAAATTCCTTTTCAGCCCCTCAAACTTGAAAATCTCACATATTAAGGCTTATTTTGCAACTATTTGGACTCTTTTGATCCTCCAGAATTTATAATTTGTCGGTTTGGGCCCTTAGTTTTTTATTTTTGACAATTTAGGCCCAAAAATGGGTTTTATGTTCAAGTATGTTCATCCTAACCATATGTGTTATTTTTCTTGACTTGATTAGGGTAAAATAGTTAAAGTTATGTTTATTTCCTTGCTCGTGCTTTAGATCTCGGTTTTTACATACTTTTTGGATAACATATTTATCACAACACATGATATCACACACAAACATGCATCAAATCACACATAGCATACATTTACACATAGATCTACACATTTACTTGTATTCTCCCCCATCAAAACTCATAAAACCGAAAAGAAAGGGGTATGAAACTCACCTTGGGTTGTGTTTTCGGTTTTGACGAAGATTTGGAGAAGTTTAGGGCTATTTTCGGCCCTAGCAAGTTCCTTGGATGGATCTTGAACTTAGATGTATCTGAGGTGCTAGATCACAAGTTTTGGATGAGATAAGGAAGATTGTTGATAAAATGAAGAAAATATGTTATGAATCAAAGGGATAACTTACCAAAGATGTGAACTACTTGATGAAAACCTCTTGGATCACAAGAAAATTTCGAGATTTTGGATGAAGAAGAAGGGATGATCTTTGAGTGGTTTAGAGAGAAATCTAGTTGTGATGTCTGTGTTTGTTTGGTTTCGGTCAAGAAGGAGAGAGAGAGAGAGAGAGAGAGAGAGAGAAGAAGAAGAAGAGAGAGTGCTTGCATGGAAAAATGAGATTGCATGGATGTTTGAAGTGTAAAACCTAGATATACTCCATATAAAAATGATGTGTCATGCAAGAAGTCAACTTTCTCTTTTCCTTTTGGGCTTGGGCCGAGAATTAGGGGAAAGAGAAGAGGGTTTTGGGCCTTAAATGCTTATGCCCAATTTTCATGGTTATGTTGAGTGATTTTTGGTCCAAATAATTATAAATGTGATTTTTATGACCTATTAAGGCTAAATTAGGTTAATTATGGCCCAATATGGTTCATTTAAATAATTTACTTCATTCTAGGGCCCAATATGGCCCAAAATATTGAAATAAATGAAAGTGGGTCCAATTAGAGCCCATTCAAGAGTTCTAAGCCCAAGATAGTCGATTTAGAAGCTTATTGGTCCATTGGGCCCAATAAAGAAATCCTAGTCCAAAATGGACTTAAACAAGGATTTCTAAGGTTTCCAATTGTTTGTTGACTGTTTGCAGTGCTTGTATGAAGTGTATGATTGAAATTTTGTTGTCATTAAGTAAGCATCATACATGCTTTCATGTTTTTGATTCATAATTGACATAAGTGTTGTAGTTAGAAGGCACAAAAATTTCTAGTTGTGACATCATCCCCCCGTTAGAGGGAATAGTTCAATCCATCTTCGTTGCCTCATATTCAGCTCTTTTTGATTCAAGATGTGCTGGAGACTCTTGTGGTCCGTGAAGATGGTGCACTTCGTACCATAGAGGTAATGCCTCCAAATCTTCAGAGCAAAGACCACTGCTCCCAATTCCAGATCATGGGTTGTATAGTTCACTTTGTGTGTCTTTAGTTGACAGGATGTATAAGCTATCACTTTTACACGTTGCATGAGAACACAACCTAAACCCTGATTTGACGCGTCACAGTAGACCACGAAATCTTCCGTTCCCTCTGGTAGGATAGTACTGGGGCACTGCAGAGTGCTTGTTTCAGATTCGGAATGCAAGTTCTTGTTTGTCCGTCCATTTGAATGGTATACCCTTTTGTGTAAGGGAGGTAAGTGGCTTGGCGATCTTAGAGAAATTCTAAATTAACCTCCTATAGTAGCCTGCTAGGCATAAAAATTGGCGAATGTCTGTGGGTGTCGTCGGAACTGCCCATCCTAAATGGCTTTGACCTTATAAGGATCCACATGTATTCCTTTCTGACTAACAACGTGACCTAAAAAGTTCACGCTATGGAGCCAGAACTCACACTTGGAGAGTTTTGCGTATAGCTTCTCCGTTCGCAGGGTTTCAAGGATTTGTCGGAGATGTTGGCCATGCTCTTCTTCTCTTCGGAAATAGACTAGAATGTCGTCAATGAAAACGATAACAAAATTGTCGAGGAATGGTCAACAGATTCGGTTCATTAGGTCCATGAACGCGGAAGGGGCATTCGTTAGACCGAAGGGAATTACGACAAATTCATAATGTATGTAACAAGTTCAGAAAGCGGTTTTGGGAATATCCTCTTCCCGGACCTAGAGTTGATGGTATCCGGATCGTAGATCTATCTTAGAGAAGTAACCAGCTCCTTGGAGCTGGTCAAATAGATCGTCGATTCGTGGGAGTGGATAGCCATTTTTGACAGTAAGCTTGTTTAGCTCCCTGTAATCGATGCACATCCTAAAAGATCTGTCCTTCTTTTTGACAAAAAGGATTGGAGCTCCCCATGGCTAGTAGCTGGGTCGGATGAATCCTTTGCCCAGGAGTTCGCTGAGTTGGCTGGACAATTCCTGCATCTCAGCGGGAGCTAGTCTGTAAGGCGATTTAGTGAGGGGAGTTGCTCCTGGAACAAGATTAATTCGGAATTCAACTTCTCTCTCTGGGGGTACTCCGGGAAGATCTTTAGGAAATACGTCTGGGAATTCACGCGCTACTGGAATGTCTTGAATGCTAACCACTTCCTTGGTTTTATCCACTATATGAGCCAGGAACGTCAAATCGTTCTTTCGCAGATGCTTCTGTGCCTAGATGCACGAGATGAGGCGAAGGTTCGTGCTAGGTTTGTCTCCGTAAATAACTAGGGTTTCGTGATTGGGAAGGTGAAGGCGAACGGCCTTCTCGTGACACATAATTTCAGCATGGTGTGGGCTTAATCAGTCCATGCCAATAATCACATCGAAACTCCTAATGGAAACAGGCATTAAGTCTATTCGAAAGATGTATTGATTTAGAGTTAGGGTACATCCGATGTAGATTTCCTCAGTGGATTCGGTTTTCCCATTGGCCATTTCCACCATAAAGGTTTCATTGAGCTTCTAGGGTTGTTGTTTTAATAATTGTTTAAACTTATTGCTCACAAAACTTCGCTCTGCTCCGATATCAAATAGAATGCATGCATAAGTGTGGTTTAGGTGGAACGTACCGGTAACAACAACGGGATCCTGAATTGCTTGCCCCCGATCCATGGTCAGCACCCTTCCTGTTCCTCCATTTCCGGGATTGTTGTTGTTGGGGCAATTTCGACGAAAATGCCCAGTCCTTCCACATCCATAGCAGGTGTGGCTAGGTCCTGCATTGTTGCCGCTAGTGTTGGTTTTGTTGTTGTTACGGCTATTGTTGTTGTTGTTTCCTTGTTGTTGGTTCTGAGGAGGGTAGGTCCTGCAATACCTTGCCGTGTGTCCCTTCCGATTGCAACTGGTGCACTACATCTCTCTGCATTCTCCATTGTGATGGAGACCGTACCTTTTGCACTTGGGAAGATTACTGGAATAAGGTCTAGGAACACTTGGAGCAGGTGAGGCTGGAGCATGTGGTGTGGATGGAACTTGAGTGGTTGCAGCATTAACTGCCACTGTTTGCTGCTTCTTGGACGATTCGGAGCCTTGACGTCCCTTCCTCTTGTTGTTTTTCCCCCTCTTGCTATCATTTTCGTTCTTAACTTCAGTCTCCACTGGATTCTCACCCTTCTTCTTGTTGTGGTCATACAGCTTCTTGGCCAATCTCTTGGCACTATCGAAAGTTTCGGGATTTGCAGCTATCACGTTTCCTTGGATCGGGGAGGTTAGTCCCCAGATGAATCGCTCGATCTTCTTACCTTCTGAAGTAATCATGTCACGGCATAGCTGAGACAGTTCACTAAACTTTGATATGTATGCATCTATATCCGAGTTTCGGACGGTGAGGTTCGACAGCTCTTGTTCCATTTTCTAAATTTCCCCATGAGGGCAGTATTCAGCCATCAGCATTTCATTCATTTCTTCCAATGGCATGGAATAGGCTACGGGGAGTGTCATGGCTTCCACGTGTCCGTTCCACCAAGTGAGCGCTTGGTCAACGAAAGTGCATGCAGCAAACTTCACCTTCATCTCTTCAGGGCAATCACATATCTCGAATACCGATTCCACCTTCTCGATCCATGGTTTCAGGATGATCATTCCTCCAGTGTCGTTAAAGGTTCGTGGTTTGGCATTGGTGAAGTCTTTGTAGGAACATGTTTTGGTAGGTCCTTGATTCGTCTCGTTATTTGAACTTCCGGTGCCTGGTCCGTTGACTCCTCCATTTTTCCCTTGGTGAATTTGGGCCATAGTCGTGGTGACCGCAGTCGACACCGCTGCCTTAAAAGCAACAGAGTTGAACTCGGGAGGGTTTGGCTCAGGTTTCCGAATTCCGTCAATTAATTAAGTCATTAATGTGGATTTTATTTTATGACTTAATGAGTGTCCTAATACCCTTAGAACTCATTCTAACACCTCGTATTAGTGATCGGAATATTTCTAGAATCAACCATATCGAGTAACGACAACTTAATCGGGTGCGACCAAAAGCCCCGTTTAATGTCGGTATCGGGTAGAATTCCACTGTGTCCCGAACTTAGGACCTATTGAAACATGTTCAAGCTATCATTTAAAGCTTTTTCCCTCTCTCTAACCTCTCTCCTAAATCCAAGTTTAAAGGTCCAAATTCTAGAGTTTAAGGTCTCAAATCTTCAAGGTACCTTCCTATACTCATTTTGTATCATATTGGACCTTCAAATTCGAGATTTATTATTGATTTAGAGGCTTATATATGAGTTTACGGCCCAAAATAGTGCTTAGGTCGTAAACCCATATTTAAGGGGGTTTTAAGCCCTTAAACCCTTCCATGACTCAATCAAGACTTAGACATGACTTTTAGAATATTGGATATGAACCTAGAACACCTTAGACATGAATTTTGAGGGGTTTGTGTGAGTTTATGGCCAAGGCATGTGCTTGGGCCGTAAACTCCTTAAACATGGGTGTAAACTTATTTTCAAGGTGTTAGAAAGCCATCCAACACCACCAATAGCCTTGTGGTAAATCCTAGAACCATCTAAAAATAGTTTGGAAGTCTTAAACACATCAAAATGCAACATATGAGAGTTTACGGCCATAGATCATGCCCTTACGCCGTAAACTCACAAATATGGGTTAAAAGATGCCATTAAATCATAACAAGGCTTAGAAAATTAACTAGAATCACATGTGATTGTCCTAAGTGCCTTAAATCAATTTCTTAAGACCATAGGAGAGTTTACGGCCGTAAACTCCAAGTTTACAGCCGTGAACTCCCTTTTAAATGGTATATGTCCCAATAAATCATTCCAAGGCATTTTAGAAGTCCATTCCAACAATTCCCAAGTCCAATCAAGCCACTAAACACTCAAAATCACACCAACATGAGTTTACGGCCATAAACTCATGTGTGTAGATGTTTTGTGGCTGTAAACTCCCTTAAATGTTTACTTTTGGGGAGTAAACTCAAATCCCAAGTCCCTCACTTCAATTCTCGTACGTAGATGTCACCCGGGTCACTCCAAACACACGTTTTGAGGTGTTTTCTTTCGTTGGAGTGTGACTTCATATCTAATTAGAGTTTATGAATTTAATTAGATATATTTGTATGTCATTTCATATTACATAGGAACCTCACGTGTTATTAGGCCTCGATTCGACGTTTAGCATCCGAAATCAACACATTTTCGCGTCCGGTGAGTTCATACCCCTACCCTTTTTCAACTGTTTTTTTTACTGTTTTCAGGGGGGAATACAAGCAAAAGTACAAGGAAATCTTGTACTCCAACTTATTATTTTCAGTTCAATTGATTTCATTATGTATGTTCTAATATCAATAACTGTGTTTATCAAATAGTTCGAATTACTAAGTTAGCTTTCAAACTAGTCATAGATTTCTTAATAAAATGTTACAATCTAAACTATATTTCATAATCTACGAATAACTCACACTACTCATCATTCAGAATGAATACAAAACTATAATTAAGAACAGAACGAATACGAAACTATAATTAGGAATACAATGAATACGACTACAAATACGATTACGAATACGAATACGAATACGAATAGTAATAGGAGTAGGATTAGGGAAACGAATACGACTACGAATACGAATACGAATATGAATACGAATAGTAATAGGAGTAGGATTAGGGAAATGAATACGACTACAAATACGAACACGAACACGAATGCGAATAAGTATATGAATATGTTTAAGAATAAAAAACACGAATACGAAGATATGTATCTAAGTACACTTCAGGGTAATACCATTAGGATATCAAAATACCTAGTTAATACAATAGGTACAATGGAAATCAATCGTTACATCGAAATTCAATAACTAATCTTACTTTTAGGAAAGTATGGGACTTTCCTGGGGAAATGTAACATAACTAGAATCGTGTAACCTAACAATCAACCAACCTTTTCTTTTAAGAAAATATGGGATTTTCTTGGATAACAAACTTTTCGGTAAACCAAAGGAAACTCGTACATTTTCACAAAACAAACATCTTATGAACTCACCAGCTTTATGCTGATTTTCAAACTGCTTGTATTCTCAGGTCAACATTAGACAGGTACCTAGCGATACTCTTGGAGAAGACGGAGCGTACAGAAGACTCGTCTCTACTTTTGTTCATATATACTATGTATTACGAATGTACAACTTTAATTTTGAACAAATGTAAACTTTGATATGTAATGTAATGGTTGTTTACTTTACCTAGTATGTGCATTGGATTTGATACTCAACGTGGAGTCCGCCCCGGAAATGTTTTCGCCTTAGGTTTTCGGGGTGTGACAGATTGGTATCAGAGCCTTTGTTTATAGTGAATGGAGTATACCAAACCTTACATGGTATAAAACTATAAACACTAAAGGGCCTAAGTGCTCTGAACTAAAAGTATACCTTAAATATAAGTATTTTCAATAGTATACAAGTATAGCCGACCGTCAAAATCCGTAACTACAAGTGGAACAAAACATAAGTAAATGGGTGTTGTTCGTTGCGGTTAAACCTGGGCAGTTATGTAGTCGTGTCTAGGATCAATATAGCCTGGCCAACTATATTCATTCGAGACATGGCCAACATGTGCTTGGGAGTGACTGTGGTGTACAACATGCCTAAAACTTACCCAATACCCAAACAATGAGCCGTCGCTGCAGCGAATCATGAAATACTATGGGAGTATTTCTCGAGCCAAATCCGTTATAGAATTCCTCATCCCAGCATTGCTCCTTAATCATTCCTTTAGCGATAATTTATCTGTTTGATAAATCCTTCCTGCTTTATCGCCTAATAGAATTTTTTGTATGTCATAAAGAGATATCCTTTGTATCATATCTCTTGATTCAATTCGGAGGACTTACCATCCTCTCTTTCCTGATCTTATTAGATCAAGATGCCTCCAAGAAAGAGACCCAACTCAAAAACCAACAACAATCCTCCACCTTCTCTTCAAATCGACCTGGCAACCCTTCAGTCAGTTTTAACTGCAACATTTTCAGCAGCCATGTTGCAAACAAACCTCGGTAGTTCAGGAGGTGGACCCCAGCCTCAAAACCAGGGAGGTAGCCAGGGACACCGAAAGGAGTGTTCGTATAAAGACTTTATGAACGCGAAACCCACATTCTTCGATGGCACTGGAGGTGTCATTACTCTAACACGGTGGTTAGAGAAGATCGAATATATCTTCGAGATCTGTGCTTGTTCAAAATCCGACAAGGTGAAGTTTGCCGCCTGCACTCTCACCAATAAAGCTTTGACTTGGTGGAACGGCCAAGTCAAATCTCTAACTCTACCTGTAGCCAATGCTATGGGTTGGGAAGTTATGAAGGAACTTCTGCACGCTGAGTATTGCCCTCGGGGTGAAATCCAGAAGCTGGAACATGAACTCTGGAACCTGAAGATGAAAGGTTCTGATATCACTGCCTACACATCCAGATTTGATGACTTAGCACTTCTTTGTCCAGGGATGGTTAACCCGGAAAGTAAGAAGATAGAGAGGTTTATCTGGGGATTAACCCAGCCAACCAAAGGGAACGTCTTAGCTGCGAAGCCGGATACATACGACAAAGCCAAATGCTTAGCGCAAATCTTGATCGACCATAGTGACGACGTAGAGGAAGCAGCTACCACTCTTGAGCCTATAGAAAGAAGTGGTGAGAAAAGAAAGTACTGGGAGGCGGGAGAGAAATGTCAGCCTTCACAAGAGTTCTCAAAGAAACAATAGATGATGGCGGTCCACGCTGCCACTACCCCTGCTACTGTTTCTGTCGTAGGTTTCCCAGCCCGAGCACCTATCACCGGATATGCCAGTGTTCTCCCGTGGTGTAACCAGTGTAGTTACCACCACTATATCCCCGATCCCTGTCATGTAAAATTTTGCGAAAATTGTGTCCAAGAGGGTCACCTTGCACGGAGTTGCAGAACACCAACAAATCAAGCTCTCGGAGCGGGCATCAATCAGGCTTGTTATAGTTGCGGTAAAGTCGGGTATTATAAGAGGAACTTCCCCAATGCAGCAACAACTGGCAACACTGGAAGAGTCCTAGCTATAGGACAAAGGGAGACAACCGCCGATCCCACAGTTGCCTCAGGTATATTCCTTTTCGACAACCCTTCTGCTTGCAATCCTTTTTCAATTCTAATTCTAAAAGATAAACTGTTAACTATCCATTCGAATCTCTTCATAAACATAGTCCTAAATTAGTAATCGAAATATCCATTATCAAGGTAGCCAACAAAGAGAGAGATGGCGTGTTACGTTCTGAAGCACGTATCCCAAGGAACATAGAACCTTTCGAAATCCTCATTAGGATTGATTCCGTAGTCTACAAACTTTGATTACTCTCGGAACTTAGTAACATTCCTCTGGTACTTCACGTCTCAGTCTTTAAGAAGTATCTACCCAATGAAACATAGCCGCTTCCCGATAGTGAGGGTTCACTGGAACGTCAAGCGGAGACTCGATTCCACTTGGAAGCGTGAAGACCCAAAACAGTAGATTCATTCTCAAATCTCTTTTCACTTTGCAATTTGTGTTCAAATCTTTGAATTTTGGGACGAAATTCCCTCTAACGGGGGGATAATATAACAACCCGAAATTTTGTTTCATTGCTTGTACCCCTTTTCGCGACTCGTTTCGATCATCCAATCGCCGTTTCCGAATTCCGTTAATTAATTAAGTCATTAATGTGGATTTTATTTTATGACTTAATGAGTGTCCTAATACCCTTAGAACTCATTCTAACACCTCGTATTAGTGATCGGAATATTTCTAGAATCAACCATATCAAGTAACGACAACTTAATCGGGTGCGACCAAAAGCCCCGTTTAATGTCGGTATCGGGTAGAATTCCACCATGTCCCGAACTTAGGACCTATTTACACATGTTCAAGCTATCATTTGAAGCTTTTTCCCTCTCTCTCTCTACTCTCTCTCTAACCTCTCTCCTAAATCCAAGTTTAAAGGTCCAAATTCTAGAGTTTAAGGTCTCAAATCTTCAAGGTACCTTCCTATACTCATTTTGTATCATATTGGACCTTCAAATTCGAGATTTATTATTGATTTAGAGTCTTATATATGAGTTTACGGCCCAGAATAGTGCTTAGGCCGTAAACCCATATTTAAGGGGGTTTTAAGCCCTTAAACCCTTCCATGACTCAATGAAGACTTAGACATGACTTTTAGAATATTGGATATGAACCTAGAACACCTTAGACATGAATTTTGAGGGGTTTGTGTGAGTTTACAGCCAAGGCATGTGCTTGGGCCGTAAACTCCTTAAACATGGGTGTAAACTCATTTTCAAGGTGTTAGAAAGCCATCCAACACCACCAATAGCCTTGTGGTAAATCCTAGAACCATCTAAAAATAGTTTGGAAGTCTTAAACACATCAAAATGCAACATATGAGAGTTTACGGCCATAGATCATGCCCTTACGCTGTAAACTCCCAAATATGGGTTAAAAGATGCCATTAAATCATAAAAAGGCTTAGAAAATTAACTAGAATCACATGTGATTGTCCTAAGTGCCTTAAATCAATTTCTTAAGACCATAGGAGAGTTTACGGCTGTAAACTCCAAGTTTACCGCCGTGAACTCCCTTTTAAATGGTATATGTCCCAATAAATCATTCCAAGGCATTTTAGAAGTCCATTCCAACAATTCCCAAGTCCAATCAAGCCACTAAACACTCAAAATCACACCAACATGAGTTTACGGCCGTAAACTCATGTGTGTATATGTTTTGTGGCTGTAAACTCCCTTAAATGTTTACTTTTGGGGAGTAAACTCAAATCCCAAGTCCCTCGCTTCAATTCCCATCCGTAGATGTCACCCGGGCACTCAAAACACCCGTTTTGAGGTGTTTTCGTTCGTTGGAGTGTGAATTTAATTAGATATATTTGTGAGCCATTTCATATTACATAGGAACCTCGCATGTTATCAGGCCTCGATTCGACGTTTAGCATCCGAAATCAACACATTTTCGCGTTTGGTGAGTTCATACCCCTACCCTTTTTCAACTGTTTTTTTTACTGTTTTCAGGGGGGAATACAAGGAAATCTTGTACTCCAACTTATTATTTTCAGTTCAATTGATTTCATTATGTATGTTCTAATATCAATAACTGTGTTTATCAAATAGTTCGAATTACTAAGTTATCTTTCAAACTAATCATAGATTTCTTAATAAAATGTTACAATCTAAACTATATTTCATAATCTACGAATAATTCACACTACTCATCATTCAGAACGAATACGAAACTATAACTAAGAACAGAACGAATACGAAACTATAATTAGGAATACAATGCATACGACTACGAATATGATTACGAATACGAATACGAATATGAATAGTAATAGGAGTAGGATTAGGGAAACGAATACGACTACGAATACGAATACGAATACGAATAGTAATAGGAGTAGGATTAGGGAAACGAATACGACTATGAATACGAATGCGAATAAGTATATGAATATGTTTAAGAATAAAAAGCACGAATACGAAGATATGTATCTAAGTACACTTCAGGGTAATACCATTAGGATATCAGAATACCTAGTTAATACAATAGGTACAATGGAAATCAATCGTTACATCGAAATTCAATAACTAATCTTACTTTTAGGAAAGTATGGGACTTTCTTGGGGAAACGTAACATAACTAGAATCGTGTAACCTAACAATCAACCAACCTTTTCTTTTAAGAACATATGGGATTTTCTTGGATAACAAACTTTTCGGTAAACCAAAGGAAACTCGTACATTTTCACAAAACAAACATCTTATGAACTCACCAGCTTTATGCTGATTTTCAAACTGCTTGTATTCTCAGGTCAACATTAGACAGGTACCTAGCGATACTCTTGGAGAAGACGGAGCGTACAGAAGACTCGTCTCTACTTTTGTTCATATACACTATGTATTATGAATGTACTGTTGGAATAGTGTCTAAGGCTGCAACTATATTAGACAAGTATTTGACCCGCTTGTGCATGGTCCTTTTGGGTTGCCTTGACCATAGCAACTTGATAGGATGATTTATTAAGAGAGAGTAAATACTATTAATATATTATGAGAATAATATAATGAATAATATATTTGTTATTTGATTAATATAAGTCATAGAATTAATTAGAATTAATTTGGTGACTTAAAGAGATTAATTAAATAAAGGGGTATAAACTGTCAATTGTTTGATAGTTAAACTTTAGACTGTAAATCCATTGGGATATACTTTGGACGAATTCTATGAGATATAGGATAGCTAAAATCGTCCAAAGGCTTATCTATGGAATGGATTTGGATAGCCTTAAGAGAAGATTATCTAATTAGGGTTTAGGTTGTAACCCTTAAGGAGTCTACAAGTATAAATAGACTTGATGGCATAGGGAATTGGATACCTCTCCTAAAGTAAGAGAACCCTGGCCAAATTCCTCCCCTCTCCTCTCTCCTAAATCATTCTTCTTCCTATTGGTGTTTGTAAGCCATTAGAGGAGTGACATTTGTGACTCTAAAAGCTCCAAGACCTCAAGATCAACAAGGAACTCAAAGGTATGATTCTAGATTTGTTTCAATGTTGTTATTTTACCCAATTAGTCATTAGAAGACTTGGATTCAAAGCATCTTTATTAGAAAGCCTAGATCCAAGCAATAGGGTTTTGCATGCGCACATAGGAAAGTACTTATGGCTAAAACCCATCAGTGGTATCAGAGACTAGCTTCGTTTTCTTTAAATTGTTGCTTGATTAACTGAAACAAACCTGCAAAATTCGATTTTTAGGTTTCTGAGTCACTGACTCGGCGAGTCCCAAGGTGGACTCGGCGAGTAGGCCTGACTCAGCGAGTCCCCTTGTGCACTCGGCGAGTCCAGGCGTCAGGAATGGCCAGATTCGGGATTTTTTCATGATTATCTTATGGAAACTTACCTTAATCATAATAGATCAATCTAAATCCGATTTTTGGATATATATGACTATTATCTTGATCTAATTAAAGGTATTTATCAACTAATAAAACATTTAATTTCCTTATGTGATAATTAATTAATTATTTTAATTATTTTGTTAATTATCTTGAATAAAATCAAATATAGATAATTAGGATATTAATTGTTAATTGGAATTATTTGTTATTTGATCCTCCATGTTTTAAATGTTTAAAACCTACCCTAAAGTTTTGAAATTTATATTTGTGATTAAAAGTTTTTTAATTTAGACAACTTAAATTTCAAACCCTAGATTTTAAAAGTTTTAAAATACAACCCTATACTAATATGATATTACTAGAATAATATATATATGTATAACTAAATGTTAGTCTTACCGTTAGTAGGCCTCATTCACGAAGCCGATCTATAAGGTGGGTATAACGTTGCGGCCTATAAAATGGCGCTTAATGGGTGTACACTCACACCCACCGCTTGCTTGATTGGTGGAGGGTCGTTAGCCGAACTGGTAGGATAGGGCAACCTCATCCTTTCATTAAAAGTATAATAAGAAATATAAAGTAACTACACATATTTTTAAAATTTCCCAATCCTAGTTACTTTAGGAAAAGTCATGAAATTACACTTTGCACCTTGCTAAGAAGTTAGTGGAGCGTGTGTGGTTTACCGGCACACTAATTGGTTCTAAGCGAAGGTGGCAAGGGGTGATTCATTGTTTATCATAGTTCGATGGAGCGTGTGTGGTTTACCGGCACATCGAATAGGTGATCGTTACAATGAAGGCACCATGTGAATTTGCATGATAATTCACACCCGCTTTGTGATCCTCGGCATCCCAGTCACAAACGAGAGGGGCATATCGAGATTTAAACATGCCATTGAATAGTTTCAATGAATCTCATCCGAACCTAGTAATTCTCAAAAACACTTAGGACTAATAGTTTAAGTTTTGTAATGGAGAATTAGTGAATCGTCATTCACTTACCTTCAATTTATTTGCATGTTAGATTACGGCATCCCTTTTCTAGTATGTAAATGTTATTGTTGGATCCTAGCCCTAATTTTTCTTATTGGGTGATAATTAGGGATTCTTATTCTAATCTATCTTTGTCCTTTTTTCTAATTGTAGATGTCGAACGCTAACAACGCTGCTGCTAGTTCTTTCACATTGATGATCCTTTGCCAAAAGGTCACCTTCGATGGAACGAACTTTAGCGAATGGATAAGATACATTCGCACCATTGCTCGCTATGAGGATAAGGAGTATGTCCTCGATGAGAAGCTCGAGAAAATCAACCCCGAAGTTGCTACTCCCGCCGAAATCACCGCCTTTGAGACTCATGAGCGAGATGCAACGAAGGTACATTGCATCATGATCGCTACCATGAACTCCGAATTCCAAAAGTCCTACGAGGACATGTACCCGTACGAGATGCACCAAGACTTATTGGAGAGATACCACCAAAACGCGAGACAAGAGCGTTATGAGATTTTCACCAACATGATTTCCGCTAAGATGGGTCATGGAGAATCTCTTACCGTGCACTTGCAAAAGATGCAAAGGTATGTCGACCGCCTTCGCAAGTTAAATGTTGACTTCGGTGAAGACTTGGCGATCGATATGGTGCTTCACTCTTTGCCTCCAATGTACAACCAATTTAGGATGACCTACCACATGAACAAGGAAGAGGTCACCCTAAGCAAACTCCAAGGTCTCTTGAGGGTCGCTGAGAGCAACTTCAAGGACAAGTCTGTTGCACCCACTCCCAATCCGCCCGATGCTCCTGTCTTGGCTATTGGTCAAGGAAAGGGAAAGAAGAGGAAGGCTTCATCCAAGAACCATCGCAAGGTTAAAGCCCGAGATGGAGCCTATTCTAGTGGGAAGAAAGTTGATCCCGCTAAGCCCTGCCCTAACCCGAAGGAGGCAGAGTGCCACCACTGCCACAAGATAGGACATTGGAAGAGAAGCTGCCCAGATTACCTGCAAGCAATCAAAGAGGGAAAGATCAAGCCATCTTTCGCAGGTATATACACAATCAAATCTAACGATTCTAATCATGCTATTTCTTGGGTTCTTGATACCGGTTGTGGTTATCACATTTGTTCTAATGTGCAGGGACTAAGAAGAAGTAGGGATGTGGAGCAAGGAAGGATCAATCTAATCATGGGGAACAGAAGATCGTCGCGTGTGACCAAGATTGGAGTGTATTCTTTAGTGCTTAGGAATAGTTTGGTTTTAGATTTGAACAATTGTTGCTATTCGCCAGAAATGGCTAGAAACATCATTTCATTTCATGGTTTATATAGACAAGGATTTAGATTTTCTTTTAATAATGAGAATGGTTCTATTTTGGCTTATCTAAATGGTGTCTTTTACTTTGAAGCTATACCATGTAATGGAATATATGAAACTGTTATGATTGTTGATAACTTAGGAAATGATGTTTTGAATATTGATTCTTCCACTAGTATGGATAAAGCATCCTTGTAGCATTGTCGTCTTGGACATGTCAATAAGAAATGCATAGCGCAACTCCAAAAGGATGGAGTGTTGGTGTCATTTGACCTTAGGGAAGATGACACATGTGAGTCTTGTTTGCTTGGAAAGATGACTAAGTCACCCTTCACGAGTACATGTGAAAGGGGCGAGGGTCTATTGGACCTAATACATACCGATGTATGTGGACCATTTAGATCAACCACGAAGGATGGGAACCGCTTCTATGTGACTTTTACCGATGACTATAGTAGATATGGGTATATCTACTTAATCAAGCAAAAGTCAGACACCTTTGAAAAGTTCAAAGAGTTCAAGAATGAAGTGGAGAATCAATTGGGCAGGAAAATCAAGATGCTTCGATCCGATCGAGGAGGAGAGTACCTAAGTCTTGAATTCCACGATTATCTAAAGGAGTGTGGAATAGTTTCACAATTGACACCTCTTAGGACACCGCAGTTGAATGGTGTGGCAGAAAGGCGTAATCGAACCTTATTGGATATGGTTCGCTCTATGATGATTCGTGCGTCACTACCTATCTCTTTTTGGGGGTATGCCTTAGAGACTGCCGCCCATGTCCTTAACCGAGTCCCTACTAAGAAGGTTGCCAAAACACCTCACGAGATGTGGACAGGGAAAGCTCCCTCGTTGGCACATATCAAGGTTTGGGGTTGCTAGGCTTTCGTAAGATGAGATACTCACGACAAGCTTGAACCTCGAAGTGAGCGATGTATTTTCATCGGCTACCCACAGACATCCTTTGGATATCTCTTCTATAGACCGAAGGACAATGTTGTCTTCGTTGCGAGGAGAGGAGTTTTCCGAGAGCGAGAACTCATGAGCCAAGGAGACAGTGGGAGGCAAATCGAACTTGAAGAGATTCAAGAGTCGATAGATGAAGGAACCTCTACCGCTGGCATTCAACCCGAGGAGGAAACTCCGGTTGAACCGATTGACGAATCCTTACCTCTTAGACGTTCCGATAGAGTTAGAGTTCATCCCCAGTTTTATGGCTTTCATACTACTACCGAAGGGGACACGTATATTAGTGATGGTACACTAGTAAACCTTGATGAACCTAATAGCTATAAGGAAGCCATGGCAGGCCCGGAGTCTGCAAAGTGGAAAGAGGCAATGGATAGCGAGCTTCAATCCATGTATGATAACCAAGTTTGGAATTTGGTTGATTACGTGCCCGAACGTAAGACCGTTGGGTGCAAATGGATCTTCAAGAAGAAGACCGACGTGGATGGGAACGTACACACATATAAAGCGCGATTGGTCGCGAAGGGCTTTACTCAAACTCCCGGAGTTGACTATGATGAGACCTTCTCACCAGTTGCGAAGATTAAATCTATTAGAGTGATGCTAGCAATTGCCGCATTTCATGATTATGAGATTTGGCAAATGGATGTCAAGACCGCTTTCCTTAACGGAAAGTTGGCTGAGGATGTTTACATGGCTCAGCCAGAGGGGTTTGTGGATCCGAAGCATCCGAATACAGTGTGTAAGCTTGAGAAGTCCATTTATGGACTTAAGCAAGCGTCTCGCAGATGGAATCTTTGCTTCGATGAGAAAGTCAAAGAGTTTGGATTTGTACGAAGTGAAGACGAATCTTGTGTATATGTCAAAGCCAGTGGGAGTATAGTAAGCTTCCTCGTTCTATATGTCGATGACATGTTACTCATAGGAAACGACATCCCGACTCTGCAGGAGGTTAAGTCCTGGCTCGGGAAGTGCTTCGCTATGAAGGACCTCGGAGAGGCTTCTTACATTTTGGGAATAAGGATAGTAAGAGAAAGAAGTAAGAAACTAATTGGACTTAGTCAGAATACTTACTTAGAGAAGGTACTAAAACGTTTTAGTATGGAAAACTCAAAGAAGGGAGAACTACCGATACAAAGTAATGCCAAATTGAGTAAGACTCAAAGTCCGAGTACCGAAGCTGAGATAGCAGAAATGAGCCGAGTACCATACGCTTCCGCTGTTGGCTCAATCATGTACGCTATGACTTGTACTCGCCCTGATGTAGCCTTCGCTTTGAGCATGGTTAGCAGATATCAAGGGAATCCTGGCAAAGCACATTGGATTGCGGTGAAAAATATCCTTAAGTACCTTCGGAGGATGAAGGAATGGTTGTTAGTCCTCGGAGGGAGTGATGACTTGAAGGTGCGAGGGTATAGTGATGCCAGCTTTCAGACCGACAGGGACAACTACCGTTCGCAGTTGGGCTGGGTCTTTACCCTAAATGGAGGAGCAGTGACATGGAAGAGTTTCAAGCAAGAAACCGTAGCTGATTCAACGTGCGAATCAGAGTACATTGCAGCGAGCGAAGCGTCGAAGGAGGCAATATGGCTAAAGAACTTCATCGGTGATCTTGGAGTTGTACCTGCCATAAAGGATCCAATGGAGATTTTCTGTGATAACGAAGGCGCGGTTGCCTTGACCAAGGAACCGAGGGATCATGGTAGATCAAGACATATCGACAGAAAGTATCACTTCATTAGACATCGTGTAGAAGAAGGACAACTCGTAGTGAAGAGGATATCATCAGAAGATAACCCAGCAGATCCGCTTACGAAGGGACTGAGTAGGGTTAAGCACTTGCAGCATGCTAGGAGTATTGGGCTGAAGGATGATATTAGCATAGATTAGATAGTATTAGAAACGTGTAATAGATAAATGTAATTGACATTTGATGATTAAATAAAGGAGTTTTATTTATGAGTAATGTTACTATCTTATGTTAATTGTTTAGCTATTGTTTCACTTTGCATGTTTTGACATCCAGAATAATTGAGTTTATTAGGAATAATCGAATTGTTCAAATGGTCCACAATCGTTCATATGTTGGGAGTAGATATGAATGAAGATTGTCATGAATTGGTGTGTAGAATGTCTAAATGGTGTTAGACATAGCAAAGGATTGCTGCAACGTTCATGAGTGCTTATGAACTAGTTTTGAGCATTGGAATAAACCCGCGCTTGCTGGAATCACCTTATGGAATACGATAAAAGGTGGTCGCAAGACGATAATATCATATAGTCTTAAAACCTAAATATATGATTTATTATTTGTTAATTGATTGTACATTGATAATACGAAAACGCATCAGTAACTTGGTGTTATAAAACGTATTGTTGTGTATAGTTGGTTAATGAATAAGTAATGCATATAAGTCAAAGTTTATCAGTAACTTTTAAGGTAAAAGCGATATCTCGGCCGCTCGATGATTTGATTTGACTTATGTGCCGGGCCCGGTCAGAACTAAATTGATGTGTTCGATTAAGTTCTATGTCAAATAAATCAGAGATCGAGAAACCTAAATGCTTGACTAACCATTCCATAGGATTGTCAGCATGATATCTAACAGAGGACTATACATTCCCTTATCTAAAGGACAAGATTGATTAGATCAGAGTTGACAGCGTCTTTGAGAGCTACGATTGCAAACCGAATTGTACTTGTGCATATAGTTACTAGACTTATCCAAGTGGGAGACTGTTGGAATAGTGCCTAAGGCTGCAACTATATTAGACAAGTATTTGACCCGGTTGTGCATGGTCCTTTTGGGTTGCCTTCACCATAGCAACTTGATAGGATGATTTATTAAGAGAGAGTAAATATTATTAATATATTATGAGAATAATATAATGAATAATATATTTGTTATTTGATTAATATAAGTCATAGAATTAATTAGAATTAATTTGGTGACTTAAAGAGATTAATTAAATAAAGGGGTATAAACTGTCAATTGTTTGATAGTTAAACTTTAGACTGTAAATCCATTGGGATATGCTTTGGACGAATTCTATGAGATATAGGATAGCTAAAATCGTCCAAAGGCTTATCTATGGAATGGATTTGGATAGCCTTAAGAGAAGATTATCCAATTAGGGTTTAGGTTGTAACCCTTAAGGAGTCTACAAGTATAAATAGACCCCATGGCATAGGGAATTGGATACCTCTCCTAAAGTAAGAGAACCCTGGCCGAATTCCTCCCCTCTCCTCTCTCCTAAATCATTCTTCTTGCTATTGGTGTTTGTAAGCCATTAGAGGAGTGACATTTGTGACTCTAAAAGCTCCAACACCTCAAGATCAACAAGGAACTCAAAGGTATGATTCTAGATCTGTTTCAATGTTGTTATTTAACCTAATTAGTCATTAGAAGACTTGGATTCAAAGCATCTTTATTAGAAAGCCTAGATCCAAGCAATAGGGTTTTGCATGCGCACATAGGAAAGTTCTTATGGCTAAAACCCATCATGTACAACTTTAATTTTGAACAAATGTAAACTTTGATATGTAATGTAATGGTTGTTTACTTTACTTACTATGTGCATTGGATTTGATACTCAACGTGGAGTCCGCCCCGGAAATGTTTCCGCCTTAGGTTTTCGGGGTGTGACAGGGTCGTCGAGGCATCTTTCTGCCATGGAACAGAAAGATGTTGAGTATCTGTGCTTTTTGTGAGAGTGTGATCCTATATGCTAGGTGTGAGGCACGAACTTAGGTACAACGTCAAAGTAAAACATATAAAAATTTTACTAATATTATCCGCATTTGATACATGAAAATTTTGCTCGTAAGAGCATACATAAGTGATACTAGTTCGACAGCATAACGGCTCTATGAGTAGTGTAGTCACTTAAACATAGAGTCGGGGTACACAGCATGGATCCTAATTACATAGCACTAAAAAAAACTGATACGGCTATCCCTAGTACTCCATGGAGTGTCCTAAGATAAGGGGTGAGATCATATGCCGAAGTGTTGAGACAACAACTGAGCCATCTCCGTGATGTCTCCAATGACCTCATCCCTCTCATGCTCAGCTCACACTGCACGTGCTTCCATGGCGAACAGCTTTTGCCGCAGGGCGGCAATCTCAGCTTCGGGGGAGCGATTCTCCCTTGCGGGGTTCACTGGTGGGGCGGGGTGGTCCTGCTGTGCCTCGCTAACAAATGACGTGGCGTGATCTTTGCCTGAGTCTTGTCCTTCCTCCACGTCATCATCGGCCTCCTCGAACTCATAGTCGGTGTCCGTGTACTTGTCAGGACCGACGTCATGTGCTTCCCCTTGATTCCGTTCAGGTTCATCTTCAAGCATCCCGTGAGCCACTAAGACTTGATGAAACTAAGTACCCTGCTGCTCTCCCTCCATGAAGACTGGGAGAAGGTATATGAATAAACTATCGTTACTCCTATGACTCTACAACTATTGTATAGACTGAACGGATGTTCTCTTCTTGGGGTAATGGGGTATATTTTTAGGTTCCCTAGCTATGACGATCTCTTCAGGACATGTGATAGTTGTACCTTGGAGGAAATGTAGTTGATCAGGCTACATCCACTCCTTGATACGACTAAGAACAGTCCTGGCTTAACCGAGATACTAGCATTATCTTGTTTGGTTCGGTATTATGTTCTTTTTCCTAATACAATCAAGGATGTTTTTATTGTTATGTTTTACTTGTTTTGTTCAGTGTTGTGTTAGTCCCTCTTTTGGTTTATAGTTGCATATCAATGTGTGGTTAGATATGCTAGTTCACTATAAACAGAGCTCTGATACCAACCTGTCACACCCCTGAACCGGACAGCAGAAATGACCGAGGGCTCTTGTGAGTTAAATTGAATACCATCACAATGATTATACATGAATCATAACATCATTCATCACCATGCATTAAAATATTACAACTGATATTGTTTACAATCAGTACATTGTTTTAAACATTACAATTTCATAACATAAACCGTTCGATAAATAATCTAAGCAAAACACCATGACATAACTTGATACGTATTCTTCGGAGGAAACGTCCGAGGGCTCTTGTGACTTAAATTGAATACCATCACAATGATTATACATGAATCATAACATCATTCATCACCATGCATTGAAATATTACAACTGATATTGTTTACATTCAGTACATTGTTTTAAACATTACAATTTCGTAACATAAACCGTTCGCTAAATAATCTAAGCAAAACACCATGACATAACTTGATACGTATTCTTCAGTTTACCTTTTACCTAAGAATACAAGTTATTTTGAAAAACGTCAACATATGAAATGTTGGTGAGTTCATAAGTAATGTTATAGAAAAATGATTTTTGTGAAGTTTGAAAAACCCAGAAAATCCGATATTTTCTAAAAAGAGTATTTGTTTATAAAAAAGTGTGAAGATCCGTAAATATGCTTGTCGATTTTGAAAACATGTATAATTGTTAAATTTTGTTCACATCACATAGGTGAAAATGTTGAACTTCCCGGGAAAACCCGATGTTTTCCCAATATGTGAATTACATGACTTGTTTATTGTTATACCGATACGACGATTGTTTTTTGTTACCCATGTGACATTGGATTAATTAAGGTTTGTGAGTTGTTACAATCACGCATTAATGAAAATGACTAGTTTATAACTACAAATTACGAACGATTCTTGAGGCGTCGTCCATACTACTCACATAATCCAACCACCCTGACTTCTCTTGTTTAACATCACGAATCTGTTTACTCGAATTCACATAAGCCGGTCAACCGAGGAGAAAGGAGGGTACAAAGCCCCCTTTATTTCCTTAAGTTATTCAAGGCTATCGGGAATGCGAAAGGCACTTGGCCCGACTCGCATTTGACTTCTCGACTTCACTAGCAGTACTAATGGACCATTGGGGTCCAACAACACAATAGAGCTATTGAAAGTCCTTTTACATGGAAGTAGGTCATAGAAGGCCCATTAACATGTAAGAGCGTCCCCTTCGGGCCCAAAGATCATGTTATTGGGTTAGCAAGGCCCAACAAGCACGACTTGAAACATTCAATCCCAAAAATTGAATATTGACTCCTCGTAGTTATCGCGTGTTTATTGAAGTAGTATGGTTTATTGATTTTTGTTTTGTTATAGATTCGAGACCGAATCAATTCATTTGGTAATGATATTGGTTGTTGAATGTGTATTTGTTATTACGTTTCGCCGATAGTCGTGGATCTCATATTTTGTCGTAAGTAATTTATTAGTTTAAAAGTAATATTTTTACCTTTTCACAACCCTTCTTTTATAAAATTAGCACTTTTAGTCCTTTATATAAAAGAATTTCCATTTTAGTCCTTAAGCCATTTTTCCTGACACTTTAGTATCATAAACTGTTGAAAATACATTTTTAGCCCAAATTTATTTTGTAAACAGCTTTAGTCCTTCCTGAATGAAGTTTTCTCGGTTAGAACCCCCAGTTTCACAACTTTTACAGTTTTGGCCCAAAATAGAAAATTTTTACATTTTTGTTCCTTTTTGAATTTGAAAAGCATTTTTGACCTTTGAAATGGTTTTAATACACTTCAAATCCCCTGTTTTATAGAAAAATTCCTTTTTAGCCCCTCAAACTTGAAAATCTCGCATACTGAGGTTTATTGGGCCGAAAAGCCCAAGTTTAGCCCATTAATTGCAAAATTTACATTTTAATTCCTTCAAAAATGTTTAGTTTCAGAAAAATTGTTATAGAAACTGTTTGGACTCTTTTGATCCTCCAGAATTTATAATTTGTCGGTTTGGGCCCTTAGTTTTGTATTTTTGACAATTTAGGCCCAAAAATGGGTTTTATGTTCAAGTATGTTCATCCTAACCATATGAGTTATTTTTCTTGACTTGATTAGGGTAAAATAGTTTAAGTTATGTTTATTTCCTTCCTCATATTTTAGATCTCGGTTTTTACATACTTTTTGGATAACATATTTATCACAACACATGATATCACACACAAACATGCATCAAATCACACATAGCATACATTTACACATAGATCTACACATTTACTTGTATTCTCCCCCATAAAAACTCATAAAACCGAAAAGAAAGGGGTATGAAACTCACCTTGGGTTGTGTTTTTGGTTTTGAAGAAGATTTGGAGAAGTTTGGTGCTATTTTCGGCCCTAGCAAGTTCCTTGGATGGATCTTGAACTTAGATGTATCTAATGTGCTAGATCACAAGTTTTGCATGAGATAAGGAAGATTGTTGATAAAATGAAGAAGATATGTTATATATCAAAGAGATAACTTACCAAAGATGTGAACTACTTGATGAAAACCTCTTGGAGTGATTTAGAGAGAAATCTAGTTGTGATGTGTGTGTTTGTTTGGTTTCGGCCGAGAAGGAGAGAGAGAGAGAGAGAGAGAGAGAGAGAGAAAGAGAGAGAGAGAGAGAGAGAGAGACAGAGAGAGTGCTCGCATGGAAAAATGAGATTGCATGGACGTTTGAAGTGTAAAACCTAGATATCGTCTATATAAAAATGATGTGTCATGCAAGAAGTCAACTTTCTCTTTTCCTTTTGGGCTTGGGCCAAGAATTAGGGGAAAGAGAAGAGGGTTTTCGGCCTTAAATGCTTAAGCCCAATTTTCATGGTTATGTTGAGTTATTTTTGGTCCAAATAATTATAAATGTGATTTTTATGATCTATTAAGGCTAAATTAGGTTAATTATGGCCCAATATGGTTCATTTAAATAATTTGTTTCATTCTAGGGCCCAATATGGCCCAAAATATTGAAATTAATGAAAGTGGGTCCAATTAGAGCCCATTCAAGAGTTCTAAGCCCAAGATAGTCCATTTGGAAGCTTATTGGTCCATTGGGCCCAATAAAGAAATCCTAGTCCAAAATGGACTTAAACAAGGATTTCTAAGGTTTCCAATTGTTTGTTGACTATTTGCAGTGCTTGTATGAAGTGTTTGATTGAAATTTTGTTGTCATAGAGTAAGCATCATACATGCTTTCATGTTTTTGATTCATAATTGGCATAAGTGTTGTAGTTACAAGGCACAAAAATTTCTAGTTGTGACAGTTGAATTCTTGGCCTTCATGGCATTCCAGTCGGCATTGTCTGAACGTGAACTGGAAGGATTTCTTTTGAAGTATCTCCCTCTTGGCGTGTTATGCCAGCCTTGTGCATAGTAGGGAACGTATGCGCGATTAGGACAATTTCTAGCAATGTGTCCAGGTATTCCATAGTGAAACCATGTCTTTTTCTTCACTGTAAAGTTATTTCTTCCTGCCCCTGGTGGCGTATCCTTGCCTTGTCTCTTGTTGCTTCTAATTCAGCCTTCAGGGGTTTCTGTCCTTTCCTGAGTTGATATTCTTCATATCTCAGGTCGTCAACTTCTCTTTTAAATAAATCAATTTGTTCCCAAAGAAATTTTATCGTGGCTTCACAAGCTAGAGTACATGTAACTTCAGTGACTGGAATGTTTTCAGAACTCATTGTTTCTCTACACTTCAAAGCATCAAGTTCTTGAATTACATCAGCAAGACTAAGATGATTGAGATCTTTTGTCTTCTTGATGATAGCCACGTTCATATCCCACGATTTCGGAAGGGAATTCAGTAGCTTTTTGTTTATCTCAAACTTAGACAAGAAGATCCCAGCTATATTCATCTCAATAGTAAGTGTAGTAAATCGCTGCAACCGAGTTTCGAGGGTTTCTCCAGGGATATAATCGAAAATGTTGAAATTTTGTCTTAAAATATCCTGACGACTCTCCTTCATGTTTTCAACTCCCTCGTAGACCTTAAAATCAATTAAAAAGCACAGCTATAAGCCAAAATCAAACTTAAAAGTCAAACCCTTTGATTATAAACCTTAAAAGTCAAATTTAAAAACTTAAACTCAAAAGTCAAACTTAAAAGTCAAACCAAAAAGCTAAATTTGAAAATTTAAAAGTTAAACGAAAAAGTCAAAGTTTAAAGTCGAAGGTCAGACTTGAAAGTCAAAGTCAAAATTTAAGGTCAAAAGTTAAAAAATAAAAGTCAAAAATAAATATATTTTTTTATTTTATTATTATTATTATTATTATTATTATTATTATTATTATTATTATTATTATTATTTATTATTATTTTATTATAATTTATTATTATTATTATTATTATTTTGATGAAAAAGGAATTTAAAAATAAAAGAAATTTAATTTTTGGGCTAAAAATGACAATTTTTATGAAACTTGGAACCGAAAAGGAGAGTTTTTTAGTAAAAAATGCGGAGGAAAGGAACAAAGGTGATGCTAGAGGAGTTGGTTAAGGCGTTGGTTGATGAATGGGAGGTCTAAATGCGAAGCGAAGCTGGTTGCGAGGCCGAGGAGTTATGCGAGGACGAGGCTGCTGAGCGAGGCTGCTTCTTGCGAGGCCGTAGACTTCGAGGTCGTAAACCGAGGCCGTGAACTCCTCGGACCGCAAACACCGGCTGCAATCCTCCGGCGACCGTCAACAATTTCCGACCGTAAACTCCGGCTGTGAACTCCGAAACCCTAGCCGCCGGCCACAAACTTCGAACAAAAACACCAATTTTTCGACTTTGAAGCTCCAAAACTCGATCAAAAACCTTTTTTTATGAAAAACACGAAGAACAAACCCCCCTTATTTTTCAGAGATTTTTCCAGAAACGCAAGAATATTTCGAAAATAAGATCAAATAATGCTCCAAATATGGCAAAATTGACTGATACAACTTGGCTCTGATACCAATTGTAAGTCCCTAAACTGCTTGTGTATCAATCAGATCCGTTTGATGGTGCGGAATCCCAATCAAACGGATGATATCAGATCAAATAGAAGAGAAGGAGAAGAAGAAGAATATGAATCTTGTTTGAATTGATTAGAATGAAGTTCCTTTACACAAGATTCACACAGTTACACACGTATGCTCGTTTTTCTCTCTCTGGCCGTGAACTCTCTTATGTTCATCAATCTCTACTCGTCACCCTAAAACCTATATTTATACTTGGAGAACATGGTCTGTAAATGGGTTTACGGCCGTAAACTCAACCGTAAATATGACCGTAAACTCCAGAAATATTACAGAAAAATATAATTGCCCAGAAAAGCAAAGTATAAACCATATTTTGACCCAACAAAAAATGATTTTGTGAGATCTTTTTAATCTATTCACCCATTGATACTACCACAAATATTCAGGGAGAGTTATTTATTTATTTATTTATTCTTTGTGTGTGTGTGCATGTGGGAAAATGGGAATATCTCCATTTTCAACATTCATTACTTCAACAAGTATATGGTTTCCAGCACCAATCTGAAAACCAACATCATAGCCAAGTTTAGAAATGTTCATAATTTCGATAGATGCAGATAAATCAGTTGAAGAGATGCACGGGGAGCCAGATTCAACCATGGTCCTTTTAAGGTCGATTGAGGGTAGATGATCCGTAGGAACGCTGACCGCAGGTGGTGGGTTAGGATTAGGAGGTAGGAACGCTGACCGCGGGTTGTGGGTTAGGATTAGGAGCAACTGAGTTCTTATTGCGGGATATGCTGCCATAAGGCGAAAATCTTGGAGGAGAAGATCATGCTAATTTTCTTCTATTAACCCTCGATTCTTCAAAGTTAAATGCAAAGCGATCATCAAAGGGGTTGATATTTAATTTAGATAATTGCTAGACTTGAGAGATATTATTTACATATGGGCCCATAAACATATTAGGCCTAAAAGGGAAACTTGATCTGGCTCATGAATATGATGGTCCCCACATGAGTTATAAACATTATGAGCAATGTTTTAAAAACCGGTTTTTTTTAGTTGAATCGGTTCCGTGGTTGGTTACCGGTTCGACCGTTGCGACCGCTAGTAGTGGTGTACATCTTACATCTATCTATCGAACTACTCAATTTGCTATTGAAATCGTCTAATAACACACAATTTCCCAAATCCCCCCTTTCTCCATCCGATTGCAAAACCCTAGAATTTCATAGGCAGCAGTATCTGATATCAAAATGTCCGACAAAATTCCATTACATATCCAGGAGCTAATCATCAAAAGGCTTCCTGTCGTATCATTGCTTCAATTCATATCCATCTCCCGGCGTTACTCAATCACAACATCTGCTTGTAAGGTACGAAGATAAGGGAGTTGATTAATATGTTTCGTAACCTCAATAGGTTGGCTTAATTGGTATGGTTTGTGAGATGAAATTTTGTTGTTTATGATGTTGTTGCATTTTTTAACTCCACTTTCACCTGATTAATCAATTTTGGATGTTCAAGCAAAAAATCAGCCACATTTTCTTCCCAATCCAATTCCCATTTTTTTTTACTTTACCTTCTTCCTCAAGTTTGATTCTGTTTACATGCTCATTCACTTATTCCTTATTTTCGATACGCTAATCGGTTTGTTATTCAACTGGAATGAAGATTTTGTTGTTCGTTTTCACGTTCATGGAGAATGGGTTCAAATAGTCATCATCAATAATCCTTTTCGACTCTCTTTGACGTAAGCATTCCAATATCCTTTGTATTCTTTATAATATGGTAAACATTTTGAAAATAATAACAATTATCATTACAAAATAATACATAAGCAATTTGATAAATTGATTTATTTCCAGTTTCAAAATTGATGTTTTTAAGAAAAATATGTTGTTTGGCAGCTAGGAGATACTATTGAATGGAATAGAATTAACCGACAATGAGAGGAACACAAAATGTATTTAGTTTATATATTTTCCATCATAATTGAGTAAAAAAATATCTTTTTCATAATAAATGCCTAATAAATAATTATATGCTACAATTATTACGTTAACTTAAAAAACATTATATAACTAGATTATAATCCGTGATAATCATGGTTATAAAAATAAATAATTTTTTATAGTAAAAAGTGATAATTATTAATTAAATATTTTCAATAAATTATTAATTAAAATATTTACATTTTGTTATTTATGTAGAATTATAATAGTTGATTCAAATAAGTATATAAATTATTTTTTTAAGATATGTGAGACAATTTTATTTTGTAAATTAAAAAAAAATAATGATATTGTATAAGTAAATGTTGAAATGCTTATAAAAGTAAAATGAACACAATAAAAAATGGTTTTTATTGGATTACCTTATTTATTGGATTACCTTACCAGATGTATAATTTAAAATTGTCAAAAAAAAAATTATTATTAATATAATTAACTCCAGGCATAAACGCTCTCTCATTTTCAGACCTCAGATCTCTCCAACTTCGCATTACAACCACATAAACTCACTATTTACGGTTATACCACGATCATTTTCATTGTTGTTCTCCTTCCTCCCACGGTCTCCTTCATCACGATTTGAAGATCGCAACCCTCGCCCACAACACCCTTGTATCCTTTTCAACGTCTCCCCATGTTTCTTCAACCCCCACGGTTCAACACATATACCAATTGTTGAATTTACCAGATGCTTCTCCCATGTTCCAGCATCAAAACCTACAACTTCCAATCCATTAAACCATGCACAATCTCATTTTGGTGTAGTGAAATCCTCCTTGTAATGCGTAACGCTTAACAGTTATAGGGTAAATTCGCATATCCTTCTTCTACTTCATTCTCTTGACACGACATCTTCCCTAAATCCAAGGTGTTTGCTTGGTGTTATCACGTATGAAAGAAATGCATTTAATGTGGCTCGAAGGCAAACACGATGGGCCAATCCACCATTGTTGTCAACCGTGACCACCAGCTCCAGCAGCTCAAAAAACCTTGCATCTTCCCACTCGACTCCACAAAATTTTCACACACATTACTCTTCTAAATCAATGGAGCTTTGGGGAGCTTTGCTCTGGCTTGAAGAGCCTCAATTTATCCTTCTCTTCACTCTTCCCCTCAACCAACTTTAGTACCATCTCTCTCTATTTGGATTTTTATTTTACATCGAAATTGATGTGTTAAGGTGAGTTTTCTTTTTTCTATTTGAGGTGAGTGAATTCAAAGGAGTAAGGGTTTGGTGTGTTAAAACCGAAATCAATGGCTCGTCCCAGTTTCTTTCGTTGAAGTAGTTGTATGAATTGTTAACTCCCTACGTCGTTTGAACAATTAAAGAAAATATCATTCTGATATATGGAAGTTGGAGCTAGATTTTGGCTGTAAAATATCGTTTACATGTGTAGTTATTTTGAATTCTTAACTTCATATGTCCCCGACCATACAAATTGAACAATTCATGAAGTCATATATACGATGCAAATTGCAATGCTTCACTTTTTGGTGAAATTCCAACCTAATTTATTCGTCCATAACCATTTATTATAAGTTGTTATTTGTAATGATGTTTGTCCACAAGATTATCTTGTCATTTTCAGTGCTATTTAGTATATTTCACATAGAATTGAAAACTTTATTGAACTATATATGTAGTCCAACATTAAAAGAGCTTGTGTCCCATGGACATAGTATCTCATAAGTCTTTTTTTATCCTTGTTGTTCTGATAAAGTGGTGTCCACTTAGATGATGCTTAAGTGCTTAACAAGTATTTGAGAAAATGACTACACACTTCAGCAAACAAAAGGAAAACATACTCAAGGCAAATTTGTAAAAAAGTTAGATATAAGTCATTAATTATAGAACAACGGAGAATCATTCGGATACTCATAATCTAGTGTTGTTGGTGCTCTTTCTTTAGTCTTTACAGACTTCAAAAGGTGTTAGTGTTCCTTCTTTAAAGGCTTTAAAAGTATTTCCCTCTTCTTTTTTTACTTTCTAAATAGAATTCATCGACATGCTCTTTTAAGTAAATTTTTACCTTCAAAATTCCTAGCACTTTTGATTATATTACTTGAAAATTTCTCTTATCATCTTTGTTCCCAACCCTTCTCCACCGAGTTTCCCAAGAAATAGATATTATTAATAATTTTATGTTCGTATGCTCTTGAAAAAAATGATAAACTATCGGATTATGATCATTTGAGGTATCATATCAGTTCACTTTTGATTTACTTTCCCAATAGTTAGATCTTCTTAACATTATACTTTCATATTTTTATTGAAATTTATGATAAAAGATTTCAAACTTTCTTTATGTATAAAATCCTATATCCATCTAATTTGAATTTAGTTTCCATTGGTTTTCCCTAAAATCATATCCCTCATCAAATTACATTCACATATTCATGAAATTAATGATACAATTATTGATTGTTTAATGCATACATCTTGTAAGCACTATCAAGATTTAATCTTTTTGGGAGATTTCTAGGTAAAAGATCAAGATCAGGAAAGGGTAATTATGTCTTTTTTTCTATACACAACATAAATGCAATAAAATGGTCAATAGGGTTAAGAATACTACTCTTTACTTGACCCCAATTAGATGACGTTAGGGGAAGTCTATGTTTTTCACTGATTTTGGATTATGACCAATTATGAAAGAGAAAAATGTGTTATTTTTTCGGATATTATTGTAATTGTTTACTCTATGGAAGTAGGAAATAGACGTATCAGATATGTTGCGGGTAGGTTCATTTCGGTATGTTGTACCATAGGTCCCATACCATATGTCCGGGTACGATGTACCTATTTTCAGATTCAATGTACATGTTTTCAAGTTACAAAATCCGATTTAATATCAATATTTGATTTGTATTCAATATCAATGCATATTACCAGTTAAAAGAATGCAGAATCATGTTGCAGAAAAATGGATAAACAGATAACAGAATGCAGAATTGTAGTTTATGAACAGTTAACAGCAACAGATTTTAAACAGTTAAAAGGAACATACCAAAACCAAACATGATTCATTAAATTTAAACACTTAACATCAAAACTTACATGCTAGACATCAAAAGACAGAAACACATAACTCAAAACCAAACACAAATCATTCAATTCCAAACAAAAAATAGGAACATTTGGTCCCTAACATGTCGATCAACCCGCCGCCTCTTTCCTTGTCCATTCTCCACATTTTCTTCATCTCAATTCTCCCAAACCATGTCATCTAATCGTGAACTTGAACTTTCAATATAAGTGCCTTCGGGGTTGATGTCCCACTTTTTGGTTGGACTGGATTTGTATGATTCGTGGAAACGAGATATAGTTCAAATGTTGGAGTGAATGTAAACCAATTTATCGGCTCTTTTTTCCTTCACTGGTTTCTTTTCAACTTATGAATTTAGCAATATGTACTCCAATTCCTTTCCGCGGACGAGCTACTAATAGGCGGTGAAAATACCTACTTTGCCGCCAGGTCCAAATCCGGGTTTCGGCTCCATAGGTTGACCACCAATCTGGATCCGTTGTTAAAGCATCCATTTGTGTTTCCTCCATAGAGTAGATACCTTTCTTCGTATAGAATGTTATGAATTGATCTCGTAACAATTGTCCCTCCTCTTCATTTTCAGAAAATCTATTGAAGGATTCCATGACACCTTGCATAACCTCTTTGTCTAGATTTGGTGGTTTCCTTTGCATACCACCAGGTGCCATGTTTTGAAAATATTACATATCATAAAATCATGGGTTTAATGTGAACCCCAACCAATGTAGTGGGATATTAAACTTCTCCCACCTAGTTAAAATTATTTTCTCTACTTGTTGGTAACAAGTAACACAAGTACATTCTTGCATCATGTCTTTGATTTCACCCATCATATTATCCATTCTTTCATAAATCTCACCAACATCCACGAATAACAACGAAGGACGAGTCTAAGACCCGAGTTTCCTGAAGACATAGAAAAATGATTTTGTGAGATGTTTTTAATCTATTCACCCAATGAACCATATGAGATGCCCTGATACCACAAATATTCAGGGAGTGTTTTTTTTTTTTTTTTTTTTTGTGTGTGTGTGTGAAATGGGAATATCTCCATTTTCACCATTCATTATTTCAGCAAGTATATGGTTTCCAGCACCGATCTGAAATCCAACATCATAGCCAAGTTTAGAAATGTTCATCATTTGGATAGATGCAGATAAATCAGACGAAAAGATGCATGGGGAACCAGATTTAACCATCGTCCTTTTACGGTCGATTGAGGGTAGATGATCGATAGGAATGCTGACAGCAGGTGGTGTATTAGGACTAGCAGCAACCGAATTCTTATTTCGGGATACGCTGCCTTAAGGAGAAAATCTTCGCGGAGAAGATCGTGCTAATTTTCTTCTCTTAACCCTCGATTCTTCAAAGTTAAATGCAGAGCGATCATCAAAGGGGTTGAGATTTAGTTTAGATAATTGCTAGATTCTAGTGATATTATTTACATATGGGCTCGTATTAAGAGCAGAGAAGAGAAACATATTAGGCGTAAAAGGGAAACTTGATCCAGCTCATGAATATGATGGTCCCCACATGAGTTACATACATTAGGAAGCAATATTTTAAAACCGGTTTTTTAGTTTAATCGGTTCCGTGGTTGGTTCCCGGTTCGACCGTTGCGACCGCTAGTAGTGGTGTGCATCTTACGTGTATCTATCGAACTACTCAATTTGCTTTTGAAATCGTCTAATAACACACAATTTCCCAAATCCCCCTTCCTCCATCCGATTGTAAAACCCTAGAATTTCATACGCAGCAGTATCCGAAATCAAAATGTCCGACGAAATTCCTTTCCATATCCAAGAGCTGATCATCAAAAGGCTTCCTATCGTATCATTGCTTCAGTTCAGATCCGTCTCGAAAACATGGAAATTTTTGATCGACAGCTCTAATTTTATCGCTTCTCACAGCGTTACTGAGTCGCAGCATCTCCTTATAAGGAATGAAGATAAGGAATCTGACACTGTTGGAAAGTATTTTTCTTTCCCAGATGATGACACTTTCCCTCACCAGAGGTTTGTTCATACCCTTCCTCATGCCATTAAACTACTCAAAAATGCAAATATAGTCGGTAGTTCTTTCGGGTTATTTTGTTTCCATGGTTATAACTTGGGAATGGAGATGGTTGTTCTTTGGAATCCTTCGATTAGAAAGTCAATCACTGTTCCTATGCCAAACAAGTTTAATCTGGATCCTGAAACTAAACTTTGTTTTGGGGTTTCCCCTGTGACTACTGACCCTAAAATAGTAGAGATCACACAATTTCACAAAACTAGCTACCATTGTGAAGCTAATGTTTACACTGTGAGCTCAGGCAATTGGAGAAATCTATCTAACAATCTTCCTAGTAAACCATTTCGTATCTTTTGGCCTCAGGTTGTTGTTGATAGGTTTATTTATTGGTGTGCTTTTGACCCTATGAATGTAGATAGTGAGTTACCGAATCATAATTTTATAATGTCATTTGACATAACTAATGAGAGTTTTGGAGTGGTAGAACTCCCAGATAGTTTAAGGCGCCACTCTCCAAAACAGTTGTGTATTTCTAAGGTAAGGGAGTCTCTTGTCCTGCTTGAATATGATAGCTATCAAAAACGTGCTTGTAGTGTATGGATGATAGAGAATGCTGTTGAGAAATCATTTACAAAGAGATTTACAGTTGAGGCACCACATTATTGGTCAATGTCGATAACAACACTTGGATTTAGGAAGAATGGTAAACCTATAGTGGAAGTGGAAAATGCTCATATGTGTTATGAACAGGGTGCACTTATGGTGTATGAGCCCAACATTGAATGCTTCAAATATCTTGGGATGTATGGAAAACCTGGAACATTCTTTGTGCATTCCTACATAGAAACACTAGTTTTGATAGGTCAATCTGATCGCAATATTGAGGTTGAAGATGATGTCTAGCATATAACAAATGACTTTTGGAGTGGACAATTAAGTAACATATCTACAGATTAGATGAAGTTGATCAAAAGGTATATGTATTTTTTATTAGAAGTTAATATAATATTGTAAACAATATGGGTAAAATTTTTGTTGGGTGTTGATTAATATGTTTAGTAACCTCAACAGGTTGTCCTAATGGGTAAGGTTTGTGACATGAAAGTTTGTTGTTTATGCTGTTCTTGCATTTTTTTAACTCCACATAAGCAATTTGATAAATTGATTTATTTGCAGTTTCAGAATTGTTGATGATGATTAGATTATAAACCGTGGAAATCATGGTTATAAATATAAATAAATTTTCGAAGTAATAAGTCATAATCATTAATTAAATATTTTCAATAAATTATTAACTAAAATATTTATGTTTTGTTATTTATGTAGTATTATAATCGTTGATGCAAATAAATATATTCGTTATTTTTTAACATATATGAGAAAATTTTAGTTTGTAAATTAAAAAATATAATGATATTGTATAACTAAATGTTAAATTGCTTATAAAATTAAAATGACCACAATATAAGAAGGTTTTTATTGGATTACCTTATTTATTGGATTACCTTATGAGATGTAGAATTTAAAATTGTAAAAAAAATATATTATTATTAATATAATTAGCGCCAGGCATCAAAAACTACTCCCTCATTTTCAATCCTCGGGTCTCTCCAACTTCGCATTACAACCGCATAAACTCACTATTTACGGTTATATCACGATCATTTTCATTCTGGTTCTCCTTCCTCCCACGATCTCCTTCATCACGATCTGAAGATCGCAACCCTTGCCCACGACACCCTCTATATCCTTTTCAACTTCTCACGTTTCTTCAACCCCCGCGGGTCAATGCATATACCAATCGTTGAATTTACCAGTTGCTTCTCCCTGTAACACCGTAAATTTCAAAATAATTTTTCGCATAATATAAAAAATATTCATTTAATTTTCATAAAAACATCAATGTTTGAAACTCCAATCCATGTCATACAAAGAATCCCAAGATCACATAACATAAAAATCTCATGTGTGTGTACTGATCAAGCCGGCGCTTTCCCACGGTCATCACTAGTACCTGAAACAAACAACACCAACACTGTAAGCACAAAGCTTAGTGAGTTCCCTAAAATACCACGCATAACACATATTAGCCACTCGAGGCTAGAACTCTGTGGGTCTGTAGACCGTACTTTGTGAACCCTCTGCTTCTAACTCTGGGAACCTTCCGGTTCCAAATCTATAAACATGCACAACATAAATCACATAGAAATAATGCAGTACAACACATAACATACATATGGCATACAAATACTCTGTCACATAACTCTGATTACCTACTCAAGGTAAAGTATAGTGAGAAGACTCACCTCGCGTATCTCGATAACTCGCAAAGCCCGGAAATCACTCGCGCTCGATCCTCCGAGCTATAATCCTCCTATAACACAATATATCTCTAATTAACACTTTCTCAACTAAGGTTGACTACCCCTATCAAGTCAACACCGGTCAGCTCTGGTCAACGGTCAACGGTCAACTTTGACCGGACTCGGCGAGTGCACTAGAGCGACTCGGCGAGTCTATACGTGTTCACTGACTCCCTAGGATCCTCTCTTGACACGTCAAGTACTTCCCTGACTCGACGAGTTCCACCTGGAATGAATCGCTGGGCCACCACGACTCAACTCGCCGAGTCTCAAGAACAACTCGGCGAGTTCCAGCTCGACTCAGTCCACCTGTCAACCCTCTCTAACTCTCCCTGACTCACTGAGTCAACCCCTTAACTCGGCAAGACCACTCGCTGAGTGGTTATGGATAATCTTCATGCTACTCGCCGACTCTATTCTTCGGACTCGGCGAGTCTAAGCCATGCATGAACTCAAACTCACTCCTGAGGTCAGATCCGTTCCCTTAACTCATAGATCCAGTCCTTCCAAGCACATTCATCATGTAAAGTTACAATCTTGGTGCTCATGCAAAGGTCCAAAGGCCTTATTTGATGATATGGTCTCTAGAATGCTATTCTAAGCTCATGGCCTCCATTAACACTCATAAAGCTTGAGGGAAAAGAGTCTCTGGACCTCCTTGGGTCCAGATCTAAAGCATCAACACAAAAAGAGGCCAATCACCCCATGAATCATTCCACAAAGAAGCCCTAACTCTAAGATTTGCACCAAGGGCTGAGGAAGGAACGAATGGTTACCTCAAATGAAGTCTCTGGACTCAGGATTCACTGGATTAGCACCTCCTTTGGTCTCCTCTTGCCTTGATCCTCTTCTATATGCAAAATCACCCACAAATAATCAAAGATCCTCCTCTTCTGTCTCACAAAACGCTCAAGGACTCTTTTAGGGTTCTCTCTGGGGTTGGTGGCCGCAAATGACGGCCATAAGCCCCTTTAAATAGGTCTCATACCCTAGAAATTAGGGTTTCATTAAACACCGTGGACTCGCCGAGTCCATCTTTTGGACTCGCCGAGTCCGGACGTGAACCCTTTCCCAAACCGCGATCATACTTGGCGAGTTTGAGCTCCAACTCGCCGAGTCTCCTCACAAAACACCAAAAATTAGAAGAATAAATTAATACCTGGGAATCCGGGCTGTTACAATTCTCCCCCACTAGAACTAGACTTCGCCCTCGAAGTCTCGCTCTACAGATAACTCCGGATGCTGCTCACACATCTCACGCTCCGGCTCCCAAGTCATCTCGGACCCCTTCCGATGCTGCCACTGAACCAAAACCAGGGGTACCTCCTTGTTCCTCAGAACCTTGATTTTCCGATCTCTGATTGCCACTGGTCTCTTAGCATAATTCAGGATCGCATCCACCTGAATATCCTATAATGGAACCACTGCCGACTCATCGGCTATAAACTTCCGCAGTTGCGACACATGGAAAGTGTCGTGAATCTGCCCCAACTCTGCTGGAAAATCCAAACGATAGGCTACCCGGCCTACCCTCGCGATCACTCGGAATGGACCAATATATCTAGGCCCTAACTTGCCCCTCTTCCTGAATCGAATCACTCCTTTCCAAGGAGAGACCTTCAGGAGTACAAGGCCGCCGACCTGAAACTCAAGCTCAGACCGGCGTCTATCTGCATAACTCTTCTGACGACTCTGAGCGGTCAACAACCTCTGTCTGACCTGTTGGATCTGCTTTGTCGTCTGAAGCACGATCTCTGTACTGTCCAACCTCTCCCCAACAAATGGGGGTCCGACAACTCCTCCTGTACAACAGCTCAAAGGGCGGCATACCAATGCTCGAATGATGGATGTTGTAGGAAAACTCTGCCAAGGGCAAATATGCATCCCAGCTACCCCCGAAATCCAACACACATGCCCGGAGCATGTCCTCGAGTGTCTGAATCGTCCGCTCACTCTGACCGTCTGTCTGGGGATGATATGCAGTACTAAAATGCAGTCTAGTACCCAAATCCTCATGAAACTTCTTCCAGAATCTGGAAGTGAAACGCACATCACGGTCTGAAACAATCGAGATCGGCACCCCATGCCGAGATACCACTTCCCTCACATACACCTCTGCCAATTTCTCTACTGAAGAACTCTTGCTGATAGCAAGAAAGTGAGCGCTCTTCGTCAACCTGTCCACAATCACCCAAATTGCATCAACTCCTCTGGCAGTCCTTAGCAATTTGGTGATGAAATCCATGGTGATATGTTCCCACTTCCATTCGGGAACCTCCAATGGCTACAACTTACCATGCGGCCTCTGGTGCTCGGCCTTAACCCTACGGCAGGTCAAGCACCTCTTAACAAACCACGCAACATCCCTCTTCATACAAGGCCACCAATACTCCTTTCTCAGGTCCAAATACATCTTAGTGGCCCCAGGATGGATCGAAAATTTCGACCAATGAGCCTCTTCCATCAAAATAGTACGCATTCCTCCCACAAACGGCACCCAGATACGCCCCTGAAATTTCATAAGCCCCCGACCATCGGTAACGAACTCTGAAACCAAACCAACAACCCGTTCTTTCTTCTGCATCTCAGGTTGCACAGCCTCGGCCTGTGCCCCACGAATGGCGTCCAACACTGGAGCTATCACGGTCAATCTCAAACATACATCGCGCAGCGGGGCGCTTTCCGCCCTGCGGCTCAGTGCATCGGCTACAACATTAGCCTTGACTGGGTGGTACAGGATATCACAATCATAATCCTTGACCACATCTAACCACCTTCTATGTCGCATGTTTAGGTTGGGCTGATCCATCAAATATTTCAAACTCTTATGGTCCGTGTATAACGTACACCGAACCCCATACAGGTAGTGACGCCAAATCTTGAGGGCGAACACTACTGCCCCCAACTCTAGATCATGGGTGGGGTATCTCATCTCATGAGGCTTCAGCTGCCTCGATGCATATGCTATCACATGCCCTCTCTACATCAGCACCGCCCCCAACCCCAAAATCGATGCGTCACAGTATACCACAAAGTCCTCCATCCCTTCCGGGAGGGCTAACACACCAGGGTTTCGCATAACCTTTGGCGAAGTGTCTCAAAGGAGGCCTGCTGCTCGGGGCCCCATAAAAAAGCAACACCCTTCCGGGTCAACCTGGTGAGTGGCACTGCGATCTTAGAGAAATCCTTGATAAATCTCCGATAATACCCTACCAACCCTAGGAAACTCCTGATCTCGGAGGGTGACCTCGGCACCTCCCAACTCATCACCGCCTCAACTTTGGCCGGGTCGACCAATATCCCTTTCTGGTTAACGAGATATCCTAAGAACTGGACCTCCCGCAACCAGAAATCACACTTGGAGAATTTGGCATAAAGCCTCTCCGATCTCAAAACTCCGAGAACCTCTCTCAAATGCTCCTCATGCTGCTCTCTAGATCTCGAATATACCAGAATGTCATCGATAAATACAATCACCGACCGATCCAGCATCGGCCTGCACACTCGGTTCAAGAGATCCATGAAAACTGTCGGGGCATTGGTGAGCCCGAAAGGCATCACCACAAACTCGTAATACCCATAACGCGTCCTGAAAGCTGTCTTCTGGACGTCCTCATCTCGCACCCTCACCTGATGATATCCATACCTCAAATCGATCTTGGAGAACCAAGACGCTCCCTGCAACTCATCGAACAAATCGTCGATCCTCGACAACGGGTAACGGTTCTTGACCGTCAGCTTGTTCAACTCTCGGTAATCAATGCACATCTGGTGTGAACCATCCTTCTTCTTGACGAACAGGATAGGCGCTCCCGACGGCGAGCTGCTCGGCCGAATAAACCCCTTTCCCAGCAGTTCCCGAAGCTGCGAGGATAACTCTTGCATCTCTGGAGGTGCAAGGCGATAAGGCACCTTAGCGATAGGCGCGGACCCCGGAACCAAGTCGATACTGAACTCCACTTGCCTCATAGGAGGCACACCCGGCAACTCCTCAGGAAATACATTCGGGAACTCACGCACTACGGGAACCTCCTCAACTGACCTCGGTCTCTCGGAATCCACCCGCGTATCCATCACATACGCCACAAAACCCTTACAGCCCTGCTGTAGACACTGCCTCGCCCTACCGGCCGAACAAAACGCTGATCATGAACGTGTACCCTCGCCGTACACCGTAAGAACTCCCCCACTAGGGTCTCGTATGGTCACCAGCTGTCGCTCGCAGTCGATAACCACACCGAATCTGCTCAACCAGTCCATGCCCACAATGACACAGACATCACCCATCGCAATAGGAACCAGATAAATCGGGAACTCAACACCGAAAATCTCGACTACGCACCCTCGGAGAACCTCCGTGGCATATATCACCCTCTCGTCAGCTATGGAAACTCTCAGAGGCTGACTCAACGCCTCACGACTAACACTGATATGCTGACTAAAAGCCAAAGATACAAAAGACCGACTCACACCCGAGCCAAATAACACCAAGGCAGGTACAGAATTCACAAGAAAAGTACCTACGCATAACATAATATAAGCATAATAATCACTGGTCGACTCTCGGTGGCTCTGATGGCGGCAGGGGCAGACCCCTGAGGTGCTCCCTGAGATGATCCTCGCAATTGCGGACACTCTTGCCTTCCGGTGTCCAGTCTGGTTGCAGTGGAAACACACCGCAAATCCCTTGGGGCAGTCCTTGGCCATATGCCCCTCCTTGCCACACTTGTAGAAAGATCCCACTCTATAGACTCCATCGTGACCCTTGTTGCACTTCCCACATGTGCGGCCCTTCTGGCTCCCTGGTTTGGGATCAGCGGGCTTGGCCCGCTTGGCTGCCGGCTGAGACTGCGTCGGTCGCCGATCCCTCACCTGAGACTCCGCCTCCTCCCTGGCCTGGGTCTCTAGCTCAATCTCCCTCTTCCGGGCATTTGCCTGAAGCTCAGCAAATGTCCGATACGAGGAGCTTGCCGCAAACTCCCGAATACCTCTCCTCAAAATACTCAGATATCGGCTCATACGTGCCTGCTCGGTGGACACGTGCTCAGGGCAGAACATCGCCCTCTCATGGAACATCCTGGTAATCGCCATAACAGAATCAGTACCCTGCTTGAGGGTCAGAAACTCCTGGGCCAAACGCTCCCTCTCCACTTGGGGAACGTACTCATCTCGGAACATGGCAGTGAACCTCTCCCAGGTCACTGCCGCAAGCTCAGCAGGCGTAAAGTGCGCCATCACAAACTTCCACCAGTCTTCGCTCCCAAGCGAAGCTGGTTCAGCATAAACCGAACCTTCAAATGCTCAGGAGATGAGCAAGTGAAGAAACACCCCTCTATGTCAGAAATCCATCTCATAGCCGCCACCGGGTCCTGGGTCCCATCAAACTCTGGCGGTTTTGTGTTGCTGAACTCTCGGAACAGCAACGCATCACCACCATGCAGCCTCGCGGCAGCAATAGCTGCGGTGGCCGCTGCAACAGCAGCCTAAGAAAGAGCGGCATAACGCTCGTCAAAGGTCTCAATCAGCGTGGTCTTAATAGACCCGAACATCTCTGGTATCTCTACCCTGATGGCCGCATCCAACTCCTCATGGATGATCCGGCGGATCTCCTCATCACTGGTCTCACTGCTCTCAGGCATCAGACATGTCCTCACCATGATCTACCTCTGAAATACAACATACGATAAATTAGAATCCAATCGAGCATACTCACACTCGACAACTTATCCCTCCTTGATCCTTGGTATTCCAAAGATTCCTACTTGGGCTGTACACCGCTCCGGTGCTTTCAGTAGTATGGGCCCAATACTACTGTCCGCACCGTATCAGAATACACCCCAAGTCCTCCTCTTCGGATTCCAAATCCCAAGTACTCTATCATGCATAATCGATTCTCTAACAGATCTCTCATAAGCCTCTCGTTGCTACCTACTCACTCTCAAGCATCTCATAGCAGCTCACCTCTCCCTAGGCTAAGGCATCACAAATCAGGCCACTCTAGTCCTAATAGGAGTACCTAGCCTACTCTAGCATGAGAATACATCATATCAATATCAATATCACATAACATGAGGGTATTTTGGGAAATCACCGTTCGGGCGCGGACTGATCGTACACACAATTCTGCTCTGTGTTCTTCCAAAAATCTTTTACTCTTTTTGAAAATACTTCTCCAATCCTCAGTTTGAGTTCAAATACGCCCGAAGGTGTACTCGAATCCCTCAAACCAAGGCTCTGATACCAACTTGTAACACCGTAAATTTCAAAATAATTTTTAGCATAATATAAAACATATTCATTTAATTTTCATAAAAACATCAATGTTTGAAACTCCAATCCATGTCATACAAAGAATCCCAAGATCACATAACATAAAAATCCCATGTGTGTGTATTGATCAAGCCGACGCCTTCCCACGGTCATCACTAGTACCTGAAACAAACAACACCAACACTATAAGCGCAAAGCTTAGTGAGGTCCCCAAAATACCACGCATAACACATATTAGCCACTCGAGGCTAGAACTCTGTGGGTCTGTAGACCCTACTCTGTGAACCCTCTGCTTCTAACTCTAGGAAACTTCCGGTTCCAACTCTATAAACATGCACAGCATAAATCACATAGAAATAATGCAGTACAACACATAACATACATATGGCATACAAATACTCTGTCACATAACTCTGATTACCTACTCAAGGTAAAGTATAGTGAGAAGGCTCACCTCGCGTATCTCGATAACTCGCAAATCCCGGAAATCACTCGCGCTCGATCCTCCGAGCTATAATCCTCCTATAACACAATATATCTCTAATTAACACTTTCTCAACTAAGGTTGACTACCCTTATCAAGTCAACACTGGTCAGCTCTGGTAAACGGTCAACGGTCAACTTTGACCGGACTCGGCGAGTGCACTAGAGCGACTCGGCGAGTCTATATGCGTTCACTGACTCCCTAGGATCCTCTCTTGACACGTCGAGTACTTCCCTGACTCGACGAGTTCCACCTGGCATGAATCGCGGGGCCACCACGAGTCAACTCGCCGAGTATCAAGAACAACTCAGCGAGTTCCAGCTCGACTCAGTCCACCTGTCAACCCTCTCTAACTCTCCCTGACTCACTGAGTCAACCCCTTAACTCGGCTAGACCACTTGCTGAGTGGTTATGGACAATCTTCATGCTACTCGTCGAGTCTATTCTTCAGACTCAGCGATTCTAAGCCATGCATGAACTCAAACTCACTCCTGAGGTCAGATCCGTTCCCTTAACTCATAGATCCAGTCCTTCCAAGCACATTCATCACGTAAAGTTACAATCTTGGTGCTCCTTCAAAGGTCCAAAGGCCTTATTTGATGATATGGTCTCTAGAATGCTATTCTAAGCTCATGGCCTCCATTAACACTCATAAAGCTTGAGGGAAAAGAGTCTCTGGACCTCTTTGGGTCCAGATCTAAAGCATCAACACAAAAAGAGGCCAATCACCCCATGAATCATTCCACAAAGAAGCCCTAACTCTAAGATTTGCACCAAGGGCTGAGGAAGGAACAAATGGTTACCTCAAATGAAGTCTTTGGACTCAGGAATCACTGGATTAGCACCTCCTTTTGTCTCCTCTTGCCTTGATCCTCTTCTATATGCAAAATCACCCACAAATAATCAAAGATCCTCCTATTCTCTCTCACAAAACGCTCAAGGACTCTTTTAGAGTTCTCTCTGGGGTTGGTGGCCGCAAATGACGGCCATTAGCCCCTAGAAATTAGGGTTTCATTAAACAGCGTGGACTCGCCGAGTCCATCTTTTGGACTCGCCGAGTCCGAACGCGAACCCTTTCCTAAACCGCGATCATACTCGGCGAGTTTGAGCTCCAACTCACCGAGTCTCCTCACAAAACACCAAAAATTAGAAGAATAAATTAATACCTGGGAATCCGGGCTGTTACACTCCCATGTTCCAACATCAAAACCTACAACTCCCAATTTCCATTAAACCACCCACAATCTCATGTTGGTGTACTGAAATCCTCCCTATAACGCTTAACGGTTCTAGGGTAAATTCGCATATTCTTCTTCTACTCCATTCTCTTGGCACGACTTCTTTCCAAAATCAAAGGCATTTGCTTGGTGATATCAGGTATGAAATAAATGCATTTAATGTGGATCGAATGCAAACACGATGGGCCAATCCACCATTGTTGTCAACCGTGACCACCAGCTCCAGAAGCACAAAAAAACCCTGCATCTTCCCACTCACTCCACAAAATTTTCACACACGTTACTCTTCTAAAATCAATGGAGCTTTGGGGAGCTTTGCTCTGGCTTGGAGAGCCTCAATTTATCCTTCTCTTCACTCTTCCCCTCAACCAACTTTGGTACCATCTCCCTCTATTTGGATTTTTATTTTACGTTGAAATTCATGTGTTAAGGTTAGTTTACTTTTTTCTATTTGAGGTGAGTGAATTCAGAAGAGTAAGGGTTTGGTGTGTTAAAACCGACATCAATGCATCGTCTCAGTTTCTTCCGTTGAAGTAGCTGTATGAACTGTTAATTACCTACGTCGTTTGAACTATTAAAGAAAATATCATTATGGTATATGGAAGGTGGAGCTATATTTTGGCTGTAAAATAGCGTTTACAAGTGTAGTTATTTTGAATTCTTAACTTCATAAGTCCCCAGCCATACAAATTGACCAATTCCTCAAGTCATATATACGATGCAAATTGCAATGCTTCACTTTTTGGTGAAATTCCAACCTAAATTATTCGTCCATAACAATCTATTACAAGATATTATTTGTAATGATGTTTTTCCACAAGATTAATTTGTCATTTTTAGTGCCATTTAGTATATTTCAAATAGAATTGAAAACTTTATTGAACTATATATATGTAGTCCAACATTAAAAGAGCTTTTTGTGCCATGGACATAGTATCTCATAAGTCTTTTTTTATCCCTGTTGTTCTGATAAAGTCGTGTCCACTTAACTGATGCTCAAGTGCTTAATAAGTATTCGAGAAAATGACTACACACTTCAGCAAACAAAAGAAAAAACATACTCACGGAAAATTTGTAAAAATGTTAGATATAAGTCATTAATTATAGAACAACGGAGAATCATTCGGATACTCATAATCTAGTGTTGTTGGTGCTCTTTCTTTAGTCTTTACAGACTTCAAAAGGTGTTAGTGTTCCTTCTTTAAAGGCTTTAAAAGTATTTCCCTCTTCTTTTTTTACTTTCTAAATAGAATTCATCGACATGCTCTTTTACGTAAATTTTTACCTTCAAAATTCCTAGCACTTTTGATTATATTACTTGAAAATTTCTCTTATCATCTTTGTTCCCAACCCTTCTCCACCGAGTTTCCCAAGAAATAGATATTATTAATAATTTTATGTTCGTATGCTCTTGAAAAAAATGATAAACTGTCGGATTATGATCATTTGAGGTATCATATCAGTTCACTTTTGATTTACTTTCCCAATAGTTAGATCTTCTTAACATTATACTTTCATATTTTTATTGAAATTTATGATAAAATATTTCCAACTTTCTTTATGTATAAAATCCTATATCAATCTAATTTGAATTTAGTTTCCATTGGTTTTCCCTAAAATCATATCCCTCATCAAATTACTTTCACATATTCATGAAATTAATGATACAATTATTGATTGTTTAATTCATACATCTTGTAAGCACTATCAAGATTTAATCTTTTTGGGAGATTTCTAGGTAAAAGATCAAGATCAGGAAAGGGTAATTATGTCTTTTTTTCAATACACAACATAAATGCAATAAAATGGTCAATAGGGTTAAGATTACGACTCTTTATTTGACCCCAATTAGATGACGTTAGGGGAAGTCTACGTTTTTCACTGATTTTAGATTATGACCAATTATGAAAGAGAAAAATGTGTTATTTTTTCGGATATTATTGTAATTGTTTACTCTATGGAAGAAGGAAATAGACGTATCAGATATGTTGCGGGTAGGTTCATTTCGGTATGTTGTACCATAGGTCCCGTACCATATGTCCGGGTACGATGTACCTATTTTCAGATTCAATGTACATGTTTTCAAGTTACAAAATCCGATTTAATATCAATATTTGATTTGTATTCAATATCAATGCATATTACCAGTTAAAAGAATGCAGAATCATGTTGCAGAAAAATGGATAAACAGGTAACAGAATGCAGAATTGTAATTTATGAACAGTTAACAACAAATTTTAAACAGTTAAAAGGAACATACATAAACCAAACATGATTCATTAAATTTAAACACTTAACATCAAAACTTACATGCTAGACATCAAAAGACAGAAACACATAACTCAAAACCAAACACAAATCATTCAATTCCAAACAAAAAATAGGAACATTTGGTCCCTAACATGTCGAGCAACCCGCCCCCTCTTTCCTTGTCCATTCACCACATTTTCTTCATCTAAATTCTCCCAAACCATGTCATCTAATCGTGAACTTGAACTTTCAATATAAGTGCCTTCGGGGTTGATATCCCACTTTTTGGGTAGACTAGATTTGTATGATTCGTGGAAACGAGATAGAAATCGAATGTTGGAGTGAATGTAAACCAATTTATCGACTCTTTTTTCTTTCACTGGTTTCTTTTCAACTTATGAATTTAGCAATATGTACTCCAATTCCTTTCCGCGGACGAGCTACTAATAGGCGGTGAAAATACCTTCTTTGCCGCCAGGTCCAAATCCGGGTTTCGGCTCCATAGGTTGACCACCAATCTGGATCCGTTGTTAAAGCATCCATTTGTGTTTCCTCCATAGAGTAGATACCTTTCTTCGTAAAGAATGTTATGAATTGATCTCGTAACAATTGTCCCTCCTCTTCATTTTCAGAAAATCTATTGAAGGATTCCATGACACCTTGCATAACCTCTTTGTCTAGATTTGCTGGTTTCCTTCGCATACCACCAGGTGCCATGTTTTGAAAATATTACATATCATAAAATTGTGGGTTTAATGTGAACCCCAACCAATGTAGTGGGATATTCATCTTCTCCCACCAAGTTAAAATTGTTTTCTCTACTTGTGGGTAGCAGGTAACACAAGTACTTCTTTGCATCATGTCTTTGATTTCACCCATCATATTATCTATTCTTTCATAAATCTCACCAACATTCACGAATATCAACAAAGGACGAGTCTAAGACCCGAGTTTCCTGAAGACATAGAAAAACGATTTTGTGAGATGTTTTTAATCTATTCTCCCAATGAACCATATGAGATGCCCTGATACCACAAATATTGAGGGAGTGTTTTTTTTTTTTTTTTTTTTTTTTGTGTGTGTGTGAAATGGGAATATCTCCATTTTCACCATTCATTATTTCAGCAAGTATATGGTTTCCAGCACCGATCTGAAATCCAACATCATAGCCAAGTTTAGAAATGTTCATCATTTGGATAGATGCAGATAAATCAGACGAAAAGATGCATGGGGAACCAGATTTAACCATCGTCCTTTTAAGGTCGATTGAGGGTAGATGATCGATAGGAATGCTGACAGCAGGTGGTGTGTTAGGACTAGCAGCAACCGAATTCTTATTTCGGGTTACGCTGCCTTAAGGAGAAAATCTTCGAGGAGAAGATCGTGCTAATTTTCTTCTCTTAACCCTCGATTATTCAAAGTTAAATGCAGAGCGATCATCAAAGGGGTTGAGATTTAGTTTAGATAATTGCTAGATTTTAGTGATATTATTTACATATGGGCTCGTATTAAGAGCAGAGAAGAGAAACATATTAGGCGTAAAAGGGAAACTTGATCCAGCTCATGAATATGATGGTCCCCACATGAGTTACATACATTAGGAAGCAAAATTTTAAAACCGGTTTTTTAGTTGAATCGGTTCCGTGGTTGGTTCCCGGTTCGACCGTTGCGACCGCTAGTAGTGGTGTGCATCTTACGTGTATCTATCGAACTACTCAATTTGCTTTTGAAATCGTCTAATAACACACAATTTCCCAAATCCCCCTTCCTCCATCCGATTGTAAAACCCTAGAATTTCATACGCAGCAGTATCCGAAATCAAAATGTCCGACGAAATTCCTTTCCATATCCAAGAGCTGATCATCAAAAGGCTTCCTATCGTATCATTGCTTCAGTTCAGATCCGTCTCGAAAACATGGAAATTTTTGATCGACAGCTCTAATTTTATCGCTTCTCACAGCGTTACTGAGTCGCAGCATCTCCTTATAAGGAATGAAGATAAGGAATCTGACACTGTTGGAAAGTATTTTTCTTTCCCAGATGATGACACTTTCCCTCACCAGAGGTTTGTTCATACCCTTCCTCATGCCATTAAACTACTCAAAAATGCAAATATAGTCGGTAGTTCTTTCGGGTTATTTTGTTTCCATGGTTATAACTTGGGAATGGAGATGGTTGTTCTTTGGAATCCTTCGATTAGAAAGTCAATCACTGTTCCTATGCCAAACAAGTTTAATCTGGATCCTGAAACTAAACTTTGTTTTGGGGTTTCCCCTGTGACTACTGACCCTAAAATAGTAGAGATCACACAATTTCACAAAACTAGCTACCATTGTGAAGCTAATGTTTACACTGTGAGCTCAGGCAATTGGAGAAATCTATCCAACAATCTTCCTAGTAAACCATTTCGTATCTTTTGGCCTCAGGTTGTTGTTGATAGGTTTATTTATTGGTGTGCTTTTGACCCTATGAATGTAGATAGTGAGTTACCGAATCATAATTTTATAATGTCATTTGACATAACTAATGAGAGTTTTGGAGTGGTAGAACTCCCAGATAGTTTAAGGCGCCACTCTCCGAAACAGTTGTGTATTTCTAAGGTAAGGGAGTCTCTTGTCCTGCTTGAATATGATAGCTATCAAAAACGTGCTTGTAGTGTATGGATGATAGAGAATGCTGTTGAGAAATCATTTACAAAGAGATTTACAGTTGAGGCACCACATTATTGGTCAATGTCGATAACAACACTTGGATTTAGGAAGAATGGTAAACCTATAGTGGAAGTGGAAAATGCTCATATGTGTTATGAACAGGGTGCACTTATGGTGTATGAGCCCAACATTGAATGCTTCAAATATCTTGGGATGTATGGAAAACCTGGAACATTCTTTGTGCATTCCTACATAGAAACACTAGTTTTGATAGGTCAATCTGATCGCAATATTGAGGTTGAAGATGATGTCTAGCATATAACAAATGACTTTTGGAGTGGACAATTAAGTAACATATCTGCAGATTAGATGAAGTTGATAAAAAGGTATATGTATTTTTTATTAGAAGCTAATATAATATTGTAAACAATATGCGTAAAATTTTTGTTGGGAGTTGATTAATATGTTTAGTAACCTCAACAGGTTGGCCTAATGGATAAGGTTTGTGACATGAAATTTTGTTGTTTATGCTGTTCTTGCATTTTTAACTCCACTTTCATCTGATTAATCAATTCTTGATGTTCAAGCAAAAAATTTGCCTCATTTTCTTCCCAATCCAATTCCCATTTTTTTTTACTTTACCTTCTTCCTCAAGTTTGATTTTGTTTACAAGCTCATTCACTTATTCCTTATTTTCGATACGCTAATCGGTTTGTTATTCCATTGGAATCAAGATTTTGTTGTTCGTTTTCACGGTCTTGGAGAATGAGTTCAAATAGTCATCATCAATAATCCTTTTCGACTCTCTTTGCCGTAAGCATTCCAACATCCTTTGAATTCTTTATAATATGGTTAACGTTCTGAAAATAATAACAGTTATGATTACAAAATAATACATAAGTAATTTGATTAATTGATTTATTTGCAGTTTCAGAATTGTTGATGATGACTAGGTTATAACCCGTGGTAATCATGGTTATAAATATAAATAATTTTTCGAAGTAATAAGTCATAACCATTAATCAAATATTTTCAATAAATTATTAACTAAAATATTTATGTTTTGTTATTTATGTAGTATTATAATCGTTGATGCAAATAAATATATTCGTTATTTTTTAACATATATGAGACAATTTTAGTTTGTAAATTAAAAAATATAATGATATTTTATAACTAAATGTTAAATTGCTTATAAAATTAAAATGACCACAATATAAGAAGGTTTTTATTGGATTACCTTATGAGATGTATAATTTAGAATTGTCAAAAAAATATATTATTATTAATATAATTAACGCCAGGCATCAAAAACCACTCCCTCATTTTCAATCCTCGGGTCTCTCCAACTTCGCATTACAACCACGTAAACTCACTATTTACGGTTATATCACCATCATTTTCATTCTGGTTCTCCTTCCTCCCACAATATCCTTCATCACAATCTGAAGATCGCAACCCTTGCCCACGACACCCTCTATATCCTTTTCAACTTCTCCTTACGTTTCTTCAACCCTCGCGGTTCGATGCATATACCAATTGTTGAATTTAACAGTTGCTTCTCCCATGTTCCAACATCAAAACCTACAACTTCCAATTTCCACTAAACCACCCACAATCTCATGTTGTTGTACTGAAATCCTCCCTGTAACGCTTAACGGTTCTAGGGTAAATTCGCATATTCTTCTTCTACTCCATTCTCTTGACACGACTTCTTCCCAAAATCGAAGGCATTTGCTTGGTGATATCAGGTAAGAAATAAATGCATTTAATGTGGATCGAATGCAAACACGATGGGCCAATCCACCATTGTTGTCAACCATGACCACCAGCTCCAGAAGCACAAAAAAACCCTGCATCTTCCCACTCACTCCACAAAATTTTCACACACATTACTCTTCTAAAATCAATGGAGCTTTGGGGAGCTTTGCTCTGGCTTCGAGAACCTCAATTTATCCTTCTCTTCACTC